>NC_088873.1:10045680-10659073 GCF_032884065.1 Artemia franciscana | reverse complement strand
CATCGTCCTAGCTTACCTGGAAGTGCCTAAAGTAGCAAAACCGGGACCGACAGACAGACAGACCGACAGAATTTGCGATTGCTATATGTCACTTGGTTAATACCAAGTGCCATAAAAACAAATGAACTTACATCGACTATGTGTCATCTGAAAAAAAAAGCGAAATTCCACATTGTGAAGATTCGAGCTTGAAACCTCTATGCTAGGGTTCTCAGATATGATCTATCTAATAAAGGGATTTTCAATAAGTTCACTTGCTTTTTTGGGGTTGTTCCCCCTTTTTTCCAAAATCAGGCAAATTCTCTCAGATTTCTGGTTTTGGGGTGGTAACAATAAATTGAAAACATAGTATATATTTAGAATCAGCATAAAAAGCCAGCACTGACAGTGAAGCAATTTTCATGAGAATTCCATTTTTAGTTTTGGTGAATATTGGCACGCGTCTCTTTTTAATTCCAGTTTTTATCATAAACTATTTGAAAAGATTCTCTTGGGATTTTTTTTTTTATTTACTTTTATTTATTCATTTTATTTACTTGAATAGGACGATAAAAAAGAAAGAGGGTCAATTTGACAGCTGGATATTAAGTTTAAATTTTGTTTTTCTTTCGCTATTTTATTTTTTGATTGTCTGAATATATAAGGGATTTAAGTTCGAGTGGGACAATTGTCCATTTATGAAAGAGGTACATTTTACATAGCCGGTATAAAATCAAAACGGGGTAGCTATGCAGGCAGGATGATTTTTGAGTATCGCTACTCTTTCTGTAAACTATTCTAAAGCGTAGGAAATTGTATAAAGACAAGTCTACATCTGTTATAATCTACGGAAGCAATAAATATGTTCTTGATAAAATGAAAAGTTCTTGAGTGACAAGATTTATTTTATATATTTTTTACAAGTAACCCTTTCTGTTTCTCTATTTTTTTTTATTATTCAAATTCCCTTAGGTACTAATTGACTCAAAAGGTGGTGTATTATAAAAAAAAAATTATGGGAGAGTTGAAAAATGACGGAAAAAGGGATTTCAGTTTTTAAATTTTCTGGAGGACCAGTTGTTTGTTTCTGAATTTTTATTTGGCATTCAAGAAATGGAAAAGTAGTTTAATTATCAAGAAATCTGTTTCCCAACTTCTTTTGTGAGTTGAAACAGAAGATATGATGTATTTTGGAGAGAAAATATGTGCTTCTAAATGTCTTAGGTAGCAAATACGATATGGGAAAGCAGATTGGACAAATCGATGAAACTTGGACAATTTTGATTCAAATTCGGAATTTGATTGATTCGATAGTTTCATTGTCAGGGGACGGACCCTTTGGCATCTTTTGAAATATTACAGTCTATGTTTTATTTAATGCTATTTTATCATGAAATTTATATTTAATAATTATTGGAAAACAGCCTGTCATTCCTTTACTTGACCTTGAAACCTGTCTTGATGAGGATATAGCGAGTCAGATTTTGGTTTTTCACAGAAATAAGTCTGAACATCGATATGTGAGCTCTGGTCTATGTTAAGTCTCCATTAAAAGTAGATTCACATCACCGTCTTGTAGGAATACAGCTGAAAAACAGTTTTCCAAGAATATCGAGGCCACCTTGGATTTTTGATAGAACCGGCTTGAATAATATTTTTGCTACAGTTTCTTCCGAAGATTCTAAAATAATGGAGCTATCTCACCTCCCACAAGATAGAAAACTTCATATATGTTACAGAATATGCATAGTCTGGTCAACGATCAGAAATTTAAACAAACTCTCTGCGATGAATTATATGTCGGTGGTATGTCTAGATTTCAAGTGGAAATGTGCCTATTTGTCGATTGGCCTATCGTTTTTCTCAAATTTTCTTTCTTTCTCTTGTTTGAAAAGTTTTAATTTTTATGGCACTTGGTATTAACCAAGTGACATATAGCAGTCGCCAATTCTGTCGGTCTGTCGGTCTGTCTGTCGGTCTGTCGGTCCCGGTTTTGCTACTTTAGGCACTTCCAGGTAAGCCAGGACAATGAAATTTGGCAAGCGTATCAGGGACCGGACCAGATTAAATTAGAAATAGTCGTTTTCCCGATTTGACCATCTGGTGGGGGGGGGGGAGTGGGGGCCCGGTTAATTCGCAAAAAATAGAAAAAATGAAGTATTTTTAACTTATCAGTGGGTGATTGGATCTAAATGAAATTAGATGTTTGGAATGATATTGTGTCTTAGAGCTCTTATTTTAAATCCCGACCGGATCTGATGACATTGGGGGGAGTTAGAGGGGGAAAACCTAAAGTCCCGGTTTTGCTACTTTAGGCACTTCCAGGTAAGCTAGGACGATGAAATTTGGCAAGCGTATCAGGGACCGGACCAGATTAAATTAGATATTGTCGTTTTCTCGATTTGACCATCTGGGGGGGGGAGTGGGGGCCGGTTAATTCGGAAAAAATAGAAAATGAAGTATTTTTAACTTATGAGTGGGTGATTGGATCTTAATGAAATTTGATGTTTGGAATGATATTGTGTCTCAAAGCTCTTATTTTAAATCCCGACTGGGTCTGATGACATTGGGGGGAGTTGGAGGGGGGAAACCTAAAATCTTGGAAAACACTTAGAGTGGAGGGATCGGGATGAAACTTGATGGGAAAAATAAGCGCAATTCCTAGATACATGATTGACATAATCGGAACTGATTTGTTCTCTTTGGGGTAGTTGGGGGGGGGGAGTAATTCTTAAAAATTAGAAAAATGAGGTATTTTCAACTTACGAACGGGTGATCGGATCTCAATGAAATTTGATGTTTAGAAGAATATCGTGTCTTAGTGCCCTTATTTTAAATCCCGACCGGATCTGGTGATGGGGGCGGAGAGTTGGGAGGGGGAAACCTAAAACTTGGAAAACACTTAGAGTGGGGGGATCGGGATGAAACATGGTGGGAAAAATAAACACAAGTCCTAGATTGATGATTGACATAAACGGAACGGATCCGCTCTCTTTTGGGTAGTTGGGGGGGGGGTATTTCTGAAAAATAAAAAAAAATGTGGTATTTTTAACTTACGAACGGGTGATCGGATCTCAATGAAATTTGATATTTAGAAGGATATCGTGGCTCAGAGCTCTTATTTTAAACCCGACCGGATCTGGTGACATTGGGGGGGGGTTGGGAGGGAGAAACCTAAAAATTGGAAAACACTTAGAGTGGAGGGATCGGGATGAAACTTGGTGGGAAAAAAAACACGAGTCCTAGATACATGATTGACATAACCAGAACGGATCCGCTCTCTTTGGGGTAGTTGGGGGGGGGGGGGTTAATTCTGAAAAATTAGAAAAAATGAGGTATTTTTAACTTACGAACGGGTGATTGGATCTCCATGAAATTTGATTTTTAGAAGGATATCGTGTCTCAAAGCTCTTGTTTTAAATCCTGACCGGATCTGGAGACATTGGGGGAAGTTTGGGGTGGGGAAACCTAAAATGATGGGAAACGCTTAGATTGGAGGGATTGGGATGAAACTTGGTTGGAAAAATAAGCAGAAGTCTTGCATACGTGATTTACATAATTGGAACGGATCTGCTCAATTGCGGGGGGGGGGGTAATTCTGAAAAATAAAAAAAATGATGTATTTTTAACTTACGAAGGAGTGATCGGAACTTCATGAAACTTCATATTTAGAAGGACCTCGTAACTCCGATATCTTATTTTGAATCTCAACCGGATCAAGCGTAATTGGGGGGGGGGGGTTGGGGGGACCGGAAATCTTAGAAAATACTTAAAGCGGTGAGATCAGGATGAAACTGGATGGGAAGAATAGAAACCTGTCTAAGATACGTGACTGACATAACTGGACTGGACGCTCTCTTTGGTGGAATTGGGGGGGGGGGAGTAATTTTAAAAATTGAGGTATTTGTAACTTACGAAAGGGTGACCAGATCTTAATAAAATTTGATATTTAGAAGGATCTTGTGCTTTAAAGTTCTAATTTCAAATTCCGACCAGATTCTGTGACATTCGGGGGAGTTGGAGGGGGGAACCGGAATTCTTGGAAAACATGAAAATTGGAGTATTTATATCTTACGAATAGATGATCGGATCGTAATGAAATTTGATTTTTAGAAGGAATTCATGTCTCAGAGCTCTTATTTCAAATCCCGACCAGTTCTTTTGACATTGGGGGGATTTGGAGGGGGAAATCTTGGAAAAACACTTGGAGTGTAGGAATCGGGGTGAAGCTTGGTGGATAGAATAAACAAATGTCCTTGATACGTGATTGACAGAATCGTACTGGATTCGCTCTCTTTGGGGGAGTTGGGGGGAGGGGTTCAGTGATTTGGCGAGTTCGGTGCTTCTGGACGTGCTAGGGCGATGAAAATTGGTAGGCGTGTCAGGGAGCTGCACAATTTGACTTGATAAAGTCGTTTTCCCAGATTCGACCATCTGGGGGGCAAAAGGGAGAGGAAAACTTAGAAAAAATTAAGTATTTATAACTTACGAGTGGGTGATCGGATCTTAATGAATTTTGATATTTAGAAGGACTTTGTGACTCAGAGCTCTTATTTTAAATCTTGACCGGCATTAAGCCTCTTATTTTCCTTTTTAAATCAATCTATTGATTCATAGAATTTTGTTAGAGCTCATACCATATGATCTCTTGGCTCTTAGCTCTTCTCGCCTCGTCACAAGTGCCATATGAGCTCTTAGCTCTTGTTTTTTATAACATTGCAGATTGATAAATTTCTAATAAAAATTTATTTCAGGTACATTGATGAAAATGGTGACTCTACACTTCTTGACAGTTTACGGGAGCAAATGACTACAACCATAGCTAAAACGTTTAGAGTCGATATGGAGAAAGCCAAGGTTCTATATTTCGAAATTTTGCAGTGTGTTAAAAAGAAAAACTTGGTAAGTCTGAATTGAATATCTATTTTAGTTTTACATCATCCGATATGTTGTAAATATTCCAATCGACTTTTGAGGCATTGCTGTCCATATGCGTCTTCTGCAACTGCTAGACACGAGCCTTCCGTTTTGTAATGCGGTAGGGACAAGCCTTTGACCAACTCTTACCTTACCTAAATTCTGCATAATGTTAAAAAAAATATTTACTTAGTCCGAGTTCAACATTTGATTAGTAACAACCGATCACTGGAAAAAATTAATTCCTGTAAATGGCAATGGAAATGCCTGGGGTATATTTACTACTGCTAAACCTTGATCATTCAGCAGCCAATCTGAGATTTTTTATTTTTTTTTTTTTATTTTTTTTTAGGTTTTATCATTGAAGCTTTGATTAACTCAATAACATTAGAATTGTATTGCCAAAACCATTGTTTCGTCACCAAACATCATAGCCGTGGATGTATTGTCAACACCGTTTTATAACATATTATTTGGCCATGGATTGTTTTGGGTACCCGACTGACTGACTGTATTTCAAACAGTACGAAATTGTACGAAAAGTGTGGTTGAATCTACACGAAAAATGTGGTTCAGTCCCACTTTCTAGGTCTATAATGAGGGAAAGGTTGAGATTGCTAGGGTACGTTCTGCGGATGAAGGATGACCGATTTCCAAAGATTGTCCTTTTTAGCCAAACTTCTAGAACTAGATGGAGACTTCGTGGGAGGATATAAAGATGAAGGCTTTGCATAGATTGCGATGGAGGACTATCGTGCGTAGCTGTCTTGGCCTCAAGTGGCTTGGTGGCGCGATGAGTTGTTAGTAGCAGTAGTAGTATTTTGCCACCTAACGCTGAATATTTTTTGAAGCCAGTATGATTAATTTCATTTTAAGATATGCTCTAGAGCATTGTTCACACTTCAGCATATTCACACAAACGACAAGATTTGTTTCGATATTTTCGTTGTATGTTTCACGGATTTGGTCAGCTTAGCCTACAGAAGACCTGTATATGCCGGATGCATATTTATTATGGAATCATAGTACATAATGTTTATTCAGTACCCACTGGATAGCCCCTGTCTTTTTTAGACCCCTCTCTGCCTCTTGGCCCCATCTTCTTTTGTAGGCTAAATAATTCGGAACGTTGTATTGTCTTCGTCCCTTTCAACAGAAACAAGCGAAATAGGAACAAAATTGTGGTTGATGTTAGAGGCAGCTAAACAGATCAGAACGATAAAATTTTAATATTTTCGTTCTTTTTAGCCTTTTTTATTTTCAATAATTCTATATGCTTATGTAAAACTTCCATCTTTGATTTTACGTCCGACGAAAGTTCCAACCAGTTATAATTTTTGTAAATTGATCCTTCCCGCTCAAGCTCTAGGTTTCAAATAAGGAATTGCTCATCGGATGGTCTGAATTCCAACATACCGTATGCAAATATTGATCGCCAAGAATTTCGATCTTCAGAGACGTTACCTGGAAATAAACGGATGAAAAACAACTAGTGCCCGCAGTGTTTAGCGTCTAACAACTTCGCTAAAAAGTAAAAAAATCAACAAAAACTTGGCAATTAAAATTTAATCTCCAGTGCTGTAGGATTAAAGTGGAATTTTCAAACAGTTCGTGGTAACGAACTGTAGTAAGGAGCGACCCGGCTCAATAGTAACCAAAACTCTAAAAAATGGAACTTCGGTACCAATAGCTACATCAAAAGAATCGCATTTTAATGCTGATTTTAAATATATAAGTTTCATTATGTTTAGTCTTACCCATCAAAAGTTACGAGCCTGAGAAAATTTGCGTTATTTTAGAAAATAGGGGGAAATCCTATCTACAAAAATGTGGAATTTTATATTTTTTGCCAGAAGGCAGATCACGGATGCGTGTTTATTTGTTTGTTTGTTTTTTTCCCCAGGGGTGATCGTATCGACCTAGTTGTCCTAGAATGCTGCGAGAGGGCTCATTCTAACGGAAATGAAAAGTTCTAGTTCCCTTTTTAAGTGACCAAAAAAATTGGAGGGCACCTAGGCCCCCTCCCACGCTAATTATTTTCCCAAAGTCAACGGATCAAAACTCTGAGATAGCCATTTTATTCAGCGTAGTCGAAAAACCTCAAAACTATGTCTTTGGGGACGACTTACTCCCCCACAGTCTCCGTGGGAGGGGTTACAAGTTCAAAACTTTGACCAGTGCTTACATATAGTAATGGTTATTGGGAAGTGTACAGACGTTTTCAGGAAGATTTTTTGGTTGGAGGCAGGGGTTGAAAAGAGGGGGATATGCTGGGGGAGCTTTTCTTCGAGGAATTTGTCATGGGGGAAGAAAATTTCCATGAAGGGAGCGCAGGATTTACTAGCATTACTTAAAAAAAACAATGAAAAAATAAATATGAAAAAGTTTTTTTTTTCAGCCGGAATTAAGCAGCAGCATTAAAACTTAAAACGAACAGAAAATTATTACCCATATGAGGGGCTCACCTCCTGCTAATACCTTGCTCTTTACGCTAAAGTATTTTTAGTAATTTCAACTGTTTATTCTGCGGCTTTTGTGATTCAGGGATCATTCTTAATGAATTGGGACAAAATTTAAGCTTTAGTGTAAAGAGCGATGTACTGACGAGGGGGCAAACCCCCTCATATATGTAATAAAAATATGAGAATACAAAAGTTCTTTACGTAAGCTAATTTATAAGTTACGTATATGTTTTACTTATAAAAAGATTCTTAAAAAATTAAAAGTTCTAGTCGCCTTTTTAATTAACCGAAAATCGGAGGGCAACTAGGCTTCCTCCCCCGCTTTTTTTTCTCAAAATCATTCGATCAAAATTATGAGAAAGCCATTTAGCCAAAAAAAATAAATATACAAATTTTGTTTTAATTATTCCTCTGCGGAGAGCCAAAATCAAAACATGCATTGATTCAAAAACGTTCAGAAATTAAAGAAAAAAAAAACAAGTCTTTTAAATGAAAGTAAGGAGCGACATTAAAACTTAAAACGAACAGAAATTACTTCGTATATGAAAGGGGCTTTTCCTTTTCAACGCCCCGCTCTTTACGCTAAAGTTTTTTACTGTTTTAAAATGTAGAGTTAACAGAAAGTGTCAAACTTTAGCGTAAAGAGCGGGGCGTTGAGAAGGAAAAGCCCCTTTCATATACGAAGTAATTTCTGTTCGTTTTAAGTTTTAATGTCGCTCCTTACTTTCATTTAAAAAACTTGTTTTATTTATTTAATTCCTGTTAAAGACAACTAATCAGAATTTTGTTTTCAAGGATTCGCTTTTGTCAAAATCTATTCTGCACAAGGTAGGCCTAGGTTTCTTTGGTAAAATCGTGGTAGGCTAGTTGGCTTTCAGCTAGTAGGCGTACTTGTCATATCTTACCAATTGCATAATCCTCCTTTACACTGTGAAATGCCAGAAAAGTTGAGCAATAAGTAGTTTAAGTAGACTGGAACAGGAACGCAATTGCCAAAGGCTAGCTGGTGACGTAATTTTTCTTTTTGCCTTTAGTGTTATTTTTTCTGTTGTAAGTTTCTAATTTGTTTGATTCAGTCTTTAAAAAGTGAGTTGCAGTAACTGCTGAAGTTCTCTAAAAATAGCAGAGTTCTTGTCAGAATAATAATGGACTATACTCAGTTCATTTAGTTCTGTTTATTATTTCAGTTTTTACCTGGAAATAGGTTTTCAGTTTTCTCCAAAACTGAAATTTTTCCAAAATTTGTTTTTAAGTAGGTTTACATATCTTGCAAACTACAACCGAATGTAGTGTAATTCCCTTTTATGTCTGACTTATACGAAACACTTTTGTAACCGCCTCCTTTTTTAGCAGGAGTTACCTGCTCAGGATGCTATTGAAATTAAAATGCCAATAAAATAAGATTTTAGTCCTTTTAGTATTTTTCAATAGTTCTGGGTTGTAGCGGTAGCTAGCAACCCAGTAAGTTGGAAATGAAATGCCACAAAATAATGTTTTAGTCCTTTCAGCATTTCTCAATAAATGGCCAAGATCAGAGCTTTTAACGGGGTTGAAGTCATGTTTGTTATGTTTTAGTTTATATTTTGGTATTTTTCTCTAGAAGTTTGTTTTCAGTTATGCTATATTATGTTTATGTTATATTTATGTTAAGTTATTAGTTGTGTTATGGTTTATGTCGAAGTTATGTCAGTTATATTTAGTTAACTTAGAAGTTGTGGTTTAGTATTTCTCAATAGATGGATAAAGTAGAAGCTTTAAATAGGGTTGAATTTATGTACCCCTATGTTTCATCTAGGCACTTACCCCGTAATGTATTTCGGGGAAGGGGGACTAAGACCCGTTTTCTTAAAGTTTGAATGTTTTGATGTGACAAATGGAATAACTGGTCAATTCAAACATTTTGGGTGGTGGTCGCTCAAATGGCTTGAGATTTTTTTTTCCTGATGGTGGAAGGTCTTACGCTTTCTAAAATCAATTTTCAGGAGGAACAAGTATGTGAAATTCTGTGTTATTTAACGTGTTAAATAACCATACGTTCGCAAAAATAGTGTTTTGTGGTTTTAATATTTCCCAGTAGGTGGCCAAAGAACCCTAGTGTAGATGAAATTGGTTTCCCAGTGTTTTGGTCAGGTACTCGATCAATGAAGTATTTTAAGGGAGGGGGCCTAAAACCGATTTTTTAATGCTGCTGTGTCTGAGGCGTGGTAAAACTATTAACCTATTGGGCTGAAATTCGCCTGGAAAACGGGTCGCAAATGTCGAAAGTTGGCTCTGTTTTTCGTCCTATCACTATATACGATATACCCCGTGCGTCCTTTCACTCTTTCAATATGGGTATGAAGAAATAAAAACCTGATTTAAACAATTTTTAATTTCTATTTTAATGATCCCCATTTTGTTTTAAGTCTTATTTTATTTTTGAATGTGCTTTGCTGAAGTCGATCCTCAGATATAGAGCCAAAATATTCACTGGGGATAAAAAAAAATCACTGTCTTAGATTTATTCCTCCTTGTTTTACCTGTTTTTGTTTGTGGCTTAAGGAAGTATGCAATTCCATTTGCTCCGTTTTGAGTAGACTAACTACCAGAATATTTTAGATTTTTCTGGATATTCTGAACAAGCAATTCTTCACTCCGCCTGGCTTCTATACTTGCTGCTCTTCTAACCTTGTTCTAGATTTGTTTGAATATCTTCTCTTTCTCAGGGATGGGAGGAAGCCTCCCATGCTTCTTGATATAGTTTCTTGTGGTAGAGCTACCTTTTGTAAGGTCTTCTTGAGAGGGTTGTGCTTGTCTTCTGCTGTATGCATAATGGATATCAGTTTGAAGTACATGTCTTCTGCCGAAGCCAGTTGACACACTTCTTACTTCCAGTTAATAGTGGTTAGATCTTTTTGGATGGCTTCATGATCTCCTTTGATTCAGCCTCTTTTTGGTCTGTATTTAGTTGTTGTTGTGTTCTCTTGCTTCAGAAGCAATCGCCATGTGATCAGATTTCCCAATCAGTTGTTGACCATCAGTATTTCTGATAAGTTTGGGGTACTGGTTTCAGGATGTCGAGTTTGCTCCGTGACTAGTTGCTTCAAGAAATTGTCGTTAAAATAAAAAGATAGAATTAAGGGTGGTTGAAGAATGAATTGTTTTCTAAATATGATTTAATGATTAATTTAATAGGATTCATAGTTGATAGGTTAAATTGTATTTAAATTTAGTGTTTTTTTTTACTAAGGCGTGTTAAGGGAGGAGTGGAGTTAAATGGTGAGTGTTAAGTTAGTGGTAGCAGGGTATATGACGTTGATGTTGTGTTTTGTTTTTTAAACCCCTTCTGAGGTTAATGTTTATTATTGTTATTTTTTTGGATTTGTCTGGTTATTCCTCCTCCATTACATACTAATTTTTAAGTTGCTTAAAATTTTAAACCTAAATCTTTTTCTTTTAAGATAACCATATTCCAAGGTGATGAGCCTGTAGAGACATCTGGTGAAAACGCAGAAGAACTCGATTTAGCAATTTTAACGGCTCTTTTCCGATCACGTCATTTATCAGTGCCAGAACAACTGAGCCTAGCATTAGCATGGAATAGAACAGACTTGGCAAGACGAGAAATATTTATCTATGGACAAAATTGGCCTGAGGGAGCCCTAGACGAGGCAATGATGGAGGCGTTAGCAAACAATCGTGTTGATTTCGTCAAGCTCTTACTTGAAAAAGGAGTCAGCATGTCACGCTTTATAACTATTCCAAGGCTTGAGCAGCTATATAATGCCGTAAGATTCTCTCCCCATTATTTAAAAATAGATGATAAAAAAAGCGACAAAGGTGTTAGTATGTTGCTGTCAACGTCTTGGTTCAAAAGAGAGGTCGGTATATCGTGATTTAAATTGGATCTGTATGTCGATACTCCCGGGCTTCGACAACTTTATAACGGTTTAAGACTTGTATTAATTTATTTAATGGTTTTCCTTTACTTATTTTTTCCTGTTTTACTATTGTTATTATTTTTACTATTGTTAAGTCTTTTATCATTTAAACTTGTCCCTTTTTTTTATCCTTTTTACCCTTCACGAAAACCTTGAAAATTGAGCTGTTACATAACAACCAGGTTGATTATGCTAATTTCGATTTGTAGTTTTTGTAAGGCCTGAGCAACTGTTAAACGCTATAAGATTCCTTCCTCTAATTATGCTTATAATAAGGTGTCTATAGACACCTTATTATACCATATGCGTAATATAACATATGCGTAAAAATATATGCAACTAAGTTCAGCAACTCTTTGAACTGCGTTGATTCTGTCAGGTTTGATTTATAATTAGATAATAATATTATAAATATAATATATATAATAATATATGCTTAAAAATATATGCAACTAATCTCATCAACCCTTTCAACTGCGTTGATTCTTTCAGGTTTGATTTATAATTACTCCAAGGCTTTAGCAACTGTTAAATGCTTTAGATCTCCCTTCTGTAATTATTAGCTATTGTAATTTGTGTTGGTTCTGTTGTTTCTCTAGTAAACGTGTCTGTCTGGGACTAAGCTTCCACAAACCGTACCAATACTAATATATGCAACTAAGTTCGTTGTAGTCTTTTTTTTTTTGAAGTACCAAGGACAGTGGTAATGAAATTTGATTCTTTAAAGTGGAAACTTACGCAAGCATATATATTTAAAAAATTGGAAAAATCGAAAATTATGTTTTTAATAAAATAGACCTCCATTCACAAGCATGTAGTTTTTGGTAATAGTGATCTTAGGAAAAGAGCTTGGCGTTTAAGGTGATAGGGATCAACCGCGGGAGATTTTGTCAAGTTTTATTTATAATTATTTCAAGGCTTGAGTGACCGTTGAACTCTGTAAGATTCTGCCCCGCTCTCTAATTATTAATTTCAGTAATCTGTCTTGGTCCTGGTCCGTGTAGTAAGCGTATTCATCTTGGACTAAGGTTCGATACATCATGCCAATGCCGTTATCAAAATCTAAGTTCATCATAGCCTTTTCTTAGAAAACAATAAAAAGCCATTTGAACTTCAGTTAATGTGGGTGATGTCTCATTCCTTTGAATTGTAGATTTTGATTCTAACTTTACTCGAAGTGGCACCCACAAGAACGTTAGCTGTTCTATTCAAATTAGATTTGGCTTGTAAGTTAGACTTAGGCATATATGCTAAATCTTATCTTCGAGAGGACTTTTATTTTGGAGTGGGGCACAGCTTCAAAAATTACGGACAATATAGGATATTGGAAGACAATTAGGAGAAATCCTGACATTCCTTTGGCCTCTTGCCTGAACATTTCCTTCATGTTTGCAGGTCTCATATAAGCTACAAATACCAAAGCCTGGTGAAAGTTTGGGTATACCAATAAACTAGCTATGGAAGGAAGTGTTGGCGAGGAACGTCTATTCTTCCACCTTTATTTTTTATTTCTAACGCCACCATTGCCACCACTAGCGGTGCTGATAGAGTATAGTTCCGCAATCGAGGGGCTACAAGGCTTCTACAATTTCTTTCCCGCACTGATATTACAACCACTGTGGGCTAGAAAAGTGTTCTTCCCACTGTATGAAAGTGCCACACCAATTGGCCCAAACGTCACGTTAAGGGTCACAGGCGTCAAGCTCCAAAAATCTCCTTCCTTTCCCTCAAGCAAGATATCTCGCTTAGCATAGGACTCCTTTCCTATAGCCAACCAATATATTCTCGGTCTGTAGACTTCAGACCCTAGTCTCTACCTAGGCTAATCAAAGGAAGTCTAAAGTAAGAAAGGAAATAAAGCTTACTAATCACATCAAACTCATAACAAG
This sequence comes from Artemia franciscana, assembly GCF_032884065.1. Lineage (NCBI taxonomy): Eukaryota > Metazoa > Arthropoda > Branchiopoda > Anostraca > Artemiidae > Artemia > Artemia franciscana. Next base: position 10,645,906 of record NC_088873.1, on the reverse strand, counting down.
AACTATACACACAGAAGTGTAAGAACGGACTAACTCCAAGATCATTATCTTCGCAACACGAATCTTGTGTTTGGGTGGACCCAAGGCCGTATACAGAGGGGGGGGGGGTAGAGGTTTGAACCCTAATCCCCGAAAGTTTTGTCCGACTCGTAAAAACGTAACAAAGATGAATACAAATAAACAAATTTTTAATGTTTTTTAAAGTTTTTTTTATAACCCCCCAAAAAATCCTGTTGTAACCCCCCCTCCCCTTGAAAAAAAATCCTTGATACGGACCTGAGTTGCCCCAGAATACCAAAGACCAATCCAATAAGTTAGAGTTCAAATCAACTAGCTTTTTTCGCATAACATTATATTTCAATGGCCTAGATCAGGCCGGACCAACATTTTACTTCTTGTGAAGTTACTACCTTGGCAACGAGAATTCAGCTTTTACTTTAAAGTTGTACTATAAGCAAATCCAATTAAAAAGAAAACGGGTGATGTGTCTGAAAAGAAAAATGGGCATAGCCCCAGCAGGGAGAAATCAATAATTACGAAAATTTTTTGTTTTTCTTTTATAAAAAAGCTATGCTATACTACAACTTGGGAAGTTTCCTTATTCTTATATTTTTATTCAAGGAAGATTGACGTAGAAAAGCCTGTAAAACAAGGCTGTCAGAAATTGTTAATTTTCCAATGATTTTGGCTGCACTAGGAAAACTCTTCGGAGCAAAGAGCTTGAATATTAAACTCAAGTTTTTTATTTTTGTCTCCAAAAGTCAATTTAAACTCATAAGCGAAACTTTTCTAAAAGACCTTACCTTATACTTTAGTTCTTCTAGTGTTAAGATGGTGTCAGTGAGTAGTCTTCAATCTCTTATCCAGTAGGCTGCTGCATATGCATCCTCCCGCTTCAGGGTGAGGCTCGTCTGAAGGACTCTTCTGTCACGTCCGTGCCTCCTACGGAGCGTGTTCTATAGTGTTCCTCGGTGAGAGGTGCCTTTTGGTTGTCAGTGGAGAAGTATTTTTGAAAATGTGTTGTCTGGCATGCTGATGATGTCTCCAAGGTATTGCCACCTTTTTTGTCTCACAGCGGAGGCGATCTCCGTTTGGCCTGTGCGGGTGTTAACACAATTCCAAATTTGAGTTAGGGAAATCAGAAAAATTAGTCCAGCAAAACCTATAAAGATTTTTCTCTAACTTCACTGATAGACTTTTGAAAGGGAGCTTTTGATAGACTTTTGAAAGGGAGCTTTTAAAGTACCAAGGACATTAAAATAAAATTTGAAAGAACTCAATTTTTAAAGAAGAAGACCTTTCATATCCAGTTATGTAGTTTTACATTTAGTGGAGCCAAGTTAGAAAATAAAGAGTGTGTATGCGTAATCAGCGAAAAATGAGCGAAAAAATATATCATCATGTAGCTCTAGAAATTATAACTTTCCTAGTTGTTGTAGCAAAAGAAAAACACAGCCATACATCTAAGCTCTGCTTTAGTATAGATATTATCAAATTTTAAGATTAAATCTTCAAATTATTAGTTAATTGACTTATTTACAAAGGAAGCTTTTTGGAAGGACCGATTGGGCTATCCAATCCCTGGTACCTCGGTACAATCCCTGGTATCCTAATCCGATACCTCGGATTAGTATCCCTCAGAGTTTCAACTTAATACCCTCAGCTGTTCTTAAAATATTGCTGATGCTGTAGAATCCTTATTGTCTTTTCAATTCCAAAATATAATTTTTGTTATTTAATTATTGTATATTTTCTCTAGTCTATGTTTGTTCAATAGCCCGGGTAAACATAACGGTTGTACCGTTCTATTGATCGTCGTGTTGCTTGAAGATCGGATGTAGATAAATTGTTTGTTGCAACCGTTTGGTTGGGCTTGTTTGTAAATAAAACAGTTTCCGCCTGTTGCTTTTTACGATTCTGTGTGGCAACAAGGGACAGAGCTCACGGAATGAAAAAATAGTAATAGACGTTTAACAATCAAAGGAAAAATCATAGAAAGTCCCGATTTTCAGGTATAAATAGACCGAAGATGGAGCTAGGACGCAATAATTATTTTCGTTTTTATGTCCCTGGTACGTTAAAAATATATTAAATATTGAATTTCAAGATTTGCAGCTGAAGCCTCCAATTGGAAAAACAACCGTCAAAAACAAATATGTCAATCAATAGCAATCATTTTCTCATTGTTTCATCGGTATGTTTCATAATAAGGTGGCTAATTAAGCAGTATCGCTACATGCAAATTAAATTATCCAGTCTCTTAGAGTTCAAACACTTCTTTTATCTGAATTAAAAAAAGTAAATGTCCTTTACAAAAAGCGGAATTTCACATTTGAATCGTTTTAAGACCTGGAAATATATTCGATTCCTGATTCTATTTAAGTCTTTTGAAAACCTATGATTATCACTATTCTTTGTTCTAGTTCTGGCTCATCGACCCTTCAATACTGCCTATCCTCGCAAAAGTAATATTTAAAAAAAAATAGTCACACTAATATTGCCAAAAATAACATATGCCGCAAGGGAGCGCTTTTTATCAGCATTCTGAGGTGCGAGTTTATGCATGGGTTGGGCTTGGTGGTCTAAGATCCATTAGCGTCATAATGGCAACGATCAGATAAAAAGGTTCATTTTCTATATATTTTGTTTTAATTTTGTTATAAAGTAGAAGTAACTTTTCACCGATAGGTGGTAAAAGTTTAATTGTTTTTTATATTCTAAGTTAAGGATGGCTTAGTTTCTTTAGACATTTGTTTCGCTTTCATTTGACTATAATATTTTACTTTTTATGACACTTGGTATTAACCAAGTGACATATAGCGATCGCAAATTCTATCGGTCTGTCGGTCTGTCTGTCCTGGATTTGCTAGTTTAGGCACTTCCAGATAAGCTAGGACGATGAAATTTGGCGGGCATATCAGGGACCGGACCAGATTAAATTAGAAATAGTCGTTTCCCCGATTCGACCATATGGGGTTGACGGTTAATTCGGAAAAATTAGAAAAAATGAAGTATTTTTAATTTAGGAACGATTGATCGGATCTTAATGAAATTTAATTTTTAGATTGATATTGTGTCTCAGAGCTCTTGTTTTAAATCCCGACCGGATCCAGTGACATTGGGGGGGGGGAGTTGGGGGTAAAAAGCTAAAATCTTGGAAAACGCTTAGAGTGGGGGGATCGGGATGAAACTTGGTGAGAAAAATAAACATAAGTCCTAGATACGCTCTCTTTGCGGGAACCTAAAATCCTGGAAAACGCTTAGAGTGGAGGTATCGGGATGAAACTTGGTGAGAAAAATAAACACAAGTCCTAGATACGTGATTGACATAATCAGAACGAATCTGCTCGCTTTGGGGGAGTTGGGGGGAGGGCTAATTCTGAAAAATTAGAAAAAATAAGGTGTTTTTAACTTACGAAGGAGTGATCGTATCTTAATGATATTCCATATTTAGAAGGACCTCGTAACTCAGATCTCTTATTCTAAATCCCGATCGGATCTAGTATCATTGGGGGAAGTTGGGGGGAACTGGAAATCTTGGAAAACGCTTAAAGCGGAATGATCAGGATGAAACTTGGTGGGAAGAATAAGCACAAATCCAAGATATGTGACTGATATAACCGGACTGGATCCGCTCTCTTTGGGGGAGTTGGGGGAAGGGTAATAATTCAGAAAAGTTACAAAAAATGAGGTATTTTCAACTTAAGAACGGGTGAAATTTGATATTTAGAAGGATCTTGTGCTTTTGAGCTTTCATTTTAAATCCCAACCAGATCCAGTGACATTGGGGGACTTGAAGGGGGAAACCAGAAATCTTGGAAAGCGTGAAAATTGAGGTATCTTTATCTTACGAATGGGTGATCGGATCTTAATGAAACTTAATATATAGAAAGATCTTACGTCTCAGATGCTCTATTTTCAATATGAATCGGATCTGGGGACATGGGGGTTGGAGGGGAAACAGAAATCTCGGAAACCGGGAATCTTGGAAAATGTTTAGAATGGAGAGATTGGGATGAAACTTGATGAGAAGAATAAGCATAAGTTCTAGATACGTGATTGACATAATTGAAACGAATCCGCTCTCTTTGGGGGAGTTGGGGGGATTTCCAGTTCTTTGGCGAGTTCGCTGCTTCTGGACCTCCTAGGACGATGAATATTCGTTGGCGTGTCAGGGACTGCACAAATTGACTTGATAACAGTCGTTTCCCCGATTCGACCATTTGGGGGGCTGGAGGGAGAGGAAAAATTTAAAAAAATTAGAGGTATTTTAACTTACGAATGGGTGATCGGATCTTAATGAAATTTGATATTTAGAAGGACCTCATGTCTCAGAGCTCTTATTTTGAATCCTGACCTTATTCGGTGATATTGGGGGATTAGGAGGGGGAACGGGAAATCCTGGAAAACGCTTAGAGTGGAGAGATCGGTATGAAACTTACTGGGAAGAATAAGCACAAGTCCTAGATTTCTAGTCCTAGATAGCACATAATTGGACTGAATTCGCTCTCTTTGGGGGAGTTGGTGGGGGGGGGATGTTAATTCGGAAAAATGAGAAAAATTGAGGTATTTTAATTTAAGAACGGGTGACCTGATCTTAATGAAATTTGATATTAGAAGGAACTCATGTCTCAGAGGTCTTATTTTAAATGTCGACCAGATCTGATGACATTGGGGGAGTCAGAGGGGGAAACCGGAAATCTAGGAAATGCTTAGAGTGGAGAGATAGGGATGAAACTTGGTGGGTAGGATAAGCAAATGGCGTAAATACGTGATTGACGTAACTGGACTGGATCCACTCTCTTTGGGGGAGTTAGGGGGTCCAGTGCTTTGGTGAGTTCGGTGCTTCTGGACGTATTAGGACGACGTCAATTGGTAGGTGTGTCAGGGACCTGCACAGATTGACTTGATCAAGTTTTTTTCCCTGATTCGACCATCTGGGGGGCAGAAGGGAGAGGAAAAATTAGAAAAAATGAGGTATTTTTAACTTACGAGTGGGCGATTGGATCTTAATGAACTTTGAAATTTAGAAGGACCTCGTGTTTCAGAGCTCTTATTTTAAATCCCGACTGGCATTAAGCCTCTGATTTTCCTTTTAAATCAATCTGTTGATTCTTATAATTTTGCTAGAGCTCATGCCATATGAGCTCTTGGCTCTTTCGATTTCGTCACAAGTGCCATATGAGCTCTTATCTCTTGTTACTAATATTATTGCGAGAGCAATACTTTGGTTTTGTCGTGTTTTTTTTTCCTAGCATCCCGATTTCAGCTTATATCTAGAAAGTGGTAAGGGTTGAACCTCTACAGTTTTTACGGAAAGCGTGGACCTTAGGCTGGATTGATGAATATGACTTTGCATTTTGGAAAGCTTTGTTGAACTCTTGCCTGGGGCTAAAAAGGATGGTTTTTGCTTGTCTTTGAGCCAGAGCCTATGGTGTGTGAAGTGACTTGGAGTTTTATAGCATATGTCAGGAAGAAGATCTGAAATTATGCAGTCAAGCTTTCGTTTCATCAAACCATGTTTCTGCTTTCGAATGGAAAGTTTTGTTCTAGCAGGCAGGCACCAGTTTCAAATTGCAGATGGACTAAAATCGGGCCCCACAGCTAGTTTATCTTCTTTGAGTAATAACTAGAAAAATTTACAGAAACAAAAAAGTGGCATTTTCCCACGGGACCAAGAGTGCTGCCATCTATTGTTTCTACCCATTTCTGTTCGTGATTTCAGCTGAGTTTATCATTCGGTTTTTCGCACTTGGGATTGCGGCAGAGAAATGGTATCAGATGTGCCTCTTAAACTTTAAAAGTTCTCTCATTCCTAAAGAAATTAGAGTTTATCCTTTGCTCCTTTCTAAGTGATAAAGTTAGAAACTTGGCCTACGGCAAAAACGTCAACTTTTGAACTTAGATAGATAGATTTTTTCTTCGATGACAGTCGATAGCTCCTGATAAGCAGATCAAAGTATATGTCACCCAATTTTTGGTAGAAAAATTCCTTTATGAGATATACCAGTTTGAAAGTATAAAGGGGTTGACAACTTCAGTAGCAAGTTACACACTAAGACCAAAAATAGGCTGATACCAATTGTGGGACATATAGGGGAGTTTTAAGCAACAGTCGGCTTTTAGCTCATAATCATCTTCGGTAATGAAGGGTTCACAACTTTTGCCTGTTGGTGTACCTATTATTTGTTTCCTGTATATTTGATGGTAAGACCAATTTAGTTCCAGTGGTAAGACATGTAAGGGATTTGTTATTAATAATCGGCTGTTAGGCTATAATCATCTTCAGAGATGAGGGGTTTGCAACTTTTGCTAGTTGCAATGAGGGGTTTGTGAGTTGGTTTACCTAGTATTTATTTTAAGATCCTTACAGATTAACAACTTCAGCGTTTAATCGAAGCGAGGAAAAAAAACAACAAAGTGTTGCTCTCGCAACACTTTACTCGGCGAAGCCGAACAAAGGTCGCCGCAACACCTCACGTTGCCTATGCAACGTAGATCTAGTTTGTTATGTTTTCAGTCCATCATATGTGCTCCGTAAGTGTGCTCAAAGACAAATGCCATAACATATGCGCACTATTGTGCTATGCATCCAACATAATCATATACTCTTTTTGTGTACTTACAAATACTATACCTTATGTACACTATAACTTAAAGTACAGAAATGAATCATGTGTTCAATGATATCATATATTATGTTGGTAAAAACAGTCACAAATGCTACTAGCACTATAACATAATGCTTGCTATTATGTTGCTCACTGAACGCTATCATTTTATTTGTTTTTCTCCACTATTATAAATAACATATCATAGTGTACCTTTTATGTACATAATATGCACAATTATGTAATAATGACATAATTTGCACTATTAGTTTATGGAATCAACGCAATTGTATGAGAATATCTCTAATCATCCTGGGAAACCATTGACTTCTCCCTTGTAAATTTTGGGTGGTTTGCGCTGAAATGAATTCTCGACAACCTGTTTGATTTTCTTTTATGGGTTGACGGTTTCTTCACTTTGCGAGGATTTTGAGGAAAAGAAAGTTGGTAGTCTTACGGAGAAAGGATCAGGGAGTAGGGTGTGAGTTTCTCTTTTCTTTGTCTTTTTTTTTAATCTTCGATGGTTAGGATAAAAAAAAAAAGAAGAAAAGAGTAAAAATAATAAAAACCTCTGGAGACTGCGATAGAACAACGAGAAAATTACAAAAAACAAATTGTCGTTGAAACGCTTGACCCAATATAAAAAGCTGCATTAAAAGAAAATTTTAAGCAAAGAAATTGAATATTAAGCTCAAATTGTTTATTTTAAACTCAAAAACTCTAATTTAAATTTATGAGCTCAACTTTTGTAAAAGACCCTACCTTATATCTTAGTTCTTCTAGTTTTAAGAGGCATACATGGCGTTTGTGAGTAGCCTTTAATCTTTCCTCAAGTAGGCTGATGCATAGACATCCTCCCACTCTGGGATGAGGCTCATCTGAAGTGCTCTTCTGTCACATTCGTGCGTCCTACAGAGCGTGTTCTATGATCTCTCGCGGTGACGGGTGCCTTTCAGTTGCCAGTGGAGGGGGATTTTGGAAAATCCAATGTCTGTCATGCGGACGATATTTCACGGTATTGCCACCTTTGTTGTCTCTCAACGGAGGTGTGTGGTTCGCCGGTGCGGGTGCAAATCCAGTCGTTTTGACATGATTTCTCCAGCTGATCTCTAGGATCTATGTAAGACAACTATTCTCAAAGGCAGTAATGCGTTTATCTTTTTTCGCATTTAGCTTTGGACATTCCACAGAGTAACTGAGAACAGACAAAATATTGCTCTGGAACAGCATGAACTTCAGATTCTGAGAGTAGACTGCGAATTTCCATACTGATTTTTTTGAACGAGCGAAATTAATAGATTGATGCGTAAAAAACGAGGATAATAAATAAAAATTGATTCTGTTTTTTTCAAATTTTTCAAATTGTTTTTCAAATGAAAAGTTGTACTTAAAGTATAATAAAAGTTTGTCTTAGCAGTACAATCAACCAAAAAAGGGTAAATCTTAAGTTTTTAATGACTCAACTGTATTTATTTAGTAATACTATTTATTCAGTATGACTGTTGTAGAAAACTGGACCAGCCAATACCTTGGGTTATTTGGTGGCTGACATTCGACCACATATGCCGAGAAACTATCACTTCACACTGCTCGACATTGGATTGGTCATAAACCAGCTAATGGGTGGTACATATAAGAGTTCATACTCAAGTCGTAAGTTTCGAGAAGTCTATCATCAAGTGATGAAACAGCAATATGCCCATCATTTAGTTAAATCCAGTGTTAAGACTCCCAACACCTCTTTGAAGGCCGTTGAAACACTCACGGAAAATTTGGAGAGTGAGGATGTCATTTTCACTTTCCCTTTTAATGAACTCCTGGTAAGTTTTTTTCTTTTAATTTTCAATAGATTTGAAAACAAGAATTTTAGAGGCAAATAGCAATTAGTCGAGAATCTACCGACGGACTTATTGCTTATGTATATATATATATATATATATATATATATATATATATATATATATATATATATATATATATATATATAGAGAGAGAGAGAGAGAATGAAAGAGAGAGTTTCTTTTCTCTTTCAGTTTAATTATCACTCTTTATTTGTTTTTAATTTTTTGGTGGGTAAATGTTTGAATTATTTTCATCTAACTTCTTCAGAATATATTTTGGATACATACTCCAAATATGTTCCCCCTGAGAAAGGAAGGTCAAGGGTTTAAAATATACCATTCAAATCTATATGAAGGACTTCATAAGAACATTTTGAAAGTAAGCCTAAAAATGAGCGTTATGAGGCGTTAGGGCTCTTTCAAAGAAAAAAGGTTTGTTGACTTTCATCCTGAAAGATGATTTACAATCCTGCAGAAGCAGAAGATACAGGGCAAACATGAAATCTAGCAATTGTCGAGTCACCAATAACACTTTTGAAATATAAGACATTTATAGTCTTTCCACCTAACATAATCCTCCCCTACCTCTCAAAGGAAATAAGTCTCAATCGCCCAAAACACTTGTGTGTATTTTTGTAGACTCTCTGCTGTATCCCCTCGCCCATTCTGAAAAAAATCGTTCATTTACAAGTCGTTATGATTGCTAACAAAGGTGATTTCAACAAATTCGTGAACATTTTGCAAAAGTTACAATAAAAATTTCTATAGCAAAAAAAGAGCTAAAACTGCCATTGTAACAATTACTGCATCCCCAATAGAATTGCTATAAGATGCAGTAATTGTAACTTTTGTTACAATTGAAACATGTTTCAATTTTGTTATAGTTGAAACATGAAAACCCAGAAAATCACTCCGGGTTTTCATGTTTTCTTTGATACAACTTAAGAGAAAGGTTCCACTAGGGTTGTGTCTCAATAAACTTCGAATACGTTTCATTGCCGACTGATGACGGAAATTCAGAGTGCCGGAAATTCAGGTGACGGAAATTCAGAGTGCCGGAAATTCAGGTGACGGAAATTCAGGTGACGGAAATTCAGAGTGCCGGAAATTTCGTTCATATTTCCAGACTTCAGATTTTATTTTGTGTCCTGAAAGGGCCTTATTTCGATTACTTAGATGACAAAGAAATCTTTTAACAGCGCCCTCTTCCAGTGGTTATTTTCCACAACATTTAAGTAGGCATTCAGCTTTGAACTATGATACTATATAGTTCTTTTGAAGGATGATAGAGATTTTAGTATAATAATTTTATTAGCGTTTTGTTTCTGGATAATTTGGCCTTGGCTTCTCAAATAAGCCAAGAGATACTTATGGAAACACTGCAGGTTTTTCTGGGTTTGAGCGTTCCTCTGTCGACCAGAAGCTATCGTCAACATAAAAGTACTTTATATAAAAATGCTAAAACCATTTTAGAACTATTTTTATACCCATAACTTTGTCAAATTTCTAAAGGTGATTCAATCTGCTAACGTTTATATCTAGGACACTCAAAGCATTTGTGTGATTTAAGTTTAGGACAGTTTTGCCTTACGTTTGACAAATATGTTCTCTCATAGCCTTTGTTGTTGTTTTTTGGGTGGAGGATATCCATAGTAATAATTCAAAAACATGACAAACCGGGCTAACTCTTAACTTCACACTAAACCTTCTACTAATCTGACTTCCTTCCATAGCCACAGCAATATTATTCTTGTACCTAGCGCGTACTATTTTAATAAATTTATCCAGCATGCCATACAAGGATACAACTTTCACCAAAGCTCTTCTATCGACAGAAGCAAATGATTGTTCATAATCCATAAAACTGAGGTTTTATGAGTGTCTGAATCTGAAAATTCAGACACTTCTCTACTATTAATCCTATAGTGAAAATTCGGTCAACAACCAGCTCTCAGGGAGGGCTAGTTGCTCTCCAACCACGTTTGACTCTTAAAAAAGACACTAGAACTTTCAGTTTCTAATCAAATAAGCCCCCCTTGGAAGTTTCTACGACAAATCCTTCCATATAAATTGCCCTGAAGAAAAATAATACATTGTACCCACTTCGCTCTTTAATTAGGTAGCGCTATTGCACTGCCTATGACGAGTGTTTTGGCGTTTCGTATGATTTAGCGTGTTGATAGTAGGCACAGTGCCCATAACTAAGTACTAGTGAAACAGTAGTGTGACGGCAATAGGCATATTACTTTAAAAATAAAATTGAACTTAAATATTCGACAAGCTATAAAGCAATACAAAGCGTTTAACCCTTGCCTCATTCAATATTTTATTGTTAGGTATGGGCGGTTTTGACGAAACGCCAGTCTATGGCGATTCTTATGTGGCAACATGGAGAAGAAGCCCTGGCAAAGTCTTTGATTGCGTCTTGTCTTTACAAGGCTATGGCGAAAGAAGCGGCCGACGATGACCTTGAAGCCGAAGTTTGTGAAGAATTGAAGAAGTACTCTGCTGAGTTTGAGAGTCTTGGTAAGTATGGTGGTCATTTGGAATAATTAAATGTCATTTGCCGTCATTTTGAAAATCTGTTACATTTGGTCAATTCAAAGAAAAAAAAAGTTTAATAACCTTTTTCATAACTTTTTTTTTCATGGAGTTGATTTAATTGTAATCGTAGCTCTACCTTTGATTTTTAATTTATCTTTAATTAAGTGTCTCTTTATTTTAAAAAGACAACAAAAACCAACCCGTTTATCTCAAAACATTTTTAGCATGTATAAGCGCACGTTGTGGCGAGTATTGGCAGTTCTATATAATGTGATAATTATCATGGAATCATTTTAACCGTTCTCAAATTAAGGTCGTTACTAATGACCAGGTATTACTAAGCTTCAACTGTGGTTAAAATCACACGAGAAACTTGAATTGATTTAGAGTTTCCGTCGGTAGAAATTATATGATTGGCTATGTTGAGATTCTATCCCTCAACTCCTTTCTAAGCTACATCAAAATAACTTGAATTCTGCCAAGAAAGAGAAAACGCAAGGAAACTGCCTAATATAACGCTTCTTGGTGTCTGTAGTATTCTTGAGTCTTTGGTAGTTACTAAGTGTGGCTGGAGAGAGATGCGTTACTATATGCTCTACTGCTCGTTAGTTTGTCGTTTTTATGGTATATCTTCCTATTTGTTTCTTCGTTTCTGTTATTATTTTCCTTTATGCTTCTCATTTTATCTCTTCTACGCTTTATTTAAGAGGATGGATGTTCTTTTCTTTTTTTCGTTTTATTTCTTTCAGTTAATTCCTTTGGAATTAAACGCTCGATTGACCGGGTTGCTATTCGCCCAGTATCGAAAAAAGCAATAAAAATGGCAATGGAAGAACAAAAAATATCTGAAGACTTCCTTTTCAGAAGACAAAATTTTTATGGGAAAAATTTCGATTTTTGTAATTTTTTCATTAAAACCAGGAAAGCCTCCTTAATTTTGTCATCGAAAAATTTGAATTCTTTGCATTTAGTAGTTTCAAATGTTGCTCTTTATCTTTTTAATAAGAGCAAATATGGGACAACGGAAAAAAGAAAATTTTATAACAAGAAAAATGAAAATGAAAAAGAAAAAGGAGAAATATATATATATATATTTCTGGAGGTCTATCAGACAGCAATAAAAAAAAAAAAATATACAGCGATACGAAAGCACCAACGAGCCTAGAAATATTACTGCAATGACTAATATGAAATCCTATAATAATTTCAATGTTAATTGTTACTGGGGGATGAGTCACAGATAAGACTATGACCATCAGCCTTCAGGTTCAATTAATTTGCCGAAAAGACGACGATAATTGTCTTTAAAACTTGTTAAACATTGAAAATTTAGAAAACTTTTGAATCATCTGTGTTTAACATTATTTTCCCTTGGACCCCCTATTTTGGACCCGTATTATTTTAGACTTTGTCTATTCTTCGTCTTTCCATATTAGTTTTAGACTCTGTTCCTAGACTTCATCAAATGCCACTACCTCCGATATTGAAAAGGGCAGCATTTGAATTGCGCTACAAGTTGCAACAAGCGCTCTATTTTTTATCAAACATAATTAAATAAATACTTTTCAATAAAAAGCTTATATCGAAAGAGACGCCCTTTATGTCATAAATACACTTTATATTGTAAATATGCACCCAGTAGATATTTATGGTAATTTATGAAGTTTATATGGGTATTTACATTACGCGTGTATTTATATATTTAATATGTTTTATTTGTGCATTTTATATAGAAACATCAAAACCAGTAGTTCAAGATATGTGACTTGAAAAAAAAAAACGAATTTTCCTGCGACAAAATCGCTGAAGGTTTTATTAGAAAGAAACTTTTTTTTCAGTATAAGCAACATTTAAAATACTTTTATCGTACAAAGCAAAATTTGAAACATGCCGATGTTGAAAATTGTATTACTAAGCGCTGCTTTGCATTAAGCGCCCTATTTTCTTATCAAATATATTTTAGTAAATACTTTTTAGTCAGAATCTTATAGAGAAAGAAATGCCCTTCATGCCTGCAAGTGCACTTCATACTGTAAATGCATATCTAATAGGTATTTATACTAATTTTTGCCCTTTACATGTATATTTATGTAAGTATATACGTGTGTATTTATGTTTTGAGTATGCTTTTTGCATATTTTTATGTTTTTGAGTAAGGTTTTTTTTTTGCTGAAGAAATACTATTTTCCCTGTGGTAAAATCGCTGAACAATTTTTGGTTCTAAGAAAGTTTTACAAAAACAGAAACATTTTCTCTCGTTGAATCAGCGTTTAAAACACCTTCAATGGCCCCAAGTTAAACCTGAAACACCATCGATGTTGAAAACAGTAGAATATGAATTTTATTTAAATAAACATTTTAATTTTATCAAAGGCCCTATATGTAAGCTGATAAAAAAAAAAGGAAATTAAAGTTTTGCGGCACCCTTGATCAAAGTCACGACCATGCATTCGCCTCTGTTCTCTATGATTTGCCTTTGTTCTCTGATTACTGTTAGTATCAATCCCACATTTTGTTTCCCAGTGTGGTTGGAAAGTTGGTGTTACAGCTACCACATTATTTTTGGTCTATTAACTTGCCAACCAGTATTGATTTTTGGGTTTGGCGTAAATTTGTGACCATTGTAACGTAGTAATATAATATAACGTATTTCTATATTTCTATTTATATTTCTAGTTGTAACGTATTTCTATTGTTACCGGTTCTTCTATTTCTTCTTCTAATCCTTATATCTCTTATTGTTATTTGTTTGTTATTTATATTTATTTATTTGTATTATTATTTATTATTTCTTGTATTTCTTATTAACATTTTTTTGTTCTTTTATTTCTATTTCTTAATATTTCTTTTAGCTATAACGTATTCTGTATTTCTATTTATAAAGTATTTCTATTTCTATTAGTTCTTCTATTTCTTCTTCTATTTTTTATTTCATATATTTACTATTAGTTTCTTTGAGTTCTTCTGTTTCTAATTCTTATTTTTTCTATTGGTTATAAAGTGCTTCGTATTTTTACTTTTAACGTGCTTCTTAAGTAGTTTCTCTTCTTAGTTAGATTAAACTTTACTCATTTCTTATAAAAGATACAAGAAAAAAAAACATTGATTCGTTTGCTTTGTAAGACTATCCGTCACCACGTTTTTTGACTTCCTTGCCGTATGAAAAAATTACCCTTGACTAAATTACCCAAATTACCAAACTTACCTTTGACTTTAATCCAAACAAGGAATAGTGGGAAGGAGCTCGGCGAGATCTATGCAACTTGGGATTGAGCTGCTAAGATTCTTAGTTAGTAAAGGCTACCGAGATAGTTCTTCACTTTTACAAGGGTTGAACAGGTATCGCTAAGACGCTGTACGCTCTTTTGATGCAAAACTCACCTGTTACATAATAACAGGTGTCATACATATCCTAAATGTCATATTGTCATTTAGGATTGTACAGTCTCGTTAAGCTGGAACTGCACACTAAAATCACTGGACGAATTAATGTTCATAGTTTTCAAACTCATCAAAACATGTACAGACTTGTTTGTTCTTGTCGATTGTTTGTCTTCATATCGAGATGCATAAACTGCTGAATGCCTCTTGTACGTAAATCCAACGTCGTTTATCTTGCAACAGAAAATATTAATAAGCCCCTTGTTGTAGGTCTTGAACTCTTAGACTACTGCTATAGACAGGATGATGATATGACTCTGCAGCTGTTGACTTGTGCTCTCCCACATTGGGGTCGACAGACCTGTCTCTACTTGGCAGTTTTATGCAACTTCAAACCAATGCTATCACATCCAAGTGCACAAATTCTTCTTGCTGATCTATGGATGGGTGGACTTCGAACACGAAAATCTCCAAATTTAAAGGTAATTGTGTTGTTTGCCTAAATATTTAATTAGTACGAAATGACAACAATCTGATGTTCTCTAGCTTAGTAAAGCCTAACAAGCTCCATAAACAAACACTAAAAATTGTCCTTTCTCGTAAATTATCATTGGGATTAGAATGAAAAGAGACGTGGTATAAGGAACGACAGGAGAGGGAAGAGTAACTTTTGGTTAATTAGACTAGAGAAACTGATCAATATATTCGGATGAAGTTGACGTTTTGTATTTACCTCTCTTTTTTTTGCCTTGATAAAAGTATATTGCCATTTTCCTTTGTTATTATAATCTATATTATTTTATGTTTTTAGAAATTATATTTATGTTATATCCATCTCATTACTTAGAATGATTTAATAGAGTACATTAATGTAGAGTAATATCTTATTGAGATCTAATAGAGTGATACTTTATTGCCTCATTGTTCCTTCCTTGCTCTCAAAACATTAAGGACGTTTCCCTTGCCTCAGTCGTGGAGACCAGAACCGTGAATGTGCGTACTCATACCTAATCTATACCTAATATACATAGTTATTATATATTAATATTATTGTATTTTCCCATTTTGCACAAATATGCTTTTTTTCTATTGTCCTGACTTGTACTTATGTATTAATATTGTCCAAAACTTTCTCCCAGCTATTCTTTGTGAGAATTTATGTCTTCATCTCTTACTTGCATCTATATGTTTTACTACTTCATATTACTACTTATGCATTAAAATTATCCAAGAGCTTCCACCAGTCATTCAGTCTGAGAATATGTCTCTTCATCTCTGATATTTCTATATTTTACTATTAGATTTTTGTACCTCTGTATAATAATATCCGAGACCTTCCCCAATCATTCATTCTGTGAATAAGTGTCTTCGTCTCTGACTTGCATATAGATGTTTCATTATCTCATATTTATTTAAAGTTCCTTCAAATATATGTTTTACGATTTTATATAATTGTTTATTACTATTTTATATTTACTATTATCCACGACGTTCTCCCCTGTCGTAGAAACTGAGAATGCCTGTAGTCATACGTGATCTAGTCTTATATGTCAATATTATTTTGTTCTTGTGCTGATTTTCTCACCCACTACATTTTATTTTAAATTGTACATATTTTGCATCTATTTTTAATTACAGTGTACAACTTTTCCTAGTTACGAAGACTGCGAATATGTCTACTTATCCCTGGCTTGAATCTATGATTAGTATTATGATTATAGGTTCTTCTGGGGCTACTGTTTCCACCCGCTATATTGACACTTCAGTTTAAGTCGAAAGAGGAGCTACTTTTGATGCCGCAGACTGAAGAAGAACATTTGTATGAAATTGAAGAAGAAGAAGCACCCAGTGAAACTAGTAGCTTTCTGGATCTTCATAACGCTAATTCAAAAACAGACAATGAAGGATATTCTAAAGGAGAAGAGGTATTTAAAGGCAACTGGGAATATTCATTTTGGATCTTTAAACCCTAGGGCTTTATGTATTTTCGCATATATACTTTCAAGGCAATAAGTGTATATGTTTTTATTTTTTCTTGAAACGGCTCAATATTTTTTTTGGAAAAATTTGTATCCTTGGATCTTCTCGCCTAAAAAAACGACCTAGGTTGGTTAGAAGTTTGAGAAAATCCGTTCAAAGCCTTAATTTTGGAAAAAATATTCTCGTCAGCGGAGTCATTTTTGTATACGCTGTTGCAGTATTTCAAAGACGTTGTCACATTATGTGGAAAAACTGATAATTGCAAAAATATTTTTATTTATTTTAACAAGGGATTCGAGCAATTCAAAAACTTTAAAAAAGAAAACTAAAAGTTTGAAGCTTAGTAGACAATCGGTGTTAGAAATCGAAGTTGTATTAATAATCGAATATCTTTGAAAAGACAAATGTCTTTGAAATACTTTAACCAAATATCTTTGTATGCAAAGACATATGAGTATAAAAAAAACTGATCTAGACATAGACCCAACAAACGAAATTTTACAAGTATTATAAATGATAATTCGTTGAAAGAAAAAGCAGCATTTTTTCCCACCCCCTGAACAATTAACAAATCAACAACTTGAACCGTAATTTAAAACTCGACCAATAAGGGCAGCTAAAACAAATGGTATTGAAAAATTGTCTGAAGTAATGAAATTCAAAAATGAAGAAGAAAGAAAAATCGGATTAGAAGATAAGAGGTAGTGGAGTCGAAACTTATCAAAATTGAAAATGCTAGTTATGACACTTGGGATTGAGATTCTGAGAAGTATAAAGTTATTAATGCTTACCATGCCTTTGTTAAAAAAAATCAGTTTCAGCGGTATGAATTTCATAATGCAAAAGACAAGCCAGGGCAAAAGTCGAAGTTCAACATTTTATAGAAGCTCCAAGTGATGAAATAGCTATAAATAATGACATTAGAGCTTATACAGGACGTTAACCAAACACCTGATACTGCATCAGCCTTTGTTAAAAAAAAGTTCGGCGTTATGTTTTCATAATGACAAAAGACAAACCAAGGCAAAAGTTAAAGGTTCAAAAACAATAAAACATAATTTTACAAAGGTGCCAATTCTAATTTAAGGTCATTTAAAACGTTTCAGGGCTTGAGTGCTGAAAATGAAGCACAGTTAAATGTGTATTGAAAACAAATGAAAGTGAGAATCGCAAGCGAAATTTTGAACAGTGATCTATGGCTGGAAACTGGATAAAACGCGTTTGTTATCTATAATGCCATAACGAATTAAATGAGATGATGAATTTAAACTGCTTAGACGAAAGCCGTGGAAAAAATTTTCTGAGGTAAAGATGAAATAAAATGGACAATGAAATCCATAGGTGGAATACAAGGAGCATCGATAACTGGCCACAAAAACGATCTAAATAGGTGAGGACTTTAGGAAAGAATTAGTATTTTTCATAGGGTTGCTGTATCGAACCTGTGGTGACGTTTATGACATCAAGAAAATTCAAAGGCTCAAATTCAAAGATCCGAGAGAACCGGAAGCGTAATTAATAATATGCTACACAATTTACATTTTATATGATGTACGAATGAGAAGACATTCATATAAGGAGATCAATGTTGTCACTTATTTGAAGTACTTTTACTTGAAGTACTACTTCAGTAAAATTTTCCATTACTTGTACTTGTACTTAAGTAAAAACTCTAGGGTGTACTTATTATTTGTCTAAGTAAGATTACGAAATACTCATTAGTTAAGATACTGATAATGTACTTTCTCAAATGCTTTATCTTTGCCACGAAAATTTTTTGTGCGTGTGCTTTGGTACAAGAAAACACGACTTTTAGATTTAGAGTAAACTCACATATAGCTCCATGTCCTATTTTTTGATGTGAAATAAGGTATTTGTTTATGACGAAACAAAATTATAGCATGATTATCACTTGGTATAATTGTGTTTAAAAGTTATATAATAAAAAAATTGAAATTATTTCACAGTTCACTGGTCGACAGTGAGCTAACATCCCTTGTTTTGGGCTAAATGTTGCATACTGTAGTTCATTTGGGCTTATGTTTCTGACATTAGTGTTTAAGTTTTGTCATCTTGTCAACTTAACCCGATTTCTACCATTTCATCATCTTTATCACCATATTATTGGTATTTCCTTCTAGGGTAGTATTTAGATTATATTATTCGAAACCAAAAAAAATGTGGTTTGTTAGGGAATTTCATTGCAGCAGGGCTTTTTTTTGTCTTTGCTGTTGACGCATTGGTTATTACATCCTAACTTTCCTTCTAGGGTAGTATTTCCTTCTAGGGTAGTATTTAGATTATATTATTCGAAACCAAAAAAAAATGTGGTTTGTTAGGGAATATCATTGCAGCAGGGTTTTTTTTTGTCTTTGCTGTTGACGCAGTGGTTATTACATCCTAACTTTCCTTCTAGGGTAGTATTTCCTTCAAGGGTAGTATTTAGATTATATTATTCGAAACCAAAAAAAAATGTGGTTTGTTAGGGAATTTCATTGCAGCAGGGCTTTTTTTTTGTCTTTGCTGTTGACGCAGTAGTTATTACATCCTAACTTTCTACAAAATTTCTGAGCTGTAGGATCTGAAAAGTTCTAATGCAACACTTAATTCTGAGCCTAGAGCTTGTACACATGATAATAAAATGGTTATTTTGATGTTGTTCTTAAATTTTCTTAGAAAAACTGTTTGGAAAACGCTTTTGAAATTCAATAGATCCTACATGGTCGTATCTTGAATACCAAGTTTACCAAGTAAACTTGGTAATCTTACCAAGTATAGTTTACCAGTTTATCTTGGTATAGTTTACCAGTTTACCAAGGTAAACTTGGTGAAAGTTTCATTTTAAGCCTGAATAATAGTGTGTATTTTGAGGCCATATCTTTTTTTTAAGATTGTTCATTCAATCCTTATTCATATAAACGGACTTTTGATTCAAATTTAACTTAAAGGACTTTTTAAATCTATATGAAAAAATCCATGTTCGTGTTCACCGTTTTAGTGTATTATTGCGTTTTGTTTTTTTTTATTTATGGACAAAATTCCCAATGAAGGGTGATTATTGGTCGAAATTTTCTCGGGACGGAGGGAATTTTACGAGGGAGAATTTTCCACAAAGGGTGGGGGAGGAGATGTGCATGAGGGAATTTTCCGGAGAGATAATTGTTCGTAGATGGGATTTGTCGCATACTTTTAAATTTAAAATCACGATCGTAATTACTACATATGGGGAAGTTACTAAGGAAAATAAGTTTCAGGAACTGGGATAGTTCTCCTTAGGGGGGGGGGGGATTTTATTTTCAGACTCCTTGCGTAGATGAAAAAAATAGATTAACTGGGTAATTTATGTACATGTGGGGCAAAGGAAAGTATGACGTTTAAAAAAAACGATCTTCGTGTTTACCGATTCATAGCATTATCGCGTTTTTCGATTTATGGTGCATTGATTAGTTACTAGTAGTAGTAGTAGTATAATTTACTGCGAGGGGGATAATTTACCGGGGAAGAATTTTGCGCGGAGGGGCTGGGGATAGCGGATTTTCCGCAGAGGGGAATATCTCACGTTTTTTTTTTTATTTCCTCCCTTTTTTTCTAGGCTCATGATGTCCATAACTATATATTTTCACGCTCAGATTGTCAAGATGTTTTACAGGGTCAAAATGGGAGCCCATATTTAGACAGTTCGTGTGACCAGCAACTAGATCAGAAGCATCGAAAGCAGTTGGAATCAAAGAAAAAAATTTATGAATTCTACGGAGCACCAATTACAAAGTTTATGGCCCATTCCGTAAGCGACACAATTTATACATAGACAAAACTTATTTACACAGTACCTTGGAATCAGAGTATATTGCCAAAGAGGGAAAAACTTCTTTTTTTGCCAACTTTTTTTTTAACTTCTTCAGGCGGGTGATTCTTTTGGACTAAATCCATGGTCAGAAAGGGGAAGATCTTATGAGGCTAAGTTTTTTGTGGGGTGGGTGACCCCCTAAAAACACTGGGGAATTCCACTTTTTAACCCCCCCCCCCTTCCACTCCCTCAAAGCTTGAGCCTGCTTGTACCTATGCTAATACTCAGTACCAGTTGTGGTAGCTCAAATTTGCCACGTATTTTTTTTTTTTTTTTTTTACTTAAATTGTCTTTCCAGTCCTTGAATGAAAGTTCTTAAGCCGAACTGGCCAGACATGACAATAAACAACAAAGAGAGATAAAGCTCTACAAAAAAAAACTCAAACGAGACTGCGGCCAGTAGAGAGGAAAGGTAAAATAACGCGGATGTTTCGTCTGTATCCGAACTAGGCGTCCTCACCACAAGATAAAAAGAAAAAAAAACACTAAACTAAAAACAAATAAAACTACCACCAATAATAATAAACACAATTTTCGGTACTGATCCACGTAGGGAAAAGTAGCTATTAGAGTTACTTCAATGAGAACATCAAAGCAACTGAGGAAAAATTATAAAAATTTAAACTGATTTAACTATTCTGTTGCGAAATAATCCTCTTGTAAGCTAATATTGAAGCAACTCTTTTTAGTCTAGTTTGTAATCTTGTCCCCTGGTGATTGTGTAAAATTTTAATTCCCTTATTGACTATTGGTTCATTTTTCAAAAGACAATCATAAATTGGGTCAATATTTAAATTACCTGTGTCTCTATTTATTGAAAGATTAGCAAATATATGTTTTTTAATTTCTATAGCCTCCCTAGCCCACTGAGAAAAACCTCTATCAATAGAATAACTGTAGCCTCATCAAATTGTATAAAATATTCGGGATGAAAGAATGTATGTTCAGCCAGAGCCGAAAAAAAAGTTTCAGGAGGCTTTCTTAATTGTAGGTTTTTTTTTTATTCAGTTGCGATGCTCAATAAATCTTTCAGTAAATTGCTGGTGAGTTCTACCAATATAAAACTTTCCACAAGAGCAAGGAATTTTATACACCCCACTAACTAAATCTCCCCGGGTTAAATCCTTCCCATAATTAAGAAAACTACCTAATGGTCTCACTGATTGGAAACAAGTATCAATGTTATGTTTACCTAAAATTCGTTTAAGCATCTCTCCCAAAGTAGGTACATAAGGCAAAGAAATGAACATTTTCGGCATGTTTAATTCTGTACACCCTGAAACCCCAATAACCCTATTGTTGTGTTTAATGCGTCTATTTTTGTTATTTTATCAATGAATTTAATCGGGTAACTATTACAAAATAAAATATCCCTCAAATACAACAATTCAGAATCTAAAAACTCCTGAGAACAAATTGTGAAAGCTCCATCCACCAGTGCAATCGCAACCCCTCGTTTCACTGAAATAGAGTGGCACGAGTGAAAGTTCAAATACTTATCACTGTGTGTAGGCTTTCTATATACTGAAAAAAATAAATGGAAATCACTTTTAATCAATAGGATATCAAGAAATAGGATATCAAACTCCACTGTAAGTTTTACATTTTTGTCAAAACTATTTAAATGTTTATGGAAAAGGTCTAAGGACTCTAAACCGTGTTTCCAAATGCAAACCACATCGTCCATGAATCTGCCCCAGAAACAAGGGGAGAGCCTAAAACTGTGTATAACAGAGGTTTCAATAGATTCGATGAAGAGATTTGCCAACAAAGGGGAGAGAGATGCCCCCATAGCCAAACCAAACACCTGTTTGTAAAATTCACCTCTAAAACAGAAATAAAGAGAATATTCATTTGCAAGGATAACCAACTTCATAATGACTTCAATCTCCAAACTAACCATGGTCAGTAACATCTTGGTCACTAACATCTTGTATCAAATCAAAGTGCTTTTGCAGATTCATGGTGCTGGGGCAATTTGCAGATTCAAATCAAAGTGCTGTCCAACCAACTTCAATAATGACCAACTTCATTGCAAGGATAACCAACTTCATAATGACTTCAATCTCCAAACTAACCATGGTCAGTAACTAACCATGGTCACTAACATCTTGTATCAAATCAAAGTGCTTTTGCAGATTCATGGTGCTGGGGCAATTTGCAGATTCAAATCAAAGTGCTGTCTCGTTTGAGGTTTTTTTGTGGAGTTTTATCTCCCTTTGTTGTTTATTCCAGCCCTTGATGTAAGTACGCTCTATAAATCACTGCACTCCGTCTTGTTTCCTCAGCCATTCAGTCCTCGAGATATCTGTAAGCCCTATTTTTTTTTCTAAAGTATGTTAAATTCTCTTTTTTAATTTTGGACTTGTTCAGAAGGGCAATTTCCATCTGAAGTAATTCTTAGCCGTATCTTGGACAAGATAGAAGATTAAAATGGATTCCTGATGTGCTTGCAAAAATACTTTTGAAACAGAAATGTTCTCTGTTGCACTGAGCCAAATTACAAATTATGATGATCACCATGTACAATTTTAGAAAAAACAAAAATTTATGCAGCACACAGAATGAAATTTCAACTTCTTCCTTACAAGCTTTAGCTTATTTTTGTCGTTCAAAACCAATTTATAGTTTGGCTCACTGGTGCCCTTCAAGAGGATGTTCGCAAAATCTCAGCAGAGAAGGCAAAGCTATGAGATGAAAAAAAAATCTAATTTGTTATAATAGTTAAAAGAACTGCTAATTCAGTGATTAAGATCTGGACATGGGAGTAAAGGGATAGAACCTGAATTTTAGTATATGAAAGTACCCTTAGCGTTGTAGGTTAAGTAAAATACTGTAACACAGTTTCTAGTGGTGTCAATGATAAAACGGTAAAAGAGTAGTGTCATGTAATAAAATATAAAAAATAACAAGTCGTCAGATAAAATAGCTAAAGAAATTTTCATAACGGAAATGCTCTTTCATAATGCAGCAATATTGCGTTATAGAAGTACAAATTTCACGGTCACAAATGTATCGTTTGACCGGGTCTAATTTTGGCAAACATCGATGTCTACGATGCATCACAGTTAGGTGCTGATTGCACCAGTTGGAGGAGGCAGCCGTCACTCTCGACGCTGAGACACGCCCGGCAGGAGACATAAGTCAAACAAGGGCTAAGACTTATGTCTTAGTCAGACTTATTGTCTATAGTTAATATGGCACTTGTGACGAGGCCGGAAGAGCCAAGAGCTCATATGGCATGCTAGCAAAATTATAAGAATCAACAGATTGATTTAGAAGGAAAATCAGAGGCTTAATTCCGGTCGGGATTTAAAATAAGAGCTTTGAGTGACGACGTCCTTCTAAATATCAAAATTCATTAAGATTCGATCACCCACTCGTAAGTAAAAAATACCTCATTTTTTCTAATTTTCCCTCTCCCTTCAGCCCCCAAGAAGGCCGAATTTGGGAAAACGACTTGTACAGCTCCCTGACACGCCTACCAATTTTCATCGTCCTAGCACGTCCAATTCAAGCACCAAACTCGCCAAAGCACTGAACCCCACCCCCTAACTCCCCCAAAGAGAGAGGATCCAGGCCGATTACTTCAATCACGTATCTACGACATTTGCTTATTCTCACCAAGTTTCATCCCGATCTCTCCACTCTTAGCGTTTTCTAAGATTTCCGGTTAACCCCTCCAACTCCCCCCAGTGTCAACAGATCTGTTCGGTATTTGAAAATAAGAGCTCTGAGACATGAGTTGTTTCTAAATATCAAATTTCATTAAAAATACCTAAGTTTTTCTAATTTTTTCAAATTAACACCCTCCCAGCTTCCTCAAAGAGAGCGGATCCGTTCCAATTGTGTCAATCACGTATCTAAAATTTGTGCTTTTTCTTCCCATCAAGTTTCATCCCGATCTCTCCACTCTAAGAGTTTTCCAATATTTCTGGTTTCCAAGATTTCTGTTTTCCCCCTCCAAACCCCTATGTTCCCTGATCCAATTCGAATTAAAAAATGAGCATATGAGACATAAGCTCTTTCTATAAATCAAGTTTCATTGAGATTCGATCACCCATTTGTAAGATAAAGATACCTCAGTTTGCGCGTTTTCCAAGATTTCCGGTTCTCCCCTCCAACCCCCCCCAATGTCACTGGATCTGGTCTGAATTTGAAATAAGAGCTCTGAAGCACAGGTTCCTTCTAAATTTCAAATTTTATTAATATCTGATCACCTGCTCGTAAGTTACAAATATCTCATTTTTTATAATTTTCAAATTACCCCCCCCCTAACTCCCCCAAAAAGAGCGGATCCTCCGGTCCAATTATGTCAGTCACGTATCTTAGACTTGTGCTTATTCTTCCCACCAAGTTTCATCCTGATTTCTTCACTCTAAGCCATTTTCAAGATTTCTGACCTCCCTCCAACTCCCCACAACGACACTGGATCCGGTCGGGATTAGAATGAGAGATCTGAGCTACGAGGTCCTTCCAAATATGATTTTTCATTAAGATCCGATCACTCCTTCATAATTTAAAATACCTCATTTTTTCTAATTTTCAGAATTAACCCTCTCCCCAACTCCTCCAAAGAGAGTGGATCTGTCCCGGTTATTTCAATCACGTATACAGGACTTGTGATTATTTTTCCCACCAAATTCCATCCCGATTCCTCCACTCTAAGCGTTTTCCAAGATTTTATGTTTCCTCCTCCAACTGCCCCCAATGTCACCGGATCCGGTCGGGATATAAAATAAGAGCTCTGAGACACGATATCCTTCCAAACATTAAATTTCATTAGATGTGATCACCTGTTCGTAAGTTAAAAATACCTCATTTTTTCTAATTTTTCCGAATTTACCATCCCCCCACTCCCTTCCCAGATGGTCGAACCCGGGAAATGACAATTTCTAAGTTCATCTGGTCTGGTCCCTGATACGCCTGCCAAATTTTATCGTCCTAGCTGATCTGGAAGTGCCTAAACTAGCAAAACCGGGACCGACAGACAGACAGATAGACCGACAGAATTTGCGATCACTATACATCACTTGGTAGATACCAAGTGCCATAAAAAGTCCTATTTTTGTCTGAAAATTTCTGTCATGAAAAGCCTTTTTAAATTGCGTCATTTTCACAGAAAAAACAACTTCTAAAGTTATGGTTGGTGAATTTACTTTTGGAAAGAGAAGTATAGTTTTCCGTGTAGTATACTGATTACCTTCCATTCTGGCTAGGTTGTCTCTATGTTACCGTAAAAATCGTCTGTTTTTCAAATAAGATGTTATTCTCAAAGAACATTTTGATGTTGTACTTCTTGAGATTTCAAATGAATATTCTCGTGATTTAATGCTCTCTTGTCTTTCTGATTACATTAATTTCGTATTACATTTTTATTACCATCTTATTGCCTTTTTATTACCATCTTATTACTTTGTTACCTCTTTATTATCATCTCTCTTACCTTCTTGGCATATATCGACAAGAATTTTGCTTCTCTCATAAGAAAAAATAGATAAAAATACTAGTTTGGCATCATAGTCTAGAAAAAGCAAGTCCACCCCCCTCTAGAAGTCATGATTTTAGCATAGATTTATGTAAATCACCCACTTTGTCTATTCGACTAATACCCACGTGGGTGTTTCCGGCTATTTCATTATTATCAGCAAATGTTCAAAGCACTCGCTTGACTTATTCCTAAGCTTTCTTGACTGATTGCAAAAATTGATCTTGCTTATGAAACGAAATAAGAAAAACAAGTTTTTTCAACTGAAAGTAAGAAGCAATATCAAAACTTAAAACGCACAAAATTATTAAGTATATGATGGGTTTGCCCCCTCTTCAACACCCCGCTCTTTGTGCTAAAGTTTTCTAGTACTTCTAAAACAGCTTTTTATTATTCTAATTAAAAAGAACTTGTGTTTCAGGAGTCGTTCTTCAAGAATTTTGACAAAATTCAAACTTTAGCATAAAGAGTGAGTTGTTGAGGAAGGGGAAACCCCCCTCATAAACGTAATAATTTCGGTTTGTATTTAAGTTTTGGTGTTGCTCCTTACTTTCAGTCGAAAAAACTTTTTATTATTTGATTTTTGATCGTTTTTTAAAGTAATACCTGGAAATCCGGCTCCACTTTTACGGAAAAATTCCGCATTTTTTGCAGATAGGAGCTTGAAACCTCCTCACCGATATATCCTCTAGACAATCTAATCCTGGTGAAAATTTACTACGGACAATTATCCTTAACATCTCCACGTGTAAAATTTAGTCTGCAAAGGGAAATTTTCCAATTTTCCAATTTTCTCGGTCACTTAAAAGGA
Source organism: Artemia franciscana (assembly GCF_032884065.1). Lineage (NCBI taxonomy): Eukaryota > Metazoa > Arthropoda > Branchiopoda > Anostraca > Artemiidae > Artemia > Artemia franciscana. The sequence goes on along the minus strand of NC_088873.1, from coordinate 10,619,403 downwards.
GCACTAAAACTTTTAATTACTCTTGGAATGAGCCCGCTCCTGGTATTCTAGGACCACTTTGTGGATACTATCACCTCTGGGAAAAAACAAACAAATAAACTCGCATCCGTGGTCTTTCTTCTGGCAAAAAATACAAAATTCCGCATTTTTTGCAGATAGGAGCTTGAAAGCTCTATAGGAGTGTTCATTGATATGCTGAATCTGATGGTGTAATTTTCATTACACCATCACAACATTACACCAGGTTTTATTTCTTTTAGAGAGTGTTTCCCCCTATTTCTGAAAATCGGACAAATTCCCTCAGGCTCGTAGCTATTGATGGGTACGACTAAGCTCAATGAAACTTACATATATTTGTTATCAACATAATAATTCAATTCTTTTGATATATCTATTGGCATCAAAATTCCATTTTTAGAGTTTTGGTTACTATTGAACTTAGAGTTCGTTACCACGAACTGTTTGAAAAAAAAAACTTTTTTTAAAGAGTGCGTTTACTTTAAATTTCCCCAAATTGAATCTTTGGAACAAATTAAGGGTTATGGTCCTGCTACTTCTCAACCCCAAAAAAAATAGTAACCTTACTTTTGTTGGCCTTGTAAAACAAAAATCATTGGTAAAACTTAAGTCAGTTCCTAATCCTGGATCGGGCCTCTTTTGAAAAATCTTGCTTAAAGCTTTTTATTAAGATAATTTTTATTTTGATCGTTCAAAAATCTATATTCATGTTGCGCGTCGTATTTTTGCAGATTTATACTTGCTAAGTATTGGTTTGGTCTTTTCCTTTGCCCTTTTCAGCTAAAGCTTTCAAATAGCTCTTTGTCAAGGTAATTTTTATTTAATCCTTTTTCGCATCCAGTATCATCTATTAAAAAAAGAATCTTAATTTTGTAGATGGTGTGTACTACTTTCTTGATTAATTACACTTACACAATGCTGATTCCTTCCATTGAACTTTATAGAAAAGCTTTCGAAAAATCTTCCAACAAACCCTATATCAAGCCATTTATTATCTCGTATTGGTTTGGTCCCCCTCCCCTCTTGCCTTTCTTATCCGTTTAGTTTTTCTTTAATCAGTCTTTACGCATGTTGTTATTGGCGTTTTAGAAATTTTTTTGTAGATGGCGTATATTGCATTCTTGATGATCTATACATACACTGTATTGACTCGGTCCCTTCCTTTGCCTGAATGGAATGAATATTTTTTATTTACATATCTGGCTATTTTCGGCATCGAGAAAATGAGAGAGATTATTGACTTTGACGTTCCCTATTTATCAAGCCATTTATTATTTGATCTTCCTTCGCATGTTATTCATTTTGAGGCACCTCTATCCATGATGCGCGTTGGATTCTTGATGATCTGTGCTTACCTCGTATTGGTTTGGTCCCCCCCCTCTTGCCTTTTTTTATCCATATAGTTTTTATTTAATCAGTGTTCACGTATGTTGTTATTGGCGTTTCAGAAATCTTTTTTTGTAGATGGCATATATTGCATTCTTGATGATCTATACATACACTGTATTGATTCGATCCCTTCCTTCGCCTGAATGGAATGAATATTTTGTATTTACATATCTGGCTATTTTCGGTATCGAAAAAATCAGAGAGATTATTGACATTGACGCTCCCAATGTATTGTAAGTTGTTTGCCATCTTTTTCATAAACTATGTTTTATTTACTGCTATTTATTAACCGTATTAAGTTTTAAATTATGTTTTGAAACTATATTAATATTTATGTTAATTAACTGTAGTGTTTTATTAAAAATACTGTTAAATTAAAAACAGAAACTGTATTTCTCTACGCCTCACGTTTTGTATTGTTTAATTATTTATACCCCAACATCTTAATATTGTTGAAACTTTTGTATTTATTAGCTTCAGTTTTGATCGCTTAGGCCAAAACAGAGACGATGAGAAATCCACCCCCCCCCCTCTCTTGCAAAAAATATGTTACTGCATTCACAATTTGGTTTCATTTTGAACGATTCAAAAGGATGCAGTACTTGCAATGCTACAATACAGTAGGGTGGAGGGGGGAGGGGGGTTTACGTTGTAAAATAGCTCCAATGAGCAGTAAAAAAAATTTTGTACCGACTTTGAACAAATTCTAATTAAGGTTGAAATAGACCACGATATCCAAAAATAGGCCGATAATAATGAAAGTTATTTTCAATTTAATATCAGTGTTTAATGTTTCGATATTAGAGAAGCTTGAACTTAGTATAGGTGATTCTTTACTAAATAACTCTCTTACTAATTTTAATTATTTCTTTAGTTACTAACGCTGACTTTTTACTTTATTTTCTTACTTACTTCCTCTTACTTATTTTCTTGACTTGCTTTTATTGTTTATTTATTTACTTCTAACATATTAATCTTCCAAAAAATAGATAATCCATTGATTTGGTGTTAATTTTTACTTGGATGTTTGGTACTCTGCTCTGATATTAACCGTCTTCTCATAATGATCTCTAACGAGAATTAATGGAAGTCTGTGGCCAAAAGGTAATGCCCTATTGAAGTCGTGATACAAAGAAATTGTTACATTACATTTGGCCATAAACTAATCCATGCAATAACTATACCATACTTTAAAAAGCCATTTTACTAGACTTATATATAAAAAAAAAACGAAATTAAGGAACTGAGCTGTAAATTAGAAAAAAAAATATATCCAGGATCTGTATAATCGGTAAGGAGTTGTCACATAACATTTTACCATAAACTGATCCTTGCAATAAATATATAAAAAAAAAACAATTTTACTAGACTTATATAAGAGAAAAGTTGAAATTAAGGAACTGGACTGTAAATGAAAAAAAATTATTTAAGATAAAAAAAAATTATCCAAAAAAAAAGAATAAAAAAAAAATAAATAAAAAAAGTAAACGAAAAAAATTATCCAGGATCTGTGTAATCAGCTAAGTGTCCTCGGCACAAACGACTAACAAAGATCTAGTTTTGAATAGTAGACGAAAGGTATCCAATTTTTACACAAAAACCCCGTGTTTTGTTCATTAAAATAAAATTTGTTCATAAAATAAAATTTGGCAATGGGAACGTCACGTTTTAAAAAATAGAAAAAAAAATTATGTTGCAAAGGATTAATGTATTTAGCTAACAATAATATGGGATCTACTATCTTATAATATAAACAAAATTTCAGTAGGATGCAATAGAATAGTATTCTACGATCCTACTAACGTACTTTTATGTAAAACGCACATTTTCACCATATTTAGCTAAATATCGTTGACTAGCGATGCATTTTTCTGCGGGGTTGACAATTGCCAGAAGCGTCAAAAATTTTCTCACCGTCGATAAAACTCACTTAGCAGTGAAAAAAGAATAAAATTAGAGTAAAAAAAAACTGCATTCGTGTGATAAAATTAATTAAATTTAAAAGGTTAATGCTCCAGCAGGACTTAATGCTCCTGCTGGTGGTCCAGCGTAGAGAGACACGTGATTCTTTGTCTCCAATCGGGACGGTCTAACTGCCTCTTGTAGATCAGTATCGATCATGGAGAAATACTAAGTAAGGCTGTCCCTCCATCTGAACTGGGGCCTTCCTTAGGGGCGTCACCAGCCATGCTTAGGGCGATCAAAACTGAATAGTGTACTGGTGGGTGTTTCTGCGGGTATGCAGACCAAATGCCCGAACCACCGTAGGGTTCGTGCAGCGAGCGAGAGCTGAGGGTCTGATCTGTTAGTGTCAGTAGTCGGGTGTTCAAGACGAAGGAATTCAAGAACTTTGTTTGGGCCACGTCCGTTGCATCACGAACACAAGAAGCAATCGGTCAGGTCTCAGCTCCGTAGAGGAGGACTTCGGTTATTTTGGCGTTGAAGATCCGCATTTTTGTTTTTCGGCTGGTGTTGGGCTTTAACCATACTGAACAGTATAGTCGTGCCATAACTTGTGCAGCTTTACCGATGCGCGACTGAACTTCAGTTTCAACTGAGCCGTTATCCGTGATGACAGAACCGAGGTAGGTAAATGACTTGTCGATCTCGGTTGTGTACCCTGATATGCTGAATGCTGGTGAATTGGACATGTTACCTGTCAGGTCAACGATTATTATTTTTGTGTTCTGCCAACTACATTTAAAAGGTGGAAGATGGAATCTCAATTTAACATTTTTATTTATTTTTTAATATGAGTATTTCTAAATGCGCACCTGGGGGGAAAGGTAAATAGGAAGGGTGTGTGAAAGCACAGGATGGCTGGCCCCAACCCCCCATTGCACTTCCTAGCTGAAGGGCCATTAAACAGAGATTAGCACTGCCGGTAGGGACTGTAAAGTTCAATGCCGTATTTTGACCTTTTTTAATTTATTTAATTCCATTTTAATTTAGGAATGTGGTTTTTAAAAATCCAACATGAAGATCTATTTTTTAATGGCCATAAAATTTTGATTGAAAATTGACATAGACGTTTATCAAGAGTTAGGAACAGGCTAATTATCCCGTTTATTTAGAATTAGAGAGCGAGATTAATCATGAGATATCAAGTTCCCCTTATTGCGAATAAACACGTTGTCTGAATTAATAAGTAAATCGCTAGTACTATTCAAATTTAAATGGAAGTTAACGAAGATGGTTCTTCCAGCTTACAGCAACACGCCATCCGAATATTTTGTAGGTGTTTTGGGTGATTATCACCTCTATCTCCTGTTACTTTTTTCTAGTCCCATGGCCGTTTCCAGGGGGGTCTACCGGGTTTGAACCCCATCCCGACATTTTCGTCCAACTCATAAAAATATCATAAAAATGCATATGAACGAATTTTTAGAGAGTTTTAAAAAAATTTACCCCCCCCTCCCAGCGAAATCCTGGATATGCCCTTACCAGTTCTCTCTTTTTTCTTTTTTGTTCTTCTTTCTTTTTAGGAAGTGTAAATTTTTGTTGTTGTTTTTTTCGTGTGATAAAAGAGATTGAGTTTTACTTCCATGTCTTTTGTTATAAATTCATATGAGTCATTTTTACTATGTTCATTCAAGTTAAACGGAAATGATAATATACAGTGTCCTTTTTAAATATGACTAAGAACTTAATTATTTCCTCTTCTTAAACAGTCGTATAACAGCTTACTTTTCTTAGGAAGAAGATCAAAGTATGGCGAACTTCTGCATGGAATATTGGAGACACTATTGGAATTGTCACATTTATGATTGGTTTCTATTTGAGACACATACCAGAAATTCTCGCCGAATCAAGGGTTATTTATAGTGTCAATATAGTATTTTGGTATGTCCGAATCCTTAGGATCCTAATGGTTAGCAAGCTTCTTGGTCCATTTGTAACATTGATCGGAAAATTTGCTTATACAATGGCTTATTTTGTCATTTTGCTAGTTGTCTTTCTTCTCGGCTATGGTGTGTTCCGGCAATCCCTTTTATACCCGAATAACGAGCCAAATTGGCTCTCAGCCAGAAATGTCACTTTTCAGCCTTATTTTATGATTTATGGTGAGTTATTTGCTGAAGAGATCGATGCTCCCTGTGGTGAAGTAGGAGAAGACCCGTGCGTACCTGGTCGCTGGCTGAATCCTATTTTTATGACTGTCTACCTCCTAATGGCAATAATTTTATTATTAAATATGCTCATCGCCATATTTAATAGCATTTTCATTCGAACCAACGCTATAGCTCATCAGGTGTGGATGTTCCATCGATACTCTGTGGTAATGGATTATGAGCAAAGACCTTCGCTACCACCTCCTTTTGTGGTTCTATCATACCCGTTTTTGATTTATAGATGGTGCAAAAGGTGCATTAAAGGTCAGCCGAGAGTTTTTGGTGGAGGTTTGAAGCTGTTTTTAGATGAAGAAGGCTTAGAAAGGCTTAGAGATTTTGAAGAAGAATGTATGGAATATCTTGCTCTTGAGAAGGAAGAGAAAGTTCGGTCTTCACGTGAAGAGCAAAATAGGATATCATATGAACAGTATGAAAAGCTACATTTACGATCAGAAGCACTGCTCTCTTCAAAACAATTAATTTTAGAACATTTGTGCCGTCTTGAGCACATTATCTCCACTATAACCAACGACAAAGACAATGTTGGATCCTTAAGTAGCGCGATTAAAAATCCGTTAAGATTTGATACTAGATTGTACAGTAACAGAAAACCAGATGAAGCAGATTTGCAGCCGCAAGTCACAGTAGCTGAATTGGAAAAACTCAACCGAATTTCTGAAGCAGCACATCGTGTCCGCTATGTTTCTGAAATGTCCTTTGATGAAGAATCGGACGATTCTACGGATAACGTACAGGACTCTGATAGATCAAGACATAGTAGCATTAAAAGGAAATATCGTCATAAATCTGGTTCATCAGTTAACGAAGTCATACCTGAACACTCGCCTGTTCCTAGTATAAGCAGTTTTCCCTCTCGTCATCGTCTTAGTCACATGAAGTCCTGTCCCTCCAGCTGTGAACATAAGCCTGACAAAGAATTCAGTTTTCAGTCTGGAGGATTTCCTATGAGAGGATGCTCTTCAGAACGTGTCCAAGCTGTCAATATTACCCAGCCCATTCCAGGCACATCCAATTACGATCTTTTGAGACAAGCTCAGCAAGAACTCAGATCATTAGCAGATGAGTTAAATGACAGTAAAAATCGCCTTTTTGTACCTTTTTTTCATTATCCGTCAATTGAAACGACTCGACGTGGAGTCGTAGAAGCTGAAGATATGCATTTGAGAATTGCTGAAGGTGAAGATTACAATCTGCTTGAGGGAATTATTGTTCAACGGCTTAGTGAATCAGAGAGTCCCAAGCCTGGTGTACAGGACGCCATTAGCGATGGCAAAGACAATTTATCCGAAAGTGATGAGGAGATCCACGAAGAAAACATGAAGACCCGCTTACCAGACCCAGATTCAGGACTGTCCCTACCTGTTGGCCAGACAGTTGTATCTTTTGTTTCAACGAGACCAAGGAAGCGTACCATTTCAATTTCAATGATTCAAAAACAGGCTTCTGTTATGGGGGAAAACACAGAGTTAGAAAGTCTTGCTATGGACGTACTTGAAAAGGGGCTAGATGAAACGGATAGCCCCTTTTAATTTCCTGGTCGATGTTCTATTGACTCAATCAGTCTTATATTGTAATTGAAAGTACCATGAAATAGTTAATAAATATGTGTACTCTATTAGGGTAAAATCTTCTTTCTGGTCAAACTTCTCGTATGTTTCAAAGAAATATATGTTGATCCAGTATACTATGAGGCTAGTAGAGCGAAATGACTGAAATTTTCTGTGATCGGCTCAAATTTTAATTCTGGGAAATTTCTAAAATGATTCATTCGTCTTTTTCACCTACTTTCTTGAAAATAAGAAAGTTTGGCCTGAGCGTACCCGTCCTACGCCTAAGAATGTATAGTACAGTAGTCTTTCTTAGTTACTCAATTGACTTTCAAGTGCCGGAATTATGCTTTATTCGTGCCCAGAGAAGTGAAATCAATAGTAACTTCCCTAAGAAAAATTGCGGATTAAGTTATATGTAGACATTTAGATTATATGGTATATGAACACTAGCTCTGCAATACATATAGATTGCATTGTGTTTGTGCGCTTTCTTAAGATGACTGTAGGCTAAGTTACATCGCGTATCTATTACTTATAGACGTATAGATTGTATTGTGTTTGTATACTTTCTTAAGAAAAACTATAGGTTAAGTTACATATAGACATATGGACTGTACACCATCTAGAGACGTATAGATTGTGTTGTGTTTGTATATTTTCTTAAAAAAAACTATAGGTTAAGTTACATATAGACATATGGACTGTACACCATCTAGAGACGTATAGATTGTATTGTGTTTGTATACTTTCTTAAGAAAAACTATAGGTTAAGTTACATATAGACATATGGACTGTACACCATCTAGAGACGTATAGATTGTATTGTGTTTGTATATTTTCTTAAAAAAAACTATAGGTTAAGTTACATGTAGATTAGCACAATTGAAATATCCTAGGTGTTATTTAATTCTCGTGTATTGTTCTGGAAAGCTTATTGTTAATAAGTTTTGTAAGTGCAATAATTGACGTAAAAATAGTCTGTGGACAGGTCTTTTGAATCGCTTACCTCAACACAAATTGAGATTAAAACAAAGTGAACAATAATAACACTTTTATTTGAGAAAGCTAACATGAACTGCATATTGCTTAGGCATTCCTAGTGAGATATATATTAATAATTACCGCTGTAGATTTTTTACCGCCGCAGAAGTGCATATTGCTTAGGCATTCCTAGTGAGATATATTTTAATAATTACCGGTGTCTGTTCTGTGTTAAGATTCATATTAGTCATTTGTAAAAAAAATAAAAATAAAATATATTTGACTGCCTTTATATGTGCCATATTATATTTTACCTGGTTCAGTTTTGAGTGTACATTGAAATTGCTGCCATGTTTTCATAAGGTGATGTAGGGGTTCCCTTGCTCAAGGGAGCTAGGGGTTTTGAATCCCCCCCCCCCCCCCGATATGTTTGTCTGACTCGTAAAAACGTAACGAAGATGAAAATAAACACATTTTTTGTGTTTTTTTTTTTTTTGTAAAAACTGCCTAAAAAATTCTTTTGCTTTTAAATTGACTTTTTTCTCATTTGCTTTTAAATTGAATTTCATGGAATGAAATATTATAAATACCCATGGCTAATAAAAAGGCCGTAAAGTGAGCAGGGTACCAATCCACGAAAATGTACGGGAAGGGGCGGATATTTTTCAATTTTTTCAATAAATAGACAAAAATGCTGTTTCTCAAGATCGAGATGAGTAATAGTTTTTTAATGAGATACCAAAACGCTATTTTTAAAATCGGGAGGGGGAAGGGCAGTAAAATCTAGGTATGATAAATAAAAGTCCTAAATTCTATGTATCCTTACAGATGAGCATTAAAAGTTATTAAGTTCCGTACAAACTCTACATATTCATCTTTATCTTTTAAATTGACATATTCGAGGCCAGAAAAAAAAATCGCAAAAAAGTCCTAAAATTCTAAAATGTGAGTTTAGAAGTCCTAAAATTCCTTAAACCTTATATTTTTTCATTAACTTTGAAATTGACACATTCATGACCATTAAAAATCCTGAATTTGAAAAATGCTTAAAAATTCTAAAAGGCAAAAAATTCTTTCAAACCTTTTACTTTTTTAATCTTTTGAATTGACATATATAAGTGACATTTCCTCCTCGATTATATCTATTCCTCCTGCATTATATCTATTCATGACCAGTAAAGAAGTAGTACTATTTTTTTCCTGAATAGCTGGCACCTTCTACATATAAGATGTGCATACAAGGATCAAAGTTTGTAATGTTAATTGACAGTAATGTAGAAAGCAAATGAAAGAAAGGCAATGTACCATTTTCTATCGTCGACTTATGATAAAAAGGGCTTTATGTTTTGTGAAGTCGTGTTTTTCTATATAGTGATGAAAACTTCCCTGTTTTAGAAAACTTTCTGTTTGGTAATAGGAAGATCGTGTTAGTGTGAATTTTAGTTCGCTTAAAATTTTGTCAGTCTTTTGTATTAAATGCTTTGTACTTACAAATAAAAATTTAGTTCTTTTTTCTGACATTAATTCATTTTCTAGGCATTTTACAAAATTATGCACATGATTGTCAGATAACAGTACGTATTGAAAGTGGACAATCTTAAAGAACCAATAGCAATGTAAATGAAATCTTACTCCTTCATTGGTTTCAGCAAAAAGAGAAAAAAGGGAAAATCGAAAATTCCGGTTTTCAGGTGTTAATTTTGCCCTCAAATCAAAATAATTGGTAAAGAGGGGCACAGACGTCTTTGTGTCCATCAGAGCAACACTACTTCCTTCAATAAGTTTAGCATCATTGGAACTGGAGCCTCAAAATAATACAAGAAGAAAATGAAGTTGGATTATTTTAATTTTTAGCAGGAAGCATGAAATTCTTCAGAAGAAATTTCAAAGACCAGTTCGAAAGTAGCATCACAAAATTTACAAGCAGACTATGCCACTTACCATATATCTTTTCTTTGTGCATAGTTCTAGAAGCGAAAAATATTCTGCAGTCTCTTCTATACCAGTGCTGAACATCGATTGCATTGATTCTAGAACATAAGAATGTAGCTCCTGGGCTTTTACACTAGTTCGAAAGTACCTTCAAAAGAAAGCTTCCAAGCACAAAAAAAAGTAACTAACACATACCGGAGGAGCACAGAAATTTGAGTTGCAAATAGAAAATCTAAAGGTAGAGAAATTGAAAGACATGCTGAATGCTTGGTCCATCTACTTTAGTTAAAAACGAAAACCTTGCGAATTGTTTAACCTTGAAAAAAAAATTATTTGCAAGCAGTAAATTAAAGAGCACTTAAAAAAAGTATAAGAATCAAAGAATGGTAGAGCCTTGCTCTTCAATTAAAATTGAATATTATATAAATTGTTTCACCTTGGAAAATAATGATTTGCAAATAGCAAATTTGAAAGTATTTTAAAATTAATAAAGTAAAAGACACACTGAATGCCATAACCATGCTCTACAATTAAAAATCGAAACCTTGCAAATTGCTCAACCTTACAAAATAATGATTTCCAAAGAGTAAACTTAAAAGTATTTTAAGATCGAAAAAGTAAAACATACACTACGTAGATAACTTCGAAGACCACACTGCCTTCCCATGACGAAAGTAAAATAGTTCAAAATAGGGATGATACCTTTTTATTGACAGTGAATAGATATAAAATTATTTAACTGGATATTTCGAACACATATACATGCTGCTTGCAGTTTTACTGCTGATGATGAGCACTGTATATGTGTTCGAAATATCCAGTTAAATAATTTTATATCTATTCACTGTCAATAAAAAGGTATCATCCCTATTTTGAACTGTTTTACTAAAACATACACTGAACAGTGGAACCGTGCGCTTCAATCAAAAATCAAGACCTTACCAATTTTTAACCTTGCAAAACCATCATTTGCAAATAAGAAATTCAAAGTTCTTTAAAGCACTGCTTTCCAACAGGTGAAAACTTACGTATATCTGTCACTCCCTAGGTTAAGAAGACTTGAATGCAAATGGAAACTTAAAACACAATGAATGTCTCCATTAGGGCCCAACCAATATTTTAGGGCCAAAATGAGGGTCAGTGTTATTATCAGATATCGGAAAAAAAGTATCGGTTATCGGCCGACATTTTTTATGCCCAATTTGTCAAGAAGATGGCACTGGATTTCCTTAGGTAGTTTTAGCTTATCCAGCTCATGTGGGCGGAGCCATCAGCTAAGTCAGACCATGGTGGAGAGAGCAGCGCAGCTGAATCAAATGAAGCAAAAATACACATGTTGTCCTTAGTTGTCAATACACACCCGGTGCAGCAATTTTCTAAATGTATGGTGACATAAGAACGAACATCGTCTGCCGAAACAACTAAAAGGAATACAATAAATGATACATTTCTGTTTACGAATGTTCACTTGTGTGTGTGAAAAGTCCTAGGTTCAATCGGTTAAAACCAAGACATCCAGTCTGGGGCGTAGCTAAGGGAGAGAGAGGATGGTTTAAGGTGAGGAGTTCCAAGGTGTCACTGCCGCCTGTCAACACCTTAGAAAATTTAACTTTGAAATTTAGCTTGTGTGTCCACATTTGTCGGCATACTGAGCGATTTTGTCAACACATCCTTTAAGTCCCTCCTCAAAACTAGAAATTCTAGCTGCTCCCTTTATCCAGTGTGCATAGCATGGATTCGTCAGTAAGAGACTATATCATGTGAATGTAAAGTTTTCACATTAATTTGCGAATGATTAAGATTCGAAGTCCTGAAATTTCAAACCCATAAATTTGGGTTTTGAATAATCAACGAATATATTACGGTTCTTTCAGTCAGATTTTCACGTATTTGTGTTGTATGTAACTAAACCGACTCTTTGATTATTTTTTTTTCTTATTTGTCAGTTCTGCAAGTTTCCGCTATCTCGTTTGTGTGCTCAGAAGCTGCTGATCAGAAAAGGTCAAGAAAATCAAACAGTTCTTGTAAATGGCATAAATTTTGGAATATGCAGTGACTTATTGAGGCTGTTCTTTTATGGGCAATAGACCATGCGGAAACATGTGAGTATGAATATGGTATTTTTGTATGAATTTTTTAGGTCAGAGAATGGGGAGGTTTAAACTTTAGTTGAGTTTTTTTTTTCTGGAGGAGAATTATTCTTGGTCGAAAAATTGAATCACTTGAAACAATGTGTCAATTAAAACAATGATTCAGTTGACACATAGAATTAGAAGTCCAAAATGATAGAGTTAATAAAGAGCTTAGTCTGAATTATTTTACCACTCTACCAAAACCAAAGTTCTCACTTTGTAAAGCTAAACAGTTCACTGAATACTCAGGTAAAACTGAGGTTGAGGATTCGTTACTCAGATTGGGCCTCTACGAATTTGAATTCGAGGCTGGAAGCTTCCTAATTTCAGTATCAAAGAAATTTAAAGGCATTTGAGATCTGGATATCGGTTACTAATTTCTATATCCAAGGCAATCAATGAAGTAATACAGATAACATTACAGTACATCCGATGGATATCTATGGGATCATAATTGCAAAAATAGCTTTGTTAGAAAACATAAGTCAGTAACATAGATCGAAGAAATTTGAGAACAAATTTTGGGTTATGCAGGACCCCAATTCCCTCCTTCAACCACAAATATAAAGTCACAAGAGTAAAAGATTTATTTGTTGCTCAGTATTGGCGGTTGCTACAACGAAGGGAAAATGCAGAAAAATTTCACCCCACGAAACCCAATAAAAAAAACCCACCAGAACTGAAATCCAATTGATTGGATTTTCTAGACTGCTGAGATTAGCAAGCTGTTGTCCCAGCTTTTGATGCCCTTGAATTCCGAAACTAGTATACGTGTAACACGGTCTTTGATCCCATACCGTACCAACCTAGATACCAGAGACCCGATTTTATTGACAGGTTTGAAAATTGCAACAAACATAACATCAACCCTCATTATTTTGCGACAACATACAAATGATTTCATGGAAAAGTAAAATTAACATGAAAAAAAAAGAAATTGACTTTTCTGCAAGATTTGATGATGGAGCAATTTTAAGCTGCACCCTCAGACGTTTCTTATCAGATGCTCTTTCAATACATAAGAACAGAACTTTAAAATTGCCACGTATAAAGACACAGTAGGTCTCTTTTGCAGAATGTAACATAATTATTTTGCAACTGAATTGTAAAAAAAAGGACAAGGAAAAGCAAAATTTCCCAAAAATAGAAATAAGATTCTCTGCAACGTACGATTTTTGAAGAACACGAAGAAACACATATTTTTTGTCTACATACTCAAAAATTTCTTATCAAATACTTTGTCAGTACGCAGTCATTGAAATTTAAAACTTCTCAAGCACAAAAGAATAAAAGTCTTTTTTGGTATACAATAGGATTATTTTGCATACAAACGCGTCCTGCTTGGGGACTCCAACGCAATAGTAAGAAACGACACAGGAATATGGAGAGGCATACACTTTTACGCAGACGCGTAACGCTCAATCTCCTTAATGATAATGGGCTGCACCTACTCGAGCTTTGCAGATCCCACCACTTTGTTGTTGCAAACACGTGCTTCCACCGCAAAACCATGCACTAATGTACATGGTACAGCAACGAAGGCCGCACGAAACAATGATCATCTCGAAGCGCCGGAGGTCGTCGCTGAGGAATTGAAGAACGTGCAGATCAGCCAAGCTTAGAAATGGTGACCACAGACTTCTCTGCACTGAAGTTCAGCTTCACAAAGCCCAGTGGTCACAAACGAGGCCAAAAATTGTTGATGTCTTGAAGCTGAAGGAGTTGGACGCCAGGCGAAAGTACACCGTGACAGGTGTCCTATAAGAAGATAAATGGCATCCGCAACAACGAAGAAAGACATAGGCGGTCTGTTCAAGTATCTTCGAGATCTCACTGAAAGCAGTATTCCTACAGTGGGGGCCCGTTGTTTCAAAAAATGGGACTCTTTTTTCAGATGAAAGATCGTGCCTCGATCGCTGGAAGGAGCATTTCTTCTCGTACCTGAACAGAACTACTCCCCCTGTAGTAGCCGACAAAATACTCCGTCAGTCTTCCAGCCGATAAATCGATGTCGGCGATCTTCCCACTGATCCATTTAGCACCTCATAAATAAGAAGTGCGATGAATAGGCTGAAGAACAATAAGGTCTCTGGTGTATAAGGCACAAGCACAGAGTTGCTGAATTTGCGGGTACAGCCAACCTCATTCCTGTGCAGACTCACTTTTCTGTTGTGTAGGAGACAGAGGTCAGTTCGGAAGACTGTCGAAGAGGAATTATCATCCCCTTATGGTAGAGGAAAGGCAGAGGGCGAAGTGTTTGTGTCAATTACTGTGGAATAACCCTTCTCTAAGTACCTGGCAAACTATTCTCAATGGTGCTTCTGGATCGTTACCGAAACATTATCCACCAAATCTGACGACCAGAACGAAGCAGTTTTATTTCATAGCGATTGACCATAGAGCAAATATTTACAGTCCACTAAGTAGTCGAGAAAATCAGTGAGTTTCGACAGAAGGCATTTATCGGCTTTGTCAAATTCTGAGCTGCTTTCGATTCAATCGACCGGGATGCCCTATGGAGTATCTTGAAGTTCATCGGCCGGCCAGATAAAATCTTCAGACTCTTCGAAGTACTCCATCATGAAACAGAAAGCTGCTTCCAAGTCAACAGCCGACGAAGTCCGTTCTTCCGAATTCGTACAGGGATCTGAAAAGGCTGTGCCGTTGCACCCGAACTGTTCAACGTCATCATAGACTACATCATGGCGAAGACAACCTCAAGGTTTGGATTTGGATTTAAATTTGGTGATTGGATCCTCTCGGATGCTGACTTTGCTGACGACCTGGCGCTTATGGCGGAATCCTTGAACCAACTGGTGGAAGCACTTCACATCCTACAAGAAGAAGCTGCGAAAGTAGGACTACAGCTCAACTAGGACAAAACCAAGATTATCGTCGTTGATTCATCCTCTAGCATCGCCAACCCTCCTGTGGCCCTGGACAAAAAAACTGCTATCGACGTGGGTCAGCAGTTTATATACTTGGGCTCTGCAATTGCTGCTGACGGCTCGCTTCTCCCTGAACTGTAAGCAAGAATAGCCCAGAGATTTGCTGGAGGTCAAATCGTCACCTATGGTGGAAACCAAGTACTAGTTGGAACACGAGGTTGCGAATCTTCAACTCCCTGGTCAGGTCTGTAATTCCTTATAGAAGAGAAATCTGGCCAGCCACAATCACAGCTGTCAAGACGGTAGACGTGTTCCTTGCGAAAAACCTTAGGAGGATAGAAGGCCTGAGATGGTTCGACTTCGTCAGCAAATAGAAGTTACTTCAGACAACGCAGCAGACACTGTTTTCCATCCAAATTACGGAGCTCTACGATGGCACGGTCATGTCCTTAGAATGTCATCATACCTATTCGAAAATCATGCTGGGCCTTAACCCCGCAAAAGCTGGCTGGAAACGACCCCGCGGCAGACCGAAAAATCGATGGTCCGATAGTTCTGTAAAATACTTGAAATAGGCAAACATCGATGTCCACGATGTAACAGCGTTAGCTGCTGATAACACCGGTTGGAGGACGCTGACATCCCTCCCTACGCTGGGCCACGCCCGGCAGGAAACATAAGTCAAAGTAAGTCAAATTCTAGGCTAATTACATGTATTTAAAGTCAATTGTAAGTAATGCTGGAATTGAAATCTTTATTGTCAGTTAATAATAAACCCTACAAAAGTTTACTCAACATGATTCTTTCAATAAGTTTTTGAACAACTGGGTGAAATAGCCACAAACTTGAAATATCTGAGTTACCTGAGCTGATTTGATTTTATGCTGTTACCAACGTTTTGAACTTTTCAAAATACAAGCCTAAATTGGACATTCCTTATCCAGAACGTAATTAATGATGATTAATCACCAAAAAACGTCACTAAGCCCCACCTCTTATAATCATTAATTACAATCACTCGACGTGGAACACACCCTGGGCTATCACAGGCTAAAGCAGTGGCGTCAATTTACACAAATTCGAATGCAGGATGCATCTTTAAAAATCTAAGGGGGGGGGGTTGCAATTTTATATTTTTTTTTTCATTTTTTTATTTTGTTTATCTCTGGACTCCACTTTTTATAAATACTATTAAATTTAAATCTTGGGACAGAAATTGTTTCTATAAAATGTTCAGTAACCACATTTTCGATCTGTGAAACCACAAAATACCAGACATTCCCTTTCATTTGGCCCTATGGTCTAAAATCGTTGTCGCTAACATTCTTTTTGTCATTTTTTTCGTTATCTTCACGCATATGTGCATGTGACATCGAAGTTTTTTTATGCAGTGTGAATATCAGTAAAAATGCACGATTTACAAAATATAGTGATACTAAAAATGACAAGTCGTTGTTGTTTTGTCTAGATGTCGTATTTGAAATTCTCAAATTTATGAAATAATTACCAATCACCGCTTTCTAAGCTACTTCCAAAGGGATAAAAAGCAACGCTGGGCTGCTTTCAAGGAGATTTAAACTACTCTAATAACAAGTTTTCTATACAATTTATTTATTAACATATATGTCTGTATACTTCTCAGTAATAAATACTATGCGTAAACAATGGGCAAATTTTATAACTTAAACACCTATACCCAGGGGCTGTGGAGGATCACCGTTATCTCTAAAAGCATAGTATTTGGATCTTTCAACTATGCTGAGCAAAATGGCTGTCTCAAATTTTGATTGGACGATTTTTAGGAAAAAGGAGGCGGGGAAGGGGGCTAGTTGGCCTCCAATCTTTTCAGCTACTTAAAAGGGCACTAGAACTTTAAATTTTTCTTCGAATGAGCCCTCTCCAATTTTTTAGGACCATTGATTTAATACGATCACCCCTGGAAAAAAACGAACAGATAAATACGCATCTGTGATCTTTCCTCTGGCAAAAAAACACAAAATTTTACATTATTGCAGATAGGAGCCTTAAACATCAACAGTAGGTTTTTCCTGATATTCTGAATCTGATGGTGTGATTTTCATTAAGATTTTTTGTATTTTTATGGGGTGTTTCTTCCTTTTTTAAAATTCAGGCAAATTTGTTAGGTTTGTAGTCTTTGATGAGTAACCCCTAAACTGAATGAATCTTATATATTTGGAATCAGTATAATAAGCGGAGTCTTTTGATATATCTATTGACATAAAAAAAAATTACAATTGAGCCGCGTCGCTCCTTTCTTACAGTTTGTCACCACGTACTGTTTGAAAAACAGAAAACAGTTTTATTTTAATGTCCTTTGTACTCAACAATTTGAATGGTATGTGGTGTACTACTAAGCACATACGTAGATACTTGTCCCAGTGGGGGGAGGGGGATTCAAAAACTGAAGAAAGGGCAAGTTACATGAATTTAGTAAAAAAATTGTGAGACTCAGGGAGGGATGTCGCTAACTTTAAGCCTTTGTCTGCAGGTCCATAATGTCTGATAAGTACGCTGGTTTCCTTTGGTCAGAGTTGCCATTTCCAATCATAATAAATAGGGACTGAAAAATGTCTGACATGTTTCTGCAATTAAACAACGGATATATTTATTATGAAATTGAATTAATTTAGTTTCAGACTAAATAAAAAAAAACAACAAGATTTTTAAACTTAAAATAAGGAGGAACGTTGAAACTTAAAACAAACCGAAATTATTATGTATATGAAGGGTATTCCCCCTCCTCTACACCTCCCCCTTTACGCTATAGTTTTTTAGTACTTTTAAAAAAGCTTTCTATTGTTCTAGCTAAACAGTAATTGTTTTTCAGGAGTCATTCTTAAAGAATTGGGACAAAATTCAAACTTTAGCGTAAAGACCTAGGTTATGAGGTGGGGACAATCGCCTTCATACTCGTAATAATTTATCCATGCTTTCAATTGAAAAAAAACTTGTTTCTTTATATTTAATTTATGATCGTTATTAAGTAACGTCAGAGAACCTGACCCCACCTCCACGGAGAAATTCCCCTTCCCATCGAATTATCCTCTAGAAAATTCGACCCCGGTGAATATTACCCAACCCTTGACAACTCCACGCGTAAAATCGATATGGAAAAGAGAAAGCAAGACATTTAAAAATAATTTTTATATGGGAATTCTGACAAATTCCTTCAGTGTATAATTTCCCCTGACAAGTTAACCTCCTCGAAACTTCCCTCCCCATAGAAACTTCCCCCTTGGAAAAAACTCAAGCAAGAAATTGCCCCCCCCCCTCCCACCCAAAAATGTATGCATATTTCACTGTAACAAATGTAAATGTAAAAAGGGCAAATTTTATGACTTGGAGACCTTTCCCCTGGGGCTGTGGGGTGGTGGGTCGTGCTGTATCTAAAGTCACAGTAATTGGACCTATCAACTATGATGAGCAAAATCTCTATCTCAACATTTTGATCGGATGATTTTGGGAAAGAAGGGACGAGGGAGGGGGCTAGGTTGCCCCCGAATCTTTCTTGTCACATGAAAAAGGCACTAGAATTTTCAATTTTCGTTCGAATAAACCCTCTCATTATAATCTAGGACCACTGGGTCGATATGATCACCCCCAGAAAAAAAAACAAATAAACACTCATCCGTGATCTTTCTTCTGGCAAAAAATACAAAATTCCACATTTTCAAAGATTGGAACTTGAAACTGCTAAATTAAGGTTTTCTCATACGTTAAATCTTATGGTGTGATTTTCATGGACATTCCGATACTTTTAAGGGGTTTTCCCTTTTTTGAAATCAAGCAAATTTTCTCAGGCTCGTAACTTTTAATCAGTAAAAATAAACTTAATGAAACTTATATATTCAAAATCAGCATACGAAGTTGATTCTTTTAGTATATCTATTGGTATTAAAATCGATATGGAAAAGAGAAAGCAAGACATTTAAAAATAATTTTTATATGGGAATTCTGACAAATTCCTTCAGTGTATAATTTCCCCTGACAAGTTAACCTCCTCGAAACTTCCCTCCCCATAGAAACTTCCCCCTTGGAAAAAACTCAAGCAAGAAATTGCCCCCCCCCCCTCCCACCTAAAAATGTATGCATATTTCACTGTAACAAATGTAAATGTAAAAAGGGCAAATTTTATGACTTGGAGACCTTTCCCCTGGGGCTGTGGGGTGGTGGGTCGTGCTGTATCTAAAGTCACAGTAATTGGACCTATCAACTATGATGAGAAAAATCTCTATCTCAACATTTTGATCGGATGATTTTGGGAAAGAAGGGACGAGGGAGGGGGCTAGGTTGCCCCCGAATCTTTCTTGTCACATGAAAAAGGCACTAGAATTTTCAATTTTCGTTCGAATAAACCCTCTCATTATAATCTAGGACCACTGGGTCGATATGATCACCCCTAGAAAAAAAAACAAATAAACACTCATCCGTGATCTTTCTTCTGGCAAAAATACAAAATTCCACATTTTCAAAGATAGGAACTTGAAACTGCTAAATTAAGGTTTTCTCATACGTTAAATCTTATGGTGTGATTTTCATGGACATTCCGATACTTTTAAGGGGTTTTCCCTATTTTGAAATCAAGCAAATTTTCTCAGGCTCGTAACTTTTAATCAGTAAAAATAAACTTAATGAAACTTATATATTCAAAATCAGCATACGAAGTTGATTCTTTTAGTATATCTATTGGTATTAAAATTATTGTATTACTACTGGTATATCCATTTCTTAGAGTTTTGGTTACTATTGAGCCGAATCGCTCCTTATTTACAGTTCGTTACCACGAACTGTTTGAAACAAGGTGTCCCAGATTGTTTTGGATTGCAATTAAATAAAAAAAAGTTTTTTCAACTGAAAGTAAGGAGCAACATCAAAGCTTAAATGAACAGAAATTATTACTTATGTGAGGGGGGCTGCCTTCTTCTCAATAACTCGCTATTTACGCTAAAGTTTTTTTTTTAGTAACATTTAAAAATCCTTATTATTCTAATTAAAAGGCTCGTGTGTTGCTGGAATCGTTCATAAGAATTGGGACAAAAAGTCAAACTTTAGCTGAAAGAGCGAGTTATTGAGGAGAGGTTTAATTTATAACGTTTTAAATAATGCCGGGAAATCCGATTATTCCTCCATGGAAATTTTCTTCTTCCCATAGACAATCCCTCTATGAAAAATGACTCCTACATAATATTTATCCCCCCCCCCTTCCTCCAGGATAATTCCTTTCACACAATTCCATTCTAGCTGAAACTTTCCCCAAAAAATTTGTATCGGACGGTTCCAAGTGAAAACTTCTTCTTAGCACACTTTCATTTGAAAAGGCTATTTGAAAATCATGCCAGAAACCCCCTCCTCCGTGGAAAAGCTTTTCTGCAAATAATCTGTCCCCCAGTAGAAAGTTACTCCCGAAGAAAATTCCCTCTGGGCTATTTATCCCATGAAAAACTCCCCTATGGAGAATTTCTCCCATGAAAAATCCCCCCTCCTAGGGAAAGATAGTCTAGACACCTTCAACCCGGTAAAAACTTCCCCTGAGACAGTTTCCCTTAACATCTCTACATGTAAAATTGAGTCGGCAAAGACAAAGTAAAACTAATACAAAAAAAAATTGTATAGGAATTCTGGCAAATTCAGGGAATCTCCACCAGTGTAAAATTTCCCCTGGAAATTTCACCCCCCCCCCTAAAAAAAAACCTTCCCATGGAACACTCTCCCCGTGAAAAATCCCCCAAGTAAAAAATTCACCCCCTCCCACCCTAAAAATCTATTCATACTCCCAAATAACAAATACTACCAGTAAACAATGGGCAAATTGTATAACTTAAAGACCTTTCCCCAGGGCTCTGGGGTTTCATGTTATCTTCAAAGACATAGTTATTGGGCTTTTCAGCTATGCTGAACAAAATAGCTATCTCGAAATTTTGATCGGACGACTTTGAGAAAAAAGGAGGGCTAGTTGCCCTTCAATCTTTTTTTTCTCTTAAATAAGGCACTAGAAAATTTGATTCCCGTTCAAATGAGCCCGTTCCCGGTATTCTAGGGCTACTGGTTTGATACGATCACCCCTGGGAAAAAATAAACAAATAAATACGCATCCATGATCTTTCTTTTGGAATCAGCCTAACAAGCCAATTATTTTGATTTATCTGTTGATATCAAAATTCTGTTTTTAGAGTTTTGGTCACTATTGAGCCGTGTCGCTTCTTGCTTATAGTTCGTTATCACGAACTGTATGATTAAGAATTTGCTATTTAACATTCAAATTTGTATTTCAATCAAGTGAGCTCGAACAAATAAGGGGCTTTAGCTTAACGCTAAACTTAAAAATTGCCATTTTTACAGATCGTGTAAAAAAACATGAGAAGGACCTTGGATGCTCTTTTACCCTTTTGTTTGGCAGAATGTAGTATTTTTCTCTACAGAAAATTATGACAATTTGCCTTTTCCTTTTTTTTAGCTCTCACGGAGAGGTGAACCAAGCAAAATATATTGAATTCCATGGGATATAGGATCTGTTATATCATTATCTTTTGCAAGTGTCATTAATATAACCTCCTTTATCTCTTGGTTCCTTATCTATGACAAATTCGCTTCTTCGCATGGTTTTATTGATAATTGTAGAACCGTGATCAAAGAAATTTGAAAGTCTAGATTTTTCTTCAGAAATATTTCAGTTTGTGGTAATATGGTACAAAGCTTTTTTGGAATTGAAGCACATTCTAGGTCTTTCAGAAAATTAGTAGTGGTTGCAACTCTGCGTGACTTTAGCGGAGTGAAATATATGGAAGTCTTGGTAACCCATTCCCTTGACTATGGTAAGCACTATATTCTGTTTTTGGTACTTGTGTATTATTCAGAACACACTCAATAAGTGAATTTAGCTTCTATCGTGAAATAAACTACGATGCAGGTACATTTTAAGTAAATATTTTATATATAGAGGTGGTTAGGTTAGGTTAAGTTAGGTATTTGATATAATGCACCTCCCCCCCCCCCTAATGTTCAATATCTAGCCCAAAATTTTGATAAAGCTAATGAAATAAAACAGAATATAATGAAAATATAATACTTTTTAGGAAAATCGTAAAATTTTCGCACTGTTTTGTTGTGGGCAACAACCCTTTATCCTGGAATAATATAATTGCCTCTTTTTCTGTCTTTGGTAAATCCCAAATCTTCATTTCAAAATCCATATTCAGATACTATCTCCTATCACTATGTGTAACAACCTAAATTGAGTTTTGTCTTTGTGACTATGAAACCAGTTTTCCTCATAAAATGTACCTGCATCGTAGTTTGTTTCACGAAAGAACCTAACTTCACTTATTGAGTGTGTTCTGAATAATACACAAGTACCCTTTTTTGTAACCTCCTAAGTGTTTTTCCTGTTTTTGAATCACCCCCCCCTAAATAATTTCCTTGGCACTTGCCACAACATTCCATAATTCCAGTTGTCGAAACATGAGTTTTCTTATAAGTAGCATCATTTATAATACTAGTATGGCTATTTTTCAACCACATAGTAAGTCTAAAAATAAATTGAACTATTTTGAAAAGAATATGATTCTATTGGGCAATTAAATGAAAAAACGAAGATTTTTTTAACTGAAAGTAAGGAGCGACATTAAAACTTAAAACGAACGGAAATTACTCCGTATATGAAAAAAGCTGTTCCCTCCTCAAAGCCCCGCTCTTTGCACAAAAGTTTGACTCTTTCTCTCAAATCTACTTTTTAAAACAGCGAAAAACTCTTGAAAATTCTACAGTAGGGTTCTCTGATACGCTGTATGCGATGGTGTGATTTTCGTTAAGATTCTATGACTTTTAGGGGGTGTTCTCCCCTATTTTCCAAAATAAGGCAAATTTTCTCAGGCTTGTAACTTTTGATAAGTAGGACCAAATTTGATGAAATTTATATATTTAAAATCAGCATAAAAATCCGATTCTTTTAATGTATCCCATTTTTTAAAGTTTCGTTTACTATTGAGCCGGATCGCTCCTTACTACAGTTCGTTACCACGAACTGTTTGAAAATGTCATCAGTCATTCTACTTCGATGAAAAAATTAGAAGGGTGTATAAGGTATATAAGGTTTAAGGGTATATAAAGTTTATAAAGGTTTTTAAAAAGGGTATATAAAGATTTTTAAATATAAGGGTATATAAAGTTTGTAAGGGTATATATAACCCAGACGGACAATGAGTTGCACCCAGGGAGTACTGATTTTAGAGGGAAATGTAAATCTATGTTTATCTTTTACACACTAAAAATTTATATATAAGGTGTCCAATAAAAGGGCAAATCTTTTTGAGCTTAAATAGCATATTTAGTCTGAAAAATGAATATTGCAGATTTTCTTTCAGGGGGGGGGGGCAAACAATGATGCAAAATCCAGAAAGAAATTCTCAAAGTTAAATTTCAAGTACCAAATTAACCGTAACTTTCATGTAAACCTTATTAAAAACAAATGCAAAAATTCTAATTGTTTGTCTTGAAAATAAATTGCCCTAAAAATGAGTGACAGAGTGGGATCAATATTGTAAAACTTATATACTAGATAGCTATGGCCCTAAAGCTAGAAAAAAATTGCTATAAAATATATTTGATCCATAAGAAACATATTAAAGTTGAAATAATTTTACCGAATAGCAGCTGTTCATTAATAATGAAAACAAAAAAACCTCTGTAGAAAAAAGAAATGAAACTTAGTTAATGAAGATTTTCAATATTCGCATCGAATTCATCAATTCACCGCTTCCGCATGCATTGACAAGTTCTAATACGCTTTATAGTGAAATTAAATAAAAAAAACAAGCAAATTTCTTTAACTGCAAGTAAGGAGCGACATTAAACCTTAAAAAGAACAGAAATTATTCCGTATATGAAAGAGGTTGTCCCCTCTTCATTGCTACGCTGTTTATGCTAAGTTTTTTTTTATTGTTTTAAAAGTAGTGTTATGACAAGGAGTCAAACTTTAGCTTAAAGAGCGGGGCGTTGAAGAGGGGACACCCCTTTTAAATACAGAATAATTTCTGTTCGTTATAAGTTTTAATGTCGCTCCTTACTTGCAGTTAAAAAATTTGTTTTTTTTTGTTTGATTTCTGAACATTTTTTAATTAATGCATGTTTTGATTTTGGCTCGCCGCATGTGAATAATCAAAACAAAATTTGCATATTAATTTGTTGTTAATACTTCGCTCTTTACACTAAAGCTTAAATTTTGTCCCAATTCTTTAAGAATGAACCCAGAATCAAAAGTTCGTAGAATAAATAGTTGAAATTACTAAAAGTGCTTTAGCGTAAAGAGCGAGGTGTTTATGAGGAGATGAACCCCTCTCCTAAGAACCCCGTAATAATTTCTTTTCATTTTAATTTTTAATGCTGCTCCTTACTTTCAGTTGAAAAAACTTTTTCATATTTATTTTTTCATTTTTTTTAATAATGCTAGAAAATCCTGCACCACCTTCATGGAATTTCTCTTCCCCATGACAAATTGCTCTAGGGAACGATTCTTCCACGTAACTCCCTCCTCTAAACCCCCACCCCCCCCCCAACCCCCTGAAACGTCTGTACACTTCCCAATAACCATTACTGTATGTAAACAATGGTCAAAGTTTGTAACTTGCAGCTCCTCCCCGGGAACTGTGGGGGAGTAAGTCGTTCCCAAAGACATAGTTATTATGTTTTTCGACCATGCTGAACAAAATGGCTATCTCAAATTTTTTATCCGTTGACTTTGGGGAAAAATTGAGCGTGGGAGAGGGTCTAGGTGCCCTCCCATTTTTTTGGTCACTTAAAAAGGGAATTATAACTTTTAATTTTCGTTAGAATGAGCCCCATCGCGACATATTAGGACCACTGGGTCGATACAATCACCCCTGGGGAAAAGAAAAAAAACAAAAAAAAAAAAAAAAACAAATAAACACGCTCCCGTGATTGGTCTTCTGGCAAAAATTATGAAGTTCCACATTTTTATAGATAGGATGTTGAAACTTCTGCAATAGGGTTTTCTGATACTCTGGATGCGATTGTGTGATTTTCGTTAAGATTATATGACTTTTATGGGGTGTTTCCCCCTATTTTCCAAAATAAGGCAAATTTCTCAGGCTCGTATCTTTTGATAGGTAAGACTAAACTTGATGAAACTTATATATTTAAAATCAGCATAAAAATTAAATAAAAATTAAATTCTTTTCATGCATCTCTTAGTATCAAAATTCTGTTTTTTAGGCTTTCGTTTACTATTGAGCCGGGTCGCTCCTTGCTACAGTTCGTTACCACGAACTGTTCGAAAAGAAATCACCACTACAACAGCACAAACACAGAAACAAACACGAACCAAACAACCTAGCATAAAAAATAAACTATAAAAAACAATAAATATTAAATAATAGATAACATATAATAAATAATATATAAAATATAAAAGGGGTTAATATATATAATATGAAAGGGGCTATCCCCTCCTCAACACCCCGCTCTTCACGCTAAAGTTTGACTCATTTCCAAAACCTTACTTTATAAATTAAGAAACTTTAGTGTAAAGATAAGGGTTTTGGGGAGGGGACAGCCCCTCTCAACGCCCCCCCCCCCAAAAAAAATGTTTTTATTTAATTTCTAAAAGT
Source organism: Artemia franciscana (assembly GCF_032884065.1). Taxonomy (NCBI): domain Eukaryota; kingdom Metazoa; phylum Arthropoda; class Branchiopoda; order Anostraca; family Artemiidae; genus Artemia; species Artemia franciscana. The sequence goes on along the minus strand of NC_088873.1, from coordinate 10,593,737 downwards.
TTTTAAATTAATGCAGGTTTTGAATTTGGCTCACCGTACATTAATAATTAAAACGAAATTGCATGTTAATTTTACTTATTTTTAAGCAATAATAACCTTATAATAACCTAAGTTTTATTTTTTGTTCCAGTCGTTTAAGAATAACTCCTAAATCACAAAGCCTGTTTAATTAAAATAACAACCTCATTTAAAAGTTAAAAAAGAAACTTTAGTGTAAGAGCGAGCTACTGAGGAGAGGCAATTTCAGTCTTAATCCAGGCTTCGTCCGGTCAAGACCAATATAGTTTGAAAAAGGATTAAACTCAGTTTTGAACCAGTTTTGAAAAAGTATTAGATTTCATTCAGTGGTTACGCAATAGAGTTGGCTGTTATATATTGTAAAAACACTGTGATTAATTATTATGTGAACAAATTTTTCTCTAGCATTATTTAAAGGATTAACTGGATCTGCTCAAAATATATTGTAAGAACTTTGTGATGCAGATGAGCTGAACTCACAAAAGTTGGTTTTGAATTTTGGATGTTCTAATGAGAGTCCCTTGCTTAAAAGGTAATGGATGTCCCTTACTTAAAAATAAGTTTTTGCTCTGTTTTTTTTTGTAATTTCTGTATCATTTCTGTAATCGGTATTATCATTTACCTTTCAACACGGTGATCGTAACTATTTCCTTGGGCCTGTCCCACTTAAATCAAGTACATCTGATCGATCCTGAGTTTAATTTATCTGTATGACGACAAAATTTAAGCAATTTGAATTTGTTTTTGCAAATAAAAGATAACCAAAGAAATATTGGTCGAATAAGAGAGGCAAAATTACTCCCAACCAACCAAACACCTGGAAAACTATAGGTTCTATCACTATCTTAGCTCTATGACTATTCACCTTGGTTCTGCTGCTCTAGCAATGACGCATGGACGGATAATAGATAGACATATCTATTAGTAAATGGACTAACATCGTTTTTACACAATCCTAACAGGGGGGGGGGAGGATTAATGCCAGGTTTGCTTCTCACTCAATTGCACTATCTGTCTTGGCCTTTTCTACAATTAGCCATGACTTGATGCCCACAACTATTCCATTTGGATTAAAATGGAATAGTTGCAGGCATCAGATCATGGCTAATTATAGAAAAAGCCAAGGCAGGTAGTCCAATTGAATGAGAAGCAAACCTGGCATCAATCCCCCCCTCCCTTGTTAGGATTGTATAAAAACTCATTGAATTTGTTTGTAGCAAATTTCCGGGGATACCCATTATAGCCGGCTAGGATCCTAAAAGTTAGTACTGATGCTAAAATAGTCACCAGCTACTTGTTGTTATGCTATGGATCGCATTCTGAACACCCAGTCATTGAAGCTGGCTTAGCATCCTTCAAGGATCATTCTGATGAGGTTGCTAAGAAAACTACAAAGGCAAAAAAAGTATTTGAGTAAGTCCAAACGTCGCCAGAAATATATAAAATTGTTTCCAAAAGTCTCGCTGCTCTTAATGCGACTCAAATCCAAGAGCGATCACCAGCATTTGCACTATTAGAAAACAGGAGCTAAGAGCTCATATGGCACTTGTGACGAGGTCTCGGAAGAGCCAAGAGCTCATATGGTATGAGCTCTAGCAAAATTCTAAGAATCAATAGGTTGATTTATAAAGAAAATCAGAGGGTTAATACCGGTCGGGATTTAAAATAAGAGCTCTGAGTCACGAGGTCCTTCTAAATATCGAAGTTCATTAAGATCCGATCACCCCCTCGAAAGTATAAAATATCTCAATTTTTCTAATTTTTCCCATCCCTTCAGCCCCCCAGATGGTCGAATCGGGGAAAACAACTTTATCAAGTCAATTTGTGCAGCTCCCTAACACGCCTACCAATTTTCATCGTCCTAGCACGTCCTGAAGCACCGAAGCACTGAACTCATCCCCTTACTCCCACAGAGATCCAGTCCAGTTACGACAGTTATGTATCTATGTCATTTGCGTATTCTACCCACCAAGTTTCATCCCGATCTCTCCGCTCTAAGTGTTTTCAAGATTTCTGGTTTCCCCCTCCAACTCCCCCCAATGTCAACAGATCTGGTCGGGGTTTGAAACAAGAGCTTTAAGACAGGGGTTCCTTCTAAACATCAGATTCCATTAAGATCAGGTCACCCGTTCTTAAGTTAAAAATAGCTCAATTTTCTAATTTTCCGAATTAACAACCCCCAGCTCACCCATAGAGAACAATTCCGTTCCAATTATGTCAATCACGTATCTATAACTTGTGCTTATTCTTCCCATCAACTTTCATCCCGATATCTCCACTCCAAGTGTTTTCCAAAATTTCTGTTTCCCCCCTCCAACCCTCTATGTCCTCAGATCCGATTCGAATTGAAAAATGGAGAATCTGAGACATAAGATTCTTCTATATATCAAGTTTCATTAAGATCCGATCTCGCATTCGTAAGATACTTCGATTTTCACGTTTCCAAGAATTCCAGTTTCCCCCTCCAACTCCCCCCAATGTCACCAAATCTGGTCGGGATTTAGAATAAGAGTTCTAAAGCACAAGACCCTTCTAAATATCAAATTTCATTAAGAACTGACCACCCGTTCGTAAGTTACAAATAACCCATTTTTCTAATTTTCCGAATTACTCCCCCGACTCCACAAGAGAGAGCGGATCCGGTCCGGTTATGTCAGTCATGTATCTTCGACTTGTGCTTATTCTTCCCACCAATTTTCATCCTGATCTCCCCACTCCAAGCGTTTCCCAAGATTTCCGCCCCCCCCCCAATGAACCTGGATCCGGTCAGGATTTAAAGTAAGAAATCTGAGTTACGAGTTCCTTCTAAATATGAAATTTCATGAAGATCCGATCACTCCTTCGTAAGTTAAAATATCTCATTTTTTCTAATTTTTCAGAATTAACCCTCCCCCCCCTCAACTCTCCCAAAGAGAGCGGATCCATTCCGGTTATGTCAATCACGTATCTAGGACTTTTGCTTATTTTTCCCACCAAGTTTCATCCCGATCCTTCCACTCTAAGCGTTTTCCAAGATTTTAGCCCCCCCCCCCCCAACTCCCCCCAATGTCACCGGATCCGGTCGGGATTCGAAATAAGATATCTGAGACACAATACCCTTCCAAACATCAAATTTCATTAAGATCCAATCACTCCTTCGTAAGTTAAAAATGCCTCATTTTTTCCAATTTTTCAGAATCGACCCTTCGCCTCCAACTCCCCCAAAGACAGCGGATCCGTCCCGGTTATATCAATCACGTATCTAGGACTTTTGCTTATTTTTCCTGTCAAGTTTCATCCCGATCTCTCCACTCTAAGCGTTTTCCAAGATTTTAGGCTCCCCCCCCCAAACTTCCCCCAGTATCACCAGATCTGGTTGGGATTTAAACTAACAGCTCTGAGGCATGATATCCTTCCACACATCAAATTTCATTAAGATCCGATCACCCGTTAGTAAAAAATACCTCATTTTTTCTAATTCTTCCGATTTAAAAGATGATCAAACTGGGGAAGCGACAATTTCTAATTTAATCTGGTCTGGTTTCTGATACGCCTGCCAAATTTCATCGTCCTAACTTACTTGGAAGTGCCTAAACTAGCAAAACCGGGACAGACAGACCAACCGACCGACAGAATTTGCGATCGCTGTATGTCACTTGGTAGATACCAAGTGCCATAAAAAACAACAACAGAACAAGACCTTGCGGAAACTAAGCAAAGGCTTAAGGGCAACGTTAGCCATAAGATAGCTGAGAAATTAAAAGGCAACGGAAGCGTTCTCAGACAGGCTAGTCAAACAATAACAAGTGAAATTTATGATGTTATAATGCTAGAATATAATCAGAAATTTCAGAGTGTCCAACAGTCAATTAAAAGACTTAGGACTGAAATTGAAAACCTGGAAGAGCAAATTGAAAGACTTGAACTAAAGCTGGATGGATACGATCAGAATGCTCTGTTTGACACTCTTTTGTTCTAGGAATAAAGCAGAAACCAGCAGTGAGCCTCAAAACTACCCTGCTTACTGTGTTCACCCAAAATATGGGTGTCAATGTATCGGAGAATGACATAACACTTACTTGCCGGCTCAGAATGAACAAAACATCGCAATCACAAAATAGTTTGGAAAAAGTTCCACCGGTTTTTGTCAAAATTACAAGTCAAAGTAATACAAAAATATACAAGACAAAGTCCAAACTGGTTAAAATTGGTATCTACGTTTGAAGCTCATACAAAACGTCGTCGTGACCTCATGTATCTAGCAAGGGACAAATATGGTGTTAAAAATATGTGGTCAGATCGCGACTAGATCCTCGTTAAGATGTCTGGAGATCCTTCTGCAAGAAGAGTCAAGTCTATTGCGGACTGTGTATGATCTTTCAATTTATCACTCTTTTTTGCGTGTGTGTGTGCTTTTTTTTGTTTTTTTTTCATGTGTTGTGTTATTTTTTTTTAGTAAAAAGAAATGCCTTTTTTCCAACGTTTTTCTTTTTTGATTGGTTTCATTTATATATGTTCTTGTCAATTTTTATGCACTGATGCTTTTTTTTTGTTCGTGTCTTCTTTCTTATGTTTTGCTTGAAAATTTGTTGGCATCACCTATCCCTAATACTGGGCATCACCGAATCCACGATTATATCCAAGCTATCATGGCGTATTCAGACAAAGGCGAGCACTTGATTGAACTGGCTTGTAATAATACATTAAATGTATCTAATCATTGTGGTGGTTATTCTGTCCTGGGTCGTCTTGAGCTTTTGGAAAAAGAACCGTTAGATTTAGAAAATGTATTGAATGAGGGAAGTGGTATTATGCGGCTAGACAATTATTTAGGGTTGTTGATAAAAAATGAGACCAAACATAGAAGTAGATTGCTTCAAGACCAAGCGTGGGTTGGTGAGCTCTCAATTACATAGCTGAATATTTAAGGCCTTTGTTCGTCTATTGATGAATCTAAATTCCTTCTTTGTGAGTCGCATTCATCCCCTAAAGTTATTGGGATGTGGGGAACATTTTTAAATGATATTAACAATTCATTGGTTGACATTCCTAATTATACCATTGAATGGTAAAATAGGTCGAAAGTGTCTAAAGGAGGTTTTGCTTTTTAAATTGCTAATGGCTGTACATTTTCGGACTAATTACTCAGAAAACCATTCTATGTGCAGAGGTTTATTACCCCGCCTAATGGACCCTTTAGTTCTTTCCCTGATATGCTTATGGTTGTATGGGAAAAGTTCATAGTCTTAATTTTTATATTATTTCTATGGAGGATTTTAATATTAACTTATTGGATAAAAATTCATCAATTGCGATTGATTTTTAACTGCTATGACTTCTTTTGGTTTATTGTCTTCTATTTTATCCAAACACGTATCACTGAGTCATCCGCCACTTTAATTGATAACCTATTTTCTTCTCTTTCTTCTCAAAATAGTGCTGTAATTATTTCGGATATATCAGACCATTTTCCTGTATGCTCTAAATTTAATGTGTTGAATACCCGTCCTTCTAAATCATTTGTTCAAAGGCAGTATTTTCTCACAAAGGAAGAGCAGCTCTCGAACCTTAGGTCGAAACTATCAGAAATATCATAGGAATTTGTGGAGGATTTTAATATGCCTATGAACGAAGTGTCTGAAAAATTTTATGGAGTGGTCAAGGACACTTTCGTTGAGGTATGTCGGCGTGATCAGAAGAAAAATGATTCTATGTAGTCAGCCCTATTGTGTCCGCGGATGACTCCTGGATTAGTAAGTGTGCTAAGCGAAAATCTTATCCGTCGGAAGTTTACAAGAATCATCCTACACCTGAGCGACATCATCGTTTCAAAGAGTATCGAAAAATATTTAAGTCAGTAACACTTAGAGCTAAAACAAATTATTATAGTAGAAAATTTTATGAGTGCGGGAGAGATATGAAAAAAACATGGATGATTATAAATTCTACTGTTAAGCCTGGTCGTTTGTCTCCATCATTACTAACGAAGCTCAAGCTAGACGGAAAGGATATTCATAAAGAAAAAGAAATAAAGCGGGAATTTACATCGTATTTTGCTTCAATTGGTAATTTGACAGCTAATTCTGCATCTGAATTAAGATCTAATAGTGATTTTACTAGATATTTAGGTTGTGCTTGAACAAGTAACTGAAACAGAGGTTTCTTGGATAGTTTCTAATTTAAAGGGATCATCTTCTTCAGGACCTGATTTAGCACCTACTCGAGTAGTCAAGTCTATTATCTCAGTGATAGCGACTCCGCTAAAAAAAATTAATTAATAGGTCGTTTGAACGTGGAGTTTTTCCTCAGGTACTGAAGTCCGCACATATAATCGTCATGAACAAAGGTGGTAGCACGAGTAGTCCTTCAAATTACAGGCCTATTTCCTTCTTTCTACATTTTCAAAGATTTTTGAAAAACCTTTCCATTCTCGTTTGGTAGATTTCTTTGCAGTGAAGAAGTTTTTTCTGTCAAAGTATTCTGCTGAATAGGATGGTATTGGCCTTGTCAATTTTATGAATAATGCGTTAGACATGAAGAAAACGTCAGCGGCAATTTTTTTGGATGTGAGAAAAGCTTTTGACAGTTTGTCCCATGGTATTCTTCTTGCAAAATTTTCGCATTTCGGTGTTCGGGGAGGGGCATTAGTATGGTTGCAATCTTATCTGTATGGTCGGTTTGCTTTTTTAATCCATGGTCTGCTATCAAGGCAAAAGTAGACTTTGGAGTTCAACAAGGGTCTATCCTTGGTACTTTGCTTTACATTATATGAGCCAATGACTTATATTGGGCTATAAGACATGCTCCAAGGTCTATTTGTTACAGTATTTGTCACTCAGAGGAGTTGCAGTATCATAATTCAATACATATATTGAACAAAACGCTGATTTATTCGCATTTGCTGATTATTGTAGGCTTGTTTGTGCCGAGCGATATCAAAATAATTTGGTAACAAAAGTTCAAATACTGATGGACAGGGCTTATAAGTGGTTTGAAGCAAATTGTCTCGCTCTAAATGTTTTCAAGTCTTAATTTTTTTTTCAGAATTCGCTGGCAACTTCCTGGTTTGAATATTATTCCAAGTTCTAAAGGTATTATTAGGTTTTAAGGTTTCTAGGAGTCCTTGTTGATGAGAATCTTTCTTGTAAGAACCATGTTAACCTTCGCCGATTAAAAGTGTCAAGAAACTTATGTAAACTAAGGTCTTCTTGGATGTATTTTAAAGCTTCTCTGCAATTTTCTCATACCGCCGTACATAAATTACTGTTCTATTGTTTGGATGAGTACTTTTCCTTTCCCATTAAAACCATTTTATCTTTTTCATGAAAAGGCCCGTCAGTTAGTTTCGGATACGAATAGTACGTCAACAAAGTCTCTCCTTAGGTTCCGTCCACAGTATTTCCTATCTTGTGCTAGTTTTATGGCACTTGGTATTTACCAAGTGACATATAGCGATCGCAATTTCTGTTGGTCTGTCGATCCCGGTTTTGCTAGTTTGGGCACTTCCAGATAAGTTAAGACGATGAAATTTTGCAGGCATATCAGGGATCAGACCAGATTAAACTAGAAGTAGTCGTTTCCCCGATTCAACCATCTAGGAGGGGATGGCTAATTCGGAAAAATTAGAAAAAATGACACATTTTTAACTTACGAACGGGTGATCAGATCAAAATGAAATTTGATATTTCAAAGGATATAGTGTCTCAGAGCTCATATTTTAAATCCTGACCGGATCCGGTGACATTAGGGGAGTTGGAGGGAAAGCCTGAAATCTTGGAAAACGCTTAGGATGGAGAGATCGGGATGAAACTTGATGGGAAAAAAAGTACAAGTCCTAGATACGTGATTGACATAACCAGAGCGGATCTACTCTCTTTAGGGGAGATGGGGAGGGGTAATACGGAAAAATTAGAAAAAATGAGGTATTTTTAGATTAAGAACGAGTAATGAGACCTTAATTAAATTTGATATTTCAAAGGACCTTGTAACTCAGACCTCTTATTTTAGACTCCTACCGGATCGAGTGTCATTTTGGGGGGGGGGACCGGAAATCTTTGGAAACGCTTATAGTAGAGAGACCGGAATGAAACTTGGTTGGAAGAATAAACACAAGTCTTAGGTACGTGATTGACATAACTTGACCGGATCCGCTGTCTTTGAAGGAGTTGAGACCTAATTCGGTTATTCGGAAATTAGAAGAAATGAGGCATTTTTAACTTACGAACGGATGATTGAATCCTAATGAAATTTGATATTTAGAAGGACCTCGTGTCTCAGAGCTTTTATTTTAAAACCTGACTAGATTCGGTGATATTGGGGGGAGTTGGGAGGAGGAAAATCTGAAATCTTGGAAAACGCTTAGAGTGGTGAGATGGTGATAATATTTGGTGGGAAGAATAAGCACGAGTCCTAGATACGTGATTGACACAACCCGACCGGATTGGCTCTCTTTGGGGGAGTTGGGGGGGGGTTAATTTGGAAAAATTAGAAATTTAGTGAAATTTAATCTTAATGAAATTTAATGTTTAGTAGGACCTCGTGTCTGAGAGCACTTATTTCAAATCCCGACTGGATCCGGTGACATTGGGGGAGTTGGAGGGGGAAACCGAAAATAATAGAAAACGCTTAGAGTGTAGAGATCGGGATGAAACTTGGTGGGAAGAATAAGCCCATGTCCTAGATACGTTATTGACATAGCAAGGCCGAAGTTTTGGGGGGATTGGGGGAGTTTGGGGATTTGCTAGTTTGCTCACTTCCAGATAAGCTAGGACTATGAAAGTTGGCAGGCGTATCAGGGACCATACTAGATTAAATTAGGAATAGTCTCTTCCTCAATTCGACCAAAGCTTTACAATTAAATCGAAAAAGAAGCTTAGATTATAACGAATCTGCTGAAAGCAGTACAAACGTGAGCAGAAGTCCCAATGTTTTCACAGAGGATTCAGATCTTGGTATTAACGGCGTCAAAAGGGATCGCCTAAGTTTATGGTCATCTACAACTCACAGAAAGATTGAGAAGCTTTCTTCATATTTGCCGATGCAAAGAAGTGACATGTTTTGGTCCCCATTTTATCCTGGTAATGCTACATATGGTGGAGTTTCAGCCTACCGCTTTGAAGCGACTTGGTCTTTTAGGCGTCGAGTCATATCTGTGAAGAACAGGGTGAAACCGGCTGATAAACCCAGGCCCATGTCTACAATGGTGAGACGCATATATGAAGCCCTCGAATCTTATTCGAGCTTGTCGAACTATCAACAAGATAGTTGAGAAGGATTTTACTGCGGAAAAAACGAATGTTTGTTCTTCTTAAGTATGATTTTTCGTCTAGGGGTATGATTCTCGTTTAGGGTGCGAGAGGTCTCAGGTTCGAATATCGGACCACCCCAATTTTTACATGAAGAAAATCCGAAACTAGATACATGATCAATATAGCGATCGCTGAAAGTTGGCAGGCGTATCAGGGACCCGACTAAATTAAATTAGAAATAATCACTTCCCCATATTTGACCTTCTGGGGGGGGGGAGTAGAAAGACGGTTAATTCGGAAAATTTTGGAACACTGAGGTATCTTTAACTTACGAACGGGTTATCAGATCTTAATGAAATTTGATAATTAGAAGGACCTCGTGTTTCAGAGCTCGTACGTTAGATCCCGACCGAATCCGGTGACATTGGGGGGAGTTGAAGGGTGAAACTGGAAATCTTGGCAAACGCTTAGAGTGGAGAGATCGTAATGAAACTTGGTGGGAAGAACCTCTTGGCTCTTCCGACCTTTTCATAAGTGTCATATGAGCTCTTAGCTCTTGTTATTCAGAAATATCTTCATAGTCAACTTACCTCCTGTTTCTCGAAATTGCTATAACCGTGAGTTTGCGTTAATCTTCATGGAACTCGTAACTTTAAAGTTTTATTTGTTGTTAGTACTCCAACTATGAGGTCAAATTTTAACCTTACATATGCATGTAGAAGAGTTTAGAGCTCCCTGCCGAAGAATAACAGAGATTGCCACTTCATCGGGGTCTTCAAAAGATTAATGAAAAGTCCTTTGGGTTAATTTTTTTTCTTATTCTTCTTGCGTTTTTTTTATAAGTAATAATAATATTATATATTTGGAAGTTCAAATGAATGTAAATAATTAAAAAAATAATTTCTATATAAATATTTGCATTTTTTCTGTCTTTCTTTTTTGTTATTTTTTCCTCTCCGTGTTTATTTCCCTTATCTTGTATTATGAATCTTGATAGATATGATTGTAACGTTTTTCCCTTCTTTCGCAAGCCATGGAGCCTTTTGTAGGGTTGTTGAAAGAGCTGCATGAATTGATTATATGATATAAATAAACTTGAAGTCATACGTAATATTTTCTGTTCCTTTTAAGTTGAAATTCTGTTCGTTTTACTTTCAGTTGAAAAAACTAGTTTTTTATTTAATTGCTGATAGTTTTTTAAATAATGTCGGGAAATTCAGCTCCCCCTCCATGGAAAATTCCCTTCCCCCACGAGAAAATTTCTCAATAGAAAGGTTTTCTCCCCTAACAAATCAGCAATATTTGCGGGACTAATTTTGTAAGACGTAGTAAAAAACAGCCAAAAAGGTTGAAACTGTTTCTACGAAAATGAAAGTCACAAGTTGAGCAATTCTCAAATGACAAATGAATGAAAGAAAACAATCTTTCAAAGATATACGTATTAATTCATGTTCGTTTTCAGTTTTGATGTTATTCCTTGCTTCCAGTTAAAAAAAAAAACTTTTTTTTCATTTAATAACGATCACAAGCCGAAGTTATACAATATCTTTGGTTTATTATCACATAAAAGTTATGAAGATGCTTAAGGTAAAAATAAATGCTAAGATTGGCCGGAAAATAACACAAGCAAAATATTGCTTATATCGGCCATTATTTAACAAAATTCAAACTTTAGCGTAAAGAGCATGGTGTTAACGAGGGGGCTAACTTCCTCATATACAGAATATGTGGGAATTCACCCCATTGTCAATACCTCGCTCTTTACGCTAAAGTTCGAATTTTGTTCCAGTTCTTTAATAATGACCATGAATAAAAAAAAGGCCGTTTAATTAGAATAAATAGCTCTTTTGAAATTACTAAAAATATTTTAGCATAAAGAGCGATGTATTGACGAAGGGACGAGCCCCCTTATATACGTAATAATTCATGTTCATTTAAGTTTTAATGTTGTTCCTTACTTTCAGTTGAATGAACATGTTTTTTTACTTAATTTCTGATTGTTTTTTAAATAATGCTGGGAAATCTACCCCCCCTTCTTTCAAATCCTCTTCCCCTGTGAAAACTTCATCCATGGAAAGATCCTCCCACACAACCGTAACCAAATATGGGAAAAGGACTGTGTGAGGGGGGATAACTACCCTCTAATATTTCTGGTCGCTCAAAAAGGGCACTAGAACTTTCGATTTCATACCAAGTGTCTTTTCCCGATCTTCTAAGATCACTACTTGGATACAATCATCCCAGGAATAAAAAGAGCAAAAAAAAAAATGCAAAATTCAATATTTTTGTATATAAGAGCTTGGAACTTGTACAGTTGGGGTCTCTGATACGCAGAATCTGATCGGGGGATTTTCGTTAAGGTTCCTTGACTTTTAGGGGTGTTTTCCCCTTTTTTGAAAATCAGACAAATTATCTCAGGCTCATAGCTTTGATGGGTAACACTAAACTTTATATATTTGGAATCAGAATAATAAGCAGATTCTTTTAATGTATCTATTGAAATCAAAATTCTGCTTTTTAAAGTTTTGGTTACAATTGAGCCGTGTCACTCCTTACTTGCAGTTCGTTCATCCGTCCATCCTGAGGGCAAGAACCTTCTCTCTTTGGGTAATCAAGACATATTTGAGTTAATGCTGGGAGGGCGGTGGCCAATCAAAACCCCTCGACACGGAAAAAGTTGAGCTGGCTTTCAAGTAGCAAAGAATCTAGTTGTGTTGCGGAGCAACACTACTGCTTTCGTAGTTTTTTTTGTTTTTTTTTTGTTTTTTTGTTTTTTTTTACCGTGATCAGCGACCTGTAGCTCCGAAGTGGTAAGAGTTAAAAATTTGAGATTTTTCAGAGGGAAGGGAAACGTGAAACAGAGTAAAAAAGTTCCAGAGAAGTTCCTAAAATTTCTAACAGTTTTCCATAAAAAAAATAAAACCGTTTTTTTCTTAGAAACTGTGCGTTCGATGTTTGGCGTCAAGTTAAGACGACCCTAGCTTCGGAGATAAACTTGTTAGAAATACAGTTATGCTGAACTCATGTAGAACTTTCATTTGTCTCTTCGAGAACCGGAGCACAAAATTCCGTAGCTCTTACAGATTTCCCGGAAATAATTCCGGAAAAGTCCATCTCGTTCCGATTTTTTTGGAATTTTCTCAAATTTTCGATTTTGATGTTTCTTATATTTTTATCGAGTAGTGCTATGAAAAGTATGCAAGAAGAAGTGAAGTGTTCTATATACCAAGTTGCTTCGTTCTCTAAGAAACAATTTCCGAAGTTTCGACGTTCTAGAGGTAGCTTCTGTTCTGGACCAGCTAGAATTTTTTTTCCAACGCGGTTCGACAGGTCTCGATCTCCTAAAAACTGGAACTTACAATAGTTTGTACGAAATAAAACTCCTTCTTTGTGTTTTTCTATTTGGAAGTTTTATCATGCCCTCGGGGCAATTTAAATTTTTTGGTGAATTTGGTTTGTTTTATATTTTCCTAGTTTAGACCATCAAAAGTTAAGCAGAAAACTATAAGACGTTATTTCCGTATCTCTTTCAGATATCCCGGAAATAATTCCTGAAATGTGCGTCTCGAAACATAATACTTCGAATTGGCGTCAATTTAAGACGGCCCTAGTTTCGGAAGTAAACGTTTTAGAGATAAAATAATTATGAACTCATATTGAACTTTTATTGATGTTTTCGAGAACTGAAGCATGAAATTCCGTAGCTCTTACAGATTTCCCGGAAATAATTCCTGAAATGTGCGTCTCGAAACATAATACTTCGAATTGGCGTCAATTTAAGACGGCCCTAGTTTCGGAAGTAAACGTTTTAGAGATAAAATAATTATGAACTCATATTGAACTTTTATTGATGTTTTCGAGAACTGAAGCATGAAATTCCGTAGCTCTTACAGATTTCCCGGAAATAATTCCGGAAAAGTCAATCTCGTTTATTTCTGGACCAGCTAAACATTTTACCAAACTCAGTTTAGTAGGAGCTCGAAATAAAACCATATCAAAGATGCTTCAAGATAACAATCGAAGCCGCATTAGAAAAATGTCCTCTGAAGGACATAATGGAGACTGTTGCCCCGCAACTGTGTCCCGTAGGGCACAGTTGCACGTGTTGCTCCGCAACTGTGCCCTAAGGAACAGGGCACAGTTGCTGCAACACTCCCCGTTGCACAGGCAACGGAGGTCTTGTTTGTGTTTGATAGCCAAAAAGTATGGTTATTTTGGCACTAATTTGTATCTTTAATGAATGTTTACCCTAGACAAGAGTAAGAATTCTATTAGAGGGGCAGACAAGACTTGAGGTAGCATCTATTCCATAGCATGGGCCGTATTTTGACTAATATAATGCACTTTTTCCTGACCGGTGTGGGGGTAACGTTCTACCCATGACAACTTCTGTGATAATTATAATGAAATATTACGCTCTCTTTAGGAGCTTTGCATTAATATTTTTTCTCTTATTATTTTTTTTTATTATTGTTGCTCATTGTTATATTTCTCAATATGGTAATATTTTTTTTTAGGACACTTCCAATGGTAAACATTTGGATTTAATTTTTTCAAAGCGAGAGTGTCAAGTCTTTATTTGTAATACAACTGATCAGGAAAGGTGAGTTTATTGGTAATTTTAACATAGGCCTGCTGGAATTTTAACATAGGCCTACTTAACATAAGCCTGTGCTTACATATAGTAATGGTTATTGGGAAGTATACAGGCGTTTTCAGGAGGATTTTTTTGGTTGGGGGGAGGGGTTGAGAAGAGGGGGATATGCTGGGGGAACTTTCCATCGAGAATTTGTCATGGGAGAAGAAAACTTCCATGAAGGGAGAGCAGGATTTACTAGCATTATTTTAAAAAAAAAAATTAAAAAATAAATGTGAAAAAGCTTTTTCAGCTGGAAGTAAGGAACAGCAATAAAACTTAAAACAAACAGAAATTATTACCCATATTAGGGGCTCACCTCCTTATGATACCTAGCTCTTTACGCTAAAGTATTTTTAGTAATTTCAACTATTTATTCTACGGCTTTTGTGATTCAGGGGTCATTCTTAATGAATTGGGATAAAATTTAAGCTTTAGTGTAAAGAGCGAGGTACTGACGATGGGGCGAATCCCCTCATATATGTAATAAAAACATGAGAATACAAAAGTTCTTTACGTAAGCTAATTTATAAGTTACGTAAATCTTTTACCAATAAAAAAATTCGTAAAAAATTAAAAGTTCTAGTCGCCTTTTTAATTAACCAAAAAATCGGAGGGCAACTAGGCTTCGCCCCCGCTCTTTTTTTCTCAAAATCATTCGATCAAAATTATGAGAAAGCCATTTAGCCCCCCCCCCCAAAAAAAATATGCAAATTTCGTTTTGATTATTCCTCTGCGGAGAGCCAAAATCAAAACATGCATTGATTCAAAAACGTTCAGAAATTAAATAAAAAAAACGAGTTTTTTTAACTGAAAGTAAGGAGCGACATTAAAACTTAAAACGCACAGAAATTACTTCGTATATGAAAGAGGCTGCTTCCTCATCAACGCCCCGCTCTTTACGCTAAAGTTTTTTACTGTTTTAAAAAGAAGAATTGAGAGAAAGAGTCAAACTTTAGCGTAAAGAGCGGGGCGTTGATGAGGAAGCAGCCTCTTTCATATACGAAGTAATTTCTGTGCGTTTTAAGTTTTAATGTCGCTCCTTACTTTCAGTTAAAAAAACTCGTTTTTTTTTATTTAATTACATCAAAAGAATCATATTTTAATGCTAATTTTAAATATATAAGTTTCATCAAGTTTAGTTTTACCCATCAAAAGTTACGGGCCTGGGAAAATTTGCCTTATTTTAGAAAGTAGGGGTACAAACCCCTTAAAAGTCATAGAAACTTAACGAAAATCACACCATCAAATTCAGCGTATCAGAGAACCCTACAGTAGAATTTTCAAGCTCCTATCTACAAAAATGTGGAATTTTGTATCTTTTGGCGCAAGCCACATCACAGATGCGTGTTTATTTGTTTTTTCCCCTGGGGTGATCGTATCGACCCAGTGGTCGGAAATTAAAAGTTCTAGTGCCCTTTTAAGTGACCAAAAATTGGAGGGCACCTAGGCCACCTCCCACGCTCATTTTTTTCCAAAGTCACCGGATAAAAACTCTGAGATAGCCATTTTATTCGGCATAGTTGAAAAATCTAATAACTATGTCTTTGGGGACAACTTACTCCCCCACAGTCCCTGTGGGAGGGGCTGCAAGTTACATACTTTGACCAGTGTTTACATATAGTAATGGTTATTGGGAAGTGTACAGACGGTGTCAGGGGATTTTTTTTTGGTTGGAGGAGGAGGGCTTGAGGGGAGGGGCTTATGTGGGGGGGGACTTTCCATGGAGGAATTTATTATGGGGGCAGAGAATTTCCATGAAGGTGGCGCAGGACCTTTTAGCTTTTTTTTAAAAAACAATGAGAAAATAAATATGAAAAAGTTTTTTCAACTGAAATTAAGGAGTAGCATTAAAACTTAAAACGAACAGAAATTATTATGCACATGAGGGGTTCTCCTCCTCCTAATAACTCGCTCTTTACGCTAAAGTAATTTTATTAATTTCAACCAATTATTCTACTGCCTTTGTGATTCAGGGGTCATTCTTAAGGAATTGGGACAAGACTAAGCTTTAGTGTAAAGAGCGAGGTATAGACGAGGGGACGAACCCTCTCATATACGTATTAAAAATATACGAATATAGAAGTTCGTTACGCAAGTTAATTCGTAAGTTCCGTAGATTCTTACTAATAAAAACGTTCGTAAAAAAATAAAAGTTCTAGTTGCCTTTTTAAGTAAACGAAAAATTAGAGGGTAACTAGGCTTACTCCTCTGCTCCCTTTTTTCTCAAAATCGTCCGATCAAAACTATGATAAATCCATTTAGCTAAAAATAAATTAATATACAAATTTCATTTTAATCATTTATTTGCGGAGAGCCAAAATCAAAACATGAATTAATTCAAAAACGTTCAAAAATTAACTAAAACAAACCAGTGTTTTTAACTAAAAATAAGGAGCGACATTAAAACTTAAAACGGACAGAAATTGCTCCGTATATGAAAAGGGCGGTTCCCTGCTCAACGCCCCACTCTTTACGCTAAAGCTTTTTACTGTTTTAAAAATGAGAGCTGAGAGAAAGAGTGAAACTTTAGCGTAAAGAGGGGGGCGTTGAGGAGGGAACGGCCCCTTTCATATACGGAGTAATTTCTGTCCGTTTTAAGTTTTAATGTCGCTCCTTACTTTCAGTTAAAAACACTGTTTTTTATTTAATCATTCAAAATTTGATTTGCGTCATTTCGGTCTTTAAAAAAAAAAAAAAAAAAAAAAAAAAAAAAAAAAAAAAAAAAAAAAAAAAAAAATCTGAACGGTTCAAACGATCAAGTTCTTACAACAGACAGCAAATAAGCTTCAAGAAGAAGATTCTTTGTTGGATTTTATATTAATTTTTCATTAGTTAACTTTATTTTTTAATAAATTTTATTTTATTAAAATCTACATTTTTCTGACTTTTAATTAAACTGTAGTAAGAAGTGACCCGGCTCAATAGTAACCAAAATTCTAAAAAACAGAATTTTGATACTAAAAGATAATCAAAATAATCAGATTTTTATACTGATTTTAAATATATAAGTTCCATTTATTCGTATTCGTACTTATCAAGAGTTACGAGCCTGAGGAAATTCACCTTATTTCGGAAAATAGGGGGAATCACCCCCTAAATGTCAAAATATTAACGTGTGATTTTTAACGAAAATCACACAATCACATTCAGCGTATCAGAGAACTCCACTCTAGACGTTTCATGCTCCATCTACAAAATGTGTAATTTTTGTATTTTTTGCCAGAAAACATACGGGTGTATGTTTTCTTCCAGGGGTGATTGTATCGACCCAGTGGCCCTAGAATGTCGTGAAAGGGCTCATTCTAACGGAAATTAGAAGTTCTAGTGTCCTTTTAAGTGACAAAAAATTGGAGGGCACTTAAGCCCCTGCCCACGCTCATTTTTTTCCAAAGTCAACGGATCAAAATTTTAAGATAGCAATTTTGTTCAGAATAGTTGAAAAACCTAATAACTATGGCTTTGGGGGTGACTTACTCCCCCAGAGTCCCAGTGGGATGGGCTACAAGTTACAAACTTTGACCATTGCTTATATATAGAAATGGTTATTGGGAATATTTTTTTTTTAAGAAGTAGAGTTTTGAGAAACGGTCAAACCTTAGCGTAAAGAGCGGGGCGTTGAGGAGAGAACAGCCCCTTTTGTATACGGAGTAATTTCTGTTCGTCTTAAGTTTTTTATGTTTCTCCTTACTTTCAGTTGAAAAAACTTGTTTTATTTTATTTAATCACCAGAAAAGAATAGAGAAAATTCATTTTGTCAGTTTTCCGTGCCAACCTTAGATTTCGGTTGATTAACTGATTAAATAACAAAAAGTTTTTTCAATTGAAAGTAAGGAGCATCATTAAAATTTAAAACGAACAGAAATTATTACGTATATGAGGGAGTTCGTCCCCTCGTTAATACCTAAAGCTCGAATTTTTTTTTTCAATTCTTTCAAAATAACCCCTGAATCACAAAGGCTGCTTAATTAGAATAAGTAGCTCTTTTGAAAGTACTAAGATAACTTAAGCGTAAATAGCGAGGTATTGACGAGGAGGCTAACCCCCTCATATACGTAATAATTTCGGTTTGTCTTAAGTTTTGATGTTGCTCCTTATTTTCAGTTGAAAAATTTGTTTTATATGTTTAATTTCTGATCATTTTTAGATCATGCTGGGAAATCTGACTCCTCCCCCCTTTGTAAAAATTTCCTTCCCCCTTAAATCCCTCCATAGAAATATTCTCCCACGTAACCCCCTCCCCCGACCCTTCCCGGAAGAAATCCCCCTGAAAACATCCATAAACTTCCCAGTAATTAATACTATATGTAAACAATGGGCAGAGTTCATAACTTGTAGCCCTTAACCCGGGGACTTTGGGAGATTAAATCATCCTCGAAGACACATTTATTTAATTTTTCGGCTATACCAAAACAACTGGCAATCCCAAAATTTTGATCTGGTGACTTTTGAAAAAAATGAGCGTGGTAGGGGGCCTAGTTGCCCTCCAATTTTTTTGCTACTTAAAATGGGCACTAGAACTTTTAATTTCCGTTTGAATGAGCTCTCATGCGATATTCTAGGACCACTGGGTCAATACGATCTCCCCAGGGAAAAAAATAAATAAACACGCATCCGTGATCTTTCTTCTGGCAAAAAAATATACAAAATTCGTTATTTTTGCAGATAGGAACTTGAAGCTCCATAGTAGGGCTCTCTGATACGCTGAATTTGATGGTTTAATTTTTATTAGGATTTTATAACTATTGGAGTTTGTTTCCCGCTTTTTTTTAAAAAAAGGCAAATTTTGTCAGGCTCGTAACTTTTGAGGGTAAGACCAAACTTGATGAAAAGATATATTTGAAATTAGCATAAAAATCGATTCTTTTGATTTATCTATTTGGTATCAAAGTTCTACTTATTAGAGTTTTAGTCACTATTGAGTCGGGTCACTCCTTATTTATGATGTCAATGACACCTAGGCATTCAATGTCCAACATGCGCCCAGTTTTAAATGCTAATAACGATCATTATATTGATGATTCAGTTTTTTGGTGAACAATATATCCCATAAGTTTTACTAGTGCAGGTAATCAAAGTGTTTTCCACTCCAATTTTCCAATTTATCTTACTCTGAAGTTTATGTGGATTTATTCAAATTTATGTGATTCTGATGCCAATTTCCAACACCACCCCTCCTATGAGTATCTCTACTTGTACCGCTTCTTTCTCCCAAGAAACAACCCCTTTCATCAATTTGGCTATGAGCTGTTGAGTGCTTGGACTATAGTTTAAACCAAAAATATGCTGAGAGTCCAGTTAAGAAACCCTTGAAGTGAGAAAAAAGTGCTGGAAACCAATCACATATAGTCTTACGATATATTATCAGGCCTATATATATTATCAGGCCTATGAATAGGATATTACATGGATTGATCAGCCTGAATCCAGCTTTTTGCAGTCACATACTATCAGGGGTGTTGTTTGGGGGGTGGGGGATAAAGGGGGAGTGGCAGTTCCCCCGCCCGATGACGTGGAGAAAAATTATTTTCATAACCCATACCCCTTGAGGTATCCGAATATGGACCTCTCTTGCCCCACCCCCCAAACAAAAATGCTGGAGATTCGCCCTTGCGTACTATAAAAAACTATTGAATCAAAAGTTCCGGATCTTTCTTCAAGAGAAAAGCCATAGACGCCATCCAACTAATGTTGATGCAGTCATATTGTCATCTAATGAGTTGAACATATCTAATCTCTTTTTATTGATCTTTTATTTTGTCCAACAGATTACAAAATATTCAATATTTTCAAGATAATGATTTAGCTCAAAGATGCTATTTTCTTCTACTAACGTGGAAGACACTGTGCTCTTTACAATACATGTGCCATTGTCAGAGATATTCAGCCAGCATCAATGCGGCTGCCAAACATGGTAGATTTTCAAAGTTCATAAACTGAGAATGGTGCTTTAAGTGTCTTTGTTAAGAAAATATTGAAGACGCGTGGCTTTTTTGCAAATTGTGAAGACTGTAATGTTCACTATCAATTTAATACACAGTTTTGCTTTAGCCTAACTTTCTTCCTTTTTTTCTATGCACCAGGTGCACCAAGTACCTGATATATAACTAGTCCTCTATTTAGTTTATTCTCTTGTTCCTGAACGTCTATTGATTCATTGCTTAAAATCAATAGATGGCGTGGTCGGGATAACGTCCCAAAGGAGTTTGCTGCAGATGGAATTGCTGTGTCCGCCAAGCCTATTATTTAATGGTTCTTACAACTAAATACTAGCCGTCCTGGCCGAGTGGGTTGGTGCGCTGGATTCGGGATCGTTTGTCTGAGAGGACGCGGGTTCGAATCCCAGTGTACCCAATTCTTCAGTTTGGGACGGGGGTCAGTGGTGTCAGAGTCGACCCAGCTCTAAATGGGTACCTGGAGAAATCTGGGGAAGGTAAACAGGTAGGTTGTGCGAAAGCACAGGATGGCTGGCCCCCAACCCCCCATTGCACTTCTTGGCTGAAGGGCTAAGAAGCGGAGATCAGCACCGCCGGTAGGGACTGTAAAGTCTAATGCCGTATCCTTGCCTAATAATTATTGCGAGCTGTGTTTCCGCAGGTGTTTCTTGATGCTTTTTCAAACAGTGGCAGTATGGAATAACTATCACAGTATAAATATATATAGCAAGTACCGAAAAGTCCTATACTCTCCATTAAGGATTTTTGGGACACATCAGTCGCACATCTCTCTTCATGACTCCGCCCTTCGCACACTCGCAATGACAAATTTTTAGAGCATTGCAATGGAATTATGGGACACCTATTACTCTGGCGTATTGGTAACTTCCCAGTCCGTAAACTGTGGTGTGTCCCGTTCTGAACAAACTTTTCGCTATTGTTTAAATACTATGTTAACTAATCAAAAGGAGAAAATGAATGTACTTGTAAAAGTAGTCTTCAAGGGCACCTCAGACCTTGACTTTTAAAATGGTTCCCTACTTGCCCTATACTGGATCCTCAGACTAAAAAAAAAAAAATACAGAGAATCACTTCTCCTGAGTGATGCCAAGTGAGTATCAGGAGCCAGAATAATGTGGTTAGCCATTTTTGGGAATTTTCACGATATTCACTATCAATCTACCAAACATGGTGAATTTTTTAGCTCAGAATTTAGGCGAGTGTAGCCTTTATTTGTTTTTTACATGACGTTTCATAATAATCCAACTACCGAAGGTGACACATTTTCGGTAGTTGGAACGTAACTGTACACAAGCATCGTTTATATTTTATTTCCTAAATGAAATAATGTGCAACTTTTGTTTTTTCTCTTCTAATTTTTTAATTGAGCGCACAAAACCTGGCAACTATTGTGCACTAATGATTAGATTTTGGCAATATAATCAATTTACAATAAATATAAATATATAATAATATATAAATATAATAATATATAATAATAATATATAATCAATACATAATAATTAATATCAATAAATATATAATCAATATAAGTACAATGCACATAATCAAAATGGCATATGAGCTTATTACACAATTTCAAGTTAAGAAAACCAAAGGAGGGTGACTTTCAACCATTGAATAAAACGAAAAGATAAAACAGAGATTTCAGCAAAGACTTCCGCAATACTGTCTTCAACAAAAGAAAAAAATAAGCTTTTGAAGTTACCCAAACAGAAAACGATTCGAATAGTTAAGTAGCAGGAAGACATAAATAACCCTTCTCAGTAAAACAGCCACTAAAATCTTCATAAGTATTCGAAATTTGACGAAAGAAGCAATATCATCAAAGATAAAGGAAGTTGTAAAGTTTCAAGGTGACACACTTTCGGAGATCATAATTTTGGCAAGTGTGGTTTTTTATTCCCCCTTTTCACAATATTTAATATAAGTCTGACTAATAAACATGTACATTTCAATATTCAATATTATTTCCGAGAGTAGTATCAGGAATTTACTTGTTAGTACATTTCTTTACAAACGGCAGCTCAGGAATGTACCTACCATTTATATTCGACTCGTGTCAATATTTCATGTTTTTATTCCTTGTGGCACCATTTTCCTCGTAATGTCAGTGCTTACAAATCTAAATGGAGCCACTTCAGTCACTAAAGTTTAGGTTATCCCTTGTTTCATTTTCTAATGAATATCTCAATACTGTATATGTGATTTTCGTTCGGGGGAGGGGGTTATTACGGAAGAAAATTTAAAAAAACACATCCAAAATCTGTTTATTTGCATTTTTTTTACTTTTTAATGAGTCGGACAAAAATTTAGAGGGCGGGTTCAAACCCCGTCCCTGGATACGGTCTTGGGATATCTTAACCTTTTCTGTATATTTTCATGATTGTTTTCAAGGATTTATTTGCATGTATTCCTGTTAATATAATAAATTCCCTACCGTCCTCTTGACGCTATTTTATCGTTTATGGTACGAATCCCGTTTTTCCCATTTTTATTGCGTTTTTGTTCCTCCAAGGACTGTCATAAAAAATTTGCCCTTCATGTGAAGGATATTGAGTGAATCAATATTTGTTTTGTAGCCGTTTATCAGTGGAATACATTTTCCGTAAAAACTACGAAAATAAGGATCTAATAGCACACTTTATCAATGATTTATTGTTCTTATAAATAAGAATTTGATTGGCAGGTAAAAAATTTACTTGACAATTAAAAAGTGATAAAATTTACGCTTCGTAAGGTTAAAATAAAGTCTGTTCTTTGGTATTCATTTTTTTTTCTTTTTTTTTAAATATATATCTCAATGGGGGCTTGGTAAATGTTAAGGAATTTAAAATCGGGGCTGCGGTATGACATTACCTGGGAAAGACTACAGGTATTAGTGGGGTCGCAGCTTGCTAATATTTTGATGCCAAGGAAAAATCAATCAGTAATATGAGTAAGATGATATTTTCTTCCATGTGCACATGGAAGAAGAATAAAATTTCTTGTTGTCCCACCAAAGTCTCTCCAAGAGCCAAATGCAAATTCATAATGATTAAGTCTCTAGTCACCTCTCTAGCTTCTTAACAAGAGCATTATTTATTGTTAGTCGTTGGAGCTTGGTTGGTCGACTAGCTTTTGAGTTGGTTTTTTGGCTTTTAACGTTTTGAATTCTGTTAATTCTAATTTTATCTGTTGTTTTTTTTATTCTTTTTTCCGCGTTTAATTATTCCAATTAGTGTTTTTGTCTCTTTTTACTCTCCACGTTGTTTGTTTCTGTCTTTTTATTTTTATCTGGTTTTTATCGTTTGCCTTTTCGCTCAGAAAATAGGTACTTGTTTCTTTGAAACTTTCTCTTATAGTGCTGAAGATGGGAAGTGGTTGTCTTCCCGAAATTTATCCAGTATTTTTGTTTGCCTTATCAAACCCCGTTCTCGTTTTGTTATCTTTTGTTTTTATCCTTGATAATAATTAAAGAAAATTAGGCGGGCGGGGAAGGGGAAGGAGGAGCTTGAAGCCTCACATATTACATTTTTTGGCCCAAGCCTTGCAATTTTGCGTGAGGAGTCTTCCAAATCAATGTGGAGGGTCATTGAAACCCTAAAATACATTCATTTAGAGGATTTTTTGGGATATATGACCTTGGTCTCGAAAGGAGCAATAATCTGATTATTGTCTTATATACGGGGGATACTATCTTTTAGGCCCAAGCATTGCAATTTTGCATGAGAGATCTTCCACATCAATGTGGAGGGTCATTGATCTCCTAAAATACATTCATTTAGAGGATTTTTCGGATATATGTCCTTGGTCTCGAAATGAGCAATAATCTGATCATTGTCTTATATACGATATACTATCGTGCCATCCATCTTCTTATTTTAATTTTCCTTGAGTGATGTGATTATCGAGATGCTATCCAAACTTTATATGCCCTTGGGCCCCAAATTTGCTTGCCCTTTCTTAGATCCCAAAGAGCACTGGTCTGGGCTGACGACCAGATTTTAGCAATAATCGATTTGTGGCAATTAATGTACTTTTACTATTTTAATTTAACCCCATTTTCATCAAAATTTTCTTCCTTTTAAACCTGTTCCTTTCAAATGTATTGAAAATGATAGCTTAACAAAACATTCGGAAGTGTAAATTAATCAAATTCACGAATTTTCTTTTTCATAAAGAAGAAATGACGACAGCCTTTTTTAGGTTTCAGGAGGGGACAGCTATATTTATGATACTTTTCGTCTGGTCTTAAACATACTTGATAATTGCAATTATAGTTTGTATTGAGTTTAACTCCTGAGTTAATTTTTGTTCTTCACTCTTTACTTTTTTATTCTTAAGTGATGGAGCTAAAAAGAAAAAGAAAAAAATCAATCATTTTGAAGTTTTACTATTGATTACTGATACCTTTAATTAATGTACGCCTGGTGTATAGGTTTTTAGTACTCATAACGCGAGTACTACTATTAGTGCACGGTTTGCTAATTACTCAAATTTTTATGCTATTTGTGTATTAGCCTGTGTTAATTTTGGTCAGTAAATTAATATGCTAACATGAAATCATGATAACATTTTTATTTTGAAATCTCAATGTAAAAACGTGCCATTGGCTGATTTGAACGGATGTGTTAACGCAAGTATAGATGCATGTTGCTGGTGTATCAATTTTAAAACGTGTATTAATTTTTAACACATATATTTGCACATAACACATATATGTTCAAGCCTCTTGAATAGCTCCAATTCAGCCAGGTGTGCAGCTTGGGATAATCTTGCAGCTACGCAATGATTTTTTAGCATTATGATTTTTCTTAGATGCTTCTGTGGGAGGAACGTAACAGCACATAGCAACCGCGATCCACTTCACTCATCAGCTTCCTCATGGAATCCCACTTATCACACGTTTCTTAGCCCAACAGACGCCTTTGGCACAATACTATTTCAACACGGTGCTCATATGCTGGAAGCTCAGTACTTACGACTTGCTTTTGACTCAAGAACCGATCATATTTTGCATCTTCTCACCAAACAATGGGGACTTGAACTTCCAAAACTTGTCATTTCAGTCCATGGGGGAAGGAGTCAATTTCAACTCCCTGAAAAGCTTCGCAACTATCTTAAAAATGGCCTCATGAAAATCGCCAAAACCACAAGAGCGTGGATTTTAACGGATGGAACAAATGGTGGTAAGAAATTTTCTGTGTCTAAATATTTGATTGGGATGAACAATCATAGTCAAAGTCATATTTTACAAGGATATTAAAAAAAAAATAAAAAAATAAACGACACAAGGTCATGATACCGGTATTTAATGTTCAATTTATATATATCATATTTCTGGCTTACGATTCAAAATTGCCACAAGAAATGCGGCGACACGTAGAGTTTTTATGCACAATTTTAACAGACCTTTTAACTATTTCTAGTGAATTCTGAAACTTAATTCTAGACTGGGTCTATCCGTGATTTTTTCAGGGGGGTATAAAAGAATTTTTTCATGGGAGGGGGGGGGGTAAAAAACCTAAAAAAATCAAAAGGTGTTGTCAAAAAGAGTAAACAAAACGCTTTAGTATAAATTAAATACAACACAAAGAATTTCTTTAGCTATAATAAATTAAGGAGGAAAGTCAATTTCCCAAAAATGTTGCTTGAATGCACGGTATTTCTTTTCTCAGAGAAAAGAGAGTTAAACTATGAGCATTCACCAATTGTAATCTTTTGCATACTCAGCTTTCGTAAAATTTATTTTTTGCATAGAGATCTGGATTTTTTTTTAATGTTTGAAGGTTTTCTCAGATCCTTTTCTGAATTTTGTGGAGCAAGAACGTGTTGCAAACCTTAAATATTTGGTGACGACTATCCCTGTATATTTTTGTCCCTTAATACAGCTTAGTACACAAAATAAAACTTTCTTTTTGCCAAAGATGGCTCTAGGAATTTCTTTTTGGGTAGATCCTCTTAGAAAAAGCCTACGCTGGCTGCAGATGTTGTTCAGCATAATCTGGCACACTGAAGTTATATTATCAGATTGGAAGTAAGGAATCCTTGTGCTAGTGTTTAAGCGCAATGGCAGCAAGACGGACCTCAGTAACTACCGCGGTATCACCCTACTGTCTGTTCCAGCAAAGCTGTTCGCGATGCTACTGCTGAAACAAGCAATCAATCTTTGCGGGCCTACCCGCGAAGATAGAAGGCCCATTCAAAGAAGCTTACAGCAACACAGAAAGCGCCGTCCTCGTTAACGGGAAGCTTTCTTCTTCCTTCCCCATAAAAAATGGAGTGCGGCAAGGATGCGCTGTTGCACCTGAGCTGTTTAACTGCGTCATCAACCAAATTCTGAAGGAGACGCACTATGCCCACCCTTTCTGGGTCAGTTATGCCAGGAGGACTCTGTCCGATGTTGCCTTCGTGAACGATATAGCTGTCCTTAGTGACAATCTCGACCAACTTAAGTCTGCACTCGAGACACTCTCCTCCATAGCCTCTAGAGTTGGGCTGTACATCAACTGGAAGAAAACGAAGATCATGCCCATAGAAGAGACCTCATCAGTACCACTCTCAACTGTTGAGATTAAAAGCCAAGCTGTCAATGTGGTAAGGCAGTTCACATATCTCGCATCAATTATATACACAAGTGACACACTTGACGCTGAAATCTCAGCCAGATCAGCCAAGGCAAGTTCTGTGTTCGGACCGAATTTACAGCTCCACAGTCTCAAGTATCATGCTTTACTCATCTCAGACATGGCCGATGACCCAGATACAGCTAAGAAAAGTCGATGCCGTTCAGACTAGACACCTGCGTCGAGTCAAAGACTTCAAGTGGTATGACAAGATTTGCAATACTAAGATCCTGAAGACCTTCAAGCTGGCGAACCTCCCTACCCAAGTAGAAGCCCGCTCTCTAAGGTGGTATGGCCACCTACTCCGTCTTCCGCTAAATACCCCCGCAAGGATCATCTTGGACTTCAATCCCTCTGGAAATGGCTGGAAACGCTCTCGAGGAAGGCCACGCACTAGATGGGCTGATGTAATATACCAACGCCTGCTTAAACCCAACATCAACAAAAATGAGGCCCCATCCTTAGCCCTAGACAGGGCTACTTGGAGAAGACTGACAGCGTTGTCAACCAGTTCTCTCTACGCTGGTGACCCTGCTGAGCAAGAGCGTTAAATCAAAAGTAAGTCAGAGTCTTAAAAAAACTGAAATTTAATGAAAAATGGAACTATAGACTCAAGGATGAATTATATTATTAACTATAAGAGCTAGAGGTTGAAATGGGTACATTGGATGTAAAAATTAAAAAAAAATGCATTCATTCTAGTTAAATAGGCTTGATGTCAAACCAAGGAGTGTTCAACATCCAAAAAGGTCAATTTATTTTTTTATACTTAAAGTTATAAGTAAGCAAACTTAGCTGAAACTTAGTATTTTTCAAGGCATTCATGAAATAGGTTTAGATTCGTGCATCGGTTGTTAAGCTCCAGCAAATGCAGAAGGGCTTTGAAAATCTTATGAAAAACGTCTTAGCAGCAGTGACGCATGCTTGCCTTACTTATTATAGCAGATGATATGCTAATATTAAGTTTTTTGTTGATAATTGAAATTAACTTAAATGAAATGAATAGATATTCTGTCTAGCAGTAGTTTATTAATCTTAAATACAAACAACTAAAAGTAAGCCATTTCGGTCTCATAAGTTCAAGAGCGTTTCCCTTAGAAGTTACATATTCTGAACTTGAATCAGCATAATACTGAACGTCCACTTAAACTATAGTACCGAAAACTAAATCATCGCTCAAGTTAAAATAACTTGAAAAAATAAAAATAACACGGTAAATTCTTGTCTATGACCATGGAACACAGTTGCGGAGCAACGCTCGTGACTATATCCCACACGTAATAAGTTTGTGTGCCCCAGTACCCGTCTGAAGGTGATTTATAATCATTATACTTTT
Source organism: Artemia franciscana (assembly GCF_032884065.1). Taxonomy (NCBI): domain Eukaryota; kingdom Metazoa; phylum Arthropoda; class Branchiopoda; order Anostraca; family Artemiidae; genus Artemia; species Artemia franciscana. Next base: position 10,565,955 of record NC_088873.1, on the reverse strand, counting down.
AAAGTCAATATGTAATTACAGAACTTTTGAAACAAGTTTTGTAGCTATTAGGTAACCGTCAAACTCTCAAGACTATGCTGAGAGTTAATACTAAGGCTAATGAATATCTTTGAAATGGTGTACTTGTGAACTTCTTTTTCTTAGTGTGCATTCCATTTTCATATGTAGGAAAGTGCATGTCTTCTTGCTTACTTTTCATGGCATTAGTTGTCTAAAATATAGTAAAAAAAAAAAGGTAAAGGATACGGCATTAGACTTTACAGTCCGTACCGGCGGTGCTGATTTCCGTTTCTTGGCCCTTCAGCCAGGAAGTGCAATGGGGGGTTGGGGGCCAGCCATCCTGTAATGTTAAAATATAGTAAACATCAAAATCAAAAAGATACAACAGATTCCGCTTAGTTTGTCGAAGATAATATAAAATTATATCAGTATTCCAAGTTATTTGATTTCTAAAGAGTTTAGCTTTGAAGCTAGGACATCTCATTTAGGCAAAATTTGGGAATTCGCTAAGTCAAAACTTCAAAATAGAAAAAATCATAGAAACAATTTTATATCTGGAAAACCAGTGTGTGGTTGTTAATAGATCAAGATGCGTCTATTCAAGTTTCAAGTAAGAATTCTTCCTTGTCTAGAAAAAAGTTCCCTCAAGGATATCTTGGAAATGGATGCCCGATAACAACTTCAGAATTATAAATACAACCAACAAATAGAAACAACAACAAATTTTTCGTTAAGACAGTGGAAACCTTAACCCTAAATGAACATTTCAACCCAGGGTCATCCTCAACAAAACAAATAAGTATACAAGAGAAACTCACATGAATATACGACCATTAACACCAAGATCTTTTTAAAACAGTCCTAGCATCCTTACATCAGGGAAGTTCAACCAGGACGCAAAAAAAAAATCCCTGTCGTTTCTATTTGTTATTTGTGTTTATGATGGAAAGGCAGTGTGGTCTTTGTCGCTATTAACCTTAGAGTTTATTGCTTGTTACTCAGTCTTTTTTCAAATATAGAAGAGTGCATTTCTTCTTGTTTACTTTCCATGGTATTAAACATCTAAAATATGAAAAATATCCAAATCAAATTTTTACAAAAAACTAAAGCTTCTGTGTTTTAGATTTTATGGCATTCTTTCCCAAAAATTTCTGAGGGATGTGGAAATTTTGCTAAGTTTTTTGAAAAGATGATATAAATTTCTATCTGTATTCAAAGTTATTTGATTTCAACAAGTATAGCTTCGAATTTGGGACATTTTACTTCGACCAAATGTTGGGAATTTGCAAAATCAGAACTTCAAAAAGTCAGAGAAGTGAAAATCCAATGTCAGCTCCAACTTCTGGAAGATTTAGATCTGTCTATCTGTGTTGGAATTTGTTTTTTAAGTTACTCAAGGATGCAATTTGTTGCACGTGATTTTATAAAGTTCACAACTTTCACAGCATAATTTAAAGTTGCAGATAACTTTACACGATTACTCTTAAATACTAAAACTTGTCTCATTGGACAATGAGTCCAATGAATTTTTTGTTGATCTTTTTCACCCTTGCCGAAAACCCTGAAAACCTTCTTGTCGTTTATTTTTTGCCATCTGTAGACGTACACAACAATAAGACCAACTTTCTCCATTCTTTCTGAAATACCCAGTGATTGTACCAAAATCGCTTCTCCAGTTGTGTAGGTTTCAAACCGTTTTCCGAATAGCACATCTTCTAATTTCTAACATATTCTAATATTCGTAAAAAGATATCTAACTTAGACAAGTAAGACTGCGGCATTTGTTACATCTATCGATTCGTCAAGTTGATTTTCAAAATAATTCAATTTCACTCGTTTTAAAGTTCGTTCTCCACATGATTAGCCAAGTTATAAATTGTACGTGACACCGTCTTGCTTGAAAAGGAAACTAACTCAATTTTTTTGCTGCCTTTTCCCCAAGAACATATATATGTTTCGTATATGGTCCAGTTAAATTTTCTGCTATTGTATGCGGTTATCCAGATAATGCAAATCTATAACTTACTCGAAATAATGCTTCAAGGATCATTTTATTATCTTGGTTTTACGTCAAGAAAGAAGAATGGATACACTTTTTGATATCTGCTAATTTTCTTTTGCAATGTTAAAGAACACAAAGTGGCTTGGATTCCGACTCATTCCCAGTAAAATGAAAACCCAATTTTAGATAGTCGCTGTCATATTTTACCTTTTTCCCTTTTCTATCCTCATTTCCTTTGTTTTTTGTTTGGTGAAATGGTGCCTCACTACAGCTTTCGGTACTATCATCTCGATTACCATGTCTCGTTTCTAAACGATCCATTTTTAACAATTAATCCATAATAAAAATGAGGTTTAATAATAACTAAATTAATAATTATTAATCATTCACACAACACCTTGATAGTTCCAGTATCACTATTACTCAAGGCTTATAAATGCTAATTCTATGCATGAACGACGGTTAATGTTTATGAGTTTCTGAGCTGCTCATGAAGAATCGGTTTTATCAATCAGGCATCGTGTGAAAGATATTAAGAACATCCATATCACACCGTGGTGAGGGTGCTTTTGGGACGGTTTTTTTGCTCTTGATTTTAATGGTGTTTTAAAAAATCCGCAATTACAATATTATTTTCGCGAACCCCATTTGCTAACACTACAAACCGCCAGGGGTTCGTAAATCAACGGTTGGGAATCTCTGCTGTAGGATATGAAAATAAATTTAATACATAATGACAACATAGGAACTTATTTAAAAGTAGAAGAAGCAATTTCGTTTATAAGACAGTTTATTTCATGTCGCTTACTTCTTATAGTTTGACTTAGTTAATACACAAAAGAGTTTTCAGAAAAAAACCTAAAAAATCGGAATTTGGCATTTGATATCGAATTTTACAGAATTATTTCCGGAAGGTTTAGAAGAGTTGCGGAATTTTGTTCTTTGAGAGATAATTTAATAAGACATAAATTTTTCAGAAAAAGATTACTTTCCCAGCTAGGATAGTTTAGTTTTGACACTATATAGAGCATGAGGAAGAAAATGGTTTTTATTTTATTTTTGCCGAAAACAACAGTAAATTTTACACACTTCATTGGAACTTTCCCACCCCGTTTCATGAATTCCATACCGCGGATAAAAACGATTTAATATCTCCTATGAATTTAGAGCTAGAGATCACTGACCACGGAAAAGAAAAACTGTGAAAGGAGTGGTGTTGCTCTGCAACATAATGAATGCTATTGATATTGCAATAACTACAAAGAGCATGACCTTTTTCAGCAGCCTGTTAAATATATGGCATTCAATTTTAATTGTGTGTTATCTAGGACATTAAAATCGATTTTGTATAATTACCATGTCCCATGAATATTCTTTGTCTTGCTTATAATAGATCTAATTCAAATCTCGTTTAAAACCATAAATATAACTATTATGGCAACTATTATGCTATGCCTAAATCATGCTTCATGAAATTTTTAGCTGACTTCGTGAATTTCACGTAACAACATTTACTATTGTAAGGTGTTCTCCTTTTTAGGCATTGATTATTTAAGTTCATTTTTAGGCATTGATCTAACTCTAGTTCAGTTCAGTTCCTGTCCAAAATGATGTCATGCAGATAAGCTGTTCTGCTTCAGTTCAGTGGTTCCAGACGTTCTACTTCCAGTCTAGTGTTGCCAGATAACGTTCTTTACAAATAATGTTCACAAACGTTCAATAAAGCACTCAGAAAACGTTCCGAAAGTGTTCTAGAAATGTTTTAGTTTAGTGATGCAAGACAGATTAGCTAACTTTAGTCCCCGTTTCCCTAACCACCAATTACAACTACATAATTTGTTGTAATTAATTATGTGAAAACGACAAAATTGAAGTAAGAACATATACAATTAATTTGATTTTAAAGAAAAACCTATTTTTTTATTTTTGGTGTAAAACGTAAAATTTTACTGAAAGTTTCTCGTAATTTGCGATAAGTAGAGGTGCAAAGTAATCGAGTAGGTACTAAATTTGTATGTGACGATCATCAAACTTTTGATTTCTTTGGAATCAGTTCCTTGAGGTTAATGAATCAAAATTAAAGTTAATTTTGTTGACAACTCATGTTTATGTTTATTTTAATAGGAATTGCTGAGGTCATTGGTGAATCTCTTTCTTCTGAAAGGTCATCACGTTTAAGGAACACTCGCCTTGCTTGCATTGGAATTGCACCGTGGGGTATGCTCGAAAATCGCCACAGTCTCGTTGGGCGTGGAAAACGCATAAATTACGTTCACAAAGAAAGCTCAAAGTCAAAGTAAGTATAATATTTTTGTAGATGTGAATTAGAGTTGGATTATGATTATTGCCTCGGCAAGGTGATTCGATTGTATCATGAATTTCGGGCATACATGCTGCAATTGGACATGCATCCTTTGTCACAGAGTAAATTTCTCTTATTTTTCAAGGCATAAAGTGATTGTGAACGAACATAAACGTGGGGGAATGTGGTGTTAGGATGCAAACGAGGTGGATGCAAAGGTGGTGTTAGGATCCAAAATCCCATCAGCAATATTTAGTGCTCTTTAGAGCCCTCATGTAAGAAAAAGCTTAAATTACTAGAAAATTATGCTAGATTAATGAAGTACATAGAATGCAAAAAAAGATTAGAAAATTCATACAGCGTAGCAGAAACTTGCATAACACCTTATGCTCGGAGGCAGTTTTAGGCTCGGAGGCAGTTTTAGGGTCGGGCAGAGGCGAGGGAGCAACTGTCTTTCCCCTGTAATTTCTGACATCTGAAATTAAATTTCTTTTATTTTATATTTTTACGCTCCTATGGTAAACCTAGCCCCACCTCAGATTATGAGGCCTAAAACCGGTACTGCTTATACTCTCTCTCTCTCCTCCTCTCTCTCTCTTTCCTCTCTCTCGTTCCTCTCTGTCTCTCTTTCCATCTTACTCTGTCTCTCTCTTTCTCCCTCTCACTTTCCTCTCACGTTCTTTACAATAGCAAAACAATTTCCTGTCTGAAAAACATCTGTATGACCGATAAAGAAACTTCACAGTATACCACTTGTTTTCTTAAAAGATTCAGTGGAAAGATTTATAATAGTAGCAAATGTTTTTTTTATGTTCAATGTGGTAAGTCAGTTTGGTCTAAGGAATTACAAAAGGGATGCTGTATTCATGATGTTTAGTGGAGACACTGTAAAGAAAATTCATCTTTGCAGCTAGTATATCTTCCCCAACTTCTAATTCCCCACCGTTTCAGTGCCTAACCAAACAACTTACCAATTACGCAATCTCTCATCACACAAGAAAATAATTTCCAATTTACATTTTGCTTTACAAATTGTTGGTTTTTTAATACCATAAAGGGTATTTTGAGGCAAAGATTTCCGTCCTTAAACAGAACAAAGCACGTACATGTAGAATACATGGTGTTTTATTTTTGTAAAAGTTAATATTCAAAGGTTTTTGGATTTACAGAAGTTAAAATGAGACTGAATGTGTAGTTTGGGCCTCGCAAAAACAGAAAATAATGAAGCAAATTAAACAAAACAAGTGCAACATGTATATTTTATCAATGACCTTTAATTCCAATAAAGTCTGCCTTGAAGAATATCATGAGCTTGTCAATAGCAAGTGTGAGGCTAATACTACGAATATAGTAGTCCTAAGTCAAACACACTAATCTACTATTTTATGAATAGTGTTAATTTCCACTTAAGTTGGCATATTTAGCTGAAGTAGGGAAAATATGTTTTCAAAAAGGTTCTTAAAACCAATGTATTTCAGTTTCACGTGCTTCTCTAGTGCAAGCATGACGTTAAAATCAAGGAAATGTTCATGCTATTGATAATTCATGGGCTTTTGATTTATAGGTGGGACTCTGGTATGGCTCAGGTAATAATTATCACAAAAAACGATCTCGGAGAAACTTTTCTTTTTTCTGTACATCTTAGCGTTTGGTTGCAAAATAATCCTTTTGTAAGTCAAACGCGACTTTTGTTCCTTTGTGTTTGAGAAGTTTAAATTTCAATGATTGCGCACTGACAAAGCATTTGATAAGGAATTTCTGAGGATGTAGACAAAAATTATGTGTTTCTTTAGATTCTTCAAAATTTGTTTGTTCAAAAATTATCCGTCGCAGAGGAAGCTATTTCTATTTTTGGGAAATTTTGCTTTCCCTTTTGCTTTTTTACATTTCTGTTGCAAAATAATTATCATGAAAAGAGAAATCACCAATGCAACAGCACAAACACACAAAAAAAAAGAGAGACAGAAGGAGAAAAGGAAGACTGTTTTCCTAAATTAGTGATTAATATAGACCAGCACTTGAAGGAGGCTGAAGTAGGGAAAATATGTTTTCAAAAAGGCTCTTAAAACCAATGTATTTCAGTGATGTTAAATTCCGCTACAAAAACTTACTGTGTCTCTGTACATACCAATTTTAAAATTCTGTTCTTGTGTATTGAAAGACTATCTGATAAGAAACATCTGAGGTTGCAGCTTAAAATTGCTTCATCATCAAATCTTGCAGAAAAGTCAACATTTTTATGAATTTCACTTTTCCATGAGCTCATTTGTATGTTGGCGCAAAATAATGAGGGTTGATGTTATGTTTGTTGCAGTTTTCAGGGTTATCACTAAAATTAGGTCTCCAGAAATCCAGGTTGGTGCGGTTTCGGATCGTGTTAGACGCCTTCTAATTTCGGGACTCAAGGGCATAAAAAGTTGGGGCAACCGATTGCTAATCTCAGAAGTCCAGTGGGTTTGATTTCAGTTCTGGTACTTTTTTTATTGGGTCCCGACGTCAGGGTGAAATTTTGCTGTACTTTCTTTGGTTGTAGCAACCGCGAATGCTTGGTAACAAATAAATCTTTTACTCATGTGACTTTATATTTATGGCTGTAGGAGGGAATTGGGGTATTGTATAAACCAAAATTTGTTCTCCGATTTCTTCAATCTATGTTATTGACTTATGTTTTTCTAACAAAGCTATTTTTGCAAATAATAGTCCCATAGATATCCATAGGATGTACTGTAATGTCATCATTGACTGTCTTAGACATAAAAATTAGTAATTGACATCCAGATCTTAAATACCTTTGAATTTCTTGGATACCAAAATTAGCAAGTTGCCACCTCGAATTTAAATTCACAGAGGCCCGACCCGAAAACCGAAGTATCAACTTCAGTTTTACCTCAGTATCCAGTGTTTTTTGTAGTCTTACAAAATGAAAACTTCGATCTTATTGAGTAATAAAATAATTTGTTTATCATTTTTATCATTTTGGACTTCAAATTCAATGTGTCAACTGAACCATTGTTTAAATTGATGCATTGTATCAAGTGATTCATCTTTTGGACAAAGTCAAACTTTTATCTTTCATTTGGCCCATTGTTTTTTTAAAAAGGAGATTGAATTTGCGAAAATCTATTAAAAAGATTTGTATTTTTAACGTACAGCTAATGATTACCCATCCTTCTTCCTAGGTCAGCACTTATTAATCTAAGCAATCGACATAACTATTTTCTTTTTGCTGACAATGGTACATGTCGACAGGGTGGTCATGAACTAATTCTCCGGAGAAGGCTAGAGAAATCTATCGGGAATATTCGTCTTCAGTCCAGAAATCGCTGTAATATACCTTTAGCCTGTTTGATCGTTGAGGGAGATCTCCAAACCATTCAAACTGTGACTCAGTATATAATGGAGGTTCCAGCAACTCCAGTTATAGTTATTGAAGGATCTGGAAAAGCATCGGATTTGATTATCTTTGCCTGCAGGTAGTATCTCTGAAGAGCATTAAGTAATTTTCTTATTCTCATTTGCCACTGTTATTTTGTCGCCCAACTTGTCCTGACATTTTGAGTGAGTTAGATGTTATTAAATAATACAGGTAGGTTTATTTTTAAATGACAGTCACAATATAATATTGATAACCTTAAATTTACCTGAATATATATATATATATATATATATATATATATATATATATATATATATATATATATATATATATATATATATATATATATATATATATATATATATATATATATATATATATATATATATATATATATATATATATATATATATATATATATATATATATATATATATATATATATTTCAATGCGTACAACTATATATGTAGAATAGTTTCTGACCGTTTTGGATTTTGGGTGCTGATACCTATATAATTTGTCGATAAATTCCCCCCTCTCTAGGAAAAAAAAAACTTACATTAAGTTTAACCCCCCCCCCCCCATTCTCTGCCCATATTTATGCTCGCATGTTTCTCCTTGGTCCATTGCACACCAAAGAACAGCCTCAATAATTCACTGTAGATTCCAAAAATTAGGACATTTACAAGAAATGTTTGATTTTTGCGGGAGTGACAAATAAGAAAAAAATATTTGAAGAAATCAGTTCAGTTAAGTAAACACAAATACGCGAAAATCTAATTGAAAGGAGCGTAAAATATTTATTCAAGTTTATTATTCAAAACCCAAATTTCAATAGCGGGACTTCGAATTTTAATCGCTCATGTAGTAATGTGAAAGATTTGCTTTATGCTCTAATGATATGGTCTCTTACTAATAAATCAATGATAGGCACACTGGATACAGGGGTGCAGTTAGAGTTTTAAGTTTGGAGGAGCGAGTTAAAGAATGTGTTGACAAAATCTTCCGGAATGCTAACAAATGGGGACACACAATCTAAATTTCGAGATTAATTTTCCAAGGCGTCGGCACGTGGCGGTGACAACTTGGAACTCCTCGCCTTAATACACACCCTGTCCCCCTTAGTAGTACCCTTGACGGGATATCTTACTTTTAAACAGTTAAACCTTGGATCTTTAACCCACACAAGTAAATATTCATAAACAGAAATTCATCGTTTATTGTATTCTTTTTAGTTTTTTTGGTAGAGGATGTACTTTTTAAAGTCAGCACACATTAAAAAAAAAGCTCCACTGAGTGTGTATTGATAAGTATTGACAACAAATATACTTTGACTTTATTTGAATCACCTGGGACTCGAAAAACAAAAATTACCTGAATAAGTCTGGTGCTATCTTATGGACAAGTTGCGCATAAAAAAAAAAAATAATAATAAAAAATTGGCCGATAACCCATGTTTTTTTTATATGTGATAATGCCACTGACCCTCATATCGGCCCGAAAATATTGGTCGGCCGATGTGTCGGTCGGACCTTAGTACATATATATATATATATATATATATATATATATATATATATATATATATATATATATATATATATATATATATATATATATATATATATATATATATATATATATATATATATATATATATATATATATATATATATTGTGTTTTAAGTTTCCATTTGGCTTCGGGTCGTCTTAATCTAGGGAGTGACGGATATACGAAAGTTTTCACATGTTGGAAAGCAGTGCTTTAAAGTACTTTGAATTTCTTATTTGCAAGTGATGGTTTTGCAATGTTAAATAATTTGCAAGGTCTTCATTTTTGATTGAAGTACGCGGTTCCGCCATTCAGTGTATGTTTTATTTTTTCCGTTTAAAATACTTTAAAGTTTCGGCATTTCCAGATATTTGTGAGCCTTTTAAAACTGGAGCTAGCAAGAGCTAGGTGGCGTTTGATGTCGGAGGTGTGACAATTATCCGCTGTGAGGAGACTGCCCAGGTAGACGAATTGGGTCGACCGTTTCAACTGGCTGGCCGTCAATCATTATGGAAGGAGTAGCTGCTTGTTTTTGGCGTGACGTGACCATAACTTTCGTTTTTTTGGCGTTAATTTGCATCCCAAAAGGTTTTGTGGCTTCGTTGAGATAGTCTGCTTGTCTTTGGATATCAGCGGCCGTTGTAGAGAGCTGGTCAATGTCGTCAGCATAGGCGAGCTCGTTTACTAGGACTCCACCTATTTTGGCTCCATGTTCGTCTGGTATCAGTGACAGTATGGCATGAAGGAACAGGTTGAACAGGTGGGGCGACAGAATACATCCTTGCAAAACTCCCGAGGATGTTGAGAATTTCATCAGAGAGTCCATCAGTGGTGAGTATCCGGCTTCTGGATTGGCTGTATATATTCTCAATAATCGTGACGATTTGGTCGGGGATACCGTAATGTCTTAGGATGTGCCACAGACCTTTCCTCCAGATTAAATCGAAGGCTTGCTGAAATTCAATAAAGAGATGATATAGGTCTCTGTTGAACTCGACAAAGTGTTCCATGAGCTTGCAAACGGTGAAGATTTGGTCAATGGTCGATCGTCCAGGTCGGAAACCAGCTTGGTATTCACCCAGAACGGAGACTGTAATTGCTTGGATTCTACGTAGGTGAGTTTTGGTCAGTATTCTAGCTTGATGACTGGTCAAGCTGATCGGGCGGTAGTTCTCACACTCTCTTCTTGAGCCTTTTTTGTGGATTGGGACCACTGCTGCCTTACACCATAGCTGTGGGACGTGGCCCGTTGACCATGCGGCTGACACAACTTTGTGGTACAATTCGACGACGTCCTCTAGTCAATGTTAATTAGTTCAGCAGTGATACCGTCCGGTCCTGGGGCCTTCCCTTGTTTTAGGGATCTTATCGCTGCCTCAGTTTCTGATTTTAAGAGTGGTGGTGGAGGTTCTCGATCATTAATGGGGAAGGACTTTAGGATGCTGGGATCGGCAATGATCTGCGGATTTAATTTATCTTCAAAATATTCCTTCCATCGTTCGAGCTTCATTTTTGCGTCGTTGTGGGATTTTTTTTGTTTGTCTAGGATTGCTGTGGAGTAGGGATCTTTCCTTCTAGACAGTTCACGAACCGTTTTGAAGAGTTTCTGACTGTTTCCGTTCCTAAACTGGGTTTCGCATTCCTTGCATTTCTCGGTAACATGGTTACGCAAGGCCTTTCGGACTTCCCGTTCGATTCTCCTTTTGAGATATTTATAGGTGTCTCGGCTGCATGGGTCAGCTTTGTTGTTGCAGAGACGCTTTTGGTTACGTAGTTGGATTATTTCTTCAGTAATCCATGGCTTTTCGTCTTTCGTTTTCCTCCCAAGGACATCATTTGCTGTCTCCAAAACTGCAGAAGTTGCATGCTCAGCCAGTTGATCAATCTCTTCGACGGTAGTGAGGGAAGTGAAGTTCTCTAGGATAGCTCGGAATTTTGACGATAGGTTGGTGGTATAGGCGCCTTTTTTTATGGGGTCGCGAAGCAGCTCTGTCCAGAATCTAGGGATTCTTGTCGTCTTAGGGAGTCGTTTCAGTCTTAGCTTGAGTTTGGACATCAGGAGTGAGTGATCTGAATCAAAGTCCGCACCAGGAAGGGATACCGTATCCATTATTGAGGACTTCCAGCGTTTAGATATCAGCACATAGTCTATCTTGTTTTCAGTTACTCCGTCGGGGGATCTCCAGGTGACCTTACGGCGGTGTCTGTGTTTAAAGGCGGTGTTAGTTATATACAGGTCGTTTTCTCTACAGGAACTAATTAGCCTTTCACCTCTTCCGTTCAGTCGGCCGTGGCCATGCGGTCCCATTACATCTCTCCGATCAGTCTGATCGTTGCCCGTGATAGCGTTGAAGTCGCCCATGACGATGAGCATATCTTTCTTTGGTGTTTGGTCGGTGACACTTTGAAGTTGAAAGTAGAACTGTTCGCATTCTTCATCGCTTCTGGCAGAGTCAGGAGCATATACCTGGATGATGGTAAGGTTTGACACGGATCCCTTTAGTCTAATGGCTGCTATCCTTTCTGATACGGGCGTGAAGGAGATCAGCGCCTTTTTGTAGTTGATGAGAGGATGAATCCAACACCCTGTCTGTGAGTGCCATCGGTGCGTCCCGAGAGTAGGAGGGAGGTTCCAGAGATAGTTTCTTCACCGGTTCGGGGGAGGTGTGTCTCAGATAGCCTGACTAAGTCCCACTTGTATCGGTTTAGTTCTCTCAGTAGTAGATCCATTTTTCCTGGTTTGGCTAGAGTCCGGGTGTTGAGTGTTCCTATGTTGAGTACAGTTTTAGTGGAGATGAGTCGTAGGGTATCCTCATCCCGTCCGGGGGTCGTCATAGGCCTATTATGATCGTCGGTTCTCCGTACGCGGTAGCATGTTCGTCGGTTTCCCCTTACGCGGTAGCATGTTCGTCGACTTCCCCGTACGCGGTAGTATGTTCAATATTACTTCCATTCGCCATCATCATCATCATCATCAAATTGCTAGGTTCGTCGGTTTCCCCGGACGCGGTAGTAATTCTGCTTTGATTTATAGAGCCCATAATTCATTTGTTGAAAGGAGAGGTTTCAAGGCTGGTTAAGAGACGGCGGTAAGCCACTCCTCTCCGTCAACTTGCAGAGGCCATTGTTCGTCGCTGAATCATCCGCCCTTTCGCAGTTGTCCTCCTGAAGAGGATCCTCCCACGATGAAAGTCTGCCATACCATACGATTTTACCCATTGTTGGGAGAAGGTTTGAAGCTGACGGGACATGTCCACACGCCGGTGGGCCCAGCTCAGTCTACATCAGAGGGGCCTTCTTCCTCCTCCGCCTGAATTTATGTCCCCCAGGCGAAGGTATCCCAGTTACGTTTTAGGACCCCCAGGGGCTGAGTCCCCCCTTGGTCCGCGCCTCCATCAACTGGAGGTACCCTGCATATCTGCAAGGTTTTCCCCTATCCGCCACCTGGGGACGCGCTGAGTGGCCTGGGGTGGGCCCCTACTGAGAAGGTGGTCTTTTACTTTATCCATTTTATAATACTTTCATACATGCCATTTGCAAATTATTATTTTACAAGATTAATAATTTGTAAGGTCTTCATTTTTAATTGAAGAGCAAGGCTTTGCCATTCAATGTTCCTTTACTTTCTCTATTTTTTTAAGTACTCTTAAACTTCTAGATTACTGTTTGCAAATCATTATTTTTCAAGGTTAAACAATTTGCGAGGTCTTCATTTTTGATTGAATGCCACGGTTCCGCCATTCAGTGTATGTTTTATTTTTTCCGTTTTAAACTATTTTAAAATTTGCCCTTTGGAAATTTTGCATTGCTTGAACAATTTGCATGGTTTTGATTTTTAATAGAAGAGCATGGTTATGGCATTGACTGGGTCTTTTACTTTATCGATTTTAAAATACTTCCAAATTTGCCATTTGCAAATTATTATTTTACAAGATTACTAATTTGTAAGGTCTTAAACTTGTAGATTACTGTTTTCAAATTATTATGTTTCAAGGTTAAACGATTTTCATGGTTTTCAGTTTAAATTGAAGTGCATGGTCCAGACATTCAGCATGTCTTTTTCTTTAACTCCCTTTAGATTTTCTATTTGCAACTGAAATTTCACTCCTCTTCCGGTATTTGTTTGTAACTTTTTTTTTCTTAAGATATTTCTTTTGAAGGTACATGACAACTAGTACAAAAGCCCAAGAGCTACGTGCTTATGTTCTAGAATCAATACAATCGATGTTCAGCACTGGCATAAAAGAGACTCAAGTATATTTTTCGCTTCTGGAACTATGCGCAGAAAAAAGAGATATGGTAAGTTGTTTACTCTGCTTGTAAATTTTGCTATGCTACTTCCAAACTGGAATCTGAATTTCTTCTGAAGGATCTCATTTTTTTCTGCTGAAAATACACTCTTTTGATGCTCCAATTTCAATGATGGTGCTCTATTAAACTTAAAGGAAGTAGTATTGCTCTGACGTAAAAACGACGTCTTTGCAGCTTTTTACCGAAAAGATTAAGAATCCCCCCTATAAAAATGTCCATAAATTGTGCAAATTTGTCAAAATGTTGCCGCCTCCTCCACAGCTCTAAAAGCTTTCAGCCTAAAATCCCTGTGTTGCCAACGCATGCTATTTATTTCATTTTCTCCTCGAATGCAGGCTTTAACATAGTAAGATTCCTTTCTATTGTCAGGCGACATATCTATTTTCCCATTGAGAAGAATCTTTGAAGTTTTTCATTATATTTTTGTTTAATTTAAAGGTTACATTGTTACATTATTAAATGTGCATTTGTTAAATTGTGCCAATTTTTTTCATCAAAATATGATTCCTGATTTTTTACTCCTGGAATGCTATTGTTCTATGTATGTTTTCTTATTCTAAATTTGTTTAGATCCATATCGTGTCACCTGATTCTACAGAGGGCTGCTGCAGCGATTTAGACTTTCAGATAATGGGCTCCCTGCTTGAAAATGAGCACCTTGCCCCTCAACTAAATCTTAATTTGACCTTAATCTGGAATCGTGTGGATTTGGCTCGTCAAAAGGTGTTTAAGTCTCATCATAATTGGACGCATTCTGCGCTCCATGAAACCATGATGGATGCCTTGGCTCAGAACCGCGTTGATTTTGTAAGACTACTTCTAGAACAAGGCGTCAATATGTCTCAGTTTTTAACAATCCCGAGATTAGAAGAGCTCTATAATAGCGTAAGTAATTTAGAACCTTAAACTTTGACTTTATTTTTTATTCCTCACACGCTAGGCTCGTTTTAATATCTATGGTCACAGTAAAATATTTGTCAGTTTCATCAGCTTCATCAATTTCAAATTTATTCATTCATCGAGCCAACACTAAAAAATCAATTTGACTTTTTTTTTTAGAGAAGGATTTAAAGTTGCTCAAAAGGAAGAATATTTTCTTATTTTTGCATATTTGAACTTGTAAAAATTGCAATGGAAATTCAAAAAGTAGAATTTTTTAAATGCATAAAGGTCAATCTTAGCTATCAAATAAGAGCAAAAATGTCTTTTTACGTTCATACATTAAAATTGAAGGAGTGCAGAAAAATAGCATACGGAAACCATGCACACGGACTGACTAACTGACTGTGAATAGCCTATATGTTCATCTGAAGAACTCCCAAAACATTCTTTGCTCGATGCCCCCCCCCCAAGAAAAAATGTATAAGTAAAGGTTTTAATAGCTTGAAGCGCCTTTGAAGAGGAATTGGGTCGTAGGTCCTTCAGTAATTGACGCCATTAAAGATGCAAACAAATTAGTCTTAGAAAGATTTGAAGGGACTTAAATTAGGCTCTGATCTGAACACTACTACTACAAGCGACCCACTGCAGTACGAAGCCACCAGACTAGCTGCGCACGCTTCTTCTCCAACGCAATCTATTTAAGGGTTCACTGTTTACTCCTTTAATAAGAGCTTCCCATTTCCTTTAAATCCCTCCTTATCATCTTTTTTTTATCCCATACGGGGTGACCTGCATTTCATTTGCCCCAGAGAGATGGTTGAAAAAAGTAGTCTTTGTCAGTCTGTCATCCTTAATATGCCAAATATGTCCTAGCCCCCTCAACATTTCTCTCATTATAGTCCTAGAAAATGGGGTATAACTACGGTTTTTGTACAACTTGTTGCTTGACACAAGTTTAGTCAAACAGGTTTCCAAAACTGTTTACTAAGGCATGAGTACACCTCAAGCATAGCTACAGTGGGAGGCCCTAATTTAAGCTCCAGTACAGCTTTGTCACGAAATAGTTAACAACTTGTGTCAATGATAAAAACATCATTTTATCAACATTTAAAAAATTGAATTTCTTAGCATGAAAAAAGAACAACAGTATGATATATACATACATAAGTATATTACTTTGAAATTGTAAAGTTTTTTAGAAGTAATTATTTTGCTAAAATTCTCCTAAAAATTAATTAAATGGGGCATGGGAGGGTACTGTTTGCCTTTCAATCTCTTGGCTGCTTAAAAAGGCATTATAACTTTCGATTTCGGTTCAAATGAGCCATCTACCGATTTTCTAGGACCATTGGTTCGTTACAATCATCCAAAAAAAAAAAATAATAAACACGCATCTGTAATCTTTCTTCTTGCAAAAAAAAAATCGTAGTGTTGTAGATAGGAGCTCTAAGCCTCTACAGTATGGTTCTCTGATATGCCGAGTCCGATTTTTTGGCTTTGGTTAAAATTAATGCCTTTTTGGGACTTTTGTCCCCTGTTTTGACAATTGATCGAATTTTATCTGGCTCGTAGCCTTTGATTTGCAGAATTAAAATTGATGAATTTCGTGTATTTTTCCTAGCAAAATTCTGTCTTTTAGATTTTCGGTTACTATTAGGCCAAGACGCTACATACGTATAATTTCTTAGCTCAAGCTGTTTTGTTGTCCAGTTTTTAACATTTCAAAATTACGCTTAAAAAATTTTCACTTTTTTTCATTTACTTTATGGATGTATTTCACACATATACTACTAGCCAAAGAACTTGTCAGACAACAGACATAAAAAGAGGGAAAAAATGTAATATACACCCTCTTATGAGGATCGGAGATAAAATATTTTACCCTTTTACCCTACAAATAGAATTCTATGTCCCCTTTATCGCCCTCAGGAAAAAAAAATATGTGAGTATCAATTAGACCCCCCACCCCTCCCAGCCGTAAGTGTGCTCATAAAACTACATATAAAATTCTTCATCTTTTCGTGAAAGTTATTGAATATATGAGATTTTCATTCGATACTCGCCTACCTTCAGGCTTCATTCATAAAAAAAGTACATTTCCCCTGAATCCTGGACACCAACCATCATTAATTGTTTTTTTTTAGGCGTAGTTTAGTATGGGCACGTTTAGCATTATTACTGAATAGGTATTGTAAGTCGCTCCCCCGAAAAGAGGCCATTGAACCCTTTGTAATTGTTCATTTAATGAAATAAATGGAACTCGAACTTGGATTCCGGAGAATACGCTTGCCTTTAGGCTATAACTACCTGTTGCGTTACGCAGACGTCAGATTAGTTACGAATATTTGACAGTTATATAACATGAGACGTTGTGGCTTTGAAACTTAAAGCAAGCAAATATTATCCTATGTATGAAGGAATTCTACCATCCGCAAATCACTGCTCACTTATCTTATCTGCTCACTTTACCTTTAAGCTCACTTATGCCATACTGAGAGCATGAGCAATATTATACGGCATGAGCCGTACGGCTCATTATACCATTATACGACCATTATACCATTATACGGCTAATGGTCTGACATTACAGGGTTCTCAAACGGTTGAAATGGAGGGTGTAAGAAAATCATTCCTTTTTAGAGAGAATGTTCTATTATATATACATTAATGTATTGACATATTTGAAACTAGTAATAAAAATCGAATTGCTTTATGTGTAAATTGTAAATGAAACTTCTTGCGGATAGGGTCTCGATTGCTATTGATACGGGTCATTCTTTATAGTCATTAAATAAAAAAACAAGTTTTTTTACCTGAAAGTAAGGAGCGAAAGTAAAACTTAAAACGAACAGAAATTACTTCGTATATGAAAGGGGCTTTTCCTCCTCAACGCTCCGCTCTTTACGCTAAAGTTTGACTTACTCTTAACTCTGCTTTTTAAAACAGTAAAAAACCTTAGCGTAAAGAACGGGGCGTCGAAGAGGAAAAGCCCCTCTCATATACGGAGTAATTTCTGTTCGTTTTATGTTTTAATGTTGCTCCTTACTTTCAATTAAAAAAAACTTGTTCTTTTTATTTAATTTCTGAATGTTTTGGGATTTATGCATGTTTTGATTTTGGTTCTCCGCACATAAATAATTAAAACGGAATTTGCATATTAATTTTTTTTTAGCTAAATGGCTTTCTCATAGTTCAAATTCGAAGATGTTGAGAAGAAAAAGAGCGGGTGAGGAGGCCTAGCTGCCCTTCAATTTTTGATTACTCAAAAAGGCCACTAGAACTTTTAATTTTTTACGATCGTTTTAATTAGTAAAAAATATACGTAGCATACGAATTAAATTACGCAACGAACTTCTATATTCATATGTTTTTTTACGTATATGAGGTGGTTCACCCCCTCGTCAATACCTCGCTCTTTACACTAAAGCTTAAATTTTCTCCCGATTCCTTAGGAATGACCCCTGAATCACAAAGACCGTAGAATAAATAGTTGAAATTACTAAGGATGCCTTAGCGTAAAGAGCAAGGTATTACGAGGAGGCGAACCCGTCATATGCGTAATAATTTCTGTTAGTCTTAAATTTTAATGCTGCTCCTTACTTTCAGTTGAAAAACCTTTTCAAATTTATTTTCATTGTTCTTTGAAATAATACTAGAAAATCCAGCGCCCCCTTCATTGAAATTCTCTTCCCCCATGACAAATTCCTCCATGGAAAGATCCTCCCACATAACACCCACCTCAACTTCTCCCCCCCCAAACCAAAAATATCCCCTGAAAACTTATGTACACTTCCCAATAACCATTACTATATCTAAACACTGGTCAAAGTTTGTAACTTGAAGCCCCTCCCACGGGGACTGTGGGGGAGTAAGTCGTCCCCAAAGACATAGTTGTTAGGTTTTTCGACTATGGTGAATAAAATGGCTATCTCATAATTTTGATCCGGTGACTTTGGGGAAACAATGAGTGTGGGAGGGGGCCTAGGTGCCCTTCAATCTTTTTGGTCACTTAAAAAGGGCACAAGAACTTTGGATTTCCGTTATAATGAGCCCTCTTGCGACATTCTAGGACCCCTGAGTCGATACGATCACCCCTGGCAAAAAAAACGCATCCGTGATCTGTCTTCTGGTAGAAAATGCGAAATTTCAATATGTTTATAGATAGGAGCTTGAAACTTCTACATTTAGGGTTCTCTGATAAGCTGAATCTGATGGTGTTATTTTCGTTAAGATGGTATGAGTTTTAGGGGGTGTTTCCCCCTATTTTCTGAAATAAGGCAAATATTCTCATGCTCGTAACTTTGATGGGTATTACTAAACTTGACGAAACTTGTATATTTAAAATCAGCATTAAAATGCGATTCTTTTGATGTAACTATCGGTACCAAAATTTTATTTTTTAGAGTTTCAGTTACTATCGAGCAGGGTCGCTCCTTACTACAGTTCGTTACCATGAACTGTTTGATTAAATAATTTTTTTAAACTGCAAGTAAGGAGCGACATTAAAACTTAAAACGAAAAGAAATTTCTTCCGTATATGAAAGGAGTTGTCCCCTCCTCAACGTCCCACTCTTTATGCTAAAGTTTTTTCTTGTTTTAAAAAGAAGAACAGTGACAAAGAGTCAAAATAATGCTAGAAAATCCTGCACCCCCTTCATTGAATTTCTCTTCCCCCATGATAAATTCTTCCAAGGAAAAATCCTTCCACGCAGCTCCCTCCCCTTACCCCCAAAAACCCGAAAAGCTCCCCCTGAAAACGGGTACACTTCCCAATAACCATTACTGTATGAAACACTGGTCAACTTTTGTAAATTGCAGCCCCTCCCCCCGGGGCCTGTGGGGGAGCAAGTCGTCCTCAAAGACATAGTTATTATGTTTTTCGACTATGCTGAACAAAATGGCTATCTCAAAATTTTGATCCTTTGACTTTGGAAAAAAATGAGCATAGGAAAATCTAGCTGAAAAATCTAGGTGCCCTCCAGTTTTTGGTCAGTTAAAAAGAGCACTAGAACTTTTAATTTCCATTAGAATGAGCCCTCTTCCGACATTCTAGGACCACTGGGTCGATACCATCACCCCTCGGGAAAAGAAAAAATTGTATGAATTTTAGGACTTTATATGACTTTTTTTCTATGACTTTCAGGGGGTGTTTCCTCCTATTTTTCAAAATAAGACAAATTTTCTCAGGCTCGTATCTTTTGATAGGTGAGACTAAATTAGATGAATTTTATATATTTCAAATCAGCTTAAAATTTGATTCTTTTGATGCATCTATTAGTGTCAAAGTTCCGTATTTTAGACTTTCGCTTACTATTGAGCCAGGTGGCTGCTTACAACAGTTCATTACCACTAACTTTGTGAACAGCTTAATATCTCAGCTTTTAGATTCTCAGAAAATGTTAAAATTAGTGTTGAAATTTTCGTTGGTACTGCATCCATTTTTCGGATCATTTTCCTTTTTTTTTTTATAAAACTCTGCAATCTTATTGATGCTGATAGCTTTTGATGGTTAAATATAACTTGACGAAAATTACATATTTGTATCCAGTAAGAGATTTACAATTTTTTATTTATAAATTGTAAGTTAAAGTTCTTCCTGACAGGGTCTCGGTTGCTACTTACTGGCCCAGGTCATTCCTTAACGTGAACGGTTTGATAGTAGCTTCGTGTCTCCGTTGTGATATTCTTAGAACAGGTTGACATTAGTGTTGCAATTTTCATTGACATTGCATCTATTGTTCGGAGTGTTTTCTTCCTTATTCCAAAAGTATACAAATTTATTGATGCTAATGACTTTTGATGGTTAAATATGACTTGGCGAAAATTACATGTTTGAATTCGGTATATAATTTTTAGACTTTTGTTTGTATTGGCAATATTAAAGAAATTTAGCGTTTTTATGTTTACTAACCGTTATGTTTTGATCTTTATTGACAAGCATACTCTTTAACTAACGTGTATTACCGTGAATGATGGGATAATCAAATGTTTGTATTTTTCAGAATATGAGTTTAAAATCCACAATGGATAAAGTTTATTCAAATAGCGTTTCGTCTGTTATGAGCAGATTGGCTGCCTAGAAACTTTCAGTGGATTATGTTATAGTCCAAGTTGAGCCGAGCTGCATGAAACGGGAGAAATATGTATTATATTCTGGTGCTGCATCATCTAGTATGGTCGGCGTAATATATAATCAGAAAGGATTCCAGAACTCTAAACTTCAGGGTGACTAATCTGTCTCTTAATATTCTGGCAACGGGTTTAATACAAACAGGCAGTTGCGATAATCGTTTTGTTGGGAAATGCTTAGCACCTGGTATCAAACATCCTTTCAAATTGCTTTTACTTTCGCAACGCACCATTTCTGTGTCGAGTACAATTCTTCGTGACCGTGAATCATATCTTTAAAGAGAAAATTGAGGAATTTGGTTACTTTTTGTTGTGGCATAGCAGCGTTTCTCACAATTATTTTGATGCTTACTTAGAAAGTAACACATCTCAAGAACCTGCCGCAGAGGGTATCTCTATGTCCGATTTTTTTCATCTTAACTCCCTCTTTCTAACGGTAGTTCTAGATATTACTTATGTACCATATTTTCCACATGCTATGGTTTGTAGAAAAATGTAAATAACTCTCAAAACAAAGACTAAAATATTGGAAGCTACCGTGATGACGGTGGTTAAGCCTGTTTGTGATACATGTGGGCTTCCAGACGGAGGAGTATTTGTTAATTGTTTCCCAGAAGAATTGTTCACCGGTAATTTCGGGTACCCGCTTGCATGACCATATATCAAACAACAAGCTGTAAGAAAAATATGGCT
Organism: Artemia franciscana; assembly: GCF_032884065.1. Classification (NCBI taxonomy): domain Eukaryota; kingdom Metazoa; phylum Arthropoda; class Branchiopoda; order Anostraca; family Artemiidae; genus Artemia; species Artemia franciscana. The sequence continues at coordinate 10,544,707 of NC_088873.1, read as the reverse complement.
CTGTCCCATTTTCCAGAGATAAAATGAGAGAAAGGTTAAGATGGCTAGAACACGTTTTGCCGTTGAAGAGAGACAGGTTGCCAAAGGTTGTTCTTCATCACGGGCCAAAAGAAAAGCAGGTCATCCCTGAAAAAGGTGGGAAAAGGTCACAAGAACGGATTTAAAGGAAATTTGAACTTTTTGGGAGGGGATAAAAAGTGACGCTTTAAATAGATTAGGATGGAGAAAAAGCATGGCTGTACCCAGGATTTGTGTTTGTTTTTTTTTCGGGGGGGGGGAGGTACAAAAAATTAAAATGCATTAAGAATTAGTTATACAAACCTTATTTTGTTTTTACGATTTGGGCAAATTTTATTTGGGGTGGAGGAGAGAATTAAAACCTCTAACTCTCCCTCCCTGGATACGGTTTTGAGAAGGATTGCGTGCAGCAGTGTTTACATTAGTGGGCTAGGGGCTGCAGCGGGTTGTTAGGTGTATTAGGAGTAAGAGTAGAGTTCTTTTTGCTCTAAAAAGCTGTGTGAGAAGCAAAGAGAGATCTCTGAGGGCATTTTTTGGGAGAAGGCAAGAGGTAAAAATATAACAATGTATTTTAAGGATAATTTAGGGTTTATTAAATTTGACTTTGATTGTTTAGTTGTGCTGCAGACCGACTAGTACATATATTTGTTGTTTTTTGTGCTATATTGTAATATGGTGAGTTTGTTGATTTTATTTTCTTGTTATACTCTCCAAGTTTTTAAACTAATAAGGTTTTAAATTGAACCAGTTATATTGACCCCTCCATCTCCCTTAATAAGAAATACTGGTAGTTCTGCACAATTCTTCCATTATCCCTAAATTTCCGAAGTTTCATCGAATTCCCTAAAAGAAAGTTCCCCAAAATGAACTTTCTTAAATACATGAACCTTTAAAAAAATTATATACTGTTAATTATGATTATAATTAATTTCTGAGGATTTTACATAGAAATCACATTTAATTTTGGGGAATATAGAGAGACACCGAAAAATTTAGGGATATTGGAAACACTGATTATGTTTACCTTGAAATTCTGTTAAACTGAATAGTGTTTTTTTTTAATCGATGCACGAATAAAAATTGCTTTTTTATTCCAGAAAGCGGAAAGCACGAATACCCTAAGATATCTAGTAGCTGACGTAAGACCCACTATGATACGAAACTACAAGTACACACTTTTCGATATTGGATTGGTGATTAATAAACTGATGAAAGGAACTTATAAATCATCATTTTCCTCTCGAAAATTCCGTCGAGCTTACACTGCTGTTATGAGGAAAACGTTTGTATCTCTCCAACCATCTCTGCTTCAATCAGTGCTAATGAATGAGACAGTGACGGGGCATGAAGGAGATACCATGGATGTTAAAGAGGCAGTTGCATTCCGATTCCCTTTTAATGAACTACTGGTAAGACCACTTAAGATAAGTTTTGGAAGATTTCTTCAAGCGGAAACGAATTAGGGACGTTACTTTAAAATCAAGGAGGCACACTCGTGCCTCTTTAAAGAGGTGAACCACGACAATGTTAAGCGATCTTCGGTTCCAGTGGTCGCAGAGGGATGGGGAGGGATGCATTTCGTAGCCCGAGCTCCAACTAAGAAATCTGCCAAATTTCATCCCCCTCCGACTTTTCCTTCATGGGGAAAATCTGGCCGAAAGTTTCGACACCCCAACCCCACCCCCCTTTAACGTTGTCCGATCGGGCTGAAATTTACAAGTTAAGATCCCCTAGGGCCCAGGAGCTTATCCGCGAAATTTCAGCTCGATCCGATAACTCCTTCCCTGTTTTCCAGAAACCACACATAGCCACTTAATGTTCATGTTCTCCTTTTGTTTTTTTCTGCCACGCCTACAGGTCACAGCGGACATCGGATCTGGGTGTACGAAGACTCATTCGACGCGGAATTCTCCGAGTAATTTTCCTGGAAAGTTTCGTCGGAAAATCTTAACCCCCCGATTTTCTAGCTTAGAAAAACCCATTTCCCCATGTTAATTTTTGAAATTTTAAAAGTTATATTTATACACATGCAGGTATTTCGACTTCAAACATGCCCGGTTAGCTCAGTCGGTACAGCGTGGGACTTTTCATCCTAAGGTCAAGGGTTCAAGTCCCTTATCGGGCGGTTTTTTTTCACAAAATATGAAAAAAACTTCGTTTTCTTGAAGAGTTAAAGAGGCTGCGTCCCAAAGTCGAACCTTAAAACGTACAGGAATTAGGAGAGGCAGTCCTAATTCCTGAACGAGGAGTACAGGAATTATTAAATTACATCCACCATGGATTTTAGAAAAACGTACAGAAATAATATGAAAAAAACTTCGTTTTCTTAAAGAGTTAAAGAGGCTGCGTCCCAAAGTCGAACCTTAAAACGTACAGGAATTAAGTGAGGCAGTTGGGGAGCTGCCGCCCCCCAAACCCCCCGCTTTTAAAGACTCTTTTGTACAGGTTTTTTGTTGTGGGGGGGCTGCCGCCCCCCTAACCCCCCGCTCTTGGCTTCGGAAAGGCCCTCTTTTAATTAACAAAAAATTGAAATGAATGAATAATGGAATAACTTCGAAAAATGTTAAACACAAGAGAACAGGAGAACCATTGCGCCGAAACTAGTAATTAGTAACAATGAAGTCCCCCCACAACAAAAAACCTGTACAAAATAGTCTTTAAAAGCGGGGGGTTTGGGGGGGCGGCAGCCCCCCAACTGCCTCTCCTAATTCCTGTACGTTTTAAGGTTCGACTTTGGGACGCAGCCTCTTTAACTCTTTAAGAAAACGAAGTTTTTTTCATATTATTCATAAATAGATCTTCAAAGAAAGGTGTATTTGTTGCATATTATTAAACACAGAATTTTACTATTATTTTACTCAGAACTATTTGCTGTTTTTCCTGATAGATTAAGAGGAAATGAATTTAGATTGTGGAAATACCACATAATAGTCCCAGTGGATAACTGATAAACTTTAGGGGAGAAGTTGAACGTATAGTGATATTTTGGATGGAAAATGGCAGCTAGTGTAGTCCTTCATGATGGAAGGAATACATGACTTCTTCCTCCCTGTATTCTCCCTTAACCAAGCTCAAGAAGGGCGCCAAAATCAAACTGATGACCGTAGAATTTGAAAGAAGTGCGGTATCCCATTGTGGCGGAACGTGATGTGAGATTAAAAGTCAAATCGCTGTTCCAACGACAATGAATGAAAATTGCAAGTCCATATTTATGGAGGCAGGATCTATTTAATACCATAGATATAGCATTAAAAACGGACAGAAAATTTAAATTAGGAAAAGGGGTTCAAAGATTCATATTGTAGTTTTCGCCACCTATCTACAAAAATGTGGAATTTTGCATTTTATTTATTTATTTTAGAATGTGCTTTAAGTGACAGTACTATTCGTGTTTTCACGTAAAGATCGGTGGCTGAGTACGGTTTTAAAAACATGGTAATTGTTTAAGGCCAAAATTATGGTTTTGTCAATATTGATTTTTCACTTATTTGTTAGTATTACGAAACGGTAGTAAAAGTCTACCCTCCGCGGTTTGAGAAAAGCATTAAACTCTGGCCGGATTGATGAAAATTTGAAACTGTTCCGTCAAGCTTTGGAGTCTTAAAACCACGGTTCTGCTTTAGTGTGGAAGTGAAACAAATAGGCAGAAGTACTTAGAATGTTTGATGGTTTTTATACCCTGTTGCCAAACGATTTTCTTACAATAAATCAATAGAACATCTTAGAAATCTAGAAAGGAGCTTTTTTTAATGTATCGAAAATTGGTACTATTTACGTTTACAAGTTATTCCGTTTGTGATCAGAGTTGGCTCTAACCTGTCTTGGCTTTTTCTTCAATTAGCCATGACTTGATGCCCACAACTACTTGATTTTAATTCAATCAATTCTTTTTTTTATTCTCTGTGTTTATATGTTTATTGCTAGAATTCAGAGAAATATACGTCTGCTACTTTAGACTAACGTTTGTCAAAAAGGGCTCTTAAAGGGGGGTATCCATAGACAAGGGGTCAAAAAATTCTAAACACTAGCATAAAAAGAATTTGTTGCTCATTAATCAATATATTAAGTTGAAATACACATACAATGCAAAAGAAAAACTAGCATCGATTGATAGCTAATGAGACATAGGATTCTTAAGCTGTTCGAATTATTATACAATATATGGTGGGGTCATGAGGTAAAACTAATTTTAAAATATTTGTGAGTGGATTGGTAATGCTAATAATATTAAGAAACTAAAGCTTTAGGGGGCCTCAGGAGGTTTTTTTTCTCTTCATCTAAATACCATTCCAGAAAGATGTATATTTCACTATTTTTACATTTTACTATTTTATTATTTACCACTTCATATATTTTCTATACTTTTTACCATTATATTTGTCTTTCTTACTAGTCATATTATTTACTATGCATATTACTATTTTACGATTGCAATTTTAGTGAATAAAAACATAAATTGTTCCTAGTATTTTTACTAAAATAAGAATTTTTTGAATGAAAAAAAATGTCTCGTTGATTCTGAGTAATGAGATAGAAAGCCAGATTACAAGAAGTAAAGTAGATAAATTAAAGAAATCTGGGGATTCCCTTTGTTTGCTAAATAACATTAGAAATTTCCAATTTTGTCTATTTTTTCTGAGATCCTCAGGTTTTTTTCTAATGAACTTACCGTTTGAAGTATTAAGCTATAGATTATAATTTTTAGACATTTAATAGCACTAAAAGCTCTGATGGGTAATACTAATGAAAATATTCATTAAAAAATTACTACAAAACGCTCCCTAGAATGTAAGTTAAGTGAATAACCTAAAGAAAATGGTATGGGCTCTATGAACCACACTTAAACCAACAAATCAATATATATATATATATATATATATATATATATATATATATATATATATATATATATATATATGTATATATATATACATATATATATATATATATATATATATATATATATATATATATATATATATATATATATATATATATATATATATATATATATATATATATATATGCGTATATATATATATATGTATATATATATATATGTATATATATATATATATATATATATATATATATATTTATACATATATATATATATATATATATATATATATATATATATATATATATATATTTATACATATATACTAAATTCTATATCTCTAAGAAAATCCTTGTCACTCAATATGAATACCGCAAATTATTTCCTACCAAACCACCTCAGAAAAAAAATTTCTCACTCAACCTTTTCAACATCTTACAAGAAAAGGATTAAATTATTGTAACCTTCTCCGCCAATCAATTAGAAATATCAACACCTAACCCCTCAAGTACGTACTCCTATTTCTGAGTGATAAAAATTCTGCCTTACTGATATTACCTATTTTAATACCTCTCTGCTAGTCCCCTTTAAAGTCAATCAATTTAATTTAAAGGTTTGGGCAGTTTTGACAAACCGTCACTCTATGGCAAAGCTAATGTGGCAACATGGGGAAGAAGCACTAGCTAAAGCCCTAATTGCCTGCTGTTTGTACAAATCAATGGCAGAAGAAGCAGCAGATGACGACCTAGAGGCAGAAGTATGTGAGGAACTAAGGAAAAATGCGATTGAATTTGAGGATCTTGGTGAGTCATATATTTTAGTTCCGTGAATACAGAGTCAAGTCGAACCATAGGCGTGTAAAAAAACAAACCTAGCATGTACTCATTTTCGAGGACGAGAGAAAAAACCAATTTCACCCAATTCCCTCAAACACAAAATACTACCCGCATTCAGTAAGCCTCTTCCTCTTGATCCCCCAACAGAGTGACGAAACTGGGTATATCTGTAAAACTACGCAAAAGATTCATTCCCTTTAGTGAAGTCTACTGAATTTGTTTAATCTCGATAAGTCTTCTTTAGACTCGCTTGCCTCTCAGCTTCAAGCAAAAAAAAACGTTTTCTCATTCCTTCTATCTTGTGAGCATGTGAAAACCAATCAACCTCATTCATCATCATCATTATCATTTTATTTATAACCCATCACAGAAAACTAAGCAGAAAGCCCAGAAAAAGACAAAGTAGAAATCACGAAAAAATAAAAAAGAGACAACAGAAATACAAACACACTTTGATAACTACAAACAACGGACAAATAGAAATGACCAAAGATGGGAAAAAATCAAAGAAAAGAGTTATTTGTCCAAGTTGGAAGTACCATTAAATACTTTGCAAATTAAAAGTAAAGGAGATGAACTTGCTTTCTCTTGCCACAATTAAGGAAAGACCAAAGAGGAGCAAGGTCAAGTAATTGAGGAACTGTTAGGCTGTTCTATAACTGAGAACGATGAACTCTACATAGGTATGAAACGTTTGTATTATAGAGCCGCACTTGAGAAACCACTACCCGTTGTATAGCATCAAATAGTTGTTTTTAGATAAGTGATTTGATTTTTCTATAGACAAAAAGGTTATATTCTGTAGAATATAAAATTAAGTAAAATTCATAAAATATATGATTTGGATTTGATAAGAAATACCGGTTGGGCAATGTTTACTTGTGAAAGTCAGTTTCAAAATAAAACGGTCTTCTCTAACGTTTAATTTTTGCCTTTTTAATCTTCTCTAGTTTTTCAGTTTTTACTAAATTCTTGCCCAATGTACTCTTAATTATTTAATTCATCATATCTCGTCGATTATAGGAACCATACCGCTCAAAGTGCACTGTTTTTGGCATAAAAATCTGTTCAGCCGAATATTTAATAAGGGTAGAAAACACAGCAAAATATAAGGTCAATCATTTGTTTTGGTAGCCCAGTGCTGATGCTTCTGAAACGTTTGCCATGAGAAAAGCAGAGAGTTTTCTTTCTTAAATATTGTACCTCGAAAACTTTCTATACTGTTAAAGTCTTAAAATTCAAAAGAACCAATAAATATTTTCTTTGTTTTAACTGTCTCAAAATTCTCAAGCCTGTCTTTGCTAGAGGATTTACGAGTATTATGGAATCCTTCTATGTAATTAATTTGACGAAATTTTTTTTCTAAAAATGTTTTCTCAAGAAAAGTAAAGAAACAAAAATTAAAACTTAAGAGGACGGAACTCGAAGAAACCCAACTCCGCCCATCCTCTAAAATATATATATATATATATATATATATATATATATATATATATATATATATATATATATATATATATATATATATATATATATATATATATATATATATATATATATATATATATATATATATATATATATATATATATATATATATATACTAAAACAAGCGCAATTAAAGCCTTATAACAAGTCAAACTTAATACTGATTGATATCGCTATAGACTATCAATAAAAAAAAGATAAATAAAACCTAAAAACTAAGATAAACCAAATGAGTGATCAGGTCAAACTGTTTTGTGGCCATTTTCGCTTTATTTTGATGCCACATTAGCCTTCCTCCCTCTCTCCCCATAAATGTAAGGCGGTGTTCCCCTGGAAACGATTCCTGGAAATATTGGATGAATTAAACTAAAAGAAGCGGTTAAAATCCTCTATATGGCTCTATTTTCGGACGAATAAAGTGTTTTATGCATTGGGTATCGGATCCCATTGATTCAGTGACTTAAGGGTAGAGGTTTTAAGTTTATCATACATTTTTTTCGCTGTTCCTCTGCTAGGGGAGGGTATTACCAAAATAAATATAGATTGCAAGGTTGGGTTCCTTTAGGAACTTCATGGCCTCGCTATATATTGTATAATAATTCGAACAGCTTAACGGTTGTATCAGAAGAGTCCTATGCCTCATTAGCTATCAATCGATGCTAGTTTTAATTTTGCATTGTATGTGTATTTAAACTTAATATGTTGATTAATGAGGAACAAATTCTTTCTATGCTAGTGTTTAGAATTTTTTTTGACCCCTTGTCTATGGATACCCCCCTTTAAGAACCCTCTTTGACAAAAGTTAGTCTAAACTCTGATCAAAAACGGAATAACTTGTAAACGTAAATATTATCAATGTTGGATGCATGAAAAAATGCTCCTTTCTAGATTTCTAAGATGGTCTATTGATTTATTGTAAGAAAATCGAAGGTGTCACATTATAATTTGCTTCAAAGCTATATAAAAAATGACTATTTAATTTTGATTTATTTTGCGTAGCATAACTCTTTGTGTGGCTGAAATCAAACAGTTTCTTTCTAGAACTTCTATTTAAGGCTTTTGTTTAAAGCTCTAGAGCTTGTAGATCACTACCACAACAAAGATGATGACCTAACAGATATGCTGATCTTAAAACGGAAATTATTTCGCTTCTTTTTCTAGCTTTTTGTTAAGAAATAATGTTATGGGCTCATTAAATTACAGGTGTATACAAATTAAATTGAGATAAGGTTCTAATGTGAACTTAAGGGGAAGTTATCTCTCTTTTTGCATTTAAGAAAAACGAATAAATTAGAAACATGCCAAAACTATGTAGCTTTTGATATAGTTTTTTGTTTGAATTCATTGTGCAACTTAAATTGTATTATCCCTATTTAAAATGAGCCATTTTGTTTTAATCCTTTAAGCCATTTAATAGTATTTTATTTTATTACTTTAGAGCTCGTAGATCCCTACCCATGAAAGACGATGACCAAACAGTTTTATGATTTGAAAAAGTGCGGCTATTGTCTTCCTTTTCTACCTTACACTAAAAAAATGATGTAATTGACCTATTAAAATGCGTCACTGATGTAAACCAATCAAACAGTTCATGGTAAAGAACTGTATTAAGGAGCGACCCGGTTCAATAGTAACGAAAACTCTAAAAAACAGAAAAAAAAGAATCGCATTTCAATGCTGATTTTAAATATATAAGTTTCATCAAGTTTAGTTTTACCTATCAAAAGTTACGAGCCTGAGACAATTTGTCTCATTTTAGAAAATAGAGGGAAACACCCCCTGAAAGTCACAGAATCTAAACAAAAATCACACCATCACATTCAGCGTCTTAGAGAACCATAATGTAGAAGTTTCAAGCTCCTATCTACAAAAATGTGGAATTTCGTATTTTTTGCCAGAAGGCAGATCACTGATGCGTGTTTATTTTTTTTGTTTGTTTGTTTTTCCCAGGAGTGATCGTACTGACCCAGTGGTCCTAGAATGTTGCGACAGGGCTCATTCTAACGGAAATGAAAAGTTTTAGTGCCGTTTAAATGACCAAAGTTTAAGTTTAAGTGATCAAAAACTTGGAGGGCATCTAGGCCCCCTCCCACGCCAATTATTTTCCTGAGATAGAGTCACCAGATCAAAATTCTGAGATAGCCATTTTATTCAGCATAGTCTAAAGACCTTATAACTATGTCTTTGAGGACGTCTTACTCCCCCACGGTCCACGTGGGAAAGGCTACATGTTACAAAGTTTGACCAGTGCTTACTTATAGTAATGGTTATTGGGAAGTGTACAGACGTTTTCACGGAATTTTTTGGTTGAGGGAAAGTTGTTGAGAAGAGGGAGTTATGCTGGGGGAACTTTCCATGGAGAAACTTGTCATGGGGGGAAGAAAATTTCCATGATGGGAGCGCAGGATTTCCTAGCATTATTAAAAAAAAAAAAAACAATGAAAAAATAAATATGAAAAAGTTTTTTCTACTGAAAGTAAGGAACAGCATGAAAAATTAAAACGAACAGAAATTATTACGCATACGAGGGGTTCACCTCCTCCTAATACCCCGCTCTTTAAGCTAAAGTATTTTTATTAATTTCAACTATTTATTCTACAGCCTTTGTGATTCAGCGATCATTTTTAAGGAATTGGGACAGAAATTAAGCTTTAGTGTAAAGAGCGAGGTACCAAAAACGGGGTAAACCCCCTCATATACGTAATAAAAACAAACGAATACAGAAGTTCGTTACATAAGCTAATTTGAAAGTTACGTTTATCGTTTACTAATAAAAACGTTCGTAAAAAATTAAAAGTTCGAGTTCCCTTTTTAAGTAACCAAAAATTTAGGTGGTAACTAGACCTCCTCTCCCGCTCTTTTTTCTCAAAATCATTCGATCAAAACTATGAGAAAGCCATTTAGCCTAAAAAATAAATGTGCGAATTTCGTTTTAATTATTCATCTGCGAAGAGCCAAATCAAAACCTGCAATAATTCAAAAACGTTCAGAAATTAAATAAAAAAAAACAAGTTTTTTTTAACTAAAAGTAAGGAGTGACATTAAAACTTAAAACGAACAGAAATTACTTCGCATATGAAACGGGCTGCTCCCTCCTCAACGCCCCCCTCCTTATGCTAAAGTTTTTTACTGTTTTAAGAAGTAGAGTTGATAGAAAGTGTCGAAATTTAGCGTAAAGAGCGAGGCGTTGAGGAGTAAGCAGCCTCTTTCATATACGAAGTAATTTCTGTTCGTTTTAAGTTTTAATGTCGCTCCTTACTTTCAGTAAAAAAAAACTTGTTTTTTTTCTTTAATAAAATTAAAGCATTATTTTGCCCTTGCAATGTTAGAAAATTATCTCTCTTTCTCTCTTTGGGAAAAATATATAAATTGGAAGTCTGCCAATTTTATGTTTCTGAAGACGGGAGCTTGTTTTTTTACGCATTTTTAACTCACTATGTATTTTAAATTATACAGTTTCAGTTTAAAATAAACTTTTCCAAGTACTATTTCTTTTGAAGCATTGGAGCTTGTTGATCACTGTCACAAGAAAGACGATGACCTAACAGTTCAGTTGTTGACATGTGCCCAGCCGAATTGGGATCGTCAAACCTGTCTCCACTTGGCAGTTGTGGCAAAACTCAAATCTTTGCTTTCACATCCAAGTGCTCAAATACTTCTTGCTGACTTATGGATGGGAGGTTTAAGAGCTCGAAAATCACCAAACGCAAAAGTAAGCTTGCAAGCAATAGCTTTGTGCAAGATTCTTTGTGAGTGTTCCCCTGAAAATTGTAATTTTAATTGTATTTACATAAATACAATGCGCATTAATATCGGACCTGGAATGATTAATCAAATAAATACATAATATATATATATATATATATATATATATATATATATATATATATATATATATATATATATATATATATATATATATATAAATAGTTAATAAAAATAAGTGTTATAATAGTTATTAAAATACTTTAATAGTCATTAATTCTAAAATTGTTGCGCATCTGTCCCCATCTGTCTCAATTTAATAAGGATTGTGCAGAAGTTAATATACTAATTATTCTAGTTAATTATATTTATAAAAAACTTTTATAGTTAAATATATTTATAAAATTCAAAACTAATTGTCGGTAGTTACAAATGAAACTTACTTTTATAAAATTAAATTTAAAATGTAAACAAAATTAGAAATTCGATTTTTATTAAATATTAATAACTTTTTGTCAAACCTGGAACATGCCTTTTGACACTATGTAAGAAAATAGTTATTTCTCTTGCAACTAATCAACTTATTTCCCACAGATTTTTAAGTAAGCTTTAAGGTACATTGCCCTATAATAATTTGCAAAACTTGTTATTGGGTCAAATGTATAGAAAATGCTAAGGAACAATGGGACCAATCAACTTAAGTTTAGTTGTGTTTTTTTTTGCGTTAATTGGTGGAAGGAGCATTTTCCCTCTTCAAAATAGAACCTTCTCTTATCCCTAGATTTTGAAAATATGTTTGTCGGTATTTGAGTTATTTTACTGTGTATTTCTATTTAAAAAAGCTAAAAAAAAAAAAATAGAATTGTCACCTCCTCCCCATATTTTGGAAAATCCCCTTAATTTTTTTGAATTGATGCCAATGTTTATGGCTTATTTGTGGCTGAAATGTCACCTATTATTCCTCAAATATTCCCAAGATTTTAGTGTCAATTGATAGATTTTAAACTAGTCAATATTTCAGTTTTTTCCCTATAGTTTACAATATAATAAGGCTGTAATAAGTGAATGATAAAAATGAGTGGTTAAATTAACGTATTTAAAAAAATCTATATCAGCAAAGGAGCAAATCATCAGCAGATTCGTTGCTTTTGGCAGTATTTTAAGTTGTGGCAACGTCCTATTGATTTTTTTGCTTTACAATTAGTATTAATAATAATTATAAACCTATAATCAATAGTACATGATAATACTAAAGAGAGAAGAAGATGTTATTGTTGATTGTTGCTTGAAATTAATATTGAAGCGAGTACGTTTTATTGAGCGTTTGGATTTGTCAAGCTGTTTATAGCTTGAAATAAAAAGAGATTATATTGTGTGGCCTACTCAATGTCAGTTTATTTAGTGAAAAAGATGCTGCAAAAGCCATAAGAGTCTATCATCGCCTGGTTTGCACTCAGTAACTATATATCCCGGCCGTTGCTGCTTATCTGTGCATAATAGACCTGGTAACTGAAAGGCTGACAATTGTCGATGGCCTATGTGAAATCAGTGGCTCCAAAGGATCTTTATCCTTTTGGTATGTATAGGAAGCCGTTGACTGACTTTTTAAACGCTTCCAAATTGTTTTCCCACTTTATTACGTTCAAATTGTTAAAAGACCCAAACCCATTCAGCCGAAATTAGCAGGAAACGGGTTTTTAAAAACTGTCTCTTGATATATGTTTTACATATAACAGTATTAAAAAAAAAAAATAAATCATATTTAACTTGCAGTGATTTGTAGTTACAGAAACAAATTTTAGTTACGAGAATGAGTTTTGATTTTAAAAAAAGAATCTAAACCTTCTCCAGGATGAGGATAAATAAAACCCTATTACACCATTGAAATTGCCATTGTCTAAAACCTCTAACTTGAGATTTGAAGTTTCCCATCTTGAGCAACAAACAAAGCAAATTTTGTATAGATAGCACTAATTTTGCCCACGAAATGTGTCCCGAAACAGGACCAGAGACTTTTTTCAATCCACTTGAATCTTAAATCTCTGGGTCAAGGTAACCCAATTTATTAGACAAACTAAAAAAATATTTCCGCTGAAACTGGGACCCAAAAGTGCCGAATTATTTTTTTTCCAAATGTAAGTTTCTGTAGACAGGGAAACCTAAAACACAATCTAATAATGGTTTGTGACCTGCCATCCACCTGATTAAAATCGGTTCGATATGAAACTAAAATTCCCTAATACAAAACCAATATGCGAATTTTGGCTCCTCTAATAATGAGGTCCGAAAACAGGCAAAAATATTTGGGTTTCAAAAGGTTTGAAACTTAAATGTGCGAATTTTTGGGTCATAGGAACCCTGATTCAAGAAGAAGGATTTCTCCCCCCCCCCCCATTTCGCAAAAGAGTTCAAAAACAGTCAATTTTTCTTTTTTCGTTTTGATTGGCTTAAACCTTATATTTTTAACTTCAAATATATATATTTATTAAAAATCTTAAATCTTTAAATATAATTTTCTTTTTAATATAAACCTTAGACTAAAAATTAAGGTAAAATATTTAAATACGAGACAGTTCATTATAATGTCCTTGGAAAATATATTAGCTCCATCCCCCTTACTCCAAGGTGTATTGATGCTCAAAAGAATATTTTGAAAAAATATTAGAAAATATAGAAAACTAGCTGTTGGGGTGGCGCTTCGCGCCACCCCAACACCTAGTTGGTGGGGGCGCTTCGCGCCCCCCCCAAGCCCCCCCGCGCGCGTAAGTCGTTACGCGCCATAATAGTTACGCGCCATTGTAGTTGTGTCCCTATGTCCCACCTGTGAATATAGATATATATATATATATATGGTTTTAACTACGTAAAACTTGCGAATATACAACATTCTTTGCTGTCCCATTGTCTTTGCATATAAATAGATTGTCAGGTTATCCCCCTGTTTCCCCCGGTGTCCCCGTTGTAGTTGTGTCCCTGTGTCCCGGTCGTCATTTATATTCCCTGTGTCCCGGGTCCCGGTCATCATTTGTATCCCGGTGTCCCGGTCTGTATATACATTCGTTTTTTAGTTTTGTTTTTCTCCTTTATTTTTTTCCTTTTTTTTTCTTTTTTAGCTTATTTAGATTTTTAGATTTTTTAGTTTTTTTTATTAGTTTTTAGTTTTTATTTCTTTTTAGTTTTTTTGTCCCGGTCGTCATTTATATCCCCCTGTTTCCCCCGGTGTCCCCGTTGTAGTTGTGTCCCTGTGTCCCGGTCGTTATTTATATTCCCTGTGTCCCGGTCGTAAGTGCCGAATTCGATTTGAAAAATATTTGATTTAATATTTAAGCAAAATATTTGATTTAAGCAATTTATTTAATTTTGATTTAAGCAATGTTTTGATTTGATTTAAGCAATGTTTTTCTTTTTTAAGCGGTGCCAAAACATTTTTTTGGCCTTTTTTATTTATTTATGCTATTCTAACTAATATTTGTCAATATAATTCAAACATGCTTTAGCTTGGCCAACCAAGGGGTATCTTCTACATTGCTACTTAAGAGTTTACTTTTCTCTTAAGTAGTACTTAAATTGCCACTTAAGATCTTACGCTACCAAAGCATAATGTTTACACCGAGTTCAGTTGAAGACTCTGGTGAATAATTTTAAGCTAGGTGATCAAATTGGTTGGGTGAGTGAAATGCGTCAAAAAAGGAAAATTACCGAAAGGTAATTATCCCTGGTAATTTTTCTAAAGAGGAAAATTCCTCTTTCCTCTCTGACTCGACTCTATTTCTGGAGTTGTAGTGTGAATTACAATAAATAAATTTCGGGGTTGTAATGTGAAAGAGTTTATGTATGCTCTTTGCTCTATGCTTCTTCAGGTTGTTTTCGCTTTGCTGTTCCCACCAATCATCTTGAAGCTGGATTTTAAATCGGAGGAGGAGCTACAGCTTATGCCTCAAACCGAAGAAGAATACTTTTATGAAATAGACAAGGAAAATTTGGATATAGAAGAAAGTGAACGATTAGATGGCACTGAAAATGAACTGGAGGAAATCAATGACGTAAGTTCTTGTCTACTCCTACCCAAAGTGAACTTGCTCTCGAAAATCAAAATCAATTATAGCACTACCCTCTTTGTGAGCCCCAGAAGTAATTATAGCATTGCTCTTTTTGTGAGCATTAGTAGTAATTATAGCACTATCTTTTTTGTAAGCACCGGAAGTAATTTTTACTATAGCTAGTTATAGAAAATAAAAGCAAAACATGCAATGCATGCAGGTGGTAATATTTTTGATCAATAGAATTAATCAAAAGAGAGTAATAACCCCCCCCCCCTATATTTGCTCCAACCTAATTTTGTATAATTTCATCTAAATTTTCAATAAAATATTTTTTTGAAAAATAAATCAAAGCAAAATTGCTCCACCCCCTAGATTTCGAAAAATAAAGCTCCCCCACTAAGACAATTTTACGAATTGACGCCACTGTGTGCGAAACAGATATCACAGAAATCCTTGCTGTGGGATTTTTGTGAAATCTTCAAGAGTTTTTTCAAAGAATATTAGAGATGGCCATCACCACCTAGTGTTACAATTAAATCGGAATATTGGCTATTAGTAAATCACTATTTTGTCTTAAAAAAAAAGAACAGCTAAATTTGTAAATTGCTAATTCGTGGTCGTCAAATTAATTTTGCTCCCACCCTTTTTAGAAGCACCTTTTCTAATTTTCACCGAAGCTTGTTGTATAACATAGAAGCAAAAAAAACACAGCACGCTCAGTCGCTAGTAGTAGTGGTAAATGTGTGACTAAGATACCAGGAACACCATTACACAAAATATACAAGAGGGGGCAGAACTCTTCTTATTTTTTTCAATGTAGATACAAAAATAAACTATTTTTGAAATCTAAGGGGGGCACCAGCTCACGAAAATGTAGGGATGCGAAACAATTTTTCTTCGTTTTTCTTATGAGATGCAAAAAGAACTATTTTTAAAAATCCAGGGGTGGGGTGATTATGATTGCAAAATGTAGGAATATCAAATCAAACTATGGCTATTTATAAATCAGTAATTTCGTCTTAAAAACAAGAAAATAGCAATTAAATTTGTCAGTTGCTTATTCGTGGTAGTTAGATTCAATTTTAATGCCACCAGGTAGGGGTCAGGTGTTTACATGAATTCTTACTGTGGGATCTTGGCAAAATCTGCCGGTGTCTACTCAAAGACTGTTACGATTGGTATTAAGATCATATCGGAATAGTGCCATTTGTATATCACTAATTTTTTATTTTAACAGATTAAGCTAAATATTCACTAAAAAAAGAAATAAAGAAAGAAACAATATCCTTATCTCAGATCAAGGATGTCAAGCAGAGTTAGAGAAGGGATAGTGTTGAAGACAAAATGAATCAAATATGGGCTATTTAAAAAGAGGGGCCAATTTTTATTTACGCTTTTGTATTCAACTTGATTTCTTGAATAAGTCTAAAATTCAATCTGACGTTAAATCAACTATTCAAACTGAGAAAGTTAAAAATTTTGCTATAAAAAAACATAATTTATTTTTCAAATCTTCTTTAAGTTTTTTCGGTTTTGGAAGGCCCCAAATTAAATCCAAAAATACAGCTACCTGTGTAGGATTTCATCTCGATGGGGATAAGAAAATGAAAGGAATGTTAGGTTTCAAAGTTCAGTTTTTCACACAAAGTAATGCATTACTAAAAGTTGAAGTTATCTTTTAACTATGGTGAACTACTCAGAAATTGAAAATTTTAAATAATTTTAATGGTTAGCTCGCCGATCCACCCACAAGCTTGAAAGGCTACATAGTATTAATTTAATCCTAAATTCAATTTGGTTACTTATTTTGCCACAAATTTTGTGTTTTATACTTACTTAATACATGGATCCTCCCAGGTCTGAGGGTGCATAGGGCAGTGACGGTTGACGTCCAGCTTTACCAATCTTGTGCCGAAGACAAAAGTTCATTCAAAGCGGTTCGGAGACTCGTTGCCTCTTTTTCCAGGGATGTACCAAGTGTGCTGCGCTGTCTTCCACTCCCTCGAATGCCAGGTAGGATCAAATACCATAATTCGTGTAGGAGGCGTCCTTCGCTCCTGCGGGTCATATGTCCCCAGTAGTTCCGTCTTGCATTCTAATCCCGTCGGTCACCAGTGGTTGTTTGGTATCAGCCCTAATATGGGAATTCGTTACTCTATCGATCCAATGTACCGCAATGATTCTGCGCAGACAATTATTCTCGAAGCCAAGTAGTCTTTTCCCAGCATTCTTTGGAAGGCTCCAGGACTCCCATCCCAATACAAGTACAGAGAGTATATTATTCCTAAACAGTCACAATATCAGCTTCTGAGAGTAGTATCTGCATCTCAAATATTCTTCAGCTGAGAAAATGCTCCACCTGCATACGCTATGCGTAGCAAGACTTCTCTGTCATAATTCCCATCTTGGGTAATTGTAATACCGAGGTACTTAAATTATCTGACCTCTTCTATCATGCCTTCGTATCGAATCCCAGCTGCAATGGTCGCCACAATTGTATTTAACATACCTTTTGTTTTTTTATATTAATCTTCAGGTCCATGGGAGCAGCTTTTGCTCCTAATTCTTTCAGATTATGTTGAATGTCCTCTTGGCAGTGTGCCATGAGAACAATATTGTCATTGAAATCACAGTAGTATATTTGATGCTCAGGGTTTAGTTGTATGCCTCCTCTAAAGTGGCAAGGTTGAAGAACAAAATCAATAAGTGTTGCGAATAATATTATAGATAGTAAACATCCTTAACGTACACCAGACTCGACAGGGAGCCACTCTGACATTTTCCATCTGGACTGCACAAACATGTGCGGCATACAGGGATTTAATTATATTTAAAATTTCCATAGGCATTCCATACGCTAGGAGAATTTTCCTCATTGCCTCTCGGTCCACACAGTCAAATGCTTTCAAGAAGTCAGCAAAAACTAAGATAATCTGCACTTGCTATTCACTTGATTCCTCCAGTAGAACACGTAAGCTAAATATAAGGTCGCAGTAAGAACGTTTCGGTGGAAACCATGTTGCTCATCCCTTAAAATTTTGTCCACTTTAATCCGGATTCTACTAAATATAATCTGACATAGAACTTTACTTCCGACTAACTGGAGTGTGATAACTCTCCAGTTATCGCATGATGTTTTCCGAACTTTCTTGATTTTCAAGATAATGCCTTTATTCCAGTCTGGAAGGACAGCCTCGTCGCCCCACACCTTACCAAGCATCTTAAATAGTGGGCCAGCGAGAGCTTTTTCAACAGCTCCATATTTCAACAGCTCTGGAGGGACTCCATCACATCCGGCTGCTTTCCAATTTTTTAGTGACTTCAGGGCTATTACAATTTCCTGAAAGAGGACGGGACCCAAATAGATATTCAAGTTAAATAGGGACACGCCAGGGACCAACAGTGGCTCATGGGGTCTTGGCTGGCTAAGAATATCTCAGAAATATTCACTCCAAGGGTTTTTGACATCTACCTGATTGGTAAACAGCTGCCCACTTTTATCTTCTATGAAGGGGCAAGGTTTTTTTGCGCGCCAGAAAGCTTCTTAGTAAGTATACAAACGGTTTTACTATCTCCGCCACCGGCTGCTCTTTTTGCCTCCGCTGCTGTGTTCTCAGCATAAGTTCTCTTGTCATTCCTGGAAGACGATTTCACTCGCTTATGGGCAAATTTATGCTGCTGTTTTAAACTATCACAGTATCGCCTGCCGCTAGGCTGACTAGATGAATGACTATGTGAGTATTTATCAACAAGAGCTTGGAGATTTATTCTTCCCTGAATCAGCTGCCCAGTTTCTTCGCCAAACCACACTTCCTTCTTCGTTTCTTATATCCAAGAACTTCCTCTGCAGCATCTTTTAGGGACTCTGATACTGATTTCCAGAGACGATCTGAACTTATTTCGTCGGAGTTATCAAGGCTTAAAGCTGCGAACCTATTTTCTAGCTCAAGATTACATTTTTGACAAATAGTCTTATCACAGAGCTTCTGGATATCAAATTTCTTAACTGTAACTGAGACTTTCTTCACCGCCTTTAACTTAATTTTGCATGCGGATATAACTAGTTAATGGTCAGAGAAGCAATCGGCTCCGCAGTAAGCTCTGATACCTTCAAGGGACCTTCTTCTTCGCTTGCTGATTAGTATATGGTCGATCTGGTTCCAAATTGTAGCATCGAGTGATCTCCACGTGTATTTGTGGATTGTCTTATGGGGATACCATGTACAACCTACAATCATATCATATAGTGACACAATAATCAATAAGTCTCATGCCATTTTTCCTGATTTCACTAAGTCCATGAGAACCAATAACCATAATCCTGCCGCCACTTAATCCTGGTGGCAGCCCACTTTCGCATTAAAATCGCCACCAATATATCATGGCTATGAACTTTACCACTTGTGACATCACTAAGCGACTGATAGGAAGTGTATTTACCAGAGTCGCTTGATCCATTTATTGGAGCGTACACTGCTATAAGCTTTATTTTTGCCTGAGTAGTGGCAAAACGCGCTCTCAGGATACGTTCGTTAATTGGTTCCTAAACAAGAAGGCATTTATTTGCTGCACCACTTAAGGCCAGTGCCACTCCAGCCGCTTTGATATTCTCTTTCCCAGAA
The DNA here is from genome assembly GCF_032884065.1 of Artemia franciscana. Classification (NCBI taxonomy): domain Eukaryota; kingdom Metazoa; phylum Arthropoda; class Branchiopoda; order Anostraca; family Artemiidae; genus Artemia; species Artemia franciscana. Next base: position 10,525,155 of record NC_088873.1, on the reverse strand, counting down.
TAGAGCAAATGATAATTCTCACACTGAAGGGTCATTACATTAAGTCCGACCCGGCTGAGTATCTGGGTTGATCGTTCTAATATTCCAAAATTCAATTTGGAATGTATCTTTCGTTGTCAAAAATCGTGTCCAGGGGCTTTCAGGGTTCTGTATCTCAAGATCAGTCGAAATTCCAAGGAAATTGGTCGTTGATTCAGTATTAATTGGTTTTTTATGGTGACAGGTTATTAGCCTGTCGACCAGCCCTCGCCACTTTACGGACTAGGGACCATCAGTTGTGGCCTGAAAGAGCCAACATTGCAACCCTATTAACCTCCCGGGATCACACCAGTTGGGTTTAAATGTCTAACGTTTTCTTTTCTTTTAGTGAATTTTTTATCCTTGTGGTTAATTTCCCCTAATTTATTCTTTCCTTTCTTATCTAAAAATATACATTTTAAAGATATCAATCTTTATCCAAAATGAGAATGTTAAAGATGTTTGCTTTGCAAACATCTTTAACAGACGTTTGCAAAGTTTATTTTTCAAAATCATTTAGGAATCTTTCATCAATTCATGTTAATAGTGAGGGCTATTAAGGGTTTGGTGACACCCATGGTCGCTACTCCTTTTTTCCTTTAATGATTTAAGTTGAACAGCGATTCCCTTAAGACTCAGGTGCTATTGATTTTCTAAGAGATGCAGGTGTATGTTACGTCATAGAGAATATTTTCCAAGAGATGCATTTGTTGATTACTTAAAAAACCTAGGATGGCCAGGAAAAAGCCTTTAGGACCCCTCCAAATTAGAATTTCCTTGGATGTTATGTAATAGGGGATGTTTTGAAACGAAGTATGTGTTAATTACTTAAAAAACCTATGATGGCCAAGAAAAAAACCTTCAGGGCCACAAAATCATGATTTCTGTACTTGTTATGTTTAAAAACCTGCAAGGGTCCTCCCTCAAGTAACGGCATGGTCCTTACATCTTCCCAGTGATATCATGCTTTTCCGCCATTTCGTGTCAGCAAACAAGGGATTCTCGCCGCTATTTTCTGTGACCTGAGCCGTTAGAGAGACCATTGATTTTACTAGAAACAAAGGCTTGCTGGCATCCCGATATTTCCGGGAAAACAGAAGCATCATCCACTATTATTCTAATGGGAACCGAGTAATTTTCTCTTGTCTCCGGAGGGCTATAAAAACAGGTATTGAGCGAACTTCCCCATTAGCCATACATAGTGACACAACCCAATTTATAAATAAATGGACAGTGTCTCAAAGTTATCAACAGGTAAGCCTCTCTTTCTATATACCATCAACCACCAAAAGGATGATCATACCCAAATTTAACCTACTATAACTCTCTATATTGGAATAGCAACTAACCCTCCCTCCTTCCATCTATTAAAAGATTCTCTCAGTGATAGAATAACCTAATTTTCTCACAAAACTCACGGCTCTAATTAAACGGCTAATCGAAGCCGAGCATCTGCTCTTCTGATAATTGCGTGAAGGGTTTCGTACTAGCCGGTAAATTTAAACACTAAGATATTACAACTGAATCGCAAATTAGAGTGTTATGGTTAAACATAATCCTTGATTTTAGTGTGAAATACTCAGAAGATATAAATTATCTAGGTATTAAATGAAAGGAGTGGACAATATTCTTTCATTATACTAAAAAATAGCAAACAAGCGTTCTTTTTTGATGATAGTATTGAATTATTCGATAGCCCCCTCCCCTGGGAATGGGTCAGATGTAGACCTGAAGTTTACTGATTCTATGAATTTTTTCTCTAGCATATTCTATTTTTAATGTGAAAAAATTTCATCAAGACGAGTTTCTCAAAGAAAAGTAAAGAGCTCCATCAAGCCAATAATGAGTAAAAATAAATTCAAATAGTCTTTTAAGTGTAAAGCTACCATAAATGACTATCATTAAATAAATGAAACTCAAAACGAACAGAAATCACAATAAATAGCCGATTCAAACTCAAAACGAGCAAAATTAACAGAGCAGGGCTGACAACCCCTATTCCTTCTCAAGACCAGAACACAATTTGCACTTTACTGAAAACAAAACACATTTGAAATGTTTTCACCTTTCTCACTTTTATAAATGAAAAATTATCAAAACCTTAACAAAGAAATGTCACTATATGTCAATTTAACTGACAGTCCATGCTAATTTGTTTTTTTTTGTTTTTTTTTCGTAAAACGTAAATTGTGTTCTGGTCTTAAGAAGGCATGGGGGTTATCGGCCCTACTTTGACTGGGCTACTTATTTTAATTTCTGTTCGTCTTGAGTTTCAGTTAATTATTGATGGTCATTTGTGGTAGTTTTACACTTGAAAGATTATTTGAATTTATTTTTGCTCATTCTCGGCTTAGTGGAGTCATTTTTTTTGAAAAACTTGTCTTGTACAAACATTTTTAAATTAATTTCTGTTTAGTTTTTATTGACATAGTCTTTTTCATGGAAAAATAATATTGTATATATTTTCAGTTTTCTTCTGTAAGAATCCATAGTATGGGTTGCTATTTGTATGTTGGAGAAGCTTTTTCAACAATTTTTAATCCTGACACAAACAGTTTTTTTTATTTAAATTTACAGCTTCTGAAGTTGACCTGAAAAATAAAACTTAATATCATTCCCAAAAGATTCTATTTAGCTCTTTGACATACTGGATACACTTTTGCTCTTTATTTTATTTAAGTTGTAGCAACAGATGTAGTAATAGTAGCGGTCTAGAGAAAGCTCAATGCTTGGTGGGAGGGGGTCTGTGTTTTTCTCAATCTCTATCCCTGACAATCTCCAGCTCAGAAGTATATTTCTATTGGGTTTTATATGTTTTACATGTTTTTATTTATTTTTTTTTGCAGAGTGGAATCATTGCATTTTAAAAAGTGCTTAATATTATACTATTAGATTTCTTACCCTCGACCGCTACAGCGGCCCCTCTGGCTTGCATTCTAGTCACTGCACCCTCCGGAGGGGAATCAGGTTGCATCCAGCCCTCAGGATGGGATCCATTCTATGTGTTTTTAATGTGCCTTGTGTTTTTCAATGTTCATATATACATATATGTTCAAGCGTCTGTTTTATGTAAATATGTTTTATTTATGTATTACAGAAACCATGCATTTAATTTCTTGAGTATTTATTCCACAGATTGAAGTTAAGTTCGATTCGTTGTATTTTGACAGAGAGAGGAGTATGTGTCAGTTAAAACACAAGATAGTGTATGTGTCAAACACAGGAGGAGTATTTCTCAAACGCAAGAAGTATGTGTCGAATCAAAAAATCAGACGCTGGCGTTCCTCTATAACTAATTGCCGAACTTACAGAACTGCAGAATTGGGAAACACCCACCACAGGCTTGTCGTCTCTAGCCTTAGACTACGCCTGAAAGCAGAGAAAAGTGAGCACCGTCCTCCCAAATTAGACATGAACAATCTCGCAAACTCCAACACGTGCCCGGTCTATGATGTCTCCATCTTAAACCGTTTCGACTGTCTTGGTCAAATTTCAGAATCTCAATAAGCATGGCAACTATTCAAGGAGGGCGTATTGCTTTCGGTCGAAAGTACTATCGGTCGTCTGAAGCCCAGAAAAAAGTCCTGGATATTGCTGGAAACTCTAAGACATTATTGAACAGTGGCGTAAAGCACGCCCAGTGAAGGACATGGTTATCTACAGACGTCTAAACGGCGTAAGAAATAAATTCCTCCACAGAGACAGAAAGCTGTTCACCAAAAAAAAGGCCGCTGATCTCGAGGAGGCCGCCAGAAAGGGTGACAAATGCACTCTATACAAACACCTTTGAGATCTTACAGATGGAAAGCCATCCTTCCTAGGCCCTATCATATCTAATGATGGAAATATTATCACTGACGAGAGCGCTCAACTGTCTGCCTGGAAGGATCACTTCTCTTCACTTGTAACCCTGGACTGTGTTAGCCAGCCCGACCCTGACCTTCTTCAAGTTGCATCCAACACCCCTGAGGCCCCGTGTGAAAGTGTGCACCACTCTTTCACCTCTACAGAAATCTTGAAATCTCTGAAACGGATGAAAAACAACCGAGCCCCAGGAGTCTGTGGTATCCCTGCAGAACTGCTGAAATATGGTGGGGCAGCGACCCTTCTCTGGCTCCAAGTACTGTTTTCTATAGTATTTAGTACAGAATGGATTCCAAAAGACTGGCGAGAAGGCATTATTTTGCCTCTCTGGAAATGGAAAGGCAGTCGCAGAATCTGCTCTAACTATCGTGGCATCACACTCCTCTCTGTGCCCGGGAAGCTCTTCGCTATGACCCTCCTGGACCGCTGTACCACTTTCTTCAGAAGCCAACGAAGAATCCAACAGGCTGGCTTCATGCCAGGAAGGTCCACCGTGGAGCAAATATTCACAATGCGGCAGCTGATAGAAAAGACTCGAGAATTTCAACAAAAAGCATATGTTGCTTTTGTGGATTTCACGGCTGATTTCGATTCTGTTGACCGGCAATCACTCTGGCTCATACTGAAAACAACGAGACTACCAGCGAAATACTGTAACCTTTTCGAGCGGCTCCATGAACGGACTGAGAGCTGCGTGCAAGTCAATGGCAGACGCAGCTCATCTTTTGAAATCAATACTAGAGTCCATCAGGGTTGTGCTGCTGCCTCAGAACTACTTAATTTTGTCATCAACTACATTATGACTCGGACTATAAACCGCCTACAGTTTGGGTTGCATTACGGTGAAAGAGTACTTTCAGACGTTGACTATGCCAATGACCTTGCTCTTGTCTCCGATTCACCGTCGAAGCTCGATTAGTTGGCAGAAGACAAAAGTGATGTTTGTTAACCGTGTAACTCGCCGCGTCTCCCGCCAGTCCTAATGGTCGGTGACAAACCAGCTGAGATTGTTGAGGAATTGACATACCTTGGCTCTATCCTCTCAAATGACGGATCAATCCTTAAGAATCTAATGCACCGAATTGCCAAAGTTTCAGCAGTAGTGGGAAGACTAAGTGCCCTTTGGAGGAAATCTTCTATCAGCCGTAGGACCAAGATGCGCATATACAATGCTTCGATGGGATCCGTGCTTCTTTACGGAGCCGAAACCTGGCCAGCCTTTCAGTCTGTGCTTAGCACCGTAAATATAGCCCAAACAAAACATCTTCGCCGCATTGAAAGACTACGCTAGCACAATTTTGTTAGCAACAAGAACCTCCTGGCGTTAACTGCTCAAATGTCCTTCTCAGTCCAACTCGCCCGACGAACACTACGCTGGTACAGACATCTCCTTCGCATGCCCCCCGACACTCCCGCACGAACGATTTTGGACTTTGATCCCATGCTGCACGGCGGGAAACACCCAAGAGGTTGTCCCCCAACCAGATGGAAAGACACGACAGGTGCCTTCTTAGTCACGGCAAATATTCAGGAGGATGTCCAAATCCTCGCAAGAGACCGGTCCAAATGGAGGCACCATGTAGCATCACTCTCGACGCCGGAAGCTTTTCGGCAGGAGAAATTAAGTGAAAGTAAGTCAATGTCTGGTAAAACAATACTTTTAACCAAAACTATTCAAAATCGTAATAAAATGTTTTTAGAAACCCGGGAAATACCTATTTTTTCTATAGTATGTGGTAAGAGTCTTATGATTAAATAGAGTCTATTGCATTGGACATGAAACTCATATGCAGACTCGACATGTTTAATATTATTGAACCAAATTCGCGGTTAATTATTGATTATTTAGCTGAAGCCATTGAAGAATGGTCTCAGGAGATGTTACAATTACTTAAGGTCCGGTCCCGTCACGAAAAAACATCTGTAACCTTTGTTCTCTATAATCTCTTTCATATGAGTAAATTTATGAGAATATTTGCGTTGAACTTTGTTTGTTTGCGATTCAAGTTCTCTTATATCTTTAAACAAGGAGATATATCCCGGAGAACCGAAATTTTTACTCTCGGCATACAATCAAGCTACTAATAAACCTTATGGATACATTCTATTGGATCTTAACCAAAACGCACAAGAAGAGTAACGTGTAGTCACGGATATTTTTGATAATGAAATTACTGTATATCTACCCGTAGATAGTTAAAAAGGTCACTAGTCATTATCACGACACTGAAGAAACTACATGAAAACATTCATTTACTTTCTGTCCTAGGTAATTCAAAACCGTGACTTAGGAGAGCTGTACTCAAGCACGGTATCGACAATGAATTCATTAATCTTCTATCTGAGCTTTGTTTAAATTTAGTTGAAGGTAATATTCAGCCGCCAGAAGGTGTTAGCAATGGACAAAATAACATCGTTCCCATGTACGTGTCCTAGAGTGCAAAAAGAAAGGAAAATATTTTAAAAGAAAACGATTTGTTCAAGCGGGTGGTTGTTTCTTCTCATTGTGACGGTTGATAATCGCAGGACTTGTAAACACTATTCTCAAGATAGCTAAACCTTACAAAGTGACGCCAATTGAAGTCGCTCTTTCACCAAAAGAACACTTTGAAGATGATCTTAACGAATTTAAAAGTTGTTAGTATTAATAAAAGACTTGTTACTACTAAGAAAAAACCTATTAGTATTACGAAAAAAAAATACTTATTACCGTCATGGAAAAAAACTTATTAGTTTCATAAAAAAAAACCTTGCTACTACTAAAAGGACAACTGGTTGCTGTCATTATTACTCATTATTACTAGAAAAATTGCTAATCTTACAAAAATTGCTATTATTAAGATAAACTTGTTACTATTAAGAGACAAACTTGTTACCATTAAGAAAAAAACTTCTTAGTATAGAGAAAAACATGTTACTATTAAGAAATTACTAGTAGTAAGAAAACTCGTTTCCATAAAGGAAAAATGTTGTTAGTTTTAAGCAAAATCTCGTTATTATCATTATCGTATTATTAGAAAAAAATGGTCATTCTTAAGAAAAACATGTTACAATAGTAATGTTACAATAAATATTCGTTACTATTAAGAAAAACGTGTTACTATTAAGAAAAAACTTTTAGTATTTTCAAAAAACTTTTTAGCATTAAGAAAACTTGCTAATCTTATAAAAACTTCATGCTACTGGCTAAGAAAAAACTTCTTAGAATTAAAAAACTCGTTACTATTAAGAAAAAACTTAATGTTATTAAGAGAAAACTTGTTACTTCTAAGAACAGTTTTGTTAGTATTAAGAAAAAACTGGTTGATGTTAATAAAAACTTTGTTGCTATTAGAATAAATTGTTAGTATTAAGAAAAACTTGTTACTTCTAAGGAAAATTTTTTTTAGCATTAAGGAAAAACTTGGTGCTTTTAAGCATAACCTTGTTACTATTAGAAAAAATTTATTAATATTCAGAAAAAACTTGTTATTATCAAGAAAAAATTTTTACTATTATCAAAAAAATTGCTAATCTTGTAAAATTTTTTTAGTATTAAAAAACTTATTACTGTTACAAAAAAACTGTTCGGTATTATGGAAAGCTTGCTACTATTAATAAAAAACGTACTGCTTCTACGAAAAGTTGTGCTAGTAATACGAAAAAACTTGTTGCTATGAAGAAAAACCTTATTACTATTAGAAAAAAAAATTTAGTATTAAGAAAAACCTTGCTACTATTAACAAAAAATTTATTAGTATTAAGAAAAACTTGTTACTATTAAGAAAACACTTTTACTAAAACCCTTTGCCATTAAGAAAAATGCTATTAGTATATAGAACAAACGCGTTACTATTAGAAATTTTTTTACTATTTTAGAAAAACTAGTTCATTTTTAAAAGATATGTTACTTGAGGAAAACTTGTCACCATTAAGAAAAAGATTGTTAGTATTACAAAAAGCTTGCTTTTATTAAGAAAAAAAAACTTGTTACCATTGTGGAAAAAAAACTTCTTGTTATTAAGAAAAACATGTTACTATTAAGAGAAAATTTTTCTGCTATTAAGAAAAAATTTATTACTATTATTAAAAAATTTTTAGTACAAATAAAAACATGTTGCTATTTAAAAAATAATTTTAGCACTTAGAAAAAACTCGTTACTTTTAGAAGAAAATTGTTAGTATTAAGAAAAACTTGCTAATCTTAAAAAAAATTCTACTATCATTGAAAAACTTTTTAGCATTAGGAAAACTTGATAATCTTGTAAAAAAAATTCTTAGTATTGAGAAAAAGATGTTACTACTAAAAAAACTTATTACTTTGGTGATTGAGAAATTCAGAGCTAGTGGACATAATATCAAATTGTTCGTTCCGCATACAATCACGAATCAGTGAAATATTGCTGTGGGTACACGTACCTATGCTGATTCGTCATTTATGAATCGTAAATTTCCTGCAAAACTTGCTTTGGCTTTTGTAAAAAATACTAGCGCCATATTATCATGGACAAATTCTCTGCATAAATTTGAAATACTTTCGTCTCTTGTATGTAAAGTAAATTGAATTCTACTCTACAATTTGTATTTTGATAAATCGTACAGGACTCTATATGAATTTACAATGCTATAACCGACTATGAATTATTCGGGATTATAGACAGGGTTATGCTATAAGCCTATATGAATTATTAGAAAATGGTATAACCGAAGAAATGTTTGCCAAAACTCATGGTATCATTGTATTGGATTTTTCTGGTACTCAAGATTCTGCTACTGTCTGAACGAGTACATTACGTTTAGAGTGAATCTTTGCAGGACTATCTTACTAAATCTTAGGACAATCTTACTAAATCAATTTGAAACCTATTGGGAAATTACCCCTGATGACAGTGTTCTATTAGACTTGGTACCATGAACAAGAATCAAATAATCAATGTATTCAATTTGGATCTCTACATGTTCAAATACAAATCCTACTGTATACCCTCGGATTTCCTCGATCATATTCAAAGCATTAACAATATCCTTATCATAGTTAATAGTAGACCATCAATTGTAAGGACATTGCATTGGCTATTCGTCTTTCAAACAACGAATAATATTGAATTTTTTGATCCTCTTGGTCTGCCATATGCATTCCTTTCCCGTCACATTACAAACTTTCTTGAGCACAAAATTGGAAGCGATTACAAGATTTATCAACCAAAACCAGTAGTTTTCGGGCAATACTATATTTAATTTTTTGATGTCATGGATATATTTACAGTGAATTTCTTAGCATTTATGGTGACAATTCTCGATTGAATGACCCTGTAGTTGAAAATACTCTTTCTTATCTGTATGAAATAAATTTCAGTGCACTAAGAGTAAAATGTATTAAAAATAAATTTGTTTATTAATAAAACTTGTATGTACAAGACTCTATGTTCTTTATATGTCTTCTTCTACGTATAAATATCCATCGTTAATGATAAGTGGCGGCAGCTCGTAAGGATTTAACTTATATTTATCTTGGCATGCAAAGTCAGGGTTACATTTTCTACAATATAATGTAACTTCATTTTTATTATGTCTCTTCGTAAAGTTAATGATACTGTTCTGATTCCTACTGCAAAAGTCGTGTATCTTAATTAGATTAATTGAAGCAATATCACACACAATATTCTTATGTAATCACCTTGAGTAACAGCCCAATAAAAGTCAGTAGGCTTATAATCATAGCAGCCAGTATCTTCACAGCGATGTCATATAAAATACGCTTATTTATTATTCGAGTAATTGAAGCATAGACGAGGTTCTTCCTCCCAAAGCAATTTAAAATTATAACGAAACCAGTCTCTTAAAAACAAACTGAAATCACATTTAGGGTATCCTGCAATCATACCAGGGTAAGTATTTTACCATTGATCATATTTATCTTAATGAAATTTGGAGCATAGGAAAGCTCTAGCGTGAGAGTCATCTGTCTCTTGAAGACAGGAATCACAGTCTTTAATTTTCCCAGCTTATCCTATATGCAATTTACATGGATTGCATAATCTACACTTTTCATCATATTCTTCATGAATCGGATGAATAAAATGACTCGGGATGAATAAAATGAATGTCTTCTAGGAGGAGGAGCAATATTTTGACTTCTTGCAAATATTGTGTTATCTTGCAAAATGGCCGTCTAGATAGTGGTTAAAAGCAAAACCGCAATATCATTTTGTTTTGTTTCAATTGCTGGACCAATAAATAGAGTAAATTCATTGAGTCAGAGCCATGACGTAAAAAGTTTTTCCCTAGCCCTCGTAGGTTTTTAAAGACAAACCTCTATTATGTAACAAGCAAACACAGCATGCAAAAATAAACATTCCCTATGACGTAACAGACACCTGCACTTCTCAGAAAATATTCCCTATGACATAACATGCACCCGCATCTCTTAGAGAATTAATAACACTTGGATCTTGAGGGAATTGGCGTTCGACTTAAGTCATTAAAGGAAGAAAGGAGCAGCGATATAAACCTTAAAAGCCGTCACTACTCATGCTAATTAATTTAGTTATTTTGTCACAAGTTTTTTTTTACCGGTATGTATTACATTATTTTTCCTTTTGTTGAATTTTTATGCTAGTGACTAATAGTCCCTAATTTTTTTTGTTTTTATCTAAAAAAAATATATATTTCAAGAATATAAACCTTTATTCAGAATAGGAAAGTTAAAATTTTATCTGTATAAAATATTTCCAAGATCTAAGAAGTCTTTCCTCAATTTATTTTGAGATCCTTTTGTAGATAAATTTGAAGATGAAATTTGAGATAGAATTTTAACTGGTACGATATTTTACTTGTCTAGGTTCCCAAGGAAGAATGGGCCCTGTGAGGCTTCAACTTCTGGCTGCTCAACGCTGAGCCACTTCGCTCTGTAGCTTTTTTCCATTCTCCTTATCTCCCTCTCCCATAGCTATTGCAACTACTACTATTACTACCTAATGACTGCAGTATCAATTCGCCTAAGGTTAGCATAGCTGTCACGCTCCTCTTACAACCCGATCCATTCAAATCCCCATTATTTATCACTCCCAAGAAGGTTGATTTTTTTTCAAATTCTTCCTTATGACATCTTCCCTCCCGGTTTGGGGACGACGTGCATTTTTTCCGCCCTAGATGAATAGCCGAAAAGAACAATCTTTGACAATTTTTTCCTTCATCCGCAAGAAGCATCCTAGCCATCTCAACCTTTCCCATTTCCTCAGGGTCGAATTTAAAGCTTTGAAGCTTCTAGGTCCAAGCGTTTTTACCCTTCTTTTGTGCGAGATCTTTGGGCAAATTTTTATAAATTTGGGGATAGTGGAAATGCTGAACAGAATGCAAATGATGAGCCAAAAATAATGAAAGAGAGAGGTGATACCGAACCCTCAGCTGCCATTCTTGGGAGACATCTGACAGTTTTTAAGTGGCCACAGAATCCCTGTGTTGTTTTAAAATCACTTTTTTATGAATAGACAACGTGGTGGTGGGGTATATCTAGCCCTTTGACGATAAATCACAGCAGTGCAGTTTTGTAAAGAAAAAAATCACTAAGTGATAATTTATTACGCCCCTGGCAATTTGTGCCCCTAGGCCCAGGCCTATTGGTAAACCCTGGTCCGCATTTCCTAGTCATTGTAACTGTTAGTCCATACATCCGTTCATAGTGCCATGCAAACTAAAAGTTTTACAAATAACCATTTTCTTTCAGGAGGAACAAACAGATGTAGATTCGAAGAAATCTGAAGCTTCTTCAGTGATTAGCCAGCGGGGGTTAATTGCAAATATAGGAGATGCAACCACGGAAGCAGAGCCGCTTACTGGGAACAAGCCTCCCAAGCCTCTCAAACTTAAAAAGAAAGTTTACGAGTTTTACGGAGCACCCATTACAAAGTTCTGGGTCCATTCAGTATGTTACTTTTCTTTGAATCTTGTATTACATATTATTGTATTATATAAAAAAGTTGAAAGAGAAAAGTTGAAACTTTAAATGAACAAAAATTATTTCTCTTCAGCCGGTTCAGTACATATCTGCAAAATTGGTATAAAAAATCTTTGATTGCTGCAAGAATTTTTCTACCAACATAGAATTTTCCCCTATTTCACGAAAATGCGAACACCCGTTGAAGAAAAAAAGGGGTATCTTCAACATGTCTCATAAACCAAGTAACACAGTTATAGATATTTGTCTATTCACAATGACATTAAAAGTTCAAAATGGATAAAGATAAAAACCTGGACACGAGCATAGAATGGATAAGAGACGAAGACTGATGGCTGAATGTGTAAGGGGATCGAAGGATATTTCCGGATATTTTGGTAAAATATCCGAAAATACCCGGACATCGAAAGGTAAGTTTTGACTAATAATAAACCCCCTCCACCCTCAAAAAATCCTTAATTTTAGTTTTATGACTAATTAAATAGCGAATGGCCCAATAGGGCTTTCGTGTGAATAAATCCATCTATACATTTATTTTAACTATATAGCTAATTCGTTGAAATTAGATGAATGAAATAATTAAAAGCAATTTAGGCTAGGAACAGATACATGAGGTCGGAGGGGGCAACCCTCCTCCTAAGATACTTCTGGTACACTTGTTCCGTTCTCTTTTCTCTCTTTTAATCTTTTTAAAATAAACTTTTTAATTTAGTGCCCACCTCGAGTCACTTTGGCACCCTTGGTTCAGGAGCCCCCTTACCCAAGATTTTGCTCTTGATCTTGGAGATTCAGACATGAAACTGATCGCACGATCGGTTTACGGATCATTTCGTCATAAATTATCAGATAAACCTCGTTTTCATGAAAAATTAATCATATAATTAAACTTGCTTGCTAGATATTCATCTCCAGAATGTGTTTTCTTTTTTTCTTTTTTTTTTTTAGCAGATTTGTTTTATTGTCTTTCTTGTGAGCCCGTCGATTTAGGGTGTGGTGTCTGGGCTTCAATAATGGGGATATGACAAGGCAACTTACAACATTAATTTATGTTAAGGAGTAATTTTTTTGAACTGCCCCTGTCGACTACCCACTCAAAAAAATTCTTAATTTTAGTTTTGTGACTAATTAAATAGCGAATAGCCGAATAGGGCTTTCGTGTGATAATTCTGTCTATCTATTTATTTTAACTATATAGCTAATTAGGTTGAAATTAGATGAATGAAAGAGTTAAAAGCAATTTAGGCCAGGAACAGATCCATGAGATCGGGGGGTGACCCTTCCCCCAAGATATTTTTGGCGCCCTTATTCTGTTCTTTTTTCTTTTTTTAATCTTTTTAAATATAAACTTTTTAATTTGGTGCCCACCTCGAGTCACATTGGCGCCCTTGGCCCTGTTTCAGACATGAAAATGCTCACACGATCATTTTACGAATCATTTCGTCATAAAATTACAATATTAGCCTCGTTTTCATGAAAAATTAGTCCATGTAATTAAACTTGCTTGCTAGATCTTCATCTTCAGAAAGTGTTTTCTTTTTTTCTTTTTTTTTGGCAATTTTTTTTCTTCTCTTTCTTAAGAGCCCATCGATTTAGGGTACGGTTTCTAGGAGTCATTGATAAGGGTATAATAAGGATGGGTCACGGGAGGGGAGACACATTCTAAAGGGGTTTTTTGGAAAATATTTTGGACATCCGAGTTTGCCATGTGGGATTTGGGAGAGTTAATTCACATGCCCTTTCTTATTGAGCTGCCTGACTGTAGTAAGATGCAGGGTAGAATAGTATCTTCTTAGGACGAAGTCCTAGTGGAATCTCGTTTATTTTATCCCAACATAATGTGGAAGTTCGAAACTACCCAGATTGATAAGGTCGACGTGGGCTGGCTTATTCACAAGTATCAAGTATCTCAAGCTCTTTGGAAGACTATTGAATTTTTTTATTGCCCTTGTCTCCTTCCCTTTCGTCATTGACTACCCCGATATTACCCCCATATTTTGTTTATTATTACCCCAAAATTATGGGAGATAAATAGATAATAACCATATCAATGTCTGTCTAATCGTATATTATTTCGTCTACCATAGCTACAGTTTCTTTGATATAAGCATATTTCTTGGGACCCATCTGCAAATCAGAAGTGATCGCCTGCTATAAAGCATGTGGAAAATTTTAGGTTTGAGAAACGCCTAAATTTCCCGGTTGGGAACACTTTTGGTTGACTGATACTGCATCCTTCTTTTTGTAGATATTGTGGTGCAATTGTTTCATAGATTCAAAGAGTGGTGGTAATAGAACAATAAAACGCTAAAACAAGAGGTTTCAACCACTTGCCTTCCCTTGTATTCCATTAGAAACAGATAGCTTTCGAAAACTGTCTTTTTTCCATATTTCAAAAAATCCAGAGAACCAAACTAAACCAAAATCAACTCCGAAAAAATTCGAGAACTTCTCTGATACTTATGACAGTTTAGGGGACGCTTAAAATTTGCCCTAGTTGCTACCGTGTTAATCATAACAATTTAAAGTAAGGTGTGCTCCCAGATTGGAACGCTGGACGCTACTGGGTTAAGTTAGAAATTATTAAAGTACGTGTTTAAACAGCATTTTCACCGTCTTTTGGCAAAACACCTTAAATTGAGATAAGGCAGAACACCCAAGACCATCTATTTCTGAAGTGAACAAAATCATCAGAAGAAAACGCTGAATCTCTACTTAGGGTGTATTTTTGAGAATATTTTTCTTATTTTTCACCGCTTAAAGGGGAGTTTTACAAAGAAAAAGTGACCTAACTGATTCTAACAAGAGGAATGCTCAGAGTTGATCATTTAGGACTTGATTGAGCGTTGGAGGTCAATATACTGATCAAGCAGAATCGTAAGAAAGGTAGAAACGTAAGAAACGTAGAGAAAGGTATATCTAGCAGAAAATAGAACTGTTATACTATATACATAATGTATACTGTATACTGTAACTGTGTACATTACAATATTAATACTTTGTGATAATGTACATGACATTATTTCCATGTTTTGGTTTCATGTTTTGGTTCTGGTTCCGATTAAAGAATCCTCGAAAAAAGGAGCCCTTGACACAAGTAAAAACCAAATATTGCCTTGCTTGTCGTGGAACGTCTTCAAAACATTTTCTAGCTGCCAAAGCAACAAGGCAGGACCCCCACATTTCAAGTGCTGCTCAGATATTCCGGAGCAACCAGGCGTGCGGTTGGTTTTCAGTCTCTTTATAGAAAATGTTGGAATCTTGTAGTGAATCAAGGGGCTGCTTTACAATTCTCTACCTCTTGTATAAACAGTTGTATTTAAACTCTTAGAAATTAAAGGTTTCCCCATTAATTGACTTTTTACCCAACTCTAAAGAAAAAAAAATTAGTCTGGTCTACTCATTCTGAAAGTCTGAGTGAAGCCAAAGTAATCTATTCATCAAAGAATCTGCTCGCGTCTGTTAGTAATACGCATTTTACTGCTATAGGAAAATATTATTGACTTTCAAAGAGGTTTCTTTGTCATTTTACATCAGCACCAACCGGATTCTCACAAACGAAATGGTCTGACGAAAGCGTTATCTACACCCCCCTATCATACGCTCGAATCATATTGGTACCCTTGGTCCAGTGCCCCCCCCCCAAGATTTTTCTCTAGATCTGCCCCTTGGATAGACCAAATTTCGGCTTATATAAGCCTTGTTGCTTAATTCTTATAAATCCAACACGCTTTTTCATAGTATCACCACTAATTAGATAAGTGTTATGACTACTTAGTGACCAAAGAAGGTTTCTATGCATAAAACAAATTATTTTTTCCGGTTGTTTTTGTTGCTGTTGTTGTGTTTCTTGTTATTTTTACTTTTGCTTTTTTATTGTGTTTCTTTTTGTTGGTTTGTTTTCATGCTATTTTAATATTTGCCGTAATGTGTTAGATTTAATACAAGTATTTCACAATATCTTATGGTGAAGGAATGGGGGGACTAAATGAGCTCTGCTCTCCCTTGACTAGGACTGTGACTTCGCTGTAATCATCCAATGCAATTTATTTATAACCTATCTTTTACAAAAAGAGGACAAAACGCCCTTAAGATGGAGTAATAAAAAAGACTATAAATAAATACAAATCAACACCAACAAATAGTCAAATAAATAATGTTGACCAAGTATGAGATACTATCGACATAGAAGAACGAAAATCGTACAGCATTTTATCAATAACACATATAGGTGAAACTAGGCGGAGTTTTCTCTTCAAGTAACTATTTCTAGTCCAAGAAGGGTAACTGAAAATAAATTTGGCATAACGAAAATATACTCTAAGAACAGATAGTTTCTGAGGTTCACTAAAATACTGCCCAACCGGACAAAGAGGATGCAGATGAGGTACAACTAGGCTGTTAAATTTGTTTTGCAAGATTTAATTTATCATGTGTTTAGTATTAGATACAATTGAAGCATAAGCAATTCTTAGTTTTTGTTCAAATTTTCAAGGGATAATTTCTAGTTTCTTTTATATTTATTTATAATTATTTTTTATTTGTAATGCTTTATGCTGTCTATACTAGTCCATAGTACTGGATCCAGCCCTATATGTATAGACGAGTCCAGCACTGGATTCGTCTAGATTGAATACAATTATTATGGTAACAATTGTCAGTAAAATTCAACAGCAAATATATACGATAATATTTACTTTTTTAAGAGCTATCACAAGCTCTAATGCAGCCAAATTTGCTTCAAAACAAAAGTCAAAATAATCAATCAATTGGTAAAATAAAAAGTTAAAATGAGCCATGTCTAAGAACTAAGTGAACTTTGTACGATTAATGGTAAAAAGCAACAGAGGGAGGTATTATAATACTTTATGACAAACAAATATCATAAGCCATAAAAAAATAACCAATCAACATTCCAAGTCAAATATTATAAAATTTAAACAATTGAAATTGAAAAGTCAAAATCATTAAAAATTCGAGAAGAACATAATGGTTAAACATAGTTTTTGGTAGAGTGTAGCCATACAACAGGTTCGAGTCTTCGACCAACAGTCAAAATAACAAAAGCCGTAAGAACAAAAAATAAAGCAGCATGAATAAAATAAAGTAATAGTAAGTAAAATTTGGATTAGCAAGTTCAAAATGAAATATAGCATAAACCCAAATAAAAAAAAGTCGTCTTCAAATTTATTCATTCTTAATTAATTATTTTAATAATACTGACATGTAAATATAACATATAAATATTAACAATTGAAAAAAGGATTGTTCAAAAGACTAAATTAAGAAAAGAAATTTGCATAATAAATGAGCAAAACAAAAGTTTTAATAAGTAAACGAGAGCTAAGAGCTCATATGGCACTTGTGACGATGTCGAAAGAGCCAAGAGCTCATATGGCATGAGCTCTAGCGAAATTCTAAGAGCCAATAGATTGATTGAAATGGGAAGTCAGAGGCTTAATGCCAGTCAGGATTTAAAATAAGAGCTCTGACACACGAGGTCCTTCTAAATTTCAAATTCACTAAGATCCGATCAGCCACTCGTAAGTTAAAAATACCTCATTTTTTCAAATTTTCCTCTCCCTTCATCTCCCCAGATGTTAGAATCGGTGAAAACGACTTTATCAAGTCAATTTGTGCCAGTCCCTGACACACCTACCAATTTTCATCATCCTGGCACGTCCAGAAGCACCAAACTCGAGAGCGGATCCGTTCCACTTACGTCAATCACGTATCTAGAACTTGTGCTTATTCTTCCAATCAAGTTTCATCCCGATCTCTCCACTCTAAGCGTATTCCAAGATTTCCGGTTTCCAAGATTTCTGTTTCCCCCTCCAACCCCCTATGTCCCCGGATCCGATTTGAATCAAAAACGGAGCATCAGAGACATAAGATCTTTCTATATATCAAGTTTCATTAAAATCCGATCACCCATTCGTAAGATAAAAATACCTCAATTTTCACGTTTTCCAAGATTTCCGGTTTCCCCCTCCAATTCCCCCAATATGACAGGATCTGGTTGGGATTTAAAATAAGAGCTCCGAAGCACAATGTCTTTCTAAATATCAAATTTAATTAAGATCTGATCATCCGTTCGTAAGTTACAAATATCGATTTTTTTCTAATTTTTCCGAATTACCCCCCCCCCACCCCAAACTCCCCCAAAGAGAGCAAATCCGGTCCGGTTATGTAAGTCACTTATCTTGGACTTGTGCTTATTCTTCCCACCAAGTGTCATTCTGATCTCTCCACTCTAAGGCTTTACCAAAACTTCCGGTTCCCCCTAAATCCCATCAATAACACTGGATCCAGTCGGGATTGAGATCCAATCCCTCCTTCGTAAGTTAAAAACACCTCATTTTTTCTAATTCTTCAGAATTAACCCTTCCCCCCAACTCCCCAAAGAGAGCGGATCCATTCCGGTTATGTCAATCACGTATCTAGGACTTGTGCTTATTTTTCCCATCAAGTTTCATCCCGATCCCTCCACTCTAAGCGTTTTCCAAGATTTTAGGTTTTCCCTCCAACTCCCCCCAATGTCACCGGATTCAATCGGAATTTAAAATGAGAGCTCTGAGACACGATATCCTTCTAAATATTAAATTTCAATAAGACCCGATCACCTGTTCGTAAGTTAAAAATACCTTATTTTTTCTTATTTTTCCGAATTAACTGTCCCCCACTCCCCCCAGATGACCGAATCAGGGAAGTGACTATTTTTAATTTAATCTTGTCTGGTCCCTGATACGCCTGCCAAATTTTATCGTCCTAGCTTATCTGGAAGTGCCTAAACTAGCAAAACCTGAACGGACTGACAGACCAACAGACCGACAGAATTTGCGATCGCTATATGTCACTTGGTAAATACCAAGTGCCATAAAAAGGAGTAATTTTTTCGTGTTATTATCTCCAATAAATTAAATATTTATTTTATTTTATTCAAAGCTATTCCCCCCCCCTCCATCTTTTTCTTTTGATGCTCATGCTTCGAAATTTCTTTTACAGATTGCCTATTTCATATTTTTGTTTATTTATTCATACACAGTGCTAATCCGTACACTGCCTGTTATTGAATGGAATGAATACTACGTTTTGAGCTATGTTGTAACCCTTAGCATGGAGAAAGTACGAGAAATTGCTGCAACAGATGGTGTCAGAACTTGGTAAATAATTATTCTTCTTCTTTTTAAATTCTTATAATAGTTGTTATTCTTTTATAGTTCTGTCATTTCATGATATTTATTTTTTTTACGATTACATGTGATATAGTTTTGCTCTTATTCTATTATTATGACATGATGATAACTAATACTTAATATAATTTTAAATAGTAGGCTTTTTTTCTGATAAAGCTGAAAGTTTCAGATAATATACTCTCTAGTCAAGGAATATTCAACAGTAAAAACAAGAGTTTTTTTAACGATAAAGGGCAAAACCTGAAGCTTCATGGGCTGAAAAAAATGTGTTTCTAAAAGATTGTGTTTCTAAAAGAAACAACAAAAAATTGTGTTTCAGAAAGAAATTTACTACATTTTTCTCGTGGGAGAGTCTCAATTTTTTCTGATTGTCAGAATGGGTTAACAAAATGGTTCCAATAGCACACATTTATTTCAATCCACCACCCTTTCGTTGGGCTTCAAACTCTTTTCCAAAATCCCCAAAAATTTATGTTAGCCATAAACTTTTACTATTAAGATAAATCTAAAATAAAAGCTTTCATTTCTTGCTACTTATAGCACGGCCAGGCGTTTCCTACAGTTTCCTATTACAGATCATATCAACACTTTTTTTTTATTTCACACTTTATTGCTAAGTCTTTCAGCTTATAATTTTTTAATATTATTAATGAGCAAAATTTCATGTAATAACATTGCCTATATACAATGCACTTAGAGAAAAAACTAAAAATAAAACTATATTTTTTTTCGATTTCTTGGTGATGTAAAACGATCTACTGTGATGACAAACCAGTATCTATGGCTGAGTAGCTAGCCCCACTCTTTCAAGACTCTTCACATTTTCTTCTTCTTCTTTGTTTGTCAGCTTCTTTTTACGTTTGGTGGACGATCCCGCTCTGGCTTTTAGATGTTTTCCCTTAGTACATGACGAACGTGTAATGGGCACCCATTCAAAGGCATGCTTGCTAGCAACCTAGTAAGAAACGATCATGTCCCATATTATGAAATACAACAGCCCATAACTCCTAAAAAAAAATCGAAACACAAAGTATACTATTAGAATCGCCTTGTTAGAAATCCTTAGGTAGGAAACTTACAGCTCCTTGGGTTGAATAACAAAGAATTACCGTTAAGAACACAGTTTAGCCCATGGCAATTAATTTAATTTTGAAAGAAGGAATGACGACAGAAACCTACATGGTAGCATAAGTAAGCTATAAGTGTGTATCGAGTTCCAATCGAGATTCGAACTCAAATCGCAGGATTCAGACTCCCAGGTGCTAGCCAATACACCATGAAACGTCGATATGGCAAAGAATTCTAATAGTAGGTGATATACATATTTGATATGACTTATCGATGAGGGTCCGAGAATTTCAATTGAGATTTAGTAGTAAACAAAGGTTTAACCCCCCGGGTTGCAGCGGTAGCTAGCAACCTAGTGAGAGACGATCACGTACTTTAGTAAAAACTACAATAGCCCATAACTCCTAAAAATACAGTCAGATGAAAACAATAAGTACACTAGTAGAATCGCTTTGTCCAAAACTCTATATAAAAAACTTACCGTCTCTTAGCTTGAACAACAAGGAAAAAATACTGGCTTGAAAAATCAAAAAGTGTCTGCAACCATGATATTCCTCTTACACGGCATCTTTTTTTCTTTTTTTTTCCTCAGATGGCTTGGCACTAGAACGTCGTAGAGAGCTGTTTAGTGGCTCATTTTAAAGGAGATTACCACACCTAGTGCCTTTCGTAATTGAAATTGATTTAATTGTAATCGTTTTTTTTACGAAAAATCATATTAAAGAAGGAGCTGTAGCCAATAGTAATTACAGTGCTTAAATAAATTAAACAAAAAAACAAGTTTTTATAACTGAAAGTAAGGAGCGATATTAAAGCTTAAAACGCACAGAAATTACTTCGTATATGAAAGAGGCTGCTTCCTCATCAACGCCCCGCTCTTTACGCTAAAGTTTGACTCTTTCTCTCAATTCTTCTTTTTAAAACAGTAAAAAACTGTTTTAAAACGATCACCCCTGGGAAAAAAAAAAAAAAAAAAAAAAAAAAAAAAAAAAAAAAAAATAAACACGCATCCGTGATCTGCCTTCTGGCAAAAAATGCAAAATTCCACATTTTTGTAGATAGGAGCTCGAACCTTCTACAGTAGGGTTCTCTGATTCGCTGAATCTGATGGTGTGATTTTCGTTAAGATTCTATGAATTTTAGGGGGTGTTTCCCCCTATTTTCTAAAATAACGCAAATTTTCTTAGGCTCGTAACTTTTGATGGGCAAGACTAAACTTGATGAAACTTATACATTTAAAACCAGCATTAAAATGCGATTCTTTTGATGTAGCTATTGGTATCAAAATTCCATTTTTTAGAGTTTTGGTTACTATTGAGCCGGGTCGCTCCTTACTACAGTTCGTTACCACGAACTGTTTGATAAGTATATACATGATGACACAACACTCACTTTTTTTGAGAAGATAATATAAGAAAAATGTCTTTTGAAAATTTATTTTCCTGTTTAGTCGCCTTGCAACTTTAGTTTGCCTCACTCAGAAGCCTGAGCTCATTTATTCTGATCATAATTTACTGGCAATAAGTGCGGTAATATGGTCCTCATCATTTTTTTGTATGCTAGGCAATCGTATCATCTGTCCCATCTAATCATCCGTATCATTTGTACGCAATCAATCATCTGTCCCAGTATAAAAGAAGTGACCCGTTTTTTGATACTTTACCTAGTGGCTATCAGTCCATAAGGACAAAACCTACATTCATAACAGTCATGGTGCTAGATCAAACTTTGATCATATTACAGTTTCAATTGGATCACTCGTGGTTCCTCCTGTAATTTTTTTGGAAGATAAAATTGAGGATGATCACCTGCCTTTAACTTGCGAAATTAAGTCGGTTGCTCTACTGGCTTATGACCGTTCTTCTGACCATAATAAATGGTTTGATAAGCCAAATTGGAAAAGACTAAATTCTAAAGTTTGCTTGTACAAATAAAATCATTAATAGGTCAATATTTAAGGAAATAAATATTTTAGAACAAAATTGAAAAAACTATTGAAATAACGATTGCAAAAAATTGAAAAAACAATAAAATTGCGTCCCTCCAAATTTCGAAACATACATCTCTCTCCCCCTCCCTCACTTGAATAATTGTAAATTTACACCACTGCTTTAGCCTGTGATACCTCCTTCGCCTGTGATGCCTCAGTGAATTTGATCTCTGCTTGGCGACACAGGGCCTGGGGTTTGATCCTAGCTGTCATACGGCCGACTTAAGAACCGTTGTCGTCAAGAATCGTCGTTAATCTGTAGATTAGAGTGAAGCGATCCGCTTAGATTCTATGAATTGCTTTAAAACTCCCACGTGAAAGCAGTGTTTTAGGGTATCAAAGCTGAAACATCAACTTTGAGGTAACTTTGCCAGATGGGGTGCATTTGTGCCATGTGAGTTCTTTCAGAGGTGGTTTCGCGGCAGCAATTATATGACGTAGTATGAGCTATATTACTAGAGATGATATTGGTAGTGTACAGGACGCTTGCCGTTCAGATAGGCAATACAATAATGGATGAATTTTGTATTGATATCATGTTCGCTAAGTGCATTTCGGCTCAAGTTTCTAATTATATTTCAGCCGATACATGGAGTCCAGTTTATATAAGCGCTCTGGTTGTCGTAGATGGCTTCGATAAACTTTACATTACCCCTTAACTGCATCTGTTTACCTTATAGAATGAAATTAGAAAACATGATAGAATACCAGTTGGGCACTGTTCATAAAACTTGGCTTTATTTTTTCGACTACAAGATGCTTTTAGCGGTCAATACAAACAGAGTTTTTAAATGCTAGTTTCTATCTAATGCTGAATTTGTTTTGTGTCAGAAAATGCAAAATCGACATGTCTTTTAATTTTATTAACCATCACTTCACTTTCATCTAATGACTCATAGGAGACCACAATGGTACTAATTTGAGACAGCGTTTATAATATCAACTAGCTGTTGGGGTGGCGCTTCGTGCCACCCCAACACCTAGTTGGTGAGGGCGCTTCGCGCTCCCCAAGCCCCCCGCGCGCGTAAGTCGTTACGCGCCATATTAGTTACGCGCCATTGAAGTTGTGTCCCTGTGTCCCACCTGTGAATATAGGTAGATATATATATATGTTTTTACCTACGTAAAAATTGCGAATATACAACATTCTTTGCTGTCCCATTGTCTATGCATATAAATAGATTGTCAGGTTTACCGACTCTTGAACATGCAACATATAATTGTCCATGGGAAAAACAATCCGTATTCAGATCTATACCTCATTATTCTAATGATTGCCATTGAGTTTTGCTGATGGTGATTGCTAATCAAACATTTCCTGTGTCCCGGTCGTCATTTATATATCCCCCACTGTGTCCCCCGGCGTCCCCGTTGTAGTTGTGTCCCAGTCTGTAATTTCTCTTTGAGTGTCCCGGTCTTCATTTATATTCCGTGTGTCCCGGTGTCCCGGTCGTCATTTGTGTCCCGGTGTCTCGGTCTGTAATTTCTCTTTGAGTGTCCCGGTCGTCATTTACATTCCGTGTGTCCCGGTCGTCCTTTGTGTCCCGGTCTTTAGTGTCATCTTATAATGACGTCATATACAAAGCCTTATATACTTACTAGCTGTTGGGGTGGCGCTTCGCGCCACCCCAACACCTAGTTGGTGGGCCCCCCCCGCGAGCGTAAGTCGTTACGCGCCATATTAGTTACGCGCCATTGTAGCTATATATATATATATATATATATATATATATATATATATATATATATATATATATATATATATATATATATATATATATACTAGCTGTTGGGGTGGCGCTTCGCGCCACCCCAACACCTAGTTGGTGGGGCGCTTCGCGCCCCCCCAAGCCCCCCCGCGCGCGTAAGTCGTTACGCGCCATATTAGTTACGCGCCATTGTAGTTGTGTCCCTGTGTCCCACCTGTGAATATAGATAGATTTATATATGTGTTTCAAACTACGTAAAAATTGCGAATATACAACATTTTTGGCTTTCCCACTACTGGGAGCTTTCCGTTTCCAATTGCCAGCAATTGATCTGAAAATGTTTGACCAGAGTCATCGTTTTGCAATCGGACACGCATATTTGTAGTTAATTTTAATATTTTTACGTGTGCCCATAAATTAGAATTTTTCAGGCAAGCATTCATTTCGTCTGCAGGAGTTAAACTACGTAAAAATTGCGAATATACAACATTCTTGGCTTTCCCATTGTCTGTGCATATACAAAGCCGTATGTACTAATAATGACTCTATTAGGTTTTCCATTGTTTTTTTTACGGCAAGTCGCGTGCCATTGCAAAGCTTTGGTGGGTTGATATTTCTTAAAAGTATTATTGGTACGCCTATTTTTAGTTGTAGCACGTGTGGTGGAAACCCTGAAAGATCTATGGAATTTAAAAATTCAGATGGATAATTAACCGCTTCATTTGGTTCCAAAACTGTGTCGACTGACTTGTAAAGGACTGCCTGGTCTCGAATCTTGGTCAAAACAATATTGTGTTAACTTGGAAATGTTATTTTGTACATACGACAATAGATCACTCGTACTGTAACTTTGTTCACGATCCAATTCTACACATGTCGAAACAGCAGCGATACGGTTAGGTGAAGGCATTCCCAAATCCTGAAGAGGTTTGTTTGCCATACGTACGCACAAATCTTCTATAATAACTAAAGTGTAGTTATAAATTTCTGATGTAAAATCAAAAGTCATATCTGACGTCTCTAACTGTTTTCGATGGAGTATATCTTCGGACATTTTTGACTTATATTTTTCCCATAACTCTGTAGGAGCTGATGGAGAGCAAGTAGTTAAAATGATGCCAAACAATGCACGAATTTGACTTGGGGTTGACGTTTCGCACGCGTCATTGATGCAGTTGGTACCGTTGCCATTGTAGGCTCTTCAGTCATTTTACAATTAGAAATTTCTCTTTCAACGGTCTTCTTACAATTAAAAATTTGTCTTTGAACGATATTCTTAAATACCTGTGTCCTGGTCGTCATTTATATTCCCTGTGTCCCGGTCGTCATTTGTGTCCCGGTATCCCAGTCTGTAATTTCTCTTTGAGTGTCCCGGTCGTTATTTATATTCCCTCTGTCCCGGTCGTCATTTGTGTCCCGGTCTGTAATTTCTCTTTGAGTGTTTTTTCTTTTTAGTATTTTTTAGTTTTTTACATTTTTTCTTTTTTCAGTTTTCTTTTTCTTCTTTATTTTTCAGCTTCACTATGAAATACATATCGCCGAACCTTTGTTTTTTTAACTAAAATCTAGTAGGCATTGATGACCTTATCCAAGTCAAGATCCCAAACCCAATCATCATCGCTATCATTTTCAGTTTTGATATATTTTGACTCTCGCTGTCCAGGTGGATCTTCATCTAACTGCGCGGTTTTTCCTTTTTTTTCTTTTTAGTTTTTTATTGGTTTTTCCCTTTTTTTTAGCTTTTTTAATTTTTTTTCGTTTTTTCTTCTTACTTTTTTTTTTAGTTTTTTTAGTTTTTTAGCTTTTTAATTTTTTTTATTAGTTTTTAGTTTTTTTTGTAGTTTTTGCCTTTTTTTAGTTTTTTCAGTTTTTTTTTAGTTTTTAGTTTTTTACCTTTTTTAGCCCAACCAGGATTTGAACCTGGGACCTTCATTCTCCGTTCTGACACCCTCTCTCACCGAGTGACTACTCCAGCATGTTCATTTTGGTGTTTTAAATGGTATATTATTAACCAAATTAATGTGTTTTACAATATACTAAGCATCGTCAAAGCAAAAATGATGGCAACTAATTTCATGACGTCAGCCGAAACATGACGTCACCTGATCCATCCACAGATCCACACACAGACAACTTATTTTTATATATATACCCTGTGTCCCGGTCGTCATTTGTGTCCCGGTATCCCAGTCTGTAATTTCTCTTAGAGTGTCCCGGTCGTTATTTATATTCCCTCTGTCCCGGTCGTCATTTGTGTCCCGGTCTGTAATTTCTCTTTGAGTGTTGTTTCTTTTTAGTATTTTTTAGGTTTTTACATTTTTTCTTTTTTCAGTTTTCTTTTTCTTCTTTATTTTTCAGCTTCACTATGAAATACATATCGCCGAACCTTTGTTTTTTTAACTAAAATCTAGTAGGCATTGATGACCTTATCCAAGTCAAGATCCCAAACCCAATCATCATCGCTATCATTTTCAGTTTTGATATATTTTGACTCTCGCTGTCCAGGTGGATCGTCATCTAACTGCGCGGTTTTTCCTTTTTTTCTTTTTAGTTTTTTATTGGTTTTTCCCTTTTTTTTAGCTTTTTTAATTTTTTTTCGTTTTTTCTTCTTACTTTTTTTTTTTAGTTTTTTTAGTTTTTTAACTTTTTTTATTAGTTTTTAGTTTTTTTTGTAGTTTTTGCCTTTTTTTAGTTTTTTCAGTTTTTTTTTAGTTTTTAGTTTTTTACCTTTTTTAGCCCAACCAGGATTTGAACCTGGGACCTTCATTCTCCGTTCTGACACCCTCTCTCACCGAGTGACTACTCCAGCATGTTCATTTTGGTGTTTTAAATGGTATATTATTAACCAAATTAATGTGTTTTACAATATACTAAGCATCGTCAAAGCAAAAATGATGGCAACTAATTTCATGACGTCAGCCGAAACATGACGTCACCTGATCCATCCACAGATCCACACACAGACAACTTATTTTTATATATATACCCTGTGTCCCGGTCGTCATTTGTGTCCCGGTATCCCAGTCTGTAATTTCTCTTAGAGTGTCCCGGTCGTTATTTATATTCCCTCTGTCCCGGTCGTCATTTGTGTCCCGGTCTGTAATTTCTCTTTGAGTGTTGTTTCTTTTTAGTATTTTTTAGGTTTTTACATTTTTTCTTTTTTCAGTTTTCTTTTTCTTCTTTATTTTTCAGCTTCACTATGAAATACATATCGCCGAACCTTTGTTTTTTTAACTAAAATCTAGTAGGCATTGATGACCTTATCCAAGTCAAGATCCCAAACCCAATCATCATCGCTATCATTTTCAGTTTTGATATATTTTGACTCTCGCTGTCCAGGTGGATCGTCATCTAACTGCGCGGTTTTTCCTTTTTTTCTTTTTAGTTTTTTATTGGTTTTTCCCTTTTTTTTAGCTTTTTTAATTTTTTTTCGTTTTTTCTTCTTACTTTTTTTTTTTAGTTTTTTTAGTTTTTTAACTTTTTTTATTAGTTTTTAGTTTTTTTTTGTAGTTTTTGCCTTTTTTTAGTTTTTTCAGTTTTTTTTTAGTTTTTAGTTTTTTACCTTTTTTAGCCCAACCAGGATTTGAACCTGGGACCTTCATTCTCCGTTCTGACACCCTCTCTCACCGAGTGACTACTCCAGCATGTTCATTTTGGTGTTTTAAATGGTATATTATTAACCAAATTAATGTGTTTTACAATATACTAAGCATCGTCAAAGCAAAAATGATGGCAACTAATTTCATGACGTCAGCCGAAACATGACGTCACCTGATCCATCCACAGATCCACACACAGACAACTTATTTTTATATATATATATATATATATATATATATATATATATATATATATATATATATATATATATATATATATATATATATATATATATATATATATATATATATATATATATATATATATATATATATATATATATATATATATATATATATATATATGTTGCATATAAATAGATTGTCAGGTTTACTGACTCCTGAACATGCAACATATAATTGTCCATGGGAAAAACAATCCGTATTCAGATCTATACCTCATTATTCTAATGATGTATCCCTGAGTCCCGGTCGTCATTTATATTCCCTGTGTCCCGGTCGTCATTTGTGTCCCGGTGTCCCAGTTTGTAATTTCTCTTTGAGTGCCCGGTCGTCATTTATATTCCCTGTATCCCGGTCGTCATTTGTGTCCCGGTGTCCCGGTCTGTAATTTCTATTCGAACAATCCCTGTGTCCCGGTCGTCATTTATATATCCCGCCTGTGCCCCGGGCGTCCCCGTTGTATTTGTGTCCCTGTGTCCCGGTCGTCATTTATATTCCCTGTGCCCCGGTCGTGATTTGTGTCCGGGTGTCCCAGTCTGTAATTTCTCTTTGAGGTTCCCGGTCGTCATTTATATTCCCTGTGTCCCGGTCGTCATTTGTGTCCCGGTGTCCCGGTATGTAGTTTCATCAGTTGACAAACATGACGTCAGTCGACAAACAACTTCATGACGCATACAGCTCAATCCTTATAATGACGTCAGTCGATAAACATGACGTCAGTCGACACACAAACATGACGTCACTCGACACACACACACAGACAACTTATTTTTGTATATATATATTAGATAATGACGTCAAATGCAAACCCACAAACAAACAAACATGCATATATACAACTTATTTTTATATATATAGATACAGTTTCTTTTTTGGTTTTTTTCTTTTTTAGTTTTTTCTTTTCTTACTTTGTTTCTTTTTTAGTTTTTCTTTTTTTTAGTTTCTTCTTTTTATTGATTTGATTTCTTCAATTTATCAATGTTTATTCTAACATTGACACTTGGAAAAATCTTTACGTGCCAAGCATGCTAAAGCTCCAACAATTTATAATAAACCTCAAAATTTTGGGTATCTGTTTTAAGGTTTTCGAATTACTTTAATCTATTGTCAAAATATATTGAAATATTTGTGCAATTCCCAGTTTTTTTTTTAGTTTTTCCTTTTTTTAGTTTTTTAGCTTTTTTTAGTTTTTTTTCTTTTTAGTTTTTTACCTTTTTTTATTTTTCATTTTTTTACGTTTTTTCTTTTTAGGTTTTTTCTTTTTTTAATTCTTTTTTTTTTAGTTTTTTTCTTTTTAGTTTTTTTTAGTTTTTACCTTTTTTTCAGTTTTATTTTTCTTCTTTATTTTTCAGC
Organism: Artemia franciscana; assembly: GCF_032884065.1. Taxonomy (NCBI): domain Eukaryota; kingdom Metazoa; phylum Arthropoda; class Branchiopoda; order Anostraca; family Artemiidae; genus Artemia; species Artemia franciscana. The sequence continues at coordinate 10,496,182 of NC_088873.1, read as the reverse complement.
GTCACTATGAAATATATATCGCCGAACCTTTGTTTTTTTAACTAAATCTGGTAGGCATTGATGACCTTATCCAAGTCAAAATTCCAAACCCAATCATCATCGCTATCATTTTCAGTTTTGATACGTTTTGACTCTCGCTGTCCAGGTGGATTTTCATCTAACTGCGCGGTTTTGCGTTCTTTAGCCGCAAGCCTTTTGGCATTAACCCTTTGAGCAGATTCCTCGGCTGTTTCTTCTGCCATTGTAGGATTTATACTAACATTTTTCTTTGAATTAACTATTTGAGCAGCTTCCTCGGCTGTTTCTTCTGTCATTTTAAGATCTATACTAAAAATTCCTCTTTACGTGCCAAGCTTGCTAAAGCTCAACAATTTATAATAAACCTCAATATTTTAAGTATCTGTTTTAAGGTTTTCGAATTTTTTTAATCTATTGTCAAAATATTTCAAAATATTTATGCAATTCCCAGTTTTTACATTTTAGTTTGTTTTCTTTATATATATAGAAGATATAATCTGGCGTAACAGACATAGTGTAACAGACATAACACACAAACAACTTATTTTTATATATATAGATTTGGCTCACTACAGCAAGCAATCATAATCAGTATATAGCCGATAGTTTTGTTTTACTTTCTATTATTTTAAAAAAATTCAATCATTCTTATTGATATTTCCCGTGTCATAATGAAAACATTTGATCTCCAAATTCCAACACTCATGTATAGGGGTCCCAGGGGGGAGGGGCCCCCTTTGGGGAGAGGCTAGCCTCCTAAAAGTTTATACTCTTCCTCCTTTCAGGTTTTGAAAACTTTTTTTTAGGTTTTTCATTGTAAAAAAAAAAAAATCAAAACTAGCAAAAGTTTTCCCCTCATAGATTTTAAAAATATATTTTTCGTATGTTTACACTTAGAAGTGAAGATAAATCCTCCTTCCCCTCACATTTTCGTGAATTAGCATCCCTGCTATGCAGATAGGTCATAGTTCAAACGAACCAAAAATGTAATATAAACAATGTCCTGAGGAGAATGAGTAACTTATAAGAGCTAGAACTGGCCCAAGTGTCGACAAAAAACATCAGCGCCACCTAGCGTTTGGCAATGCTTTGCACCATTTCATGCTTCGTAATGTTTTTTTTTGTCTAAAGCTGAAATTAGGCACTTATTACTACCCTAATTTTACAATTTCACTAACTAAATTAATTAATCTTATTTTTACACTGAAACAATGCCACGTGTCGCCAACTTCTAGATGGCGTTGATAGTTGTTTTTGTTTTTTTGTCGACACTGGTGCTTGTTTCTACTCACATAAGTTACCAATACCCTTTGTACTGTTCTGCAAGATAAGACCAAAAACAAACAGCTATTGAAACGAAAATTTAATTTTACTAGTTAATCCTATCAGGCACAAGAAGGTCTCGGGCAAGACACTTTTATTATAATATTAGAACATGGCCCATTTCCTTTCTTCTGTTTATCTAAGTTCTAATTTACCACTTTCCTTTGCAGGAAGAAAATACGCGTCTGGGCAAACTCTGGCTGGAACATCTGTGACACAATAGCTATTTTAACTTTTATTTTCGCCTTCTTTTTGAGACTAGACCCTAATATTATACCGGAGGCAAGAGTGATTTACAGCATTAATATTATTTATTGGTATGTTCGGATTCTTCGAATATTGTCTGTGAGCAAATTTTTAGGACCGTTAGTAACATTGCTTTTTAGATATTTCTACACAATGGCTTATTTTGTTGTTCTTTTATGTGTGTTCTTATTTGGATATGGTGTATTTCGACAATCATTGCTTTATCCAGAAAACGAACCAACTTGGGAATCACTTAGAAATGTTACATTCCAACCTTATTTTATGATCTACGGTGAACTCTTTAAAGAAGAAATAGACGCGTCCTGTGGAGAGCCAGGGTTAGACGCATGCGTAACTGGTCGCTGGCTCAACCCACTGGTAATGACTTTTTACCTTTTAATGTCTATTGTTCTTCTTTTGAACATGTTAATTGCGGTTTTCAACTCAATTTTTATTCGGAAGAATCCTGTCGCACTTAAAATATGGATGTTTCAAAGATACGCGGTTGTTTTGGATTATGAAGGGGCTCCCTCTCTCCCACCCCCTTTTATTATTGTATCCCATATTATTATTTTAGGAAAGCTACTTCATAGAAGATCTCGTCTTAAGTATGGTTTGTTTGATAGAAGTTTAAAGTTATATTTAGATGAAAAACGACTGGAACTGATTAGAGATTTTGAGGAAGAGTGTATGGAAGATTTAGTTAAAGATAAAAATAAAAACGAGCGCCTTGCCTGTTCAGCAAACGTGCATGAAATTCAAGAGCAACTCAAAACCATACAATACAAATTAGATGCATTTTCTTCATTACCAAGCTTGGTTTTAAATAAAATAGAAGTCATAGAAAACACAATTAAAAATAAACATTCAGGCAAAAGAATGTTGAGTATTTCAAAATTGCCATATACTATGCTTGAAACTCCAAAAATCAGACAAGGCGACAAACGCTCACTCGAAAATTTGAAATCCAATGTTGCTAATAGTGATAATAGTATCAGTCACTCAGAAAATGATTAAATTTTTATATTTTTTGTATTATGGACAAATAAACGTTCAAATGGGGATAAATCCATTTATTTAGATAGTGAAAACAGGTAAAAAGTCTAGATAGTTCGATCACATGTACAGCGACCGTCATCTGTAAAAATAACTAAGTAAGACGGCATTAGACCCTTAAGGTCCAAACCGGTGGGTCTGATCTCTGTTTCATGGTCCTTCAGCCAGGATGTGTAATGGGGGGCTAGGGGTCACCCACCCTGTGCTTTATCACACCCTTCCTGCTTACCTTCCCCAGATTGCTCTAGGTAACTATCTAGAGCTGAGTCGACTCTGGCTGAGCTTACAGAGTCCTGCCACTGACCTCCGTCCCAAACCAAGTAACCGATCACAACTGGGATTGAACCCGTATTCCCGTGAAAGAGTAGAATTCTCACATCAGCGCGTCAACCACTTAGCCAGAACGGCTCATCAGTAGAAATAGTAAAGTATCAAAATTGAAACCAACGTATTTGTACGAACAAGATAATTGTGCTGCGAGAGCAACACTTCGGTTTTGTCCCGGTTTTTTTTTTCCTATGCCGTCGATCTCAGCTTATTCCTGGAAACTGATAAGGTTCTAACCTTTGCAGTTTTTACGGAAAGTGTGGACCTCAGGCCGGATTGATGAATATGACATTACATTTTGGAAAGCTCCGCAGAACTCTTGCCTGGGACCAAAAAGGATAGTTTTTGCTTGTCCACGAGCCAGGCCTATGGTGCGCGAAGTAAAGTGGAGTTATATAGCCTATGTCAGAGAGGAGTATCTGAAGTTGTGCAGCTAAGCTTTGGTTTCATCAAAGCACGTTTCTGCTTTCGAGTGGAAAGCTCCGTTCTAGCAGGAAAAGCAGGCAGTCACCACTTTAAAATTGAAGATGGATTAAAATCTATAAGTGTTAAATATATGCGGCAGTTACCCGGCCCCACAGCCAATATATCTTCTTTGAGTGATAAATAGAACAATTTACAGAAGCAAAAATGTGGCATTATCCCATGGGTCCGAAAGTGCTGCCATCTATTGTTTCTATCCATTTCTGTTCGTGATTTCAGCTGAGTTTATCATTCGGTTTTTCAGACTTGGGATTACGGTAGAGAAATGGTATCAGGTGTGCCTAATAAAATTTAAAAGTTCTCTCATTGCTAAAGAGATTGGAGCTTATCTTTCGTTCCTTTCTAAGTGGTGACGTTAGAAAGTTGGCCTACGGCAAAAAAAATCAACTTTTGAACTAAGACAGATAGAATTTTTTTTTCGACGGCAATCAATAACTCTTGATGAGCTGATCAAAGTATATGACATCCATTTTTTGGTACAAAAATTCCTTCATAAGGTATACCAGTTTGAAAGTTTCAAGGGGTTGACAACTTCAGTAGTAAGGTACACACTGAAACAAATCTAGGCCGATATAAATTGTGAGACATATAGAGGACTTGTAAAGCAACAGTTGGCTATTGGGTAATAATCACCTTCGGCAATGAGGGGTTAGCAACTTTTGCTAGTTGGTGTATCTATTATTTGTTTCCAGTGTATTTGATGGTAAAGCCAATTTGGCTCCAGTGGTAAGACATATAAGGGACTTTTAAGTAATAATCTGCTGTTAGGCTACAGTCAACTTCAGCGATGAGGGGTTTGCGACTATGCTAGTTGGTGTACTATGCTATCACGGGAGAGGGACTTATAAGTAAGAATCGGTTCGCTTTGGAAGAGAAACGGCTGTTAGCTCATAATCATCTTCGACAATGAGGGGTTTGCCACTTTTGTAAGTTGGTGTACCTATTATTTGTTTCTGGTGCATTTGATGGTTAAGCCAATTTGGTTCCAGAGGTAGGACATGTAGGGGACATGTAAGTAATAATCGGCTGTTGGGCTACAATCATCTTCAGCGATGAGGGGATTGCAACTTTTCCAGTGGTAAGACATGTAGGGGACTTGTAAGTAATAATCGGCTGTTGGGCTACAATCATCTTCAGCGATGAGGGGTTTACAACTTTTGCTAGTTGGTGTACCCATTTATTTGTTTCCGGTGAACTTGATGTCTATTACGGGAGAGGGACTTTTAAGTAAGAATTTGTTTACTTTGGGCTAGAAATTTTTGCAAATTGGTACAAATTGTACTCGATCTCTTTAAATCTGACAGAATTAAGTGTTTACGCAATGGCTACAAACGATAACGTAAAACAATGAGGTAGCTTCGTAATAATTAGTGTCACCTATGGTATTTTAATCCTGAAAAGTTACGGTTAGCTTTATAATACCAACTAGATTATATAAGATATTGTTCCAAGTTTTCATCCGTCACGATGTCTACGATTGAAAAGGACAAAGTTCAACTGGCTGCAAAGTCAATTCAGTCCCTTCTTTCGATATTATTTTATAGTTGTTTTTTTTCAACGCTGAGCAATAGCCTTTGGTCATGTGATAACTGATTGCGTTCTTGTTAGAACATACCGTTTTAAAAACTTCGATAGGCTGACAACTTCATCATTTAACCGATAGTGAAGAAACAAGCACAAACAAGAATGTAAAACAATGAGATAGTTTCGTAATAATTAATAGAATGTCATCTATGGTATTTTGATCCTGAAAAGTTAGGGATAGCTTTATAATCCCAACTAGATTATATAAGATATTGTTCTGAGTTTTCATCCGTCACGATGTCTAAGATTGAAAAGGATAAAGTTCAACTGGCTGCAAAGTCAATTTAGTCCCTTCTTTCGATACTATTTTGTTGTTGTTTTTTTCAACGCTGAGGAATAGCCTTTGATCATGTGATTACTGATCGATAGCGAAGAAAAAAAAACCAAAGTGTTGCTCTCGGAACACTTTAGCCGGCAAAGCCGGACAAAGGTTGTCGCAACACTTCACGTTGCCGGGGCAACGTAGGTCTAGTTAACCTTGGGGTCATTCACAAAATAAAGAACTTCCACTTAATTGTTCGCTTAATTTTTTTCTTCAGGGAAAGTTCAATGACTAAGTTCACTAAAAGCCCCAATGTAAATGTTTTTCTTCTTTAATCTTGCCTAAATGTAAAATAAATTTCCAAGGAAGGTGGCAAAGTCTTCTCTGTCTTCTAATTTCGAACAAAATGTTGAGTTTATAGTTGTATACTTTGCTGGTCTTATTTTCCCATATATACGACGTATTTTCGACGTAAAGCTTAAATAAGGTATCCTTTTTGCAGACCACACTGCCTTTCTATGACGAAAGTTTTTCTTCTTCGTCATAGAAAGGCCGTGTGGTCTAAGAAAAGAATACCTAGGTGTTATGTCAATAGTTTTTTATATTACTTAACAAAAGAAAACGCTTGTTATATTTTTACGTAAGTAATTCCCAACGTTGAGCAGGCTCTTCTTTATCATTGTTTATTTACAACCCACATAAGGAACAAAAGTATAAGGATGGAGTAGCAATAAATGAGAGAAAAAACTACAAGAGACAAATACACAATCAACAAAAAACGGATAATATTATGATGAGGGAGAAAATTCACATGAGCCTTGCTTGAGAGCTTCTTATGCCACATTCCTTACTTAGAAACAAAATCAAAACAACGAAATTATTCACAAGAAGCCAGTTTTCGCCCACAGTGGAGTATAAAGGAGAAAGGACAGATACACATTGTATGCAAAGGACCATTCTGAAGAAAAACGGATCAAATATCTCAGAAGCAAAATCTAAGAAAACGAATTGGGTGCATTGAAATCTTATCCTCAACGCTAAAAATGCCTAAAACTAGGTGCAATAAGGACTACGGAAGGTTCTCTTAACCTGCTTCTTAAAAGAAGTAGCAAAATTTATGATTTCGGTTCGTAATGAATCTGATTTTTTTGGATGATTCGAAGTAGTATCGAGGTACAATCAATAATACAATATTTGTAGAATAGCAATGGGTCTGTCAGGTCATAATTATTGATTATAATTAACAGGCGTAGCGCAACATAAAAGATGATATTTTTTAAGATAAAAAGAAAATAACCAAATGATTTTAAAGAGGGATAAACAGAGAGATGCTCTTCGGCTAGCAATTAAAATAATTAACATGAGTTAATTGTAATAACAAGGAAAGTAAGTTAACGAGACACAGTCTCGTTAGTCAACTCGTTTTGATTGCAACTCGTTTCGTCGCAAGGTAGCATGTCACAGTCCAGTTCTTCAATACGTTATCCATTTAAAGATTGTAATCTGTTCAATACGACATATGCTTGGCTTTTTGTAAAAAGTTCCTTACCCAGATAGATAATCGCTTGACCGACTGTACATTTATTTATTTAAGAATTAACGACGCTTCTTGACTACTATGGTCCCTGCGTCGGCCCTGCAGTGCATTCCTGCAGCGTGATTCGATCTCTGGGTCCTGTATTACCAAGCTAAGGTCAAATCCACTGCGCCACCACAGGACGATCGACTGTACATCCTTGCATTTTATATGCTTAACATACGCAACAGAGAATTCACGAAAGTTGCACTCTCCCAACAGTTCCATAGTTAGGTTAACTCGGTAACATGTTAGATATAGTGATTGACGAGTAACGAGCGATTAGCGGCAAAAATCCCACTAGATATCCAATTATTTTTCTTAGCAGAAATACAGCTTAAATTACCAACGGCAATAAATTAAAGATCTTATAGAGCTTCTTTATAAAATGTCTTTTAAAAATAGACGAGACAAATATTGACATTCCCTTTGTATAGGAACGTTTCGTAGAACCAAAGTCGAGATTTGATTTAAAAACAAAGAAAATAAACCTCGAAATTATTATTTTGCATGGCTCAGTTTGAAGTAACTTGAAAAACAACATTTAGTGATCATCTTAGATCATTTAAATAGTTCATAATTGCGATTTACATGAGGTCATGATATCGATAGTTCAAAATTGCGATTTACTTGAGGTCGTGACATCGTTTTTAGAGACAGATACAGAGGAATTGTATACAAACCTATGAATAGCTGGGTTGAATATACTAAACGCCACGTAGAACAATCGCAGGGTTCTAGTAAAAGAGCTAAGTTTAACAGAAGGTGGCAATTTTTGGTCGAAAAAAACGACCAAACGACGTCGTTGTGCGTATTCTGACTCATAGTGCTGATACAAGACGAAATTGAGTGAAACCTTCAGGAACAAAAGTTTCCCTTTGAATACCTATCAAAAAAATAAAGAAATACCAATTCTATATCCTATCGGTATTACATTCATTTTTCAAACAGGAATTTATTCATTTAAAAAAAACTTTTCCGACTGAAAAAGCAAGTTTTTTTTACTCTGATCCGATATAGAAACGATCCATTATCTTTTAACTCCAGAGCTACCCAAGCGAATTTCCACTCCCCTCAGAACCAAGCTTAAATGCACGTCAATTACAACAAGAACTATCTCGAAGAAAAGTACTTGTTGACAAGAAGATTTTATGAAGTCTTTAACGCTAGGATAAGCAATCGCTTTCAGGACAAACTTCATTTTTATATTTGAAAGAAAGTAGTCAGCTCAAACATCAGAAAACCTCTGATGGTAATACAATCCTAAAAACCTTTGAACTAACAATTCCGTGTCCTTGGGGATACAGATTCAAATCCTGGAGTAGCTAAGAGTCTAGTCCCTGCTTGGGGTGGGGTTAATTGGTGTGACTCTGCAAGCTTAGCCGCCTGCGGTGTGAATGCAGCAATTCTTTAAGGCCTGAGCTTCGATCCAAATAGCCGGCTAAAACCTTGCAATGTGTTGCTACGGCCGGGTTCGATCTCTGGGTTCCGTATCACCAAGGTACGGTCAAACTCACTACGCCACCATAGGATATAATCCTTAAGCAATGCCGTCCTTTGCGACAGGCGAGATTGAACCAGAGAGTCTGTTATCAAAAACCACGGCCTTATTCACTGCATAGTCACAAGTTGTTTGTACAGAAAGCGATTGTTTACCCAGATTTTTAAAATCAATTGCTCTTATTCATAGTGAATGTTTAGTCATAGTGAATATTCAAAAGGATAAAAGGATAAAGATCCTCCAGAGCCATTGCTGGCGCATAGGGCGTCGAATCGACGTTTCAGTTGCTGGGCGTTTTTTTACAGGGACAAGTAGCAAGCTTGTCGTAAATAGTGAATATTTAAAGCTAGATTTAGTCTGGACCAGCGTTCGATCAATTTATAATTGTTTGAGGCTCAGTCAGTTAGATGGCTTCGCTATGGATCCTTAGCTTTATACAAAGAACCCGAACTATGAACTGAGAATTTAAACCTGGCTCTTTCTTCTTTTTGTTTGAATTGTTCTAGACATACTTTCGCTTAATCACACCGGTGGACTCAAATTCCGACATCTGACTACAATATTAGCTAAAACTGAATCCTGGAATCAGTTGAATATTGGTTTAAGTAAAATCTGTATGCCTTAAGCTTTTTGTAGGTTATAATCGGAGATAATCTAAATTAATAAGAGCTCTAGCCAAATTATATGTCAAATAGTTTATTAAAGAAACAAGTTTGCATTAAAAATTAAAAACATGGCAATAATGTTAATTATTGTATCAAATTCTTCAGAATTAAACTTAAACTAAAAAATTAGTAATCTCAAAATATTCACTAAAAGAAAAAGGGCTTACAAAAATGATGGCTGACTTCAAAAAAAATTCAGCTGCTTTGATGACTAGACGTATTTGAAACATTTTTGTTTGTCATGTGGTATTCTTGTTTTAGATAGTACAGAATCCACACGAAACTGCGTATTCAATAGAGGCATATATCCATATACCTAGAAAATAAATACATTTATCAAGTTAAGTCGTACTAGCTTCTTTTACAATTAACAACTAATTGGCCATGATCAAGGCAGTACTTTGACTTTTCTTAAATAATTCTTGACTATACTTTGATGTCAAATTTCTATGGCGTCTTCGTCTATGGCGTGATACTCGATGTCGTAGACGAAGAGGCAAAGGAAGTAGGGTTTACACTGAATTTCAGTGAGACAAAGAGCTTGGCCATGCCTTATTCTCCGCTAATGCTAAAATAAGCTTCACCTCCTGACTAGCAATGTGATGTACGCCCTCTTCTATACTAGCAAGGGCTTTAAGCTTTACGTCCAACCGGAGAAACATGTCCTAGCCTTTGAAAAACATACATCTTAGAAGAGTCTTGAACATACTGTGCCAGGAAAAGATCACCAACAGAGAACATCATTGCGAACCAGTCAGCCATTAGTAACTGACCTTCTGAAACATGGGAGGTGGGCGTACGTTGGACACGTCCTTTGTGTGCAAGAGAGACGACTCTCAAATACAGTATACGGGTAGCACCCCAAGTGGAGGCACAAAAGATGTCAATCATGACAGAGACACACCTTACGACGGTAGTATGACCGGGACCTGAAAAATGTGGATTAATAACCACTATGGGAGAAGGTTGCGGCTGTAGCTCAGATGCAAGATTTATGGCGACGTTTCGTAGACACTCTCTGCACTATTTTTGGCTCAGAAGGGTCTAAGGTAAGGTTAAGCTAGCAATTTTTGAGTAGGTTCAGTTGTATAGGCTGAGAAGTAGTAACTTTTGTTCTTTCCAAGTATTAGTTTCCTTCTGAAAAAAAAAACTGTGGTACTTTGCTTTTGTTTATTATAAGTACTAATCATCGAAATCGTAATGGCTTAGCTCCTTCGATTTTTTGGCCAAAAAAGCCCGCAAAAGTTTATCAATGGGAGAATAACCTTAAAAAAACATCTTCCATGGGGAAAAGTGAAGGCTTAAGGAAACAGGAAGTTCAAGTGGCATTTTTATAGTTTCATAATATTTGTGATTTATTTGTAGATTTTCGGTCTTCTACAGGGAGGTGGGCTGAAAGTTCTCTCTTCATTCCTCTTTGGGTGTAAGTGTTCTTTGCAGAACCATAATTCACTGTTTTCCAGTTTTGAAGTAATATTTTTAACTATAATATAAGCTATTCATAACAAACCAGGCATTTTTTTTTTCAATTACCCCAACTTTTAGAAGAACCTAAATATTCAATGACGACATTCTGGGATACTGATTCCATTTTTTTTCCCGAAAATGTATCTTCGCATACACACGAATCTTTTGAAAAGTTGCTTCTCTGAGGCACGATGTTGCAACTGAGTGATTTCGGTCCCTCATTCCCTAAAATGCCGTCAAGTTCCAGAGAAAAACTCCTTTGAAGAAGCAAATCAACAAATAGTGATACCATCTTCTGATGAGCCATTGGATTAACCAGTTGAACAGGACATCGAGGAGAGCGATACATCATCTTGTAGTGACGTATCATCAATTAGTGGATTTACTGATCTTTCGAATCACGATCACCAGAACTCTGAATCATTGGCCTGGCTGCACGAACAAATGTTAGAAGGCACACATCCGTTGGACTTACTTCGAGGCTTAATACCGTATATTGAGGAAAAGATGCCTGTTGGTGGTTTCGATGAAACAATCCTTGGAGGATGCTAATTTCGCTGACTAGCCTGAGAGACTAGTTCGCTTGCAGCACATTTCAAATATGACAGACGTTCTGAATTTAATTCGAAACTCAAGCAAGACTCTGTTCCTTACCAGATCTCGTGTTTCTGTTTTCTGTGGTATACCAGATTTTATAAGTTGCGAAAGCCAGATATAGTGTTTTTTGGAGAAGTACTTCCTGGCACGTTTTATCAGTCAATGGAAGACGACATGGAAGCGTTGGATCTCTTGATTGTGAGTGGTTCATCTTTGACAGTTCAACCTCTTGCTTCAATACCAACTACAGTTCCCCCATCTATACCTCAAATTCTAATCCATTTAGAGCCTTTGCGGCAAACGACGTTTAAAGTGAAGACTGTGAAGTGACTTCTTGGAGACTGTGAAGTGGTCGTTAATACATTATGTCACATGCTTGGCGAAGATTGGAAAAAACTCTGCCAAGAAGAACCTCTTAGTGAAGTAGTAAAGTTACCGAAAGAGTCCTGGAAGAAGGCCGCAAAAAAAGCTAACTGTTACAAAAGCATCAACTACAGAACTATCTCTCAAGTCTATTGCAGAGGTTCCACTTAAATCAGAAGCCAACTCGTCGAAGAAGACGGAGTTTGTAAATAAAAAAATTAATGAAGTAGATTTTGAAGAAGCAGATACATATATAAATGTCTTAGATTTATTACCCAGGGGTAGGTACTTGTATAAAAGTTCGGGACGATAAGTTATCCCCAGGGAAAATATTACAGAAGACTTGATTCTGAGCGGTAAATAAAAGTAAAAACCATCGATTCCTCTGTAGCTGCTCCAGGTGATGAAAAAGGAACAGAAATCGAAAAAAGTTATGCATTTACGCTTCTTCTGTTAGCACTTGAAGTTATTGCTGTCTTTATCTTTATTTTAAAATATCTAAATAACCCTACCTCCCTCCTTGTGCCCCATCCCCTCTGAATTAGAACCTTGGGCATGGTCATGGCTGATACGAAGTGTTCTGTTCAGATATTATCGTGTCAGTTCTTTTGAAATATTTTGAATTTGTACAGTAAGTTAAATTACTTTGAATTTGTGTGGTTGAATATGTTAAAAGTAGAATAGCCAAGGCTCAAGGTGTGTTTCACAGCTGAAAAAAAAAATGGAAGAATAGAAAGACAGGTGCGCAAACCATGATCAGAATATTGGAAGCTACAGTGATAACAGTTGTCAAACATTGTTCTGAAGAATGGGCACTCCGAAAAGCAGAGGAGGATTTGCTAGATGTTTTTCAGAGAAATTGCCTACGGATTGTTCTGGGTGACCGGCTGATATTTCAAACAGTAGGCTGTACGAAAAGTATGGTAAATCTCACTTTCTAGGGCTATAATGAGAGAAATTTGAGATGGCTACTGCACGTTCTGTGGGTGAAAGATGACAGATTACCAAAGATTGTCCCTTTAGGCCAACCCTCTAGGTCTAAACGGAAAGCAGGTCGTCCACGGTTGGGGTAGGAGGATGGCGTAAAGAAAGATTTAGCGTATATGGGAACTTATTGGGAGCGTGTAAAGAGGGAGGATTTGAATAGATTGGGACGGAGGAGCGCGCGTAGCTGTATTGGCCTCAGGCGGCTGGGTGCTACGATGAGTTGTTAGAATTGTTCGCTATTTATCAACTAATTATGAAGTCTGAGCTATGTTATTTTACATTATTATCAAGAGAGCAATAAGGAGTTGGGCAAATTTGCCTTGAAAGATATTAGTGTTGTTTAGTCATCAATAAGTTTACATGCCATCAACTATTAAAATTAGGCGATTCATTGAAACGTGTATCGTTTAGGCTATTCATTGAAACGTGTGGCCCTCAAAGGAGAAACAGAAAAGACAATACAAAATTTAAACATTCGTGTCGCACTATTTATAATCTTGTCAACTGTCTTATAGGTTGTCCCTTAAAATGTTTAATAAGAATTTTGGAACATATAATTTTGCTTGTTTGTCAACTTATATTTTAACATATTTTTATAATAGTATTTCTGTCTGAGAGACGATAAATCATTACCACATAAAAAAGAAAAAAACATCGAATACAACAATTTTTCTTGAACATTTGAATTTTATTTGTAACTCCTCAAAGATACCAAAAATAATAAACAGTTTGAACTCTTTTTGCAACGAGCTGCGGAGAATTAGGGAATGTTTAAGAGAGATACTAAGTAGAATATATATTTAATGTTTTGCTTTAACAGAAACTCGTCATCGCCCAAGTTAGAAAAAGATTTCCTCGTATAGTTAACTTTGTATATTAAAAAAAAAAATGAAACGAACATATTTTGCTGACGGAAGTAAAGAGCGAAGTTAAAAACTTAAAGCAAAGAAAGATTTTTATCTCGCAGTTACATATCTGCAAAATTAAGTCAAATAAATTGACTCGTTATATTTCCCTATATTTTTAGTTCTGTAAACTCAACACTGAGAACTCAAAACCGGCTCAACAAAATAGGATTAAGAACAGAATAGTACTCAAGTTGCCTGCTGGTCTAAAAAATGTCCAAACAAGCTCAACTTTCAGGGAAGTCCTAGTTTCACAGATATCTAAAAATAAAGGATTTTTTACATTTCTAAGAATAGAAAAGTACTTAGGTAGCCTGCAGATCTAAAAAATACTCAAGCAAGCTCAATTTTCAGGGAAGCACTAGTTTTACAGATTTCTAAAAACGTAGGATTCTTTACGTTTCTAAGAACAGAAAAGTACTTAAGTAGCCTGCAGATCTAAAAAATATTCAAGCAAGCTCAATTTTCAGGGAAGCACTAGTTTTACAGATTTTTAAAAATATAGGATTCTTTACGTTTCTACCAATTACATTGTCAGAAAAACCCTTTCTTGGTTAGTTCTACATCTGAAGAAGTATACTTTTGTACTAGTTGCTCAAGTAGCAGTCCGGCATTGTTACTTGACATTCCTTGTCTAGTACAGATGATTAAGCACTCCTTTTTCTAAAGTTTATTTAATTACGTTATAGAAGTTGTAGGACCAAGCCAATTTTAGAAGTGTCTCATTGTTTGAATCCGTACTGTCAGAGCTGTTCAAAGAGGGTGGGGTACCGGGGCAGCTACCCAAAGCGCCACAGCTGGGGGACACTTTAATGAATTTTTCGTTTTGATTCGGCTTTTTTGCTTATATTTGAGTCGGGACGGACGATTTAATAATTTTTTTTTCCCGGGACCACCAATCCTAGGAAAGGCCCTGCGTACAATTTATAAAGTACCATTTGAAACTAGTAACTGACAAATACCTAGCTAGCCTTCTCTAGTAGCATAATGCAAGCTGGTTATAGATATTATAATCGAAATTAGGGTCTACATTCTTTCCTAGAAGATATGCAGGTATGTCAAAGGAGCTGTAGGACAGAGCTGCATTTAAGGGTGTCTCCTTATTTGAATCTGGACAATTCATTTTTGCATTTACAAATATCTAGCCGCACTTCTCCAGCAGCATAATGCAAAGTCGAATGTAGAAATTATCCCTGAAATCGAAGTCTGCTCCTTTCCTAAAAGATTTTCTAGCGGTTACGACTTATAATTAACAATAACAAAAGATCACAGTTTTTGTTTTCAGATGAAAATTAAAACTTGAAAAGAACACAAATTTACTGCATCTCCGCCCATACAACCGAACCTATTCAAATCTAAAATTTAGTGTTAGCTAATCCTTACCTTAGATTTCCTGAGACGGGAATGGCGCATAGGACGTCTACGAAACCTCGTTATACATCTTGGAGCTGAGCTAAAAACGTAACGTTCTCCCATTGTAGTGGAAGACACGGTATTATGTTTTTCAGGTTTTGGTTATACTGCTGTCATAAGGTATGTCTCGATCGACACCTTTCGCTCTTCTCGGCGGTACTCATATACTCCATCTGAGAGTCGATTATATTGCACACGAAGAATGTGGCCAATGATCACTCATCTTCTACTTTTAAAAAGGCCAGTAACTAATGACTGACCCGTTCGCCAGCGATAATCTTAATGACCTTCAACCCAACAATCCCAAAATCTTACAACCCAAAAATCCCAGCTGATAAATACCCGGCAAATCTAGCCCCCCCCCCCCCATCCACATACACCAAAGAGCTAAAACCTAAACACCTTCAGTTCTTTGAAAACAGACAAGAGATGGACAAACTTATTATCACAATTGACATTAAATTATTATAATAATATTATATTATAATTAAATATTGGAATAAAATATAAAGATCCCCTCAGAGCCACTGATGATGCACAGCGTGCCAACAACTGTTAAAGTTTCAGCTGCAGAGTCTTTTCTTTTTACAGAAACAGGCAAAAAGCCTGTCAAACAGCCTTGTGGCAGCTGGGATCAAACACTGAGCCTTGTAATGCCAAGCAGAGATCACCCCCTGCGCAACCACAGAATTTCTCTTTTTTTCCGTTTCTATTATGTGTCTTACTCCACGTATTCTACTATTGCGGAGTGTGGGTGAAAAATAAATAAGAATAGTAATAAAACTATTTTTAATTACTTATTTTTCCCTGAAAAATAAACAATTAGTATTTCCTTCTGGAATTCCCTTCCCTATTAATATTCCGTTCCATTCATCTGATAAAGACAACAGAACCGTGGCGTTTTTTTTAGAGTCTCAACTTAACTTTAAGATGTTATCATTGATAAAGGCAAGTTCTCTACTTTAATTCTTTTAGAAAACATTTTTTAGATTTTACAATGCTAAATAACAACAAATTTATTTTTAATAGTTCATGAAAATGATGTAATATTAAATTAATAAATTAAATAGCACTAAAATTAATATTAACGATAATATACCTGAGTGAAGAAGTTCATGCATTTGTGTCTTTCTTCAAAATGGGTCTCATCTTCAGAAAGAGTTACTGGACAGCCAGGACAACGGAATGTCCATCGATTGGTTACCTAAAAATAGATTAACTAAGGTTCATAAACCAATGAAAATGCCTGTCTGAAGCTTCCCTACCTCTGAAAAAAAAAAATCACAGCCCTTCCCCAAAATGGGCAGAGCTGGGCGATTTGACCAGAGCTAAATAAATTAAAGGGCTTCACCTTCACTTATTGTGTAAGCAGCCGAATCTTTAGTAAGCAACCGTTACACAAGAGAGAGAACAGAGGTCAATTGTTATTTTTCAAATAATGTTCATTTGGACATGGGAGCTTGAATAGGTGTATCTATTTACCTTTTTTAGTTTTTATTCACCTTTTTTTAATAGGTATCTATTGACCTTTGTCTAATTTTTTAACTTATGTTTTCTTAATTTCTTAGTTTTATCTTAATTTTTTTAATTTTCTTTTCTATTAACCAATGACCTCAATAAAAATGGAGTTAAAGATAGCTGGCTATTGAGTCGTTTGGTTACCTTCAAGGTGGTGATTAGCAACAAGCAGAATTTTTTGTACAATGGTAGTATGGTAGTGATAAACATTGGGTATTTATTCCTAAGTCCCTAATTGCTCCCTTTTAAACAATTTTCCTTTAAAACTATTGCAGCACGCCGTGATAGTGTTAGTATTTTGACAAAACCTCCCCCTTGAGAATTTCCCTTCACGCTAGCGACACTCACGCCAAAGGGTCTCGCGGCAATCGCTTCCCCGGCAAGTAGCTGAACCGGGACCAAAAAATCAGCCAGTAACAGCACACCACATAAGTTACACAAATAGTTTCGTTCCCTCGTTCGTCAAGGTTTCTAAAGCTATAGTTATTATGCTACGGTTATATTATGTTTTTATTATAGAGTCTTCAGCTTTCTGAAGCATATTCAATTCCTCGAAGTAAATAGGGGAGATTCAGTTAGCTGATTCTTAGTTTTGTATTTTAATAGAGAAAAAATTCTATATCTGAAATGTTTACCTAGCGGCATGTGGTCTCAACATTTCCCAAAAAGAGACACATATGACCAAGAGTTAAAATGAAACTGTTGCATTCCCATGTCTTTCCTACTGAAATATGTACACATTACATAAGATAAGTACGTCGAAATTTTCCAAATTTTGACACTAAGCTTACAAATGGAAAAGGAGAAAGTCTATCGTGCCCGAATTTATGTAGCTCCTACGAAGCTGCTCCAGAGTTTTCAGGCAAGACTTTACCATAGAGTATCTTTTGTTCGATTTAGTTCGGTTTTCGTCCTCTTCTATCGCACCTCAGTTGAGTCCCCAATCCCCAGTTCAGTCCTCAGGTCAGTAGGGTCACAAAAAAATACTTTTTTTTGTAAAATCTTATCGGGCTACTTCGGTCTCCATCCTCTTCTAGTATATTTTACTTCAGTTACTTTCCGAATATTCAACGGAAAAACGTAATATCAAGAACAGAAGTCCTTTCTGCATTGAAACTTCATCAAAGAAGTTCGGTTTCCTTCCTTTTCAAACTACAATTAAGTTAAGTTCACAGTAAACTAAACAGATGAATGCAGTATCAAGAAAAAATCAATCGACCAATCGGGCCAATAAATCTAACGGACAAACGTAACATCAAGAGCAAAAGTCCTTTCTGCATTGAAATTTCATATGAGAAGTTCGGTTTCCATCGTTTTCTGCTACAATATTAACTTCACAGTGAACTAAACAGATGGACGCAGTATCAAGAAAAAAATCAATCGGCCAATCGAGCCAATAAATTTAACGGACAAACGTAACATCAAGAGCAAAAGTCCTTTCTGCATTAAAATATCATAAGAGAAGTTCGGTTTCCATCATTTTCTACTACAATTAAGTTAAGTTTACACTAAACTAAACAGATGAACACAGTATCAAGAAAAATCAATCGGCAAATTGTGCTAATAAATTCGACGAACAAACATAATTTCAAGAACAAAAGTTCTTTCTGCATTAAAACTTGCCAGCTATGTTTAACTCCATTTATATCCTTAGCCTTTCTGAGCACACCCAGGATCAAGGATCCTCCTTTTCCAATGATAAGTCATGCGTGTAAAAAATGGTGAATGTGCATAATTTAGAACCTTTGCCTCTGGGGCTGCGAGGGACATGGCGCCCCTAGAGTCAAAATTGCTAGACCTTTCGCCTTTTTTAAACAAAAATGGTCTTTCAAAATTTCCGGGGTTATCTAAAAGGGGCGAGGGGGGGGGGGCTGGTTGCTCTCCGATCACGGTTCAACATCCCTCTTAATATACCCTGAAAGTTTCAACTTAATTTTCTAAGTGATTCTATAGGTATTGCTGATATACCCTTTCGACAACCTCGTTAGACACCCCCCTCAACATTTCACGGTTTCACCTTCATACCCTAGGTCTTTTTGAGACCCAGGATCAAAAATGTATCAATTTCTAAATAGCAACCCTTCCATGCAATCAAAGCACAACTTGCATAGCTAACAGCCCTTCTGCAAAGGGTTACGGGGCAATCACTTTTGCTTCTTAAAAAGGGCACTAAAATTTTAAATTTTCTATCGAATCAGTTTCTTTTAAAGCTTATACAACCACATCCCTTCCATACAAAGTGGCTCTAAAAAAAAACATATATTCAAGCCTTATAGTTTATGATCTAAGCAATGTACATTTTCGTAATGTAGCAACATTTACCAGTGAGAACATTTTGAAAATAAAATTTTATTATTTTAAAACGTGAAATATTCCCCAAAAATTATGGGGAGGAAGGTTAAACTTAAAAAACTGCTTGTTCTTGAAAAGCTATAGCATCCATACCTTTACTGGAGGCTGACGTGTATAGTGTGAGACTAAGAAATTCATGGCCAAGTCTTCACAATTCATATATTCGTCGACCTTTTCCCGAATTTCTTGGGGCATGGCATAGGTATAAAGATAGGAATAGTACTTGTGGAAAAAAGCAGCCCCTGAAAAACAAACCTTTTAAAATAAATAAAAAATGAAAAGTAAAAATTTTCCGATCCAAAATTTTCCATTGCTTTGAAAAAAATATTTTTACGTTTTCTTTAAACTACAAAAATTAAAAACTAAGTATTTGCAACAAATTTCTAATTTGTTTCTACAAATTTCTAATTTTTTTCTACAAATTTCTAATTTGTTTTTACAAATTTGAAACAAATTTTCACAATTTAAAAAAAAAGAAAATGAAAATTTTTAGATCAAAAATTTTCCAGTGCTTCAAAAAAATGTGTACATTTTCTTCAAATTACG
The DNA here is from genome assembly GCF_032884065.1 of Artemia franciscana. Taxonomy (NCBI): domain Eukaryota; kingdom Metazoa; phylum Arthropoda; class Branchiopoda; order Anostraca; family Artemiidae; genus Artemia; species Artemia franciscana. Next base: position 10,476,993 of record NC_088873.1, on the reverse strand, counting down.
GAAATTAAAAACTAAGCAGCTGAAACTACTTGTACTTCTGTTCAGAGATTTCAAAACAATTTTGATGTGGCGAGTTAGCATCAGCAGTAGTCGTAACACAGTTTCTTAAACTAACTAGGAAATATATATTATACCAAAGATTTTAATTGATTCTCTAGAAATCGAAAACTAACTATAATTCAAACTTGTATTATTCAAATTGGTAATTTTAACTCAAACCCAAGCTACGCAAACCTAATTGGATTTCAAGCTTTTTAAAATATTTAGTTTATGGGCTCATCTTCTATGTAGAGACACTACATATAAGACCAGCCCATAAACTCGCATAAACTGCGGATCTTACTATTTTAGTAAGATCCACACCGTTGCCAAATGCGTTAGCACCAATCATTAGTAAGAACTATTTGTTAGTCAGCATTTATATTCCCATGTGCTACCAGAACACTGTCAGTAGGAATTAAGACAAAAGAAACACGTTTTCCTCTTCCTAGTAAGAATACATATAAAAAAGTAAAATAATAGAAGTTCAAGCCAACGATATTCTTCAGATGCGTAACTGACAATCTTACATTTTTCAATATAAAGGCTATGGAGGAGAGGGGACATCCCAAAAGACATGGTTACTCGACTTTTCAACTATGATAAAACTAATGTCTATCTGAAAATTTTTAATTGTATGTATTTGGGGAATTGATGGGCGGGGGGAGGGCATTACCATACTGTTCAAACATAATATGAATAAAGTGTTTCTACTTCAGTAGTTTGTTAAGGTTTTTAGAGGGTGACAGTTTAGGTCTAGGGATTTGAATATCTTTCGGTTTTATCAGATTTATCTCGGATTTGATTGAAGGGGAAGAATTTAGAGCTTTATATCAGAATTCATAAAAACAAGATTTTAATTAGTTTTCTTAACGAGACTCCCTTTTTTAACGTCGTTTTTACTAGGAAATCGCCTGATGACCCAGTACTAGTTTTAGTCATTTAATAAACGTCATCGTGTTGATAGGAAACTCCACTCCAAATATAAAATATACGCTGAACGATACAGTATACATACAATATACGTTGCATTACAGTACACACTCACACTTTATATTGGTAAATGTTTTGTGTATCGGCTTTCCTGAATTTTACACTATAAAACTTAAAAGTAGTGCCATTCGATACACTATATGCACTAACTCCACATAAAAGTTTTTTACCGTCACAGCTGTGTCCTAGCCCATACGGTATATAATACAGAGTGGAAGACAATAAGGCTGAAAAATTCGAAATGTTGTTAAATATACCTGTTAAAACCATAGAGAGTTCACAGGAATAATTTGAGTTATAATGCCAACCTCCATATAGCGGATCCCAAGCATGGAAACGACCCGGAAAACCTACAATTCGATCACGCTGCTCCCTCCATACCCTAAAACAAAAACACCAGATCAGCTTTTTGTAGAAGTCGGCTCCAATTTTCGGCTAAACAATTGACAATGTCTAAAATTTAAAGCTTTGGAACTGGAAGTTCTGTGAATTAATAAAGGTGGGAAGTTATGGGATAAAAATTCGATAAATTCAATCTTAAGCCACTAACTTCAACTTCTTTGGGTGGGGGAGATGAAGTTAGCCCTTCAGACCAGCCTCGGGGAGGGGTAAGAGCTTACTTCTATTTCTTCTCTGTGAATGTTGTTTCTTCTATTATTTCTAACTTATGAATTACGGTTTCGACTGATGAGATGTTATTCTAGATAAATATCCAGCATATTACGAAGTAGTCTTTAAAAACAAAGAAAATTTGAAAAACAAAATAAAGGAAACCAAAAATAGAAGCAATTCTAAAATTAAAAAATCCAGGCAATAACAAAATAAAATAAAGGATTTTTATCACTTACGGTAAAAGCCATAAAGCATCAAAATAAACTGAAAGAGCTGTAAATTTAATTGGTTTACTACCTGGATTTTACGGGAGTAACTTTGTTGAAAATATTGGATTTAAATTATTTTACTTTTTCCTTATAAAATATGTTCAATCCGTTATTTATGTATGCGGTGAACACGCCTTATTTGATTTGGACAACTTATTTACCATCTATTTCTACTTTCCTGTCCGTTTCACTGGCTTTAAAACCGTTTCTTTAAAACAACTTTTTTTTTCTTTTTTATTCTATACCTTCTTGTTGCTTATTTTTTTAAATTCTGTATCACGATGCTTGCATCTTCAAAACACCTGTTTTATCATAAAAACTGATATATTTTAGAATAAACCACCATTGTCCCAAGAAGACGGAAGCTGTCAGTCCTTCTTTGGGAGGGAATCACCAAAATTGCACCCAATGTATGTTTTTCTAATAATAGGAGACAATTCTTTTTAGAGTCGCCAATTATCAAGAGAGCATATGTTGGGGGCAATTACCCCCCATAGACTTTGGAAAACACCTTCTTGTCTCATTTCACAACTATTTTCTATTTCATCATGACCAACTGATCCCCTCTCCCTACAGTAATTGCCCCCTAGCATTTGCGTGGATCAGCACCACTCAATTCTTCTCTCCTTATAACCCTGAAGTCCTCATGGAAAGTTTGAAAAAGTGAGGCTTAAAGTTGTTTTTGAAGGTTCAGGTCCCTACCCCTCTTTGTTATTATAGTTTTTTTTGCCAATTTAATCCATCACTATTTATTCGGTCAGAACATCAGCTAATTTTTTACTTTGTTAAGTGCGTCTACTTGTCCTTTATCTGTAATTGGCTTACATAACTTCCTTTAGGATTTAGGTTGGAATAATTCTGAATTTTGTACTGGCCTTGAATTAGTCTCTTTGCTTTTTTGTCGAAATAAGACTATGTATAGAAGAAGAAGAAGCGACCTACTTACCTAAAGCCAAAGACTATTTCGTCGTGTCTTAAGTGGACATCATCATCAACAGAAAGAATAGCCTCTGTTTCTATTTCATCAAAGGGCAAAAAACGGTTGTTCAAACTGTTCTTTTCTGTTTTTACAACCTAGACAAAACGAAAAATAATCCACTTAAATATTTAAAAACTTACATTGAAATTATTCGATAATTTTTACTATTTATATCAAATTGATAACTTAATACATGGAAATAGATTAAATACGGATAAATTATTTATCGCTATAGAATACATAAATTACATTGAAGTTCGGATAATCGCAAAATAGGAATATCCCGTTTGATAATTCAAACGGGAAAAACCCTCGGTTTGAAATAAAAGGGGGCATTAATGCCTCGTTAATGTCTCTAGGCAAAGTTGAATTGTGTGTTGTATTGTTTGTTGCGCATGATATTTTGCCCGGCTTGGTTTCGGACACGTAGTCAGTGGATGGGGTCTAATTGTCATTTTTCTTCTTGGTGTGTGTTTTTTTTATCTCTTTTTTATCTGTTTTGTTTTCTTTGTTTCTATCTTTATATCTTTTTATCTATATCTATATGTGTCTATCTACTACTACTGCTAACAAAATCACTGTACCAAAAATCCATAGGTCACTAATACACGGCAAAATTGTAGAAGTTTCTTGGCTGTACCTAGAGGGTAACCACTGCTCGAGGAAGGAGGCCCCACTTAAAGCCACCCCCCCCCCAGTTCTCAATTAAGGATTTGTTTGCTGTGATGTCATAGCGGTAAAATTAAAAATTGTTAGTGATATCACAAATATATTTTCATTAGGGAATGAAAAGCATATTTGATTGATATTTTTGTTATTGGAATATTTTTATCAAGGTTGGAAGCCTTATAATCCGTAAATAATTCTTCACATGCTACAAGTTTTACCTTGGCCAGTCCCTAAACGATCTTAAAAAAAGATGGGGGATCTTAAAAATCTATCTTAAAAAGGACCTTAAAAAAATCTTAATACAAAAAATTCAAGTTTTGAATTTTAATGTTACTCTTAACTCTTACAAAATAAAGAATTAAAAACAATACAGATTAATGTAAAAAGAGACAGCTAACCTGATACAGCATAGGTAACAAATGACAGCAAAATTGTCGTTTTAAATTAAAAAATGAGAACCGTAGTAATGCATTACAGGGTCGACGCAAGGACCTGAGTAGTCAAGAAGCGTCGTTAATCTGATTAATTAATATATGAGTTGAATACAACGAAATGTATAAGTGGGGCTCCCACTCTCTTAACCTCATTTTCTTTGAATAAAGCGCCCCCCCCCACAGTCACACAAATTTATTTTATCACGTAAATTTTGCTGTTCAATCAGCGATATTGATTTAAAAAAGATTAATTGGAATTGATTAGCTCGGCGACAATAAACTGGCTTTAGATCAATCAGAAACTCCAAATCCTAACGTAACAGAATTGCTTCTACTATTGACAACTCAAAAACGTTTTAAAATACGTTTTTATCTTCAAATGCACCAAGGTAAATAAAAATAGGAAATAGGAAAAATATAAAACAAAAGGAAACAAAAAAAAAAGGAAATAAAAGGGGTGGGAAGAAAGAAATGGTACAAAACCGATATAAAAAGGAAAAAAAGAAAAAAGTTAAAAAAATTTTCCATGTCAACAGGAAAAAATAAAACTTTTAAAAATGCAATCGTGAAGGACTAATGGTATAACTTATAAATAAGGATCTTAATGACAAAATAAACTTCTATGTGACCATAAAAACATGTCAACAGGAGTCTCAGGAAGTCCCAACGGGTGTCAGGTTGGATATAATTTATTACTAAGCTTAAATTCCATTTAAATATTTTCAAAATAAGACAAAAACGCAAAAAAAAATTCTTTTCGCTTCCCATATTTCATCTTTACGGGAGGACAAGCATAAAATGTTTATTTAGACATTTAGTATTACATTTGTTTAGTCATTGGGGACAGAAGAAAAGGAAAGGAGAGGGAATAAAAAACAGAAGACTCAAAATGAACGTAATTACCAAGAATGAATTAAAGAAACACAAAGGGAACAGTTTTATGTTTTCAATAAAGTAGAGATTGAATAAAGTATAAAGGAAGAAATAACAAGACAAACCTACAAACAAGTAAAATCAAAAGAGCCATTATATGTATTGCATTTTTTTTCATTATTTTACATTTTTTATCTAAAAAATTAGTAACATGTAATTTTTATTAAACGTTATATTGTATTCAACAAATAAAAAAAAATTAATTTTCCAGTAATTTAAAATTTAATTTTTGAAAAAGGTTAATCTTTACCAGAGCTATTATTTTTAAATTAAGAAAACAGAAAAATACAACAAACAAAAAAGAATAAAACAAAACAGAAAAAAGTCGAAACTTTAAAAATTAGGATACTAAATATAATTTACCCTAAAGCTTTTAGGGTATCCGCAGGTATATGAGGGAAATCAATGTGTATAAAACAGTCTAACCACAATGGTTACTCCTATATCAGAACAAAAATGAAGGAAAAATGAAACAAAAACAAGAAATGAAGAATAAAAATTGTGATGGCGGTTTGACGTAAGTTGATTTCACGCTGTCAAACCAAAACAGAAACCGTTTGTCATGGTATTGCGGATCAAAACTAGACTGCTAGTGACGAGGAGAAGAAAAAAAGTAGAAAAAAATTAAAAAGAAGAGAAGAAAAACGAGAAGAAGAAAAAAATAAGCATATAGTCACCACAATGGGCACTCCTATATCAGGCCATTGCAGGTCTTCAGCTGGCGGTTGCCGAGAATTCCAAACCACAATGACTTTATTTAAATATGGAACTTCGTTTAATCGACCTAAAGAAGCAATCATAACCTGAAAATAAACTATGATTCATTCAGTGTCAAATAAACTTATTTAAATACAACCACGACTATTGATAACTTATTGCAGTTCCAAACCACAAAAGGCCAGCAGGGGGGTACAAGCCCCTCTTCCGCAAAAAAACTCAAAGCTTCACACTTCACTCCTATCGACGAAGTTTCCTATTTTATTTAAAAATTAACATGAATCCCTCTCACCCCATTCGTGGAACATCTACTTTTTTTTGGGCCTCAGCCGAATTTCCAAAAATAACTTTATATATAAAACTTTATATATATAATAATTACTGAAAATATCCTTTTTCAGAGGAAACAGCTTCAGGTTCTAAAATTGCTAGGTAATAACGGGACTGGGTCCGTTACGTCAGGTAATAACGGTCAATAACGGTCAGGGTTATGATTTGCATAGCATCAAATCAACGTATAGAACAATTTCTTGATGGAATAATTAAAATAAAGATAGGTCTGTCGCTTTTAGGACTAGAGTTTACAACATAAAGACTAAAAAAAAAGAAAAACAAAAAAGAAAGAGTAGAAACACCAAGGTTTTGAGTGAGTATCATCTATTCCTGGTCTCGGATCTTTACATATGTCTTTTCTTGTAGCACAATATTTTAGTAGGCCTACCCTACAAAAGTTTTCTATTGTTTATGCGAAGTGATGTGACAGTTCATTACACGATGACGGTACTTTCGCAGTTAGTAATAAAAGTCATGCCACAGATAAACGGACTTTTTACTCATAAACAAATATTGTGACCTAAAAACATTGCGGTCTTTTTACTGACTTAAAACTTCACACAAAAGATACAATCAGCTTTTATTTTGATTCTACTAGTTTAAAATTTTGGTTTCTATTTGGTGCATATAGGCGCGGTATTAAAGGGACGCTGTTTAAACTCCAGAAATAAGGTATAATGCTATTAGTTAGTGAATAGACATCACAGAAATAGGCCAATAAAACTGAAGCATGTTTTAACACAGAAGTATAGGAAAATAATATCTCTTTTTCTCTCTGGTCAACCATGCTCAAGTGATTGTAAAGCCCCGTGAACAAAAAAAAGACATAAGTACACACATTCAGAAACATACTGACGTGGGCATTGGAAGCAAAAGTTAAAACTGGTAATTGATTTCCTACTTAATGAAAAAAAAAAAACTTTGTAATTCGGATAATTAAGAAAAGTGGATAATAGCTTCGCTTCAATATTTGAGATTCGAGCTAGTTTCTTTTTTAAATTAAAAAAAGGGAAATACTAAATACTAGCAGAAACTTTTATAAAATGACGTTAAAGGAGTACCATGTATTTGATTTTTTTTTAACCTGAACTATAGAAACGTCCAGGGATATGAACTTAAGAAAACGATATAAACTTACAATTTATCCTATTCCTTCCGCATAGCGAGAAACAAACATATGCTTTTTTACAGGTCTTTAGAAGACTTTGTGGAAATAGAATATAATAAGTAGTTCAATTAAAAATATTGGGTTTGAAACTTGAGCTCAAAATAGATTAAAGCTAAATTCTGACCAAAGACGGCAAACTTTCTAAGCAACGCCACCAATTCAAAACTCTGATCAAGAGATGCCGCCAATTCAAAACTCCGACCAAGTGACGCCGCCAATTCCAAAGTCCGACTGATATGTCTGATGGAAATCGAAATATTTTGTTGATGTCCTAAAAATTTTATACAAGAAAAATATTCTATGACCTATTGAAATTAACGTTAATGCAATTTAATCAGCTGGAGCAGATTGTTTAAAACTGACCAAAATGGCGACCCAAGTCCAGCTGCCAAAGTGATATAAAATCAGCAAAACCTAATCGGCGAAAAATTTCAGCATATATCCAATGTTCGGCATGAGCGACAAATGAAACTTAAATCTAAAATGGATTGAACCCCGATATAGAATTGAAATATTTTTACCAAAAAGTTAAAAGTATTTCTTCCATATTTAGGGTAGTATAGCAGTATCAAGTGTCCTTTTTTACGGCCAAGTGTTTGTTACTTCTTTTTTTCTCTATTTTTCTTTTTGTAGTGAATATCAGTAGAAGCAAAACCATTTCACCATCTGGCTAAGAAATTTATCAACACTGACTCAAATGGCGGCATGAGTAAATAAGGCATAAGTAAGCAGTAATGCACCCAAAGCGATGTTTGACCCCCTGTCAGGACTCTCTTTAACTGTCTAAAGACCCATAAATTCATTAGAAAACCGTAAAAAAAAGCTATATCAAATGTTCCCTTACATATACTATACATATCCCTACATTATATTATATCCCTATACATAATTTATGATAACTTATGTATCATAAGTTATTACTAGAGACCAACAAATAAAAATTTTAAATTACTTGATCCCTCTCATATGCCAGCATGACTACAGTGAACTGTTCACGGGGCCGATTTCCTCCGATAACTTCACTAAATTCTTTCCCTGCTCCACCAGCGCCACCATTTACAGGCCGAAAACCATTCGAAGAGCCTAAAACATTGAAAAAGAAAAAAAATAATAGCTTGGTATATAAAAAAAAACTCAATATGTTACAGTAGGAGTATACAATCATCCACACATTCTTAGGAGTTTTTCAAACTTGTAGAACTATTCAAGCATAGTTCTAAGTATCCAACTATTATTATATAATATAAATTCAGGTTTGTTTTACTCACGTACATAGTGTTTGATGTGCAGTATATAATAACTAAAACAATATCAAACTTTTGAAGAATATGGCGTAGAAAAACAGAAATTGATTCCATATTCATAATCGTAATTAAAAATAAAAGCACTATTTTTGCAGTGTTTTTATCTTATAAATTGCTCAACTAGAAAAACAGAAAAATTAGCCGACTTGACTACCGTAATGATTTTCGCTGGTATAATCCACCAGAGCCTTGCAACCGTACAACTGCAGAGAAAAGGAAGAAAATTGTTTTGACCGTCATCTCCAGTCGGAAACTCCATTAAACACCATTTCATATAACAGACTTCGATAGAGATAAGTTCTTTTGAAAATACATTCAATTAATTATAAAACTAAACAAAATCTCGGCCAAATGGCATAATTCGTTTTAATCGTTTGTTATATATTAATACTCAACATAAACATATTTGAACTAACCGACGAGGAATAATAAACAAAACCAAAAACTGATAACAATAGTAATAAAAAAAAACAGAACAAAACAGAATATTATAAAAATACAAAATAGTACAAAATAGTAATAAAAATAGTAATAAAACAAAACAGAACCATAGTTGCAGCAGTATTAAATATATTTTAAGCAGTATATAATACTATTCTTATAAAATTGAATGCGTCTAAAGCGCCAGATATAGACGGTTTCCCGAACATAATGATAAGACAAATTGCTCATGAAATTGCAGAACCACTTACCTATATATTTAACTTTTCTTTGGCGCATGGACTGTGTCCGTCAAGGTGGAAGAAGGCCTTGGTAAAGCCACTTCACAAAAGTGGCTCCAGGTCAGATTTTAAAAACTATCGGCCAATTTCAATCACATCTATTTTTTGCCGAGTGATGGAAAAGTTGATTGTTTCACGCGTTCAAAAGTATTTTGACGGAAATCATCTTTGGAATCCTGCTCAGCATGGTTTTTGAAAAAATAGGTCTTGTAATACTCAGCTTTTTGCGGTTATTTTGGACTTTCAACGTTTTGCCGATTTAGCTATACCCTTTGACTGCATTTACATTGACTTCTCGAAGGCATTCGACAAAGTCTCAATACCCACGCTTCTTAAAAAATGTGCAGCTTATAAATTGGGTAAAAAAACAATTGCATTTATTGCTGATTATCTAAACGGACGAACTCAGCAGGTTGTTGTTGGTGAAGCTATGTCATCCTCAATTGATGTGTTAAGCGGAGTCCCCCAGGGTAGCTGCCTGGGTCCAATTTTATTTTGTTTATTTATTAATGATCTGCCTTCCTCTGTTCAGCATTCTACTGTCAAGATGTTCGCGGATGATGTAAAACTTTATCTACCAGTACGAGATCAAAACGATGTACAACTCTTGCAGGAGGATCTTGACTCTCTAACTTATTGGTGCGAATCTAATTCCATGTTCACAAACCCTTCTAAGTGTGTTGTTCTACACTATGCTCGTAAACTCCCACCTGTACATACTTACCAGCTGTCTGGCATACGAATCCCTTCTAACAAAATAGTGCGTGACCTTGGTGTTTACTTTGATACCCAATTGAAATTTGATAAGCATGTTTCGGAAATTGTAAAGAATGCAAATTATCGTTTATCGTCTATAAGGAGAAGCTTTAGTAGGTTTAACCTTCGTAATTTCTTACTACTATACAAATCAATGGTCCGCCCTCTTCTTGAGTATAATACTTCTGTTTGGTTTCCATTACGTCTAATGGATGATCATAGGATAGAAAAGGTTCAGAGAAGGCCACTAGATTGGCCCCATACCTTCAGCGCCTTTCCTATCCGCAGAGACTTTCTAGGCTTCAACTCCCGTCGTTGAAGTTTCGTAGACGTCGCAATGACCTTGTAAATGTGTTTCGTATAATTAAAGGAGTGGATGATGTTGATCCAAATTTATTTTTTAAATTCAGCCATTATCACTCTACTCTTCAGCATGATTATAAATTATATCCCCCAAAACCACTGAAAAAAATTGGTCAATTATCTTTTGTTAGTAGAGTTGCCGGACCATGGAATGGTTTGCCTTTGGAGGTTGTCGAGGCAGAGAGTATTCGAATTTTTAAGAGTGCATTAGTAAATACGCCTTTTTATTTAGACACTTTTGTTGTGTAGTGTCGTGTTATTTAGAAGTTATTGTTGTTTAGTTTGTCGTTGCCAATTTACTTTAGATTAGTATTATGATTTTGTGTTTTTGTGTTTTTGCGACAAGCATTGATGCTTACCGCTATTCGTATTAATAAATAAATAAATAAATATTTATTTAAAATCACTTGAATTAAGACTGAAATTTGACGATAGAATAAATTGGTTTTAAATTGTTTCAGTATTAGATATAGAATAAGACTGAAATGAAATTTAGCTTGATTTTCCTTTTTTTGAAGGTATACAGACATTCGGGACATTAGACCCCCCCCCCACCCCACATAGAGGTGCAATAAAATAGATAAGAAAGAACAAAACTGTTTAGAAAATGGGGAAATAATGCTTCATTCTACTTCAATGCTTCAATCTATCCACACCTAAGACTAAGGTTGACGACATAATAAATTGATTTTAAATTGGTTTAAAATGGCTTCAGAATTGAATGTAGACTAATATTGAATTTAAATATGGCTTGATTTTGCAGTATTTGTAAGGGCGTATAGAAATTCATGAGCCTGGACCACCACCCCCCCCCCGCCCAAACAAATAAGACACATACGAACAAGCAAAAAAAAGATTAGAAAATCGGGAAATAATGTTTTAAGCTATTCAATCTACTTCAGAGTGTCAATATATCCGTACTAAGACTGAGCTACACGAAAGAATAAATTGGTTTTCAAATTGGTTTCAAAATGTTTCAGCTTTAAATATTGACATAAAATGAAATTAAGTGTAACTTCATTTTGCAGTTTTCGCAAGGGTGCATACAAAATCAAAAGATTAGACCCCCCCCCCCCCCGCGGTAAACAGAGGTCCAATAAGATACACAAGAACGGACAGAAGTGTCTAAAAAATGGGAAATAATGCTTCAATCTACTTCAATGCTTGAATCTATCCATACCTAAAACTAAGGTTGATGACATAATAAATTGGTTTTAAAGTTGGCTTCAACATTGAATGTAGACTAAGATTAAAATTAAATCTGGCTTCATTTTGCAGTTTTTGGTAGATCGTGTAAAGAAATTTGGGAGCTTAGTCTCTGATGAAAAGCCACAAAGTAAATAACAATGGCATTCACAACCCCACAACATTGTATTAATGGCATCAGTAAAAAAAATAGCACAAATGAATTGTTAAACCAGTTAGATCTGCAAGATAATCACATTAATTTGCTCTCTTTGGTGTTAACTACTGAGTAGGCAACAGGGGGTAGAAGATATCAGTACTTGGGAATAGCAACCAGTGGTGCTCAGACCAGGATTTATCAATAGACCCACTAGGCCTAGAAGCGCACAATACCAGGGAGTGCAATAAATTATCACTGAGCGATTTTTTTCTTAACGAAAACTGAACTGATGTGTTTATCGTCAATATGCCAGGTGCACTCCACCGCCGGCAAATCACGTCCCAACAATTAGGAACCATGCAAATTATCTATTGAATCTTAATCCCAATCTTAAGCTTATGATTGCAGATGAATGCTTACATTTGAAACCCTTCTTGGTACAAAATACTGATGAAGAAAAGATGCATGACTTTAACTGATGTTAGTGTCGTGATTCCAGATTAATGCTTACATTTGGAACCCTTCTTGGTACAAAATACTGATGAAGAAAAGATGCATGACTTTAACTGATGTTAGTGTCGTGATTCCAGATTAATGCTTACATTTGAAACCCTTTTTGGTACAAAATACTGATGAAGAAAAGATGCATGACTTTAACTGATGTTAGTGTCGTGATTCCAGATTAATGCTTACATTTGAAACCCTTCTTGGTACAAAATACTGATCAAGAAAAGATGCATGACTTTAACTGATGTTAGTGTCGTGATTCCAGATTAATGCTTACATTTGGAACCCTTCTTGGTACAAAACACTGATGAAGAAAAGATGCATAACACTAACTGATGTTATAAAGGTCATGACTGCAGATGAATGCTTACATTTGAAACCCTTCTTGGTACAAAATACTGATGAAGAAAAGATGCATGACTCTAACTGACGTTAGAAAGGTCATGATTCCAGATGAACGCTTTCATTTGAAACCCTTCTTAGTACAAAATACGGATGAAGAAAAGAAGCATAACTCTAACTGAAGTTAGAAAGGTCACAACTGCAGATGAATGGTTACATTTGAATCCCTTCTTGGTACAAAATATTGATGAAGAAATGAAAAAACATTAATCTAATTGATGTTAGAATGGTTTAGCGTCATTTTGATGCAGTTGACATCTATCCAAGCATTGATATCACCTTTAGAATGGTTCTTAGTGTACCTGTGACAAAATTCACAGGAGAAAGATCCTTCTCTGCCCTTCGTCGGGTGGAGAACTATTTAAAATCTTCAGACACAAAAGATTGGCATCATTATCCCTTCTCACTATTGAGAGAAGGTTGGCTCAAGAGATGCGTGCGATGACGTCATAGACACCTTCGCATGAAAAAAAGCAAGGAGGAAGGCTTTATCCATTGGCTTTTAAGATAAACTGTCCTACTTACAAAATAGCGTATAATGCGTACATGTGTTTATGTGTTGCTACCTACCAAAGGATTAAGCTTATTTTCAATACCTTGTTGGTTTATTTAATTTACTTAATACCCTAACGTAAAAATATTTGATTTTACAATTATTATCATAAGTGAAATATATAAGCAAAATATTATCATATTTTGCGATAAAAAAGAAAGTGTCATCATAAAGAAGCATGTCATGTTAATCATAAAGTGTCATGTTCTTAAGGAAGATTGACCCTTCCTCCAATGGTATGAATACAGAGCAGTAAAAATATAGCCATAAAAGCGTCAAAGCTTTAAATCCGGTCCTGGTGGTGCCAAATCATGAAAATCCTGGGGAGGAGGGGGTAATATATATTTTTCCAAAATCCGGGAGGGGGCAGTTTTTTTCAAAGAAAATACTAAAAAAGGTATCTTTCAAAATCTAGAGGAGAATATGTCCCCCTCCCCCCATTGGTGCCCTGATAGCGACGAGGAATTGCCCGAAAGGCATTATCAGTAAAAAGCGGAAATCTTTTTGTGTTTCAATTTTTAAAGACTCAAGAGCAGATATTTATAGTCAATAAATTCTTCTCCAAAGATGATTTTAACTGCTCTTCTGGGCTCGTTAGATATTCCATTTGAACATTTTCTTCTTGTTTTAAGCAACTTAAACAGTTTCTTTTAGTGAGTTCATGGGTCTCGGACAAGAAAAGCCCGTTTCCTCGGACAAGCATCATAGGCTGAAATTAGATGGTTCGTCTGACCTGCGCCTACTAGGGATTCCTGGTTCATGTGGATCCTTACTACTAATACTACTAACGACTCACGGCAGTAACAAGCCCTCTGAGGCCAATTTAGCTACGCATGCTCCTCCTCCATCCCGATATATTCAAAGCCTCCCTCTTTACACCCTTCCATGAAGTTCCAATTTTCTTTACATCTTCCTTTGTGACATCCTCCCACTCCAACCGCGGACGACCTACATTCCGTTTAGCCATACACGGTTGGTCGAAAAGGACAATCTTCGGCAATTTGTCATCCTTCATCCACAGAACGTGCCCTAGCCACCTCAACCTTTCTCTCATTGTAGACCTAGAAAGGCGCACTGAGCCACACTTTTCGTACAGCCTACTGTTTAAAATATGGTCAGTCAGCCGGGTACCCAGAACAATCCATAGACAATTTATCTGGCAAACATCTAGCAAATCTGCATCTGCTTTTTGGAGCGCCCATGCTTCAGAGCCATATTTGACTACTATCATCTCTGTAGCTTCCAAAATCACAATCTTGGTTTGCAGACTTATTCTTTCAAACTTTCTTAAGTGTGAAAAAACACCCTAAGCCTTGGATATTTCTTTTTTAATCTTCACTGCTCTCACCGTCTTCACTAATAATACTATCAAGGAAAGTGAAGCTACCCACCTTATCTATCTTTTCGCTACCCAACGTAACCTTTTCATCTTTACTTATTCCTAGCCCCCGTTTATAACCTCCCCCGGAGGTTATACGTAAAAAACACCCCGTTTATAAACCCCCAGCAAAAACATCACCCCCCCCCCACCCATAACTGAATACATACTCCACAGTAACAAATACGACATGTAAAAAATGGGCAAGTATTATGACTTAAAGACATTTTCCCTTGGGCTGTGGGGGGTTATATTATATCCAAAAACATAGTTATTGAACCTTTCAACTACGATGAGCAAATAAGATATTTCAAAATTTTTATCAGACGACTTTGGGAAAAAAGACGGGGGAGGGAGCAAGGTTGCCCTCCATTCTTTTTGGTTACTTAAAAAGGGCACTAGAACTTTTAATTTCCATTCGAATGAGTCCTCTCACGATATTTTAGGACCACTGGGTCGATACGATCAACCCTGGAAAAAAAAAACAAATAAACAAATAAACAAGCATTTACGATCTTTCTTCTGGCAAAAATACAAAATTCCTCATTTTTTGGAGATAAGACCTCGAAACCACTACAATAGGGTTTTCTGATACGTTAAATCTGATTGTGTCATTTTATTAAGATTCTAGTATTTTTAAGAGGCTTTTCCCCTTTTTTCAAAAATAAGGCAAATTTTTTCAGGCTTGTAGCCTATAATCAGTAAGAATTATGAAACTTATATATTTAGAATCAGCATAATAAGCCAATTCTTTTGATATATCTATTGGTATCAAAACTCAGCCGGGTCGCTCCTTACTTACATTTCGTTACCACGAACTGTTTGATTATAAAATGCTTCTGACCCGTGGCCCCGTATGGAAACGGAATAATTTTACAGTTTTCCAGAAATTTCTTATGCTACTGTATGGGAGTAGGTTTTTTTTGCATATCCTAAGAAATTACCAACAGATTACTTATTATCAAAAGAAACCAAACAATACCATAAAAGAAAAAAAAGATGTCACTAAATGCCAACGCTAAGTATATTAATTCTATTTTGTTCTGGGTTTTCGATGCTTTTCTTTGAATTTGTCGGTTAATTTTTTTTATTGACTTTTGAACTAAATTACGTTTTTCTATTGACACTGAGTTGATCATAGGCATGCTTTAAAATGACAACTAAAATGACAACTTTCATTAGATGTTATAAAATTTGGAAAATATGATACAGCTTGAACATATTAAAGATTTGGACAGAAAGCGACAGTGAATCTATTCATTCTCCATATACAACATTTTCTACACAATTTTTCATATTACTAACAAATAGACCTTCAGCAACCACTGAAGAGAGGAATTATACCTAAAATTACCTAGAATAAATTGCCATGACAAAAATGATACCTTGACCCAAGAAAGTCTTGACCAAAAGCCCTTCAGGATTTCGGGCATAACCAAAGAAGACTTGGCAAAACCAGGTATTTTTTTAAAAAGCCAGCGACGTGCATTGCATATACATACCAACAAATCGGGCTTCAGTAGGGACAACTGGATCAAAAGGAGTATTCTGGAAAAGATGAAACGGTTCAAACATCACATTCCATCGCTCATAGCTGTTCATTGTTGTGTATGTGTAGTTCCTTACAAACTTTGGAGAAGCTAATGGTGGTTCAATAGGACCAAGATATTCATCTATTTCTTCATCAGATGGCGGAGGGTCAGTTTTCAATGGCTAAAAGAATTTAAATCTTAACATAAGCAATTGCAACACCTATACAAAAAAAAAATGTCGGATCAGAAAAAAAGATAAAAAAATAGAAAGAATGAAAAGAAATCAAAATTAGAGCAAAATAGGAAAAGGTAAAGGAATAAAATGAATATGGGCATTCTAAAAAAAAGATACCAGTCATATATTCTAAAAAAGAACATTTCTTAGAAGTTTGAAAAGAACTGAAAAGAGAATTAAAGAATCGAATTCACAGAATTTAAGAATCTATCGAGGTTCTACTTCGCAGGTCATACTGGAGTACTTGCACCCTTATAAGTCTATAATGAAAGATTCAGCATACTCTTATATTCACCCCGTCTTTCAGTTTTTGGTAGGCGTAGGCAAGTTGAAGAGGCTTCTAAACAAGTAATTCTATTTTATTTGATCATGATATTCAGAAGTGGGAGTGCCAGATTAGAAAGTCTGACTCTTTGGGTTTGTATTCTGTGGTAAAAGAGACACGGAGAGAGGAGGTATTTTTTAGTGCTGGACTATATGGGGATTACATTGGATGAAAGGGATGAGCCTTGGGTGGAAAATTGTTGGGAAATGGGGGTTCTATTAGCACTAAGGATCTGGCACGGTTTATTCGTGTGGGTATAACCCATCGTGAGGATGTTATGTAATGAATTTGTTTGATTGTATTAGTGTTTCTGAACAGTTTGTGTGTTGTAATCGTTTTGGTAAAAAGTCTGAAAAGAATCTTTTAACTTTGTTTGCATGTTGTTCTCCTTTTTTGTAGCCACGGCACTGCGTTTTTTTGGAGGGAGGGGGGCTCAAATACACTATATTACTATATACTATTATTCCAGTGTCTTTTTTTTTGTTAAAATGCAACCAAGCAACTAAAGTCTTCACCTGTCTGTATTGATGATATTAGTGTAAAATATATATACTAAAAAATCAAATATACAAATGCTAAAATTGTATGTCAAAAGTGCTGAGCTCTTATTTCATTTAAAGTTACAGTTCCAAACTTGTTTTAAATCTCTGCTGGTCCATAAAAGCTTTCTGTTTGGCAATGCCACTTCAATTCTATACACAGAAAACCCCTTTGAAATGCTCACCTTGTCCCATACCTACCGCAAATTTGATTAAAAATCCTTGAATATCTTTTTCTTCCTCAAATCAACGAAAGTAAAAATCTTGGATCTAATCAATTTATTTTTAAATCTGATGTTAGTTATCAACATACACATTGCCTTCTCTCATAAAAAAAAAGCCTGGCTTAGGGATCTTCACTTTATGCTCCTTGGATCTTTCTAAAGTTTTTGGCAGTGTGACTCACAGTCAAGTTTTTTTTTTGGAGGGGGGGGATGAGCAAGCAATAAAGGTGTTGAAAGGGGCAATGGGGTCCTTCCTATAGAAGACGCGGAATAGGAAATATCTTTTCAAAATATATAAGTATTGTGATAGAAAGAATTGAACAGTAGCGTAAAGAGCGTGGTTTAGGGATTTCCACTCTAAGTGTGGCCCTTGGACCTTTCTAAAGCCTTCAACAGTAAGTTCCACAGTCAGGTTTTTTTCTTGGGGGGGGGGCTGAGAAAGCAATAAAGATGCTAATGGGATGACAGCTCTCCTGCTATAGCAGAGTCTTGTTGTGCTTATTGAACAGGAAGTTTTCGTTTTTGTTCAGGAAAATGTTTGATGTCAAATATGTTTTTGTTCTGTCTTATCAAATGTTTTTTGGCCTTGCATAGGAAATTGACACCCAAAAGTCCTAATCTTAAGTCTTAAACACGATATTTATTCAAGTGTCTGTGTGTGTGGGGGGGGAGGGGTTAAAGCAAATGCAAAACAAGCGAAAATTATGAAAAAATACGACATTATGGAAGCAATTGTACAAACATTCTGATTTATAAGGGAGCCATGCTCAATAAATACAACTGATTGCGATCTCATCTGACAATTCCTAAGTAAAAGCTATACAAGGTACTCACATTGAAAGTGGAATTGAACACAGATAAGGACGGTGTTTCTTCTAAAGGGCTTGGAAATAACCGTAATGTATCGCGTAACGCAGATAGCATGGTTGCCACAACAGTTTCAGCAGTCTTAAAATATTTATCCCAAATAATCCTCCCGAACCGCCGTAAACTTAAAACATCCGCATCTGAAATTGTTCTCAACAGATAGTGAACTTCGGTGGCTCTTGCTTTTGGCATTATTATCGCTGCCCTACTCCAGTCGATCTCATTTTGGAATGGGATGTCAATGTAGCCTAAAATAACAGGAATTGCACCAAATTTTAAAGACTCATAAAGGCGCTGCTGTACACTTTTTGTTGATGTAATCTTAAAATCCTGAGGTGACAAAATTAAAGAAAAGGTTGATTCTTTCAATATTTCTTCACGTGACTGATAGGTTCCACATAAAGCATATTCTTCTTCTTCTGCACTAAGCACATTATTTATACACTTAAAGTGAATTAGAAATTTATCGTCAGTTGTTGACAACTGTAATTTCTTCAAAACAGATATAACAATTTGTTCTTCAGGGCTTTGGGATTTAACCTCTCCTTGAAAACTTAATAAATATTTACGACGGGCTGGAGATAAGGGTGGGAGGCTTAAAATATCACTAGACACTTTTGTAAATGGAAGCACAATATCATAATTTTTTCTATAGCTAGAAGAATACTGTCTGGCATAGATGGCCCTACTCATACTACTTAAACTCTTATTATTCAAATCTATTACAACATGATTTCTTCCATCACCTCTCCAGTGGGCTAGTTTGGTCAAATCCTTGTTGAGGTTCACCACAAAATACAAACAAGCCTCTTCTGGATTTTTAGTAATGAAACCAGAGCTCTCTAGGGCTTTTTGCCACATTAGAGTATCAACAAACGCTCTTTCTGCAACAGGGTATAAAAATACTTTTAACTCTTCTGTAAGGGGGCACTGAGAAAAGTCGAAACAATAGTCCAGCCTACACTGACTTGCTGATTTATCAAATATATATTTTGATTCTTTATCATACTGAGGTACTATGTGGAGGGGTGGGGCCAGTTCAGGAGTATTCTTTTCCATTGCCTCAAGTCGCATTACTTTAGCTTGCTCTAACGATTTATAGACTTTTTCTTTTTCAACTTGTACTTTAAGTATTTCTGCCCTTGTCTCATTCACTTTTTTCGTCAGTGTTGTCAATTCGTCTAGAATTTTCCGCCGTTTTAATTCCAAGTCTCGGAGTTCCATGCTAACAGAGTTTTTTAGACGAATCATATCTTCAAGACTAAATCTCAAACTTGACATTTTTGAAAGATCTGTGGCTTCCACATATGTTACATCACTTTCATAGGTTGGACTATAAGAGTATTTTGAAAACATAGCATAAATCTGCAAAAAAAGGACAAAACAATTAGACAAGGAAATCAGCAATTTATTTCGGGTGAGGGGGATTAAATTTTTCTTTAACGTAAAAATAAACGAATTGCGTAGACAACATACAAAAGTGTTACACAAGTCGTAAGAATTCTGTATTTTAGTGGGGTAGGGGAAAAGCAGGTGTGGGTTCAAAGGTGAAACCACTGATCTGTGCCCATGCTTGCGTAAAGGTCAAATATTCAAACTGATAAAATATTAAATAATACTGTTGTACAAAAAACGATTACCGTATGCAAATATTGGAACTTTTCAATGAAAATTCTTTTTAGGCTGTTAAAAAACTTTGCATACGCAGTTTTTATCAAACTTAAAAACCAAAATAACCGAATCCTATGTTTTTAACAACTCTATATTGAAAAAATAAAAAACACCTTTAAAATAAAAAATCATCTAAAATCACATCTGTCAGAATGAACTATCAAATACATTTTAATTTGTCTGAACCAACAAATAAGCCAAATGGAAAAATTATTGATCAGTAAAAGCATTATCTGAGCTCTGAACAAATGCTCAAAAACACAAAAATAGATTCTCAAAGAATGAGTCAGTAATTTGAAGATCAATAGTTTCTAAGCTCTTCTTTGGGGCAATATATGCTCTGTAGTCGTATCAATCGGAAGGAAAGCATATGTGCCCCTAGGATCCCCTAAATTTTGGAAGATATCCTTTCTGAGAGGTATTTTCATTGAAAATTGCCTTTCTTGGAATTTTTATTGAATAAACTAAAAACTGACAAAATTCCCCCCCCCCATATTTTGAAAAATACATTTTGCACCCTTCCTCCCTCTTTAAATTTTCGTGAATTGACATCACTGAATTGTTGGTACCCAAATCTTATACAACAACCATTCACCAACAATACAAACTAAAAGACAGATTTTTAAAAATTTCAATGTAGGCCAGCGAGAGTCAAAATACAGAGAAAAGAACAATTCTATACAAATATTTTCTCACTCCATATTTTTTATATCCACGTATGTTTAAGAAACTTATTTCTCTTTAAACCAATTATACCAATGGACAAAGCTAGGGTCTTTAGTTTAACTGTGACACAGGAACTTCACTAAAAACTAGTTTAGCCGTGTTACACAGGAAGATAAGTCAATTAATATGGGAGGATGCAAATCTGGCTATTAAATGCAATAGCTGCCCAACAATTAGCAAAGAAAATAAACAAATAAAAAAAAAACACCCAGGGATATATTCAAAAAACAAACATTTCAAAATATACAAAAACCCATCTGTTTAATAAAAAGCTCAACTTACATTTGAAATTGAGATATGCATGATAATTATAAAACCAAATATTACAAGATAAATGGCCAAAGTTCCAGCAATGCATCGGTTCAGACTCAGCTTTTTGAAGTTGATCCCCATATTTGATCAGTGTCACCAGATTTGTCTCCACATTTTCAATCTAAACTCACCAAGACATCCAGAGCTGGAACATAATTAAAACAGATAAAATTTAAAATTAACAAGAAGAAAAACAAAACAGATATCATTTAAGACTAAGAAGAAGAAAATTAAAATAGATATGATTTAAGATGAACAAGAAGAAAAATAAGCTATTTGATATCAATTTCCAGCCAACTGAGATACCTGAAATTGATAGGTATCAATTAGAAATTGAAAACAATGATGAAAAAAATAATTATTTAACTATTTACATTAGTGTTGCAGCTTTGAAAAGGGCTATATGGCTGTTCAAATAGAAACAAATTATGTGAAAACTATACATGCCATTTAAGAGATACTATCTATAGAATAAAATAAAATTAATCAATCATGTCCAAAAAACAAGACTTGACCAATCCCAGTCTAAAGTTTCTGCACCACATAAAAAGTGATTATATGTATTAAGCATAAAATCAAGAGAAGTTGAAGAAAAAGATAATTAGGGGGCTCCCTGGGCTTTAATAATCAATACAGCATAGGTGATAAGAATATACAGCACATAGCATTCTTCTTAAAGAGGTACATGCTGAACTGTCTCTTCTGTTTACCTAGCTTTCCCTAGGTCTCTAGATTCGAAGTGTTAGCCTGCAGACAGAAGTAAAATAACCAGTTACTTGAAGTCTCTGGGTACCATAGAGTTCTTGCCAACCACTAAGTAAAATCTTGAGTACATTATGCCAGGTATTACACTATGTTTCATATGTAAATTAAGATTTCAGAGCATTGAGTCTGGAATTTCAAAACAGAAAATTTGAAAAGTAGCTTAGAAGTACACAAAAAATTTGAATTCGAAATAGTTTGACGTATGAGAAATTGGAATATTTTACAACATTCTAAGAAAAACATATGGGGTTGCATCCCTAAAGGCAGCATATAAAACAAAGGGCAGTCTGAGTGCAACAACCAACTTTCACAAAAGCCTCTTTTGTGCATTGTTTAAATGTATGGTTTTCAGAAAGATACTTGGTAACGGGTTCTAAAGCTGCAATCAAGAGTTTCCTTTTCTTGGCTGATCTTGATGGGTTCTTTTTTGAGGATAGGTTAAGGCTTACTAGTCTAGAGGAAGAAATCCACCAAAACACAACTTCTGCATTGCTATTCCAAAACATCAAATTCTGTTAAAAAACTGTGGTCTATTCTTCAATAAAATGCAATATCAAACTGTAAAAAGTGAATAGTATGATTATGGGGACATGTTTCATAATCATTCCGGTTTATACGACCTAAGTGGGAAAAATCATGGTGATTTTTCAAAATTGTGGCCATACAATATGGCTTGTATGTGGCCATACAAGCCATACAAAATTGTGGTGATTTTTCCGAGTTTTGTCAACTAGTGATAAGATAAATGATGGGAGGAAACTAAAATCAGGCATTTCCAGACATGATGAATCATATTCTTCTTATTTTGTTGTATTTCAGATTAGGCTGGTATATTTCTATAGCCTTATCCCCTTTCAAGCAGGTTGCTTTAGGTGGCTGCTTTTAACATGTGGTCGCTTTAACACTATTTTCCTGTTCTTAACTACTCATGTCAATTAGTCAGTCATAATTTTTTATTATTACACATTTTTATTCCTGGCCGTAACAGAGAATAGGTGTAAGTAATCAAGTATCCTTGTTACAGGGAAGTGTCTTAAAAAACTGAGGTTGCAATACCTTAATTCCTCAAGGAATAGACAAATAGAATGGTCCTTGGGCATCTTGATTAAATGGCTCTCAAATGTTTCCATGTGTATATTACTTCATCAGAAGTCTACAAATGATGCAATAAGGAGTAGTTACTGGTTAACTCTTTTCAAGATTATATTGAAAATACAAAATTGTTTCCTTTTCACTGAATAAAAGCAAATTTAAATATGTTTGAATCAAGTATATTTTTTTAGGTGCTCACCATACTCTGTACATAAAGTTTCCTGAATTAAACACAGAGAAAGCAAAAAACAGGAGCTACCATGTGTATATGCATCTTGAAATAGCTGAAGGTTTGAATAAGAATCACAGGCAGCCACAAAAAAAGTGCAGAAAAGAAAAAAAAGGATCAAGCTTCCATGGATTCTGTTTCAAAGCCACTAAAAGCTGATTTCTTCATTACAAAGGGTACTGAAGTTCATGGTGAAAAAGTAACTGAGCTGATTGTAAACTGCATTGTGGAAGACATGCATCCACTTTACCTCGTTGAACAGCCAGCTTTCAAAAGATTGATTCCAGAGCTGGCTACAGATCCTTCAAATAAACTGAAACAATTGAGGCAAAAAAAAACATCACCTTCAGCGCAAATTGCACAGCAATTTTCATTTGCCCCCAAAAATTCTTTTTTCACAAGCATATTTTTGTTTTGCTTTGTCAGAACTTAGCTTAAGTTGGTTCAAAACTGAAGATACTGTTGACAATTCTCTATGCCATAGCACAAAACATATTAATTACTTGCCAAAAAACCAGTTTCTTCAGCAGTAACAAAATTGAATCCTGATTATGATGCATTGTGATAAATGCTAGATTGGCAGTGAGGAAAACTTAATGCAGTGTTTGGGATGCTTCAAAAGCCAAGGTTGAAAGTAGATACAACCGGGTTCATGCAGTAGTGTGAGTCTATGATGATACCCTTTCAATTGTATAAGACGTATACCAAGTCAAAGAAGAACTTTAAAAATATGTAAAGTATACTGCACCCTTGGTAAGTGTACTACTGAATAGTATGTTTGATGATATTGTTTTCTGAGATATTTTCTACTTTCCCCTCAAGCTTGTAAAGATGTTCTCTAATAATGTAGCATAACTATGTTCAAGAACAGAATGTATATTGATAATTGCAAGGAACAAGCTGCAAACATGTTGGCTAAAAGGCTAAATTTTGGCAAATCTGATGATGTCCAGCTCAGTTTCTTGCCAGGCAAGAGATCTTATGAGTTTTAAAGGACAAAAGGGGCTTGCTAGAGTTGATTTCTACCGGAAAAAAAGTCAATATAGAATTTCTACACGTTTTGCATAACAACAAAAAGGTGACAAGTGTGAGTGTTGTAATTATTGTGGCATTAGTCTGGTCTCTGTAGGTAGCAAATTACTTAGTAATATGATATTTTTTAGACTGCGGTTTTAGAAAAGGTAGAGGATATATTGACCAAGTTTTCACTCTTAGGTTAATAATTAAGAAGTCCCTTCGTTGTCAAACATCTTTGGTCCTCATTTTCATTAATTATGAGCAAGCTTTCGATTCTGTTGATAGAAGAGCGTTAGCAAAGGTCTTATCCTTATATAGTATACCAGACACATACATTAAAGGGACTTGTGCTATGTATGAGAATAATACTGGTGCAGTTAAGGTAGGAAATGAGGTTAGCAACTGGTTTTGTACTAAATCAGGAGTACAGCAGGGTTGTGTTCTATCCCCCTTTATATGGATCATTCTGATGGACTTCATCTTGAGGAGCACAGGAAAGCCAACTGAAGACCACAGAATCAAATAGGGAGGAAAAGCACTCCTGGTGTGAGCAAAACGAATGAATTTTTAGAGCTTTTGCGAGTTCAGGGTGCTAGAATAGGTTTGGAAATTAATGTTAAGAAGACTAAGTCACTAAGGCTAGGAATAAGTGAAGAAGAAAAGGTGACGTTGGGCAACAAAAAGATTGATCAGGTGGGCATCTTCACCTACCTTGGTAGCATTATTAGTAAAGATGGTGGAAGCAGTGAAGATGTTAAAAGTAGAATAGCTAAAGCTCAGGGTGTTTTTTCACAGTTAAAAGAAGTTTGGAAGAATAGGAAGATAAGTCTGTAAACCAAGATTATAATAATGGAAGCCACAGTGATGACAGTGGTCAAATTTGGCTCTGAAGCGTGGGCAGTCCAAAAAGCGGACGAAAATTTACTAGATGTTTTCCAGAGAAATTGCCTACAGACTGTTTTGGGCACCTGGCTGACTGCCAGTATTTCAAACAGTAGGTTTTACAAAAAATGTGGTTCAATCCTGCTTTCTAGGGTTATAATGAAAGAAAGGTTGAGATGGCTAGGCCCCATTCTGCAGACAAAGGATGACAGATTTCAAAGATTGTCCTTTTTGGCCAACCATCTGGGGCTATAGAGAAAGCAGGTTTTCCTTGTCTGGGTTGGGAGGATGTCATAAATGAAGATTTAAAGGGAATAGGAACTTCCTGGGAGGGTGTAAAAAGGGAGGCCTTGAATAGGTTAAGTTGGAGGAGGAGCACGCGTATCTGTGTTGGCCTCAGGCGGCTTGGTGTTGCAGTGAGTTATTAGTAGTAGTAGTAGTAATAGGAACTTGTTTTTCTTATGGACAACCCTCATGCCTGTCATGTTTCCAGAAAATATGATGGTATTTTGCCCTCTTTAGCCACTTTTGAAGGCTTTGAATACTCTACAAGAGGTTCTATTCTTTCTCCACAGAGAAATTAATAAGGAGAAACTCAGGCTTGAGTGGTTGGCAATGGTAAAGTATAACACCTAGTACTTAATCAGAACAAAAAAAAAGTACTTTTCAACCAAAACATTGATCTTTTCTTTGATATGACACCCATTGTTTCAGTTTTGCAGATATGACTTTCAATGACTGTACTTACAATTACTCAGATAACAAAAGGATCAAGTATATAACTTAGTAGCCAAACAATGTAAAAGCTTGAACTTTTACTTATTTACTTATTTCAGAGGGTACTTAGAAAAGTAATTAAAACATTAATTAAGCCAAATTATGCATTTTAATCTTGAGAGCTATTTAAGTACATTTTTGTTCATGTGGGTACCACTTAATACTTAAGCAAAAATTGTGCAAGTACTTGATACTTAATTTGAAGTATTTGCTACAACATTGCCTGCAGATTGGTAGATAGCACATATCACCTCAGCAAACAAAGGTGGTAGACAGATCAGGCAGTAAACTACTGACCAATTAGCATCTCCTCTGCTTTTTGGAAAAGGGTTCCCATTCTGATTGGTCAGTTGAGACTAACCTTATTAATTCCTATGAATATGTGACAAAACTTATAGGCCAGGTTCTTCAGTAGACATGACTTTGCTGGACTTTGTAATTGTATTTGATAAGGTTTGAGGAAAACAAAGAAATCTTTTCTTGAATGCCATGAATGTGAAAAGTGGAGTGCCCTAAAGTACAGTCTTGGACTCAAATCTGTTAAATATGTTCACTAACAATACACCTTCAAATACCAGGATTAACACCATCTTGATACAGACAATTCAAAAGCAACTGATCCTGTCAAGAGTTGAGTTCAGACAAGAAACCACACAAGCAGACTCAAGACTCATGTACATGTTTGGAAAAGATTTGAAAGCTGGAGTTCAACATTAAGAAATATAAAGTCACCCATCTAAGTAAAAGTAACCCTAGAGCGAATAATGTGGAGTCACAAAAGAGAACAAGGCAGCCTATTATCAGTAGTCATGTTGAACAAAACCTGGTTGTGTTAGTTGATAAAGAGCCGAAATACAACATACATGCTTAGAATACTGCTGGAAAGGCTAGTCTAACTCTAGACACAATTAAGAAAATTTTGAGTAGTTGCTCCTCGTCAGTCATTAAGGGGATTTCTAAAGGATGGATTTGACCTAAGCTAGGTAGTGGTAAGTACATTGACAACTCAATTAACAAACCTGAACAGAAAACTCTAGTATCAGTTCAGAGAAGTATAGCAAAATGCATTAAAAGTCTCTACAGCACCCCATGACTCTCCTGACTTGAGATCACCCACACTGGAATATTGCAGCAACAGAAAGGATATGATTATTACATTCAAGCTGTTCAACTATGAAAAGATTATTCCAGACATCTTTCAACCAGATAACTCTTCATAAACAAGAGTACATAACCAAAAACTTTCCAAGAAGCATGCCAGCACAAAACTGTGTTTTCTTACTTTTTCTTGGCAAAAGATATTAGCCCTTGGCGATATGGGCCACTCAGCCATTCTTAATGAAACTAGAAAACTTGATAGATATAAGTTCATTGTAGAATGCCAGGCAGTTTTCTGTCTGAATGGGAGTATTGTGTCCTTCTTCCAAGAGAAGATAAGTCAAATTATAGTAGTATTTTTCAAGGTCTGTGCAAGGAACTAAATTAGGCACTTTATCCTTTCCATTTTTTTTTCAATAGAGCTATAAGTAGTTACCAAAATTGGTTTTAGTTCACAAATGAATTCAAAGTTTCGGACATGTTAGTGCCCCTAGTATAAAACTTAGCATCCTTATTTAAGAGACTGAAATGTAACCCAGACAAAGTGAAGCTTACTTAGAACACTAAAAGGAAGTTTTTTAATGTCAGGAAACTGAGTACCAAAGACTCTGTATGGCTGTAGGGTGCTTGGTCAAAATACTTTCACTGAAATCTTTTTCTTAATTTAAACCTCTAGTTTTCTGGTAGCTAATTTGAGAACATTTTATTGGTGACATGTTTAAGCCTTACTTATATGTGCTTGTCTTATATAATCTAACTTTGAACAGTAAAAAAATCTTATGGTGTTGATTTCTTTCCTTATAACGAATGAGACTGGCTGCATTGACTTGAAACTGAGCATCAAAGAATCTGTAAAGTTCTTAGGTACTTCGTAAGGCAATTAAGAGACAACTGTTGTTATTGCAATGTGACAAGGGTGCCAAATATTAACCAAATTGACAAGCTTATTTAAAAAAAAAAAGTATAAAAACAAAAAGAAAACACAGAATGAGGGCTAAAAAATCTTGGGGGTTCCCCCTGGACCCCCAGTGACAAAATGTACTCTAAAACTACAAGTACAGCAAATAAGTATTAAATGAGAAACAGTTGACAATATGACAGCTACTTTCAGTCCTGTTACAAAGATACTGTTTTTGTTCAACATGTAAAATGAAGGACTAAGAGGGATGCATGTATCATCTTTTGACAAATCAAATTGGTAACTTTATCCTCTCTAATGTAAACTCTTACACCCCACTAGCTTTGGTTGGGTTCCAATGTTCCACTAAGGTAGAAGTCCTGATAGAACAAATTTAGGAATTCAACATCATCTGTCCCCGCCAGTGGATGACTAAGTTAGACAAGACATATAATCAAATACTTTTGCTCAGTTCCTTTTCTTAACTTAAAAGCTTTTTATCATGTTTAACTCTTACTTATTCATGCTTCTTCTCTTTGACTCTCATGCTTCATTGAAAATTATAGACCTAGTAGTAAGACAGCTAATCACCATCTTGACAGTTAGATCACAATGCTGTATTGTATTGTATCTGATTAACGATGCTTCTTGACTACTAAGGTCCCTGCGTCGGCCCTGCAGTGCATTCCTGCAGCATGATTCTATCTCTGGGTCCTGTATTACCAAGCTAAGGTCAAACCCAATGCACCACCACAGGACAAGATCACAATGCTTTTATTCACCATATTAAAATTTGAATCTTTTGCCATTGGATTTGTCTAAATTTTCTTAATAAGTGTTTCATTAGTTTGAGAATTTTAGCTATACACAATGATAAATGTTTCCAATATACTGACAGCTGATAGGGGAGCTTAATCACAGATGTACATTTTTAACTTGAGTCCAATCTTGGAAAATACTTTCCAGAATAGAATCTTAAAGTTAGAAAAAACATCTTAATCATGGACAAACTAAATTACAAACTAGAATATGTAAAGAATAATAATTGCATTTAAAGAGGCTAGTCTATAGGGTGGCTTTTTCCTGGCCCTAAATATTAAAAAGAAGTTTTGACTATAGTAGGCCAATTTCAACTGGCTTAATCCTAGCTATTAGTATATTCCAAAGATTTGAAGGTAGCATCTACATGATATCCAAGATTAGTAATCTACTGTCCATGTTAATGGAGGATACAATTTTAAAGAGATTAGGAACTATCTAAATACTGGGAGTTTTACCCTATCTAAAACTGAAAAGATCCTAAAAGGGTTCTAAAAATGATTCTTGGTACTTCCTTTAGAATTATTGAAGATGGTTCAAATTTGATCCTCCATGCATATAATCTAGGACTATACCTGAGACATATTTTTGAAAGTAGAACTTAACAAGCTTAGAAAGAGTATTGGATAGAGAGTCAAATGTGAATTTTTTCCCCATTCTGATTTTGTCCTATGTGTGATTAGCCTTAATTGATTTTATTGCTGGCTATTTCACTTAACCTTATTATGTTGAACTTAAAATAGCATTTGCTACCCTGTTATTATTTTTGTTGCTGTTCTTTGTGGCTCTTTGGACAACTAAATTTTCTTCATTAAGTTCTAGATGAGGGGCTTTTTCTACCTTAAAAATAGTGGGATAAGGTGAATGAAACTGTCAGGAGTTAATCCAGGACCTAAAACATACCCCAGCAAGGAATTGCTAAGTGACTATCTTTTCCTTATTTCTAAAAAAATAATTCTATGTTTTCATTGGCTCTAGCTTTTTAAAATACAATTCTTATTATTTCAACAAAATTTTAAGCAATATCAAGGCTTTTTCCTAAATTAAAAAAAATAGATTTACACATTTTTAAAAGCTTATGTCAGGATTTAGCAAAGGCATAAAGCTCAAAACACTTTCCTTGTCCCCCATTTAAGAATTAGATCTAAACTATCTTATGGTTTCATTTGTATATTGCCAAGATTGCAGAAGGTCACCTAAGGTCAATGTCCTTTGAAGCGGGAAGAGATAAGTACTTCAAAATACATTCCCAAAGGATATTGAAGATTTATTTGTGAGTTTCATTCTCTTAATTCAACAATTTTCAAAGATAGACAAAAGCTGCTTATCTAGTATTTTCTTTCACCATTGGCATGCTCAAGTTAGCCTAACTAAAGATCAATATAGTGATTAATTTTCATTTATCTGGACTTTGAGTCCAAACTTGCAGATGACTGCAAAAATAACCCCAAGAAATTCTGGAACTACATCTCAAGCAAAGATCATAACCACCACAACATCAAATGTCTGATGAGGGAAGACAATAGTGAAGCAACTGATCTAAGAGAAATCATGGAGCTGCTTGACCAACAGTTTGCCTCCATCTTTACATCTGAATCAGATGGCCAACTACCACCAGCGCCTCTATCCAACACCACTAGTCAAATGACTGAAATAATCATAGACAAAGCTGCCATACTAAAGCAACTTTCAAACCTTGATGCCAACAAATCTGCTGGACCAGACAACATCCATCCAAGGTTACTGAAAGAAGTTGCAAGCAGCATCACTGCACCCCTTACAAACATCTTCAAGGCTTTGCTTAACTCCAGCACTATTCCATCTGATTGGAAAGAGGCACATATCACATCATCACCAAACTCCTTGACACTGGTATACCTGTTGACCTGATTCTCCTTGATCTAGCCAAAGCGTTTGACAAGGTCCCCCACAGAAGGCTTTGCATAAAGCTTCTCTCTGCAGGTCTGAACCAGATGATGGTGAATTGGCTCATGTGTTTTCTCACTAAATGCACACAAAGGGTCAAACTGTTTGGATCAGATGGTCATAAGATATACTTCAAACCTTGCAATATCATCAGTAATGTCCCACAAGGTACAGTCCTTGGCCCAACCCTCTTTTTGATTTACATCAATGATTTAGTCACCAGGGTCAGCAACAATATCACACTATTTGCTGATGATTCTAAGCTTTTTGATCTGGCACAGAGCAAAAGCCTCCAAGCCAATCTTGACCATATCAACAAGCGGGCTGAAGAGTGCCTACTGTCATTCAACATCAGCAAATGCTGCATCTTGCACTTTGGACCAAAGAATGAAAATACAGTGTAATCAATATGGGATCCTGAGAAGTAAATAAGGATTGATCTTCTAACCCACAATGAAGAAAGGGACTTAGGTGTACTCATTGATAATCAGCTCAAGTTTCACTCCATCATACAGAATGTGGTTTCTAAATCTAATACAGGACTTGGCCTAATCAAGAGATTTATTACAAGCAGATCACCCAAAGTCTTTCTTAAACTTTATAAGGTCATCATAAGACTGAACCTTGACTTTGGAAACTACATAGCTGCTCCCCAATATAAAGGTGACACAAGACTTCTTGAGGGCATGCAGAGGTGTACCACCAAGATTATAAATGGGCTGAAAGACCTCCTCTACAATGTAAGACTAAAAAAACTCAAATTACCCACTCTGGTGTACTGCCACAGACAAGGTGACATGCTGCTTACCCATAAGCTCTCTAATGACACATCTAGTCTCCTCAACCTGAATATGTCTTACCAATCCCATACAAGAGGTCATTCAAAGAAATTTCCTAAATGCCATGTGAACACAAAAATGCATCAAAACTTCTTCTCCAAAGAATTGTCAATGACTGGAATTCCCTCTCCAAGTCTACAGTGTCAGCAACCTCACCTATAACTTTCAAGAAGTCACTGGATAGCAAGTGGTCATGCAGGAACTGGATATACTGTTGGCAAGATCCAGATCAGTAACAGATGTCAGTCATCATCACTCACAGAGCAACACAGATCCATTGGACCTTATCACTCTGAAGTGTAAATTAAGGTAATTTATATCATAACTTAAATTCTATTGACACTTCTAGAAAACTGTAAAACCTTTAGACTTTTGCTAGGAAACACACAAAAAAGAACACTGTATTTTATTCTAATGATAATTATTAACCTAAATAGCAATAACCTATAGCATAAAATACATAAGAGTGCCAGAGAAAATATATCATACTAGATACAAATCTGGTAAGACTGCAGAGTTATGGCTCTACTGAAGGAATTTCATTAATGAAAGTAGTAATTTTATATCCCTTATCTTATACTATTAACAAATATCATGGTTGTTTGCCTGTTTTATCTAATATTTAACCAGTCATAAACAAATCTATTGGGTGAGACTGGTGTGTATTGTCAGGATAATATAGGGCAAACCTAAAGCCAAGCCTGGCAATGGAAGAGAATAAAATGATAAATTTTGTTGCTATGTCTACATTCCTTTGTCTACCACAAAAAAATATCTTTGCAAGCTCAATATGATGTATGCCTTATTTTATTTTAATGTTTAAAACTCTTCTAGCTTATGCCAAGCCAGTAGGATATCTATCTTATTAAAGGATGGCTTGTTTAAGGTTAAGAACTATTGTAGCATGGGCCTAGCTAGTGATGAGGTGGGACAAGCTATGGGCTTAAAAATGTTATCCTAAAGAATAGACTAAAACTTACTCCAAAAAGGTGGCCAATATTCAAAATGTGGCCATTCTACCAAGTCCTTAAATATTTCCCTAATAATTTAGGGAACTGGTGTTTTTTTAATAGGCCTATGCCATTTTTTTTTAAAACCACAAAAATTACTTTCCTATTTCCTCTGTCTCCTGCCATTCCAACAAAAATGAGCCAAGTCACAAATTGCTTTCTACCACTAGCCTAAAAACAACTCACTGCTGGACAGCCCACGTCTCATGTTATAGCATAAGCCTAGCCAGTGATGAGGTGGCATAAACTTTAAAATTCTTGTCCTAAAAAATAAGCAAGAAATTACTCGAAGCGGTCAAGTCTTCAAAATATCATTCTACCAAAAATACCGATTTTTGATGTTTAAATATTGTGCCATTTTAAAGAAGTTTACGACAGAGTTGTCATATTTCACCCATTCACGTCTTTCCAATGAAAATGAGTCAAGTAACAAATTACTTTCTTCTATCACAAGCCATCAGCCAAAACTGGACACTGACAGCAATTTTCTCCTAAAATGTAACCAGCTACTGGAATAGACTCTCAGTACCCAGAGATAAAGGTTCCATAAAGCTATTAGATGTCAAATGGGGTGGTATTCCCTGTAAGTACCATTGGGATGCTTTCGATGTTTAACCACTTCATCAAATATGGAGAGACTCAAAGATGCAAAAGGATATTAATTCGCTCCAAAGTGTTAATTAAGGTAAATACTATTACAAACCACTCTTCGCAGAACCAAGACACCTGAGAACAACAGAGCTAGGCATTTTCTTCCTTTATCCAAATCTTTTTAAATCTTCCTTCTTTTTACTTACCTGAGATGTTCACATTCCCATACCCCGTGCGTCAAGCTTAATTTTAGAGATGTGGTCATTGAGATAGGTGTCTAAAAGAATCCCTAGGAAATTACTGCGCAGAACATCTAGCAAATCATCCTCCATTCTTTGGATAGCCCATACTTCAAAACCAACCTTTACCACGCTTCCAATATTTTTATCTTGTTTCTCAAATTTATCCTTATCAAACTTATATTCATCAGTTTTTATGAATAATATAGCCTAGGTAAGTAATGCTTTCCATTTGATTGATCTTCTTGTTACCCAGCGTCACCTCTTTATTTCCACTTATTCCTAGTTTTGGCGTCTTACTCTTCTTAAAGTTAATTTTTAATCCCTTTCTGAAACCCAAAACTCTGAAAAACTCCAAACTCCTACATTGCCGGCATTTTTATCTAAGATTATAAAATCATCTGTGAAATCTAAGTCTAGGAAAATTCTACTGCCCCAATTGATTCAATGTTTTCCCATTGCCTTTGCTGTGGCCTGTAAGACAAATTGTACCAAAATAGTTATTTCAAATGGGGATAAAACGCAATCCTGCTTAACTCCTGATTTACTACAAAACCAGATATTATACTAATTTCTTGCTTTAACCGCATCAAAGTTTTTTTCATATATGCCACTAATCAATTTAATGTATTTGTGTGATATAGAATACAAGGATAGGGCCTTAGCAAAAGCTCTTCTATCAGCTGTAGCGAACATTTGCTCATAATCTATTAAACTGAGAATCAAAGGAGTTATATGACTCAGTTACTTCTCAGTTATTAATGTAGGAGTGCAAATTAGGTCGACGCATCCTATCCCCCTTTGGAAACCACGCTGTTCTTCTCTTTTCTGCATCATGTCAAATTCAAAGTTTAAAAATTATTATAATACTAAGTATTTTGTCTCCTATAGAAATCAAGCTAATTCCTCTATAATTATCACATTCATTCTTGTCACCTTTCTTATATGAGGGTTTCATTAAAGTTTTCCTAAAATTTTTAGGTACTTACCCTTAAAAAAATCATATTCTTAATCTTCAGTAATTTATTTCCGACTTCACTGCACCGTCTTCAAACACTAATTTAACAATTGACACATGTGGCCCTATTATTTTTAATCCTTTTATTACTTTCACTATGTCTTGCTCAAAGATTGTATCATCTACCACATCCAAAGTGTCACATATTTTCTCACTCTTTCCTTTTCACTAATAGTAACCCTGTTCACGTCTTTAATTGTGACAAGCCCAGATTGACCATCAATTCGATAATATGCCAGTACAATATTACTGTTATGCCGCCTCAATTTTCTAGATCATCGTGAATTTGATCCATGGCATCCACTTTACACCTCCTTAATTCATATTATAATGCTTTTATCACTTTCTTTGCGTCTATTTATTTTCACATGATCTATAATTTATCGCACAAGCCCCTTCTATCCTTTATTAAACAGTAATTATGTATCTTCCAAACAAAGAAACATATATAAGTATATGTTCCTGACTCCGAACAAAGTCAGAACAAAGTTTTGACTTTGTTCCAACTGTAAACCAACATTTTGTTTGCAATCATAAGACAACGAAGGCTTTGCCACCTTCATTAGAAATTTGTTTTACTTTTTTGTAAGATTAAATAAGGTAATTTACGTCAAGACTTTGAATGAACTTTGTCAGTAAACTCTCTCTGAAAATAATCTAGTGAATAATCCAGAGGTTCAATTTTTGGTAAACGACCCGAAAAGCTATTTATTTTGTTGTGTATAAATATGCTAATTTCAATTATATTATTGAGTAATTCTACAGATGACGATCGCTGTATATGTGATCGAAAAATCTGGACTTTTGTCCTTTTTTTCACCGTCTAAATAAATGGATTTATCCCCATTTGAAAATTCATTTGTTCGTCTTAGAACGGCAGTGTGGTCTAAGAAAAGAATACCCTATTAAGGTGTTACGTCAAAAATACCTCATATATGTGGGGAAATGAGACAAGCCAAGTGAACAGCTATAACCTCGAAATTTCGTTTGCAATTAGAAGACATGGAAGCCTTTGCCGCCTTCATTGGAAATTTTGTTTTACTTTTAGGCAAGATTAAAGAGAAATTTACATCAATATTTTGAAAGAACTTTGTCAGTGAACTCTCTCTGGAAATAATCTGGTGAATATTCCGAAATTTATTATTTTGTGAATGATCCGAAAAGTTACTTATTTTTTGTGTACAAATAGTTAGTTTTAATTATATTATTCTCAGAAAGCTACTGTTGACGGTCAGTGTAAATGTGATCGAAGTATCTGGACTTTTGTATCTGTTTTTTTCACTGCTTTTTCATTTTTTTTCAAATGGATTTATATTTGAAAATGTATTATTTTGTCATAGAACTGCAGAGTGATCTAAGAAAAGAATACCCAGTTAAGGTGTAATGTCAAAATTACGCTGGAAAGGTGCGAACTGAATTTTTTTCAAAAGTCAGAGATATGTCAATTGGAATTTTCAGTATTTTAAAATGAGATCTAATCTTTAGTTAACGTGGTTTATGGATTTTCTACGCACATGGCCCCATAGTTCTCTGTAGCTATTCATCAATAATAGTTAGTTTATTGTGTTTTTTCGATCAGTATTAATTTTGCACTGGAACTATAAACGCTTACGTCTTATTTTAGAAAAAAAAAGTAAAGATGTAATATTTCAAGAAAGTATAACTAAATGATAGAGTTGTCTTAGCATCGACTGCTTACAAGGACAAATATTTGAAGTAAAAAACAAGCACTAGTAGTAACATTATTGGAAATGTGTGCGTGCCTTGTCATGACAGTGAGAGATTAGATTCCTTTGGAGTCTAATCTCCAGAGGAGATTAGGGAATTTTTGGGAAAATTTGACTCCAATGACGGTGGATATGTAAGAATAACATTTCCAGAGAAGCTAGTGCTCAAATATAATGTGAAATAGTTGTTAGTTTCTGTATGTTTTAGTTCCTCATTGAGTATCAAAGAAATTTAATAAAAGCAGTTTTGACTACTTTACATCGTGAAGTAAAACAAGGGTCAGTTTTTAGCCCCGTTATATTCAACAACGGGATTAGATTAGTCATACGGTACCTACCCACATATGCGATAGAGAGTATCAACATCAGCCACTTTCATATGATGATGATATTTTTGTTTTGTTCTGTTAAGGTTATTTATTTTCGTCTTTTTTGTCGGTATATTGTGGGTATTTTGTAGTTTTTTGCCTGTTTTTCGTGTATTGATTAAATTCCTGTGTATACAATCATGTTTATATAGAAGGTATAACTAAACTGTAATTATTACTATTATTATTATGATTGAAGGTAAAATTAGCCGATGTGGCCACGAGCCAATAAATACAGCTTTCGATCACCAAAATTGACTTCAAACTTCGAGCCACGATTAGTGTGCTTTATTCTTATTTTTATCATCCCATTTCGAACAGAGTTTCAAACTCTCGCTTACTTTTTTCATCAATCCCTTTTGTTTAAAATTTTTCTCTGCATCTTTATAAGTTTATTTAGAGTTTTTTCTGGTAGTATCAGTCTTCACTGAGGCTTTTTAGAAACAAACAAACTAGGAGCATTTGAGATGACTTGTAGGAAAAGTTTACTTTTGTGATCGAAAATCCATCACAACCCCATAGTCGAATTCAGGGCCGGGTTTAAATCTTTTGCACCCTTAAGCACAAGTGCTATGGCACACCTAGGCTGAAGCATTTTTTGGGGAGACAAAGAGATTTACAGATAAATCCTTGGAAGTTTGGGGATAGTGGAAACCTTAAACAGAAGGCAAATGATGAGCCAAAAGTAATACAAGACAGAGACGATACCTAGCTCTCAGCTGCCATTCCTGGGAGACACTTGAAAATTTATAACTGGCTACAGAATTCCTGTATTTTTTATAAATCACTTTTCTGTGAATAGGCAGCTCAGCAGCATAGTGCACCTTCGACGATATGTCACGTCAGTCCAGTTTTTGGTCAGGAAACAATCGCTCAGTGTTTTTTTGTGCCCTCGGTATTGTGTGCCCCTAGGCCTGGGTCTATGTGCAAATTCTGGCCTGGACGTAAGAGTATGTAGATTTCAAAATTAGCTAAAATAATACATCTATGCACCAATAACAGGCACTCGGCTGACTCTGTCTGAAAAGCCATTGAAGATAGCTTTTTTTAGATGGCAGTATTTAAGGCGTTACCAATAGCAACCATTCTTGAAGCGCCATTTTGATAAGCAAGGAGTAAACTAGAGTGGAAAATATTTTAGTTTAGGTAAAACAATATTAAGCATTAAATTCCAAATAATGAAGAAATATTAAGCTATCGAATCCGTTATAATCAATACTGAATGTAAAGTTTTAGACAACTGCTCTTTGGCACCTTGGAGAGCTGTTAAGGTAGCCTAAATGAAACTTAATAGGCCTGAAAGGGTGCTGCCTGCGGCTCGTAAGTAGGTTAGGCTAAATAACCACTTCTTGAACTGACACTTTTGGTCAATCCTGGGTATATGTTTCTGATTTATAATGGTCAAAAGTAATACTTTTGAATATGTAGCATATTTACATTACTCAGATTAGGCTATCATATTTTTATATATTATCATTCCCATTGTTAACTTGTTTAAAGTTGCCCTCTTTTGTATCTAATATTCTGTACAGTCACTCAGCCCAAACTAAATATATCAACTCTGTGCAGCTGTTTTTATGGGGAGGGGACAGTTGCACTAGTTGCTGTGGATAGGGCATTGCCCACTTGATCAAATTTTCACCTTAACTGAGCAATTCTTGCTTGTATTTGAGTTGGGAGGGGGTGGGGCTGTAATTAATTTTTCCTGGATGCCACCAATCCTAGGAGCAGCTATCACCTAGTACAGAGCAACTGGTTTTTACTACATATAAGTCATCAAGAATAACAGCATAGATGTTATTAGCCTAGGGCTCTTTGTAGTCATCATGAGGGGGCATTGTCATTATAACAGTTTTGATGTTGAAAAGGCACATAAAATAAAGAATTTAATTATGCTGTTTAATTTATGTTTGTTTTCTATATAGCCTACTTGGGCTATATAGAAGAGAAGGACTTGGGTTGAATTATCAAAAACAAACAAAATCAGAGATGAGCATAAAATTTTCAAATGTTTTTTCTAGCTTGTACCCTTCTGGAGAGCTGCCATTCTCTAGGTTTACCCATAGCCTTAGGCTACATGCAAAAGTTTCCTGATTTGTATGTTTTTTCATTAATTTTTCATGAACCAGCTGAGTCAGAAACAAGTATAAAAATACTGCAAATGCTCAAAATTATCAAAATATTTTGTAGATAATTATGTTCAGTCATTCTTCATTTAGATAAAACACTAAATTAAAAAAGGTTATCATGCACCAGCATTCATTCTGTGAAGAAAACATTGAGAGCACTTCTGTGTGACTCAAATCTAACTCCATAACAAAATATTTCTTCATAGTATGCTAGAAAATTCTATCAATCAGATTTTCCTGTTTCTTTCCTTCTTAATCCAATGTTTTTTAATTGTTTCTAGACAATACATTTATCCAACTGTTCTCTCTTTTTATCACAATATTATGCAAAGAAGCAGATAAAGAATGAAATACCTACTCTATAGAGATGCAATGATTGTTGCAACAATAAAAGACTGGGTGAATACAGACTTTTAGTCAGGGCTATGTCTAGCCTCATAAGAGGGAAGAGGTGCAATTGTTCAGGCAAGGAAGACTATATTTGAATGGCTTATGTTAATTTTTCAAAAGGCTTATTGTGCATCATAGGTGGTATATAATGTCAACCAAACAAAAAAAGAACAGCAAAGGTTTTTATTTGGCCAAGCACTGCATGTGGCATTGTTTAAAAGGACAGGGAACATTTATAAGGATAGCAATTAATATGTTTCAAATCAGGATTAAAAGGCACATCAAATGGTATTTTCATTTTTTTAGCTAGCATATTAATCAAGAAAATCAAAAATTACAATAATCTATCCCTTTTGAGGGAAACTGGGATGCATTGCATGTACAACTGCTAGAATATTTTGAAAGAGTATTAAAAGATGGATTAAGGGGTATCTTCATGTTTTAGCTAGCAAGTTAACTAAGAAAAGGACAAATTTACCAGATTTCATTAATAAGGTAAAAAAAAGGTTACAGACACAAGAAGTTTGTCTTATAATGTAGGAGCAATCTTAGATGAGTAGAAACCAAAACTTAACAAATTGATTTCACAAATTTGATTTTTATACAGATTCCAGATATAGGATTATTTAGTTTTAATGATATCTACTAAAAGATTGAGCTTGAGAAAATTTGCCTGAATTTTGAAATAGGGCTGAAACACCACCAAAAGTTAAGCACCCTTAATAAAAATAAAATCTTTATACTCCCTATATCAGATAACCCTACTGTAGAATGTCTCAAGTTCTTATCTACAAAAATGCAGAATTTTGCTTTTCTTTTCTCCTGAAAAAAATCAGAGATGCATGTTTATTTTATTTTTTTTCATGGAACATTGCATCTAACTAATGGTTGTAGAAGATCAGGAGAGAGCCCATTTGAAGACAAGTCATAATCTCTTGTGCATTTGTTAGTCACCCAAAAAATTATGCCATGGCATAGTGGCATTATGGGCCATTTTGTGGCACCACATTATAACATTGCCTAATAGAAGACCAAGTTGCTAGCAATTGAAATTTATGATATAGCCAATCAATTTAAAAGTATCAAAACTATATATTGAGCTTCCCAGTTGCAGAGGAGCAATGCCACACTCGTGCATTTATTCCTGTAAAGGCACATAATCTACACAAGATAGATAGTTAATATTAATATTTATCTTAATGCTCAAGTGATGCCCCAAAGAGTGCATTTTAATAATTTTGGGCAAAAACGTGATTAACCCTTTGATGCCTGAATTATGAAAAAAGAATGGGAAAAATATTTTGGCTGTTTCCAGGCTTCGTTATGGCCTATTCCATGACAGAAATGGCAAGAAAAAAAATGTATTGATAAAGATGATGAAATAAAAAATGGTTCCCACAGGAACCATCCAGCAATCATGGCACAAAAACACTCTGATTGGCTACATAGTGTGGTAAGTCAGAAAACAATTCCTGTTGGGTGTGAAACACAAGGACACTTCACATTTTATGCATTTCACTTTGGAATGAGCTTGTACACATACTCTGCATCTCTGTTTGCTCTCTATCCAAGCCGGGAAGTGCCCCTGTCCATCGAGTCTTGTTGAATCTGGGGGGCAACAAGTATAATTTCTTTTTTTCTGAGAGTTGGTATCTGCATCACTGAGAGATCTACCTCTCTTTGGTGTTGCCAAAGATGCACCAGATAGAAGTGCACATGCCACATCTGTCTTGAACCATAGCAGGTTCATTGGTTTCTGCCCAGCAGCAAGACACCTGCAGTATAAGAGCCAGCCATTCACAATGGAGAGGTCAAACAAGAAGAAGAAGATCCTCAAGTACCATTTGCTCTGTGACTTGAAGTCAATCCTGTAAAGCTCCAGCAACATGTCGGCAAGATCTACACCACCCATAAAGTGGTTGTACTCCTTCACACAATATGGTTGCTAGACATCAGCATACTCTTTTCATTTACCATCCCACCGCCTACACATATCTTCTGGGTCTAGGGCGGCATAGGTTGAAATCAAGTGGACTGGCCTATTGTCATACCACTTCACCACAATGGCATTCAACTGCATTTCCACTTGCCAGTTGTAAGAGCCTCCTCCTCAGGCTTTCAATTTGCTGTTGGATTCCAAAGCACAGCCTTTCAACCTGTTTGCCCTCAGTGTGGCCAGTGTAAGTATGCCCTGATCACTTAGTGTTTGTGCCAAGTCTAACAAGGAGAACCAATTGTCAAAGAATAGCTTGTAATTTTTGTGCTTGGGTATTCCTCTTGCAAGCCACAGGACAAAATCAGCTCCAACTCCCAGGTCACTGACATCAACCGACCCCTTACCCATATACATTTCAAAGTTGTAAACGAAACCACTCTCCCCAGCCCTTGAGATGAACTTATAACCCCACTTATGCAGTTTCTTGGGATTGTACTGCTTCAACAAAATCCTCTGTTTTGTCGGCACAATTTGCTCGTCAACTGCCTGGTGTTCTTCTGGGCATATCTTCATAAAGTTATCTCTGATCATCTCTATCAGAGGATGAACTTTGTGGATCTTGTTGTGCCCAGGGTCTCCTCATGGTTTCTGGGTAAGATTGTCATTGAAATGAAGATTCTTTTTGATCTGCTCAAATCTGTCACGTGACATGGCATCAGCTATTACAGGGTAGCGCGTTTTGTTTGACCAGTAACTGCGGTATGATGGCATTTTCACTATTCCTGTGAATGCAAGGATCCCTAAGTAGCATTCCACCTCAGCAGATGAAACTCCAAATTCTTTGGCATATTTTTGAAGAGCGTAAATTTTCGTTTGGTCATGTATATGGTTGACCACGCCTTGGTCAAAAAACAGCCTGACAAATTCCAGGGGTGTCTTGCTACTCATTTCTTGGTCGACAACAAGATGATCCTTCCACGCAGCATCTGGCTGGACAAAATCCACTTTTCTCCAAGCAAGGTCCTGTTGTTTGCTTGGTTTTGAAGCAGCAGTGCCTGAGCTCGTGGCATTTTGTCTGGCAATCTCAATGTCCTCATGGTCATTCTCACTGTTGTGGTTGTCAGCTTCAATTCGACTGCTTTCTATTTCTTCTTCAATCTCTTCTTCCTGCAGGTTATTATCAGGATCAGGAAGGAGAAAACTAGGATCAGATGGGTCCTCATCTTCATCAGACAGATCTTTGAGGTCAGAGTTGTTTTCTGGGCAAAGAATAAAATTCAGAGCCTGTGCTAATGACATGGGGCGTGTTTGAAGTCTTTGCTGGACAGCCAAATACTCATCTTCCACAGTTTTTGATGTACTTGGAGAAGGCTGGTCCATTTCTGCACTGTAAAAAATATATTTGGTAACAGTCTAGTAGGGGAGACTAGGGTTGACACGGACACAGGGTTGATCTGGACAGTCAAGTATGGACACCTAGCGGTTTAGTAAAAATTCTCAAAAAATCACAAAAGGTGCACCATCTACTGCCCTATTATCAAGCCAGTTTGGATCTAGATACATGCAGCCATTTGTTTGTATTTTGCAAAAAGTGTTTTTTAAGGTAAGAATCTTTTTCAAGGGTCTCTGTTTGGAGTTTAATAGAGTGGACCAGGCTGCTGGATTTGCAATGACATTTTTTCAGGAGAAAAGTAGCTCACATAGAAAGATTCTAGAGCAGTGTATTGAGCGCCATCTATTTGATTTTTTTTTCAAATCACTTTGACGTCGCACGAGGACACATGGGGCCATCCAATCCAACCCCATGGGTAGGGGTTATTTCGGACATTTCAAAAAAAATGAAAAAAAATAAAAATCTTTTTTTCCTTTTTGTAGAAAAATCTGAAAAAAATCTCGAAGGTAGTCCTAATGGATACGCATTTTATGGTGAAGTCAGAACTGGAGAAAAGTCAATGGCTTAGAAGATATGCCGTTTTTAAAAATCGCGTCCAGGTCAACCCTGGTCTCCCCTACATTGTTATTGACGACGGTAACTCCACCAGTTCTTGTCTAGATGGCTCTTCCAAGCGATAAAATTCGGAGCTATGCATGCCGGATGGTTCCTTGAAGCCACAGAACATGGTTGAGCTCTCAAAATTTGATTCCAATGGTGTAAAGCAACTGTTTTCATGATATCTAGGCATCTCACACTGTATACGGCTTACCGTCTCATCTGGTCTTGCTACCACCAGATGGTTCCCAGAGGAACCACGACGTTGGGGGTCGTTTCTATCCTCTGGTTTTCCAGCTATAGGAGTGTATGATAGCTCATCTGAACAAACAAAACGTCCTCTTTCTAAAACTTTTGGAATGAAAACTCTAGCACAATAAACAATAAAGTTATTCACAAAAAAGTAT
The DNA here is from genome assembly GCF_032884065.1 of Artemia franciscana. NCBI lineage: Eukaryota > Metazoa > Arthropoda > Branchiopoda > Anostraca > Artemiidae > Artemia > Artemia franciscana. Next base: position 10,433,939 of record NC_088873.1, on the reverse strand, counting down.
TCTCACCTTTCAGGAAAAACCAAGCAAGGCTAGAGGGCACAGGTTCAAACTTCATTACCTCACACATGGGTGACAGATTACAGACTAAGAAAAATACAAACCTGTCTAGGTAGATCAGATTGAGACAATGGCAAACGGATTGACGTTAATAGGTCAAACGGTCAGGATTAAAATAAATTAAAAAGTTCATGGTTCCTGAGGGAACCTTCAGGCATCAAAGGGTTAAACAGTATATCTATATTTTTACTTTCAATATTCAATCATCAATTTTGATATGTCTAATCAATTCTTTGCTCAGATTAACTTTTGGTTTTGCCAAAAATAAATTTTCTTTTAAAATTAAACATCATTTGCTCAATTCTTTCCAATTTTTGAGTAAAATACAAAAAAAAACTCTGATTACATGAATGAATATCACAAAAACCCAGATTTGGAACTACTTTGGTTCAGGATAAAGAAAAACAAACCACTGGCTATTTTGTGCTGTTTAAAATCAGCAGCTTTTTCTCTAAGAATTGGTTCTGCCTTTTAGTGATTAAATGAGAAAAATATGTTTTTTGAACTGAAGGTAAGGAACAACATTAAAACTTTAAAGAACATAAATTATTCCATATATGATGGGGATTCACCCCCCACACAAACTCCTTAAAAAATTCCTCTTGTGTAAAATCCTAGGCAATTCCATCCCTGCTAAAAATTCATACCAGAAAATTTATTGGAAAATTCTTTTTAGTCTACTTCCATTTTAAAAAAGACTTGTTTTTCTTTTTAAAACCAAATAAGGTTTTTAGCTGTTGTAATTCCATTAGTGCAATTTTCATTTCAAGGAGCGAATTTTCATTCAGGCTATTTCTCTGAAATTCTATATATATTCTATATATATATATATATATATATATATATATATATATATACGGAAATCCTAATTTCACTCCAAGTTGTGATTTAAGGTAATTACATATTTTGTTGGTGAGATTAATTGAATTAATAGTTACTCCTGAATCAATTTCTGGTTACTATTATTTAGGGTTTATTCTTTACTACTCTTTATTATTATGCACTATTTTCAGGTTGCTCCCTTATTTGAGCAATGTCAGCTGAAAGATGATTCTTGAAGCTCTTGACTTTCTAATTTGTAATTTTAGCAATTAATTGGGGTTTCAACTATTTTGATTCCTGTGGTGCAATTTTTATTTCAATGAAAGAATTTTTATACTGTGAGTTCTCTTTCAGGATATATTTTGTAATTCTTACTGATATATTTTGCAAAAAAAAAAAATGTATTGCTAAGATTAATTGAAATTATATTTAGTCCTGAATCAGGTTCAAAACACAACTCTTCCTCACTTGACAGGCTATTTTTCAAACATTTTTTTAATTTCTGGCTACTATAGGCTAGGACTTGTTCTTTATTAAAATTTTCGTTTTTTTAGGTTGCTCCCATATTAGAGCAATGCCAACTAAAAGATAATTTTTGAAACTGTTGGCTTTCTAATTCTACTTATGGTAATTGCAATAGCTCTCTTAACTATTCATTGAATTAGGGTTAGAAGTGATATAATAAATGCTCCATTCTTACATTAGTTCTAGGAAGCTTCCAAATGTAATCCAGGGTCTATTATTTAAGCAATGGATACAAGGAATACCAAAGTGGGCTGAATGATGATGCAATGGCTAGAGTAGTGGATGGGATATCTAACATGAAAAGCTCAGTGTGTGTAAATATAATTTTTCAAGTCAACAGGGGTAAAAGATATCATAGAAACCTATGGTGAATTTAGTTGTTAGCTGTTGAACTGATTCTATAGTTTCTTGGTCTGTTTTATTTATTGGATTGACAGAGCACATACCAAACTCCATCTTAAGCCAAATGAATCCTTCAGAAAGCTTTGAGACAACTGGGTGACTGCTGAAAGTAGTCACATCCTGAACTGTATCATCTGGTTTAGTTAGGTTGGAGTACAATTTATATCTAGTAACTGTATCTAAGTATCATTCTGGTGAAAATATGTCTGTTTAATCTTAATTTCACATAAAACAAACATCAACAGTACTGGTTGATGCTGCACACTTAATTTCCTGCAACTTTGGTAATGAACAGTCAATATTACTGTGCACTATTCTTCCTATGTATGCTTTGAGCACTAGTGCTAGACAATCCATCACTGTCCTTCACAGCATTGAGTTCAATACTCGCAAGGTCATATAAGAGTTAGAAGTGTATGATCTTGCACTGTAGTAAGTTTTATCTGGCTGCCCATTGTAAACACTTGAATTAACATTAGAAGAAGTTACACTAGAATATTCTAGTACACACTAGAATGAAAGTTATACTATATGCAGGTATCTGAGAAGCAGCTAGTTTATTTATATTCCAGCTGTTGCTGTATACCCTCAACAATTTTTGACCCAATCTTATTTTCTTGAATCACTTGATCTCCTTCACCATTTGCTTGTCTGGAATGGAGTTCCCAATTCAGCTGTGCTCTTGATATTATCTACTATAGAAGCATTACAGAACTTAATATGTCCAGTTCTTTTTTTCCATACTGGAAAATCTTCTCCTTTTTTTGTGAAGTTAGCAACAGAGAACATGATATGAGAGTGGTTCTGGGTACATAGGCCAACTCCAGGGGGTTTGTTTGTGTTTATCAATCAGTGCATATTAGAAACATTAACATCTGGAGGACTGTATTCATGCTGCAGAACTCACATATAAACTCTTCATCATTTGGCTTTGGAGCAACACCAAACACTACCACAACATTAAACTTTCACCTTTGACAATCTCTGTCCTCAATGATAAGCCTCATCACTTGGCTTTCTAATTGTTCATTAAGAATGTGTTCTAAAGCCTCAATTTCAGATTCAGCCAATCTGCAAAGCAGATTGGGCTCAGGTGGGGCAGTAGATGCTTGTTCTTAGGATTCAGCTTGTGTTTCAATATCTATGAATTTATTATTTTTGTAAGTCAGCTTTAAAATCACAAGAAGATTGTTTCACATCTTCCTTCATCTTAATTTCTGCACAGCAGCAGTAGTTAGATGAAGGGGTTCTGATATCTAATTGATATTTTTTCTGGATTTGTGCTTCATTAAAAATCAGGTCTGGTGCTGCTTTTTCAAACTCGTCACTTCCATTCAAAGCCCAAATACCTGCTCATTTTTGTGAGAAGATTGTACTCAGGTTCACTTATGTCTAGGCAATCAGTACACAACCATGTTTTACAAATAAATCAGTTCATTACAGCTGATTCCTCATCCAAATTATGTTCACAAGCAGCATACTTGTCTGTTTCCTTTTTTGGCCTTTCTTGGGGTCTTTTTGGTGGCATAGGTAACAGTTGTTTTTTGTGGCTTTTTGGTAGCATATTGCAATGCTCACAACTTGAGATCAACAAAACTAGGAGCTCATAAAGATCACTAATAAAAAAAAAATATGTCTATTCTCTCTCACTGTCTCCTGTTTCCTATGTGAATTGTTATGCCTCTCCCATTTATCTCTGTTGCTGTAATTTGTTTTTCCTTAGATAGGATTGATAGGTACTGTATTATGCAACTGTAACCAAACATGATTTTTTTGAAATTTCAAAATTTTAATAGAGTTTAGTGAAGATAAATTATACTGTTAACTGTCAATATAAGAAATTCAATGTGTATATATGCATATGTATATTTATGTTTGCAAAACTTACTGATCTTCATATTATATGATACTCAATCAAATAAGAATTGGAATGGGAGGTGGAATTGTGAATTTTTTGGCATTATCCTGTCAATAATGGTTTTTCAATTGGCTAAATCAAAGTATAACTGTTGCACATATCAGCTCAATAGTACAAGATATTTTTTTCTCTTTGTTTATGCTGTTCGCTTATGATAGTGCTTACTAAATGTTCTTGTTCCTGCCCCCATCAGAAATATGTTTAGTATTTACCAGTTTTGGTATGCATATAGCTAATGAGATGTATTGCACTTTTTTGAAGCACACATCTATTACCTCCCCATTAGGAGTCACAATATCCATCATCCCTTATTGGAAGTGCTGGTTTAGATGATTATATTCTTTTTTGTGTATATTGTTGACTATTTCCATTTAAATTTGTTCCTTAAAATAATAATTAAAATTTCAGTGAAGATGTCATTTGAAAAATTGAGAAGGTATCAATTATAATTTCTGATTTGTATATTTTACAAGCAGTATCAGGTATTCTTAATGTCATATAATGTTGTTTACTTAGATAAGTTGTTCCTAAACCTTTTCACTGCCCCCCTCCACTGTCAGAATTTTGCTAGTATTTATCAGTTTTTTCAGCTATTAAGATATGTTGCAGTTGGCTGAAGACATTATATAGTATTAATTCATTTTATGTTGGTTCTCATTTATTCTTTCTTAGACTTTACTTATTCGGAATTTACATTTATGGTCATGAAAGTCAAATTTTGTAAATCAATTTTATTTTCAGCAATGCCATGCTCAAAATTCAATATGTTTTTGGTTTGACTTTTTTTTTTTGTAGACTGACAAGTGCTGAATTGGTATTTATTGTTGGAAATGTTTCATGGTTTAATCAATCATACAAGACTCAAACATATTTTTGACATTAAAAGCCAACTTATTTCTGAGCAACAAAGAAAATCTTCGTTAAAAAAAATGCTTCAGCATAGGAGGCTGCTTGAAGGCAAAGTTGTAGTGAAAACTATTTTTTTAAGTGAATAAAATGAAAATTAAATTCTTGCACTACCAAATAATTAACTTACTGTTACTAATATTACTAACTCATTACAGTGCCAAACCGCTAGAGGGACAACACAGATGCCATCCTTAAAATAGACCTCTCTCCAAGACGTAGTGTCTAAAACTTTAAAGGACAGTTTTCAAAGAAATCTAAAGAGCAGTATTAAAACCTAAAATGATTTCATTTTACTGAAAACAATATTTTTTTAACAGTGTTTTTTTGCCAAGACATCAATAGCAAAAAAAAATGATGACAAGGCTATTCAAAGCTAAAGGAAAGATTTAAACATTCTTAGAATAGTTACATTCATGATTATTAATTTCATTTTTTGTCCATGATGACAAAAAGGACCCTTTTTGTCAAAACCTATCCTTTGATTCCATTTAATTCAGAAGCATAGGGTGTTGATGCTAAAATAATTATTTTTTTTGGTAGTTAATTTTTTTGGTAAATTAATTTTGGTAGTTTTGAAGCAATCTGTTAACCTTGTTGAAGCAATGTTTTGAATTGGTTAATAAATAAATAATTTGCTAATTGATTTTCTGTATGTTTGAAAGGAATGTATTAAAAAGAAAAAAAGTATTGATGAAATTTTACTGTATATCCTACTAATTAAACTAGTTTTTTGATGAAAAAACAATTATATATATAAAAGAAAGAATTCCTGGAAATTTACCTTTTTTTCAGTGTCAGGGAATGACACTGTTCTTTTAGTGGGACTTAGTGGGTTGCAGCCTTACTGTCATTTGTGGTAGCTCTTATTTGCAAACCTTTGAAAGCATTCTGGTTTTATATATTTAATGTTGTTGATACCTTGTCAAAGAAAAATGCCTTTTTTTGAAGTAAAAATTGTATTCAGTAAAGTGCAAAGTACACTTGACTGTACAGGGCTTTTGGAAGTGGTAGATGCTCTTTTATTTGCTAATCTTCTGCTTGTTATAAATTCACATTAGTTGACTGTCATTCTGCTTGCTTTAGGTTTTGGTATTGTTCTAATAATTAACAGATTTTTAGATTTTTCTTTTTTTTTATTAATTTAAGTTTCACTTTATATTTCCACCAGAAAGACTAGTTTTTTATTGTTCTTTTTTTTGAACACATAATGAACCTGAGTAGAAGTTCTTTTTTATCTAACGTTTATCTTTGCAAGTAGCAAAAATATTTATTAAAATGTCATTTTAAACCATTTCCTGTTGCTTAAAGTGTTATTGTCAGCCTTTTCACAGTAGATTTTTCTTTTTGACAAATGGGCCACATTCTTCAAAAGCACAAGAACAGGTGATTTTAACTAAAACTGTTGAAAAGGTGTGAGAATGTATAATTTTGATTCTGGGAGAGACAGCCCACCTTGCATAAAGCCTGCATAAGTTTTTTGCAAATAAATACCTACAATATTGTTTTGACAGCAAATCCAGCCAAAACCATAAGTCTTACAGTCATTGGTGTAGAAGTATGCAAATTTTGTTTGTTTACATTGGCTTTTGTACTCATTCCTTAACAACAGTTATTTCACAATGCGAATTTGAAAGAAAAATCAGTAAAACAAATGTCATTAAAATTCTTGGCTAACTAATATTACTTGGATGGCAGGAAAGCATCTTATAGTGCTTTTTTTGAAACATTGCAATATAACTTAATCTTCATTCAAATAAGCCCCGTTTTGATTATATGCTACTTCTGACTTAGTATGATCACCCCAAGAAAAAAGAAGAAAAGAGGCACACAAATGGTGTGCAGAGACTTGTGCTAAAATGTGATTTCCATTGGTATTCTAGATGGGGTGCTGTAATCCTGGCGTTTAGGGTTTTGGCTATGGAATATATCAATTGGCCATCTCAGGGTTTGCACCCTTTTGCTTTTTGATCCTTTTTAGGACAAAATCGATATTTTGTAACAAACCCCTCTCCCAACGGTCTGGCTTCTATGGTTTAATACATTCACATGTATTTTCGTTTTAAGTGGTTGTTTTTTGAGGGGTTTTAGGCTCTTCTAAAATTCTCAAAACACCCTTCATGGTTACAAATTACTGTTTACTTGAATTTGAATAAAATTTACCCTTCCCAAATTAGTGGGAATGGGGATTTATTTGTCACTAGACTGTTCCTTTAAAAACCAGTACATGGTTTGCTCTTTATTAGATTAAAGAAAAATTCTGCAACATTGGTTACTAGAAATTCATTACAGAGCTCATCTGCTGGTCACCATTAAAGTGGCGAAAATCTCCATCCCAGCTTGTTTAGAGCTTTTTCTTGGTATTGATAAGTGTCAGAAAAGAACAGGGCTTTGGTTCTACAAATACATCTGATGCCACCATGGTTTTACCTGTGAAACCATAAAGGTTGTAGTGGTTTAGTAACTCTCATTTAAATGTTTTTCATATATTATGGTACAAGTTTGAATCTATGAATAGATTGATTGTAGCTATAAATGTTTGTTTTCGTATGTCTGACATTGTCTTATTCTTTTGGTTTTTCTAATGTTAGGTACTCAACTAAGTGGTACTACTCTATTTTAGCTTCATTTTTTAATAGACATGTTAACTTCAATTTGTTTCAAAATTAAGACTGCAGAATTTGCACATTGATATGGGACAATCATCTCCTCTGATTGTTTCATATTGTGTGAGTATGAATAGTGGTTGAGGTTCGCAGTGCCATCATATTTTCTGCAATTCAACATGTTCATCTTTATTAATTATCTTTAATTTCTGTAAATATGATTTATGTTGAGATGCACAACCTTGGTGTATAACAGCTTTTAGATTTTTCTGGTTTCTTGAACCCTGTCATTATTGTTTTTGAATACCAGATTTTCCTGAAAAGTTAAACATCCTAATTGAATATGCTAAATGTTTTTATGGCACTTGATATCTACCAAGTGACATATAGAAATCGCAAATTCTGTTGGTCTGTCTGTTGGTATGTTTGTCCCAGTTTTGTTACTTTAGGCACTTCCAGGTAAGCTAGGACGATGAAATTTGGCGGCGTATCAGGAACCCGACCAGATCAAATTAGAAATTGTTGTTTCCCCGATTCGACCATCTGGGGGGAGTAGGGGGACAGTTAAATCGGAAAAATTAGAAAAACGAGGTATTTTAACTTATGAATGGGTGATAAGATATTAATTAAATTTATTTTTTGGAAGGCTATCGTGTCTCAGAGCTCTTATTTTAAATCCCGACCAGGTTTGGTGAGTTAGGGGGGGGGGGACTAAAACTTGGAAAACGCTTAGAGTGGAGGGATTGGGGTGAAACTTGGTGGGGAAAATAAGCATATCTTGGAAAAACACTTGAAGTGGAGGGATCGGGATGAAGCTTGGTGGATAGAATAAACAAATGTCCTTGATACGTAATTGACAGAATTGTACTGGATTCGCTCTCTTTGGGGGAGTGGTTCAGTGATTTGGTGAGTTTGGTGCTTCTGGACGTGCTAGGACGATTAAAATTGGTAGGCGTGTCAGGGAGCTGCACAATTTGACTTGATAAAGTCGTTTTCCCAGATTCGACCATCTGGGGCTAAAGGGAGAGGAAAAATTCGAAAAAATAGGTATTTATAACTTACGAGTGGGTGATCGGATCTTAATGAATTTTGATATTTAGAAGGACATCGTGACTCAGAGCTCTTATTTTAAATCCTGACCGGCATTAAGCCTCTTATTTTTTTAAAAATCAATCTATTGATTCATAGAATTTTTTTAGAGCTCATACCATATGATCTCTTGGCTCTTAGCTCTTCACACCTCGTCACAAGTGCCATATGAGCTCTTAGCTCTTGTTTAGTTGGCTAATCTTTCTAATAGTACTCTGTATAAAATTTGCTATATTTCCGTGCCAGCTCTGTCTGGAATCCGTTTTTAGACTAAAAAAAAATTGACAATAATATAATGGAAGTATTCTTCACATGAGGTTGTCTATGTACAACTCATTTACTTAAATTAAAGTTTTTTTCAAATAAAAGTAAAAACTGAAATCAAAAGTAAAAAAGAATTAGAAATATCTTGTTTATGAGGGGGGTCAAAATCCCCCTAGACCCCTGCCCAACTTGTTAAATTGAAGTTTAATTATTTCTTAGCTGAAAGCATTTTAGACTACAAAAACTGTAGCCAGTTGGTTGTGGCAAGTGTTTTATTGTTTAAAGCAAATGTGAATGAATAAACTATTCCACTCTCGGCACATTGCAAACAAAAGAATGAACTTTATCATGTTGCTCTTGTATTGGAGCATTTGTTCTTGAACTATTGGCAGACAAAACGAACTCAAATTTTAGTGTCAAGAGGGGTGGGTTGAAGGGGCGGCAGTCCCCCTCATATGCAGGTTGATTTTCGAGTTTTAATGTCACTCTTCAAATTCTTTTTCCTTTTTTACATTATATTTTTACTTTTCCTTTTTTACATATGGCATTGAGGGTATTTCAGGGAGTTTACTTAGAGAATCATATTTTCTTTATGTTTCATTATCCCTCACAGGAATAAGTATTGTGTATGTCAATAACATATAAATATGCAATAATTGACCCCTTGGTAATTTGGGAAGAAAGGGGGCATTATTTCCCTCCCCGGTCACTCTTAAGCTTGTACAAAGACACTAAAGCTTGCAATTTTCATTCAAAAGAGGCCCTTTCTAGATTCTTTCATTTTTGGTTGCATATTATGTTTTGTATTTCATTGCTATTCATTGTTGCTTTTCTTATACAATTTCAGGTTATTTCTTTCATTTTATGTTGGTCTTTTGTCTAAGTTGTGTTCATTTCTCCAAATTTTCTTTGGAAAAGCTTAGCATAATCTTAATCAAATTATCCATGAGAACCCTGTTGTAACAACCTACCTTTCTTAGACAGATTTTTGTTATGAATCCTTCTTTATGAATTAACTCTTCGGAGATTTGTCCTTGGGTCCTCAGAATTTCTCAGGTATCACTACCTTTAGAGATATATTTTTTTTAATATTTAGGAGTTTCTTATTGAAATAACTACCTTGAAATTTCGATGAGATACTATATTTGGGTGCCAAAGAAGGTATGGCTCTTATAAAGACGAAACAACTCCTGGTTTTCCTTCTAAAATTTCAAGTCTGGAAAATAGGACAAAATAATTTTAAAAGTTGCAACATTTATTTTTTCAAGAAGCTCTCTTTTTTATATGATTAACTCCTGACGGATGTCCTTTACCTCTTCTGTTTCCGTGCTGGTAAGCATGTGATTGTGATCTTTCATTTTACCATAAAAAAAATATTTCTGCAAAAAGAGGAAAGCTAGCACTCTTTAGTGTCACCATTATGTCCTTAGCCAACCTATATTCCTACAAATGAAGTAATTTTAGGGGACATATCAAGAAAATTAGAAAGGTTCGGTAGTCTAAATGTGGTTTCAAGGCTTGGGATGTTCTCTCATCGTTTCACAAAAAGATCCTGTGTGATATGCTGCTATGCAAGATTTTATAACTGTCAGTATCTCTGCATATATGGTCTATTTAATAGCCCTTCACTTTCATTATAGACTGTATATATGTATGTTAAAGTCCAATGCAGCACCGTGTATTAGAAACTGTAAGGCTATGTGTATAGCTTTTTAAGAATTTTAAACTGATTGGCAACCACAGTATTTCGACTTCCTATCATTTCGGCTCTAGATGGACCAAAATTTATGTTTTCATGTACAATATGCCAGAAATTTTGTCATAAGGCACATTTCTGTGACAAGATATGAAACAGGTAGGCTATGTGTATATAGCTTATCACTGATTTTAAGATGATTTTGTTCCACTTTTTTTGCTTTGGTTGTGTTTGCACCAGAAAATTTTATTTGCAGCCCTAAATGATAGAAGTTGGCCCTTACTTGTGCCCCAATCTTTATTATTGCTTTAGAGGACTGGAACTTAAAATTTAAGCTTGAATGAATCATATTCAGCAATTGCATTGGTTTTTGTTGCTGCTGATTGGAGCACTAAAGAGTAAGAAAAAATAGACACTACAACAATATAATCTTTAATCTCATTAATCGACTTGTATTCATCTTTGTCAGAATTCCAAATAATGACATCACGTGAATAAAGACTAAAATAAGTTATATGTACAAAAGACTCTGAAATGTGAAGGATAAAAGTAAGAGACTTAGTATTGTACAATTAGACTGACCTTGAAATAAATATGAAAATGGTCATCAGAACTAGTTATTTGCACTTTACGTCTTTCTGTCAAGAAATTATGGGCATAATTTATGAAATCATCAGGAAAATCATGATTATGTAGAACCTGTAAAGGTCTGAACCATGGACTATGATGGCTGAAACAGTTTTTAGAACCGTATTTCTAATTTGAAGAGCCTGATTATCATACATACGCATTAAGCAATAAATAAGTACTTCACAAAAATATTGCTTAAGATTTTTTTCTAATACTTTTGTTTCTGTAATAAAGTAGCACTTCCAGCACAAGTGGTTTGGAGACTTAACAGCACTTGTAAAAAAAGAAAATGAAAATCATGGAGGGGATAAAACTTAATCCAATTGTTCAGTCATAGTTAAATAAATCATAAAGTAGCTAAGATTAGCAGATTATTGTAATGATGAGATTGACTTTTATTTCCAACCTCTATTACTGTCATTCCGAGTGATGTGTTGACTATGATATCTGCATAAACTTAATTTTAAATCTTTTTTTAAAACATCTCTTAAAAATTTTATGTTCTTTGTTTTGTTTTCTTCTTGTTATTTTCAATCAATGCATAATTTGACTGAATTCATTCCTTATTATAATTTAGTTTGTTTCACAGATTTTGCCAGTGCTCAGGGCCAAATCAATAGAGTAGAAATATCTGTTCCAAAGTATAGTCAAAGATACCTAGATAGAGTTTATGATGCCGCTAAAGAATTGATTTACTTTGTAAATGCTTTTATTTTACCTTTTCTATTTGGTATAGGCGATCAAATTTTTCAAAGAGAATAAAACCACTAAAATAACCATTTATAGCTATGACATTCATCATAACCAGAAATATTGGTTTCTAAATTAAAGTAAGCTCAGCATGAAAGGAGGTTTTGCAAGCGAGACTGTGTTCGTGTAGAGTATGAATCTTGTTTGTTAGGATAAACAAAACAGGAAATATTTATTGATCTGTCTCAAAAGATCCACTAAGGACTAAATATGCTAAAATAAGAATTTTAATTTAGAAAAAAAAAAAATTTCTCCAAATGTCCTAAAAAAAAAGTTCAGCCACTTGAACCGTGGCTGAATTTTAAGTTCTCAAGTGTTCAAGTTTCCAAGAGATTTCAAGACATACTCGTATTTTATAGTTATTCTGTGACAACTTCCTATGTTGTAACTGTCCCGCTTTAATGTTTAATCTGAAATATTTTTTTTCCTGAGCATGTTTTCAAAGTTATCGTTTTAGACCAAAAAATGGCAAAAACATGAGCCATTGAGGATTGGTTGGTCCATCTGGATAATAAAACTAAAGTTTTTTTATTCTTCACTTTATTTATTTTTTGTCCTGATAAAATTACTTTTGATTTTTTACTAGGCTTGTTTTAGCAATGCTTCTATTTTAGGAGACGTTGCTAATGGTGTCCCAAAAGGCAGTACTAAAGTACCTTTCCTGGGAGATATAAATGTCTATTCTAAACTACATATTTGGAGTGTTTCAAACCCCCTAGGACTACCACCCCCTTACCAAGACTTATAATATATAACATACTTCCCTTATAATACATTACCTTATATATTTACCTTATATTATAATATATTACCTTATATATATATATATATATATATATATATATATATATATATATGTATATATATATATATATATATATATATGTATTTTATTGTTCCTATGGTTCAGTTTGAAGTTCAAGCTCTTTCCTGGAAAATTTTTATATACCCCCCTCCCCAGCCTTCCAGATAAAGTGGAAAGAATGCTTATGGAGGGATGAAAATATCACTTTTTTGTTATATAATTGAAGAATCAAGTACCCAAGGAACATTGTCGCAAATTTCCTTGTTCTGTCACTCGTTTCTGACTTTACTTATGAATCCTTTCCAAGGTGAGCAACAGGAGAAAGTTAGAATACATTCAGTATCCTTTCACATACTAAACATGACCATAAGGGAGTGTAGTTAGAATTTTGTGATAAAGACCGTCAAAGGAATATTGGAGGATTTTATCATTAGTAAAAAGTTACATTGAGTCAATGTGAATATTCATGTATGTATATATGTATAAACATTTATTTGTATCTAAATTGCCTCTAAATACTCTATATTAAAAGTACACAAACTTCCTGTCTTGTTGTTAACTCTTCCTGGGAATAAATTTTTCAATCTGAAGTCTCAAGACTGATATTTTCAGGTTGAAAGTCCCCATATTTCAGTCCTTGTATTCTGTTTTAGGTGAATATGAAGAGAATATCAGATCGTGATTCTTCACCTTATGCTAAAAGATCAAGGTCGAATGGCCGTTATGATGATAGTCCTCGGAGAACGCCAAGACGAAGTCCAAGAAGAAGAACAAGATCACGCTCAATAAGTCGGGGACGATTCGAAGAATATAAGCGGCCAGTGGTATCTAACAGTGGGTATAGAATTTTATGTGTGAGTAATTTGCATCCTAAAGCAAGTGATGACTTAGTTAAAGATACTCTGTATAGAGAGTTTAAAAAGTATGGGGAAGTGACAGTGAAAACTGTTCATGGAGTTGACCCAGAAGATAGAGTTGCTTATGTGTATTTTAGGAACTATGAAGATGCAAGAGATGCTAAACATAGTAAACAACGTATCATATTGTATGACCGTCCTACTGTTGTGGAAGCTGTTTATGAGACTGCAAGTCGTGAATCTAGAGAGTATCGGCGTTCTAGGACTCCATCGCCTCGTCGCTATGAAAGTCGCTATGTTCCTAGGCATGTTTCACCTGTTCATGAAAGAAGATACGAAGATCGGTATGACTATGCTCCAAAATATCTCCCTCCCGTTCATCATGGCCCCCCTCCAAGTGCTCCATATAGAGATTATAGACGAGATGTACCCCCACCATCATATGACTATGTGCCTAGAGGCCCTGCTCCTTATCATCATAATGTTCCTATGTCTGGACCACCTCATCATGGTGGGGGTGGAAGAGGCTATCGTCACTACGATCGAGGTGGACATCATAATGATAGAAGAGACAGATTTCCCAATTACCTTCATCATGTCTCTCCTGAAGACGATCCCTTAGCAACTCGTACTCTTTTTGCTGGTAATATGGAAGTCAATATATCTGATGAGGAGGTCAAGAGAATTTTTGGTAAATATGGGGAACTAGAGGATGTTGACATCAAGAGACCCCCACCTGGCACTGGAAACGCATATGCTTTTATAAGGTTCCACAATCTTGATCAAGCACATAGATGTAAAACTGAATTGTCTGGTCAGTATATTGGAAAGTTTCAAGTAAAAATTGGATATGGTAAAGCAACACCAACTACTAAAATTTGGGTTGGTGGTCTTGGAAGCTGGACATCATTAGCTCAGCTTGAAAAAGAGTTTGACAGATTTGGAGCTATTAAGAAAATAGATTATGAAAAAGGAACAAGTCAGGCTTATATAACGTATGAAGCGATTGAAGCAGCTCAATCGGCTGTGCAAGAAATGAGAGGTTTTCCTCTTGGTGGTCCGGATCATAGAATCAGAACTGATTATGCAGGTGAGTTGCCGCCTACAGCTCCAGGTGTCTACAAAAAGCAATACGATAATTTTGGCCATGGGTATGATGATGGCGGATTTCGTAGTGGGTTTCGCGGTAGAGGCCGAGGTTATAGAGGTGGTTATCGTGGTGGATATGGAGGAGGGAGAGACCACGGAGGTAGTTATGAAAGACACTTACCGCCACCACCTGGTGAAGAACTTGGGGGTGGGAGATCGCCAAGCCCTTATGCATCACCACCAAGAACTGCCAGCGGACCTTTGGCTGGTGCTAAGACATTGGCTGAAATCGCACGTCGATGTGAAATAACCTGGGATGGCGCATTGATACTTAAGAACTCATTATTTCACACTAAAATGCACTTAACTGATGGAGATCCAGAAATAGCTGATGCACTTCTGAAGGACGAAGAAGGAAGGCCTCAACTTCGTATTACTCAGCGACTTCGACTTGACCAGCCTAAACTTGAAGATGTAACAAGGCGTTTGGGATCTGCCCCCGCACATGCTATATTTCTAGGACTCCCCACGTCCGCTGCTACTTCAAGCGCCCCAGATGATGGGACAGTTCAGTCCCGGCCACTAAAGAACTTGGTTACTTACTTAAAGCAAAAAGAAGCAGCTGGGGTCATAACACTCCAAAATAAAGAATCTGAACAAGTTGGTGTACTCTATGCTTTCCCGCCTGTTCCATATGCTATTGAATTGCTTAAACGCACTGCTGTCAGCTTTTCTGAGGATTCTGTCAAGGACGACCATCTCATAGTGGCTGTTGTCAAGAATGCTTGAAATTTCGACTGACTCTACTTTTTATTCAATTTTTGTTCTATTTTCTTTTCTTTACTTTAGCATACTCTAATCAAGTTTAAGTTTGGTGTAATCTTTCCTGGATATAAACAAAAAATGATCATGATTTACATTGTTGTTCATAATGTGTTCAGTGCTTGTACTCTCAATAAAGTGAAAATGTGTAAGTGCTTAAAGTGTTACTGCAATTTTCTTTTTCCGATCATCAAGACGTTGGTGACATCAATTATTTCAGTTTCAAAGAACAATAATTTGACTGCTCATGGTTGAAAGAATCATTCACTTAAAAGGAAGGTGAGATATGTGCGGGATCTTGAATTTTTTTTCGATGTAGCTAAACTCCTCTGTGCGGAAACTAAGATGGGCTGCTACCAGTAACTCTTTTTTTTTGTAACATAAAGATTGGAGTCGGTTCAATGAAGTTAAACTCGGTGCCTGCAATTATTTTTTGCTGATGGTGAATAGGTAATCAGTAAAATTTAAAAACGTGATATTTTACTGGAATATATAGTATGAATTCTCGGGAAGCTATCGAAGGGAAGACATCCGGTTTTCACCCTATTCTCTTTAGGGAGAAAAAGTGAGGAAGATCTAGCCAAAGTTTGTGTCACATACAAGGAGATAGTGTAAAATTGGCAGTTGTGACGCAAAAAAACATGACTAAAAAGTATCAGTATCTCATAGTTTTAAATCTGATTTGAACAACTACGTAAATGCCTTAATCAAGTGAGATCTTGTGCTGTCGATTCTTGAAGACACATTGAGTTTTGTTTCGTGTCTTATTGATTAGGAAGGTGACAAGACATGGAACACAAAGCTTGTGTAAGTAATAAGAAATTGTGAATTCATACCATCATATGTGGCATTTTTCTGATAATAAGACCTTGTAAAGTGGCCTGATAAGCAAATATCCTTTGAACCTGAGAAGAATCAGTGCAGCACTACCAATATCACGCTTATCTTTTATCATAACATTTTCGTGATTGTGATTCGAAAAGAAGTACCTGATTTTTTTTTACGTTTTATACAAAACAATACAAAGTTTGCTTTAAACGAAGGTCTAACATCTAAAACTAATCGCGCAAATATCCAAATATTAATATTAAATTAAAGAAAGAAGTAGTCATGTAACATAATTTCTAATCCTTGCTGCAAGAAATAATTGCAAAAATGATACACTGTACGAATCACAGTAATAAAATAGGGAACTAGTATACATCTATTCTGCAGACAGACAGACAGAAAGGATAGCCCCTGCCCTTATGCGGTTAGATTGGCTCTTTCCGTCGTAAAAATAGATTTCTTTTGCGTTTGGTCCCTTCCCCCAACCTAAGGGTCAGACCTGTGTGTATTAACTATATATGTTTGGGAAATAATCTTTTTTGTCCTGTAAGCTGTGCAAGTGTTTCTTATTTTTTACATGTAAAAGTATGGCTAAAACAGGCTAGTAGAAAATCTTTCTTAAAAAAAGATTCATCAATTGTTCGGATAAATATGTTATCATTTATCCCCTCTATTAACTGGTTTTTATGGCACTTAGTATTTACCAAGTGACATATAGCGATCGCGAATTCTGTCGGTCTGTCCAGGTTTGGTAGTTTGGGCATTTCCAGATAAGCTAGGACGATGAAATTTGGCGGGGTATCAGGAACCAGACCAGATCAAATTAGACATAATCGTTTCGCCAATTCGACCATCTGGGTGTGTGTGTGTGTGGGGGGGGGACGATTTATTCGGAAAAATTAGAATTATTTGAGGTATTTTTAACTTACGAGCGGGTGATCGGATCTTAATAAAATTTGATATTTAGAAGGATATCGTGTCTCAGAGCTCTTATTTTAAATCCTGACCGGATCCAGTGACACTGGGGGGAGTTGGAGGGAGAAACCTGAAATCTTGGAAAACGCTTAGAGTGGAGAGATCGGGATGAAACTTGGTGGGAAAAATAAGCACAAGTCCTGGATATGTTGCAATAACCGGAACGGATCCACTCTCTTTGGGGGAGCTGGAGGGGGTTAATTATAAAAAATTAGAAAAATGAGGTATTATTAACTTACGAAGGAGTCACCGTATCTTAATGAAATTTCATATTTAGAAGCAACTCGTAACTAAAATCTCTTATTCTAAATCCCGACCGAAGCCAGTGTCATTGGGGGGAGTTGGGGGGGACCGGAAATCTTGGAAAACGCTTAGAGTGGAGAGCTCAGGATGAAACTTGATAGGAAGAATAAGCACTAGTTCTAGATACGTGATTGACATAACTGGATCAGATCCCCTCTCTTTGGGGTAATTGGGGGGGACCTAATTCGGAAATATTAGAAAAAATGAGGTATGTTTAACTTACGAACAGGTGATTGGATCCTAAGGAAATTTGATATCTAGAAAGACGTTATATCTCAGAGCTCTTATTTTAACTCCTCACAGGATCCGATGACATTAGGGAGGAGAAAACAGGAAATCTTGGAAAATGCTTTGAGTGGAGAGATCGGGATGAAACCTGGTGGGTAGAATAAGCAAATGTCTTAGATACGTGATTGACGTAATCAGACTGGATCCGCTCTCTTTGGGGGAGTTAGGGGGTCCCGTGCTTTGATGAGTTCGGTGCTTGGATGTGCTAGGACGATGAAAATTGGTAGGCGTGTCAGGAACCTCCACGAATTGACTTGATAAAGTCGTTTCCCCGATTTGACCATCTGGGGGCTAAAGGGAGAGGAAAAATGAGGTATTTATAACTTACAAGTAGGTGATCGGATCTTAATGAATTTTGATATTTAGAAGGACCTCGTGTGTCAGAGCTCTTATTTTAAATCCTAAACGGCATTAAGCCAATGATTTTCCTTTTAAATCAATCTATTGATTCTGAGAATTTTGCTCGAGCTCATGCCATATGAGCTCTTGGCTCTTCCGACCTCGTCAGAAGTGCCATATAAGCTCTTAGCTCTTGTTTCGAATGTATGTTCAATATTTATCTTCTTTGTTTTGGACTATTGGCAACTTTATTCAAGTTGAAATAATACCATTAGGTTAGGTCCTAGTTCAAAAATACATGGAATATAACAGGTAATAAATTTGGTAAAAATAAGGATTTCTCAGTTTGATCGTTGATTCATTCCTGTCAAGGACTAAAGTGTAATTGTATTAAGCAGTAACACAACTGCTTTGCAGTCAACACCATAGAGTAGGTTTGCCCTCACTATCGACTTTTGTATGCTTATCTTTGCTTGCAAGCTAATTTCTCGACGGATCCAGAGATGTTTGCGAAGCTGAGTGAAAACTGCTAGAGCTCTAGATATTCTTCTGTAAACATCTTGATCACATCCTCCCTTTGAATCCACCTCGGATTCCAGGTAAACGAAACTCAACCTTTTCAAGAGGGAGACCATTAAAAGTTGGCTGGTAGTTTGTAGTGATATTCAAATCAAGAACTTTTATTTTCTTATCGGTTATTCGAAGGCTGAGAAATGTGCCACTTCAAGCAATTTCTGGGCTGAGTTTGGGTCTGACGCAGCGCAAGTAAAGAGTATCGTAGGTAGCGCAAGTAAAGAATTAGGCTTCAGTGTATTACTTGATTTTTTTTTCAGGCTACTTCGTATTTGAGTTGTAGAAACTTTGGAGGGACCTATTAGATTGGAAAATGAAAGTTATTAGATTGGAAAACCGTAATTTATACATGGGTCTGGGAAATGAGGTAATCTGCGATCTTTTGTCTCGAAGCGGGCTAGATGTTAATGTGAAACGCTCGAGGATGTTGAACTAAATCAAATCGCACTATGTGCATGCGGGTTGTCAAAAGGGTGTATCAGCAATATCTTAGGAACGACATAGGGTATTAATTTAAAACTTTCATGGGATGTTGAACTAACCAAAACACACTATGTACATGCTACTGCCGTTGCTAGACTACTAGGACTCCTCTTTCTGCTACTAATACTACTACTGTGACAGTGAACACGACCGCAGCTACTTGCGACTGACTGCTACTACTACAACTATCGAGCAAAATCAAGAGTTTAAATGTGTCCAGATTATCTAAATGGGAATATCTCAGGAACCGAATAGGGTAATAAGCTAGAACCTTTAAAAGAGGTTGGGGGGGGTGTGAAATTAAATAAAAAAGCATTATTTGTGTCCACACTCTTGTTAAAAAGACGTCTGTTCAATATCCTAGGAACGGCTAAGGATATTACGTTGAAACTTTTAGGGCGCGTTGTTGGGGACGGTGAACTAAGTGAAAAGAGGCTATTTGCATCCAAGGTTGTCAGAAGGGTGTCTCCACGATCATAGGAAATGCTAAGTTTACTAGGTTGAAACTTTCAGGGCCTGTTGAAGAGGAATGATGAACTACGTCAAAAGAAACCATGTTCATCCAGCTTGTCGAGGTATCAAGGACCACAATTTCTATGTAGCTTATTGTTTGATACAGAAGCATTTAAAAAAGAAAAATACTTATAGCTGCTCTTCGACAATTCCTCTAGAAAACATCTACTATATCTTCCTCAACCTATCAATGCATCCACGTTTTAGGGTCACGCTTAAATATTGTTTTTACAATGGTTTTTAGTGCGAAGGAATATCTTCCTAACTTTTCAACTGCAAAAAAGTCCCCTACATTTTGGACGTTCTGTTTTTAATGTATTCACTGGATTCATCTTCCTGACTAATATTGCAAACTAGGCAAGAGATGGTATTCACTTGGTCGATTTTCTCATTACTAAGCATCACTTATTCATTCTGATTTATTAAAAACTTACGTTACTGAGTTTTCTTAACACAGAATGTCAACTTTTTTACTGAGCGTCAATTAATTTGAAGTGCTTATCTGGTATACCATGTAAGAGTAGGACTTTAACTAGACCTGTTTTATTAGCTGAACCAAATGCCTGTTCACAATCTATCAAACAGTGGTGACGAACTGTAAGGAGCGACCTGGCTCAATAGTAATCGAAACTAAAAAACGGAATTTTGATGCCAACAGATACATCAAAAGAATCAGATTTTATGCTGATTTCAAATATATAAGTTTAATCAAGTTTAGTTTTACCCATCAAAAATTACGAGCATGAGAAAAGTTGCATTATTTTCGAAAAAAAGAAGCAAACGCTCGCTAAAAGTCATAGAATCTTAATGAAAATCACACCATCAGATTCAGCATATCAGAGAACCCTACTATAGAAGTATCAAGCTCCTCTATGAAAAATGTGGAATTTTGTATTTTTGCCAGAAGAAAGATTACGGATGCGTGTTCGTTTTTTCCAGGGGTGATTATATCGACCCAGTGGTCCTAGAATATTGTGAGAGGGCTCATTCGAACTGAAATTAAAAGTTCTAGTACCCTTTTTAAGTGACAAAAAAATTGTAGGGCAACTAGGCCCCCTCTCATGCTCCTTTTTATCTAGTCACCGGATGAAAATTTTCAGATAGCCATTTTGTTCAGCATCAAAATATCTAATAATTGCGTCTTTGAGGATGACTGAATTCCCAACGGTCCCAGGAGGAAGGACTGCAAGTCATGAACTTTGCCCATTGTTTACATATAGTATTGATTATTGGGAAGTATATAGATGTTTTCAGTTTTTTTGTGGGGGGGGGGGGGGTTGGGGGAGTAGGTTACGTCGGAGGATCTTTCCATGAGGGAAGAGAATTTTCCATGAAAAGGGCTTCGTATTTCCCAGCGTTAATTAAAAAATGATCAGAAATTAAATAAAACACCTAGTTTTATGTACTGAAAATAAGGATCAACATTAAAACGAACAGAAATTATTACGGATATGATGAGTTTTCCCCTTCGTTAATACCTCGCTCTTTACGCTAAAGTTTTTTTTTTACTTTCAAAGAGCTATTTTTCTAATTAAATGGCCTTTGTGATTCAGGGTTTACTTTTAAAACGTCGGAACGAAATTCGAACTTTAGCGTAAAGAGCGAGGGGGTGAACCCCTCATACACGTAATAATTTCTTTTTGTTTTGATGTTGCTCCTTACTTTCAGTTGAAAAACTTGTTAAAAAAAATAAATAAAACTCAGGACTAAAGTGCTCTGATGATTCAAACACTTAAATTTTACAAGTGTGAAAGATTTGTTAATGAATTCTCTTCCCAAAACCGCGGGTTCTTCGCTTAATACCTTCTGTTCCACGTCTTAATGCGATAACCTCAATTATACACAGTAATTTACTACTTTTATAGATGAAGCTAATTCCTTTATAATTACTACACTCACACTTATCACCTTTCTTACAAAGGCGTTTTATTAAAATCACTACGTTTAAAAAAAGCATTTATCAAAAACCTCTACTGTCGTAAACCACCCTGTTTCTAAAACCCATTTACAAATATTTTATCATATAATTATTTACTCCAAAACTCAAATATTGGTTCCACAAGCCTTACAATGTGTCAATTCTTTTAGAACCACATCTAACTCCTCCATAGAAAATAAATCTCTCTTCACTCCTACATTATAGAAAGAAAAACTTCTGTACCATTTCCTTCAACTAGATCACAATTTAACTCATACTTTACACAGACATTGGGACAATGTCTTTCTTTAATAGCGTGCACCTACGTTTTTGTTATTCTTGGCAATTTGTCTCACGACCTTCAATTCAAATTCCTTAATTCGTACTTCGTGTCTTGTCTAATTCCCTATTATCGTGAGGTTTCCCACTCGGAAATTTCTTATGCTCTAACAAGCTTAATGTATTTTTGCTAATTTCCATAACTACTTTTTTAGCTTTCAACATTGAGACATCTGCTACTTCGCGAAGTATTTTCCAAAAAAAAATCCTAACAACAGTTCTACTTTACCATATTCTTAACTCCCTAGCTTCATTTCTTGGAACCTTCCTCTCAAATTCTCATTTTGGAGTGTATTAACGCCATAAAGTAAGTTGTTACTCTTCCTAAATTTCACCTCTAAACTATTTCTAGATGTTACTAGATAGAGATGGGGACCAATCGAGTACCAAGTTAGCTTAAGGGGCATTACTGACCACGTTGCGTATCAGTTTCAATTAGACTAATGTGCCCCCTAATAACTGAAGTCTTGTCATTGCTATTTTCCTCCTCTAAAGCAAATTGAACCAAGCTGGGATACCATCTATGCGCGATGGCATTTATTGCCTGAAGGGTATTTGCCCCCCACCCTCCGCTCAGAATAAAAATAAGGTTTTGTTGTATTTTCATTGAAAAATACCTTGTTTCTGGCATTTTCATTAGAATTATAAAAAGGAAAATTTCCTAATAAAATTTCCTAATAAAAATACTACAATTCTATCAGGGATTGTGTTTATCTGTTGTTGCTAATGTATGTGAATGCATCCAAGTGACTATGCTTTGTCAGTTTGCTCCACTGGAGCACGAACCACTGTGACTAATATCTTCCACCTCTTAACCAAAAAGCGTGCCACTAGAATTTTATTATAAATATCATCCCAATCTAACAAAGGCTTAGAAGCTTCCCTCAATATAATTCATATCGACCATTCAAAGACTCAACAAACACACACACAAAACAATAATTAAAAGACCCAAACATTAAGAGATTTTAAGAGACCCTCCCCCTTCCAATAGAAAAAATAAAAATAGGACAATACAATACATTAAAAATTCCAAATATACATTTGAAACCAAGCCACAAGAAAAGTTAAACAATCTCCACACCCCTCACAACAAACATTTCTAACCCAGGCTAGGGTCACCTGTCCCCATCTTCCATCAAAAAAAAAAAAATATAAACATAAACAACAAGACATTAGAAAAAATTATTTTGAAAATTCCAAACGAGTGACATTTTCGAGCTGACTTAGGTAGGTTATTCCCAACGATATAACAAGCAATTAATGGATTAAAGTCAGACCTGAGCGATGGAGTAAATAAAATGTTAATATTCCCTGATTTGCGAAGGTGATGCGTAGACCTGTCAGTAATGAAAGAAGGAGTAGTTTGAAGGACTGTGGGGACATCCCCATGAAGTTGATGAAAAGTGAATGACGCGCACGAAAAAATGTAGAGATACTGCAAATCAAGTAACGGGCTAGTTGGATTAGTTGTAGAAAAAAATGTTTCCTGTATAAGCCTTCTTGCCTAATCATATAATTTAGATAGCGGTTTCACAAAAGAAGAAAAAGTTGACATCCATACACTAGGGCAATAAGTGGCTTTTTAGTGTTTTAGTTTCCTCAGAATCCCAAGACTCCTTGAGATCTTCATATTAATTAGTCCAATATGATGCTTCAATGAAAGGTTTCCATCGAGAAGAGTACCGAGAAATCGGAAATACCGATCCTTAGGTCTAGTGAGAGAGCCCCTTGAAAGCTGTATATCAGTTAACTCAGGGCACGCCAGAGAAATACGGGAAAAAATTAAAAACTTGACTTGGCAGCACTTTGGGCGAGACAATTATCATCGAACCAAAGAACGACTCTCAAAAAGCTCCACTAATTTGGGAAGCATCTCAGACTCAGTTCCTACTGAGCTGCTGACGAAGCTTGCCTTGCATTGACTACTGAAACCCCGTCATGTAATCCCCACAAACTAGCTGAATCGCAGGGTTTGTCATGGCATTTGCGTCTGTTGACATAGATTCCAGTAAGGTCAAATCCATGTCTCTTGCTATTTTACCCTCAACTTAGAGAAGATTGTCAGGGGTAATATATAATTCTTGAAACGCGAATTGAAGTATGTGGCAATCGTGACGAGTGTGACCTGAACAAGGCCTATAAGCCTAGAAGGTATTTTATCTAGCCAAGCCTTTTTCAGGTCCTTAGCAACATGAGTCCCCACTAAACATAGTATGCGAACAGGCTATGCCAACTTCTGGATACAGCTGTGCATGCTGTTTATCAGCATAGATGGGTCAATGGATTGAATACATTATTCTGCTTCTCGACCATTTACGAACAATTTTCTCCGTTTTGATCTTTTCTGCTAGATGATCACCGGCTGATACCAAAAAAGCCGAAATAATGTCGTTTTTGGTATCGAAATTTATGTTTCAATATTGATATTTGGTGCGATGTGTCGATATCGATATTCAATATCGCCCAACACTACCTATAATATAATAACAAAGCAAGGCGAGTTTAAAGATTCCACAGAAATAGTGAACTACCCAATGCTCAAAATTCAGCGCAATGCTGTCATTTACTAGGCTGACTCTCGACCCTAGGCTTTGCTAGGGGGACTCTCCTCAGGGTCCCCCTGCGTTGCTGTTTGCAGTCACAATTCAGGTTTTGCGAATTTTTTTAAGTTATACTAGAAGTCAAGGGGCAGGAATTTCCATCTGGCTATTGAGCCATTAGAAAAAAAAATCTTTTTATCCAGGTTCCAATGCCTCATCTATATATATAAAAATAAGTTGTCTGTGTGTCGAGTGACGTCATGTTTGTGTATTGACTGACGTCATGTTTGTCAACTGACGAAATTACAGACCGGGACATCGGGACACAAATGACGACCGGGACATAGGGAATATAAATGACGACCGGGATACTCAAAGAGAAAGCGACCGGGACACAAGGAATGTTCTATTAGCAATCACCATCAACAAAGCACCGGGACACAAACGACGACCGGGACACAGGGAATATAAATGACGACCAGGACACTCAAAGAGAAATTACAGACCGAGACACCGGAACACAAATGACGACCGGGACAAAAATGACGACCGGGACACAGGGAATATAAATGACGACCGCGACACTCAAAGAGAAATTACAGACCGGGACACAGGGAAATAACAACAACGGGGACGCCGGGGGGCACAGGGGGATATATAAATGACGACGGGGACACAGGGAATGTTCGATTAGCAATCACCATCAACGAAGCTCAAGGGCAATCATTAGAATAACGAGCTATAGATCTGAACACAGATTGTTTTTCCCATGGACAATTATATGTTGCATGTTCAAGAGTCGGTAAACCTGACAATCTATTTATATGCACAAACAATGGGACAGCCAAGAATGTTGTATATTCGCAAGTTTTACGTAGTTAAAAATATATATATATCTATCTATATTCACAGGTGGGACACAGGGACACAACTACAATGGCAAGTAACGACTTACGCGCGCGGGGGGGCGCAAAGCGCCCCCACCAACTAGGTGTTGGGGTGGCGCGAAGCGCCACCCCAACAGCTAGTATTCTAGAAACTATTGTACGTTGACGGAATTCAAAGTCACTATTTGGGATGTACGCAGTCGGAGAAATACACAGCTGAGGAACATGTTAAGTGCCAAGGACAGTGAAATTGAAATCTGATATGTGGAAACTTACAAAACTATATATCTTGAAAAAATAATAAAAACTGTGAATTGAATTTGCAATAAAAGACATCCTTAAGCAGCTTTTGGAAGCAGGGAGTGCAAAATATAATAAGCTAAATAAGTAAAACATTAACCTTAAAACAAATAGAACCAAACAACCTAAGGTTTACCTTTCCTTTGGAGGTATAATTTTCTTTGGAAATCAACCGACTGATAATATTTGAATTTCTACGGTGAACAGCGTTATCAAATTTAACAAATTAGGTCTGTTGATTCATTTTCAGTGGCAACACCGACGAAAATATGATACTGTATTCTCTTGAAAATTTCCTATTGTTCAGAAGACTAAAACAAAAATCTCGGTTTTCGGTTATAAAAAGACATAAGATGGGTCCAAGTAGCAAAATATGTTGTTATTTTGATGTCCTTGGTGCTCAAGAATATGAAGACTTTTTTTTCGTTTCCAATTTTGGTTGTTAATATATATCGATTTGTTGCTCAGGCAGACCATTCCCTCCCCCTCTTCTCCTGTGTTTGGCCAGTCGGTAAGAACAATTCGCTTAATAAAATGTCTGGCACAAAAAAAGCTATTTATTAACTTTAAGAGTTCACAACTGTTAGTATAATAATTTTGTCGTGTTTTTAACCGGTTTTGTTACGGCAAAAAAAAAAACAGATAATTCTTCCTCATTTTTTAAGTTTGTTTTTGGAACGGCTGGTATATTTCCCCGAATTTGGATGTAACCCTTGCTTACTTACTTGCTTTTGCTTACTTCCCTCTTGTTGGTGCTATTTAGCATCACGCTGTAATGCTACCCATCTCTAACGAGAAATGCTCCAAATTCTTAAGGTCGCTCTTTAAATTGTTAGAAGAGATATTCCATTTTTTCCCGACAAGTCAAGGACAATTTTCCGTAAGAAGTTAATTTGTAATTGGCCTAGTTGGAACATTGTACATAAGGCATACTGGAAAAGTTTCAGGGAGACATGACATCATACCTGACCCTTGTCAGTCTTGTCACTTATCGTAGGAAGATGTCACATTGTCAAGCGATGTAAGGTATGTACATATCGAAAAAGCGCGCACACTAGAAAGGTTTCCCAAATAACATCTTACTTTATATTATTGGTAACATCGGCAAAGTTCAGTCAATCACTAATTTGAAGACAATGATATGGCACTATAGAACGGGTAGTAAGTGTCTCCGAAAAGAGGGCAATCTAACCTGGAATGCCAACATGCTTTCAACAATCAAAGTGAAAATACCTCTTTTTTATTTTGTCCCTGAGGGCAAGCAATTATTGTGATCAGTTTAAAAAGACGAATTTTATATATAATTTGATAAGAATACTCTAGTCTGTGCCACGGCTGGGGGATCCAATTGAAACTTTTTTAGGGGGGATAGAGATTCAGTCGTCATACAGTTAATAAAGGGTTTTTCTCAGTCTCACGGAGTAGTTTATGGGGCTATTTTAAGGTGACGTTTGTTGAAGGACGCTGGATTTTGGAAAACTTGACGTTCGGCATGGTAATTGACGATGGTTGTGGCCTACATCAGTGAGTTAAATCACAAACTCTCAAATAGCCGCCTACATAGTGGCATTGCAATTTTATTCTTAAATGGGCGCCAGAGTAGTACACACTCTAATCAAAGTAGAAACTCATGATGACAGATCTGTGAGAAATCCAAAGGACACCGGAGTAAAAGCTTACTTTCATTTGTAACTCTCTCCAGGGAGTAATGGGATTTTTAAGCTTCATTGTCTCTTAAAAGGAGTACCTTGCTTCTTTATTTTATTTGCTGCTGAATTTTATAAGAATGAACTTAGAAAGGTAGAAAAATTTCTTTGCAAAAAGGAATAGTGTGTGTGTGGGGGGAGGGGGGGGGGGGCTAAAAAGAAAGTAAACTGATGGTTAAGTAATTCCAGCTTCTTCTTTGCTCATTCTTAATTATGCTATTTTCAAGAGGATTTGGGCTCTTTGAATAAGTGTGTTGTTTTAAATTGAAGCCACAATCAAAACGGAAAAAATCATTTTCTATTAAAGTTTTGGGTGAAATACTAACCAGTTCAGCTATCAGAATCAATTGCTGTTCCTTAGAATATTCGTATCTTTTGCTGTTATTAAAATAATTATGAATAAATTTTTCCTATAATGACATGACAAACTCATTTCTGTCTGAGTTTTTTTCTTTTCCTGTAAAATGGCACGCGCCCCCTTTGTGATTGCAACAGCCAGATTTATGCAGTTTTGTCTTGATTCAAAAACACATATTCATACAAAGACGGCGCTTTGAGATTTAGATGAATTTACCTGCATCATATTTTCATTTATATTCTACCTACCCAATATACAGGCAGATACAAAAAGAGAGGGGATGTTTCAGGTGCACTCTTTCCCCTAAATATTAAGATTTCTCCCGTCGTTTGTTATATTCTTAGTAAATTTGCCTTTGTTCTTATTTATCCCTTGCCCTTCCTCAAAACTAATTTTCAGATACGTGAAAGTCAAGAAATTTAAAATCAATGTTAAAGAGTATGGGTAACTTCTTATAGTGAGAACTGGAACTAGTGCCGACAAAAAAAAAAAAAAAAAAAAACTGTCAACGCTACTTAGTTTTGCGACACTTGAATTTCGGCGTAATAATAAGAATAATTATTTATTTGCTTTTTATTATAGGCTTCACGGCTCCATCACAGATGATGCTTTGCCGCTAGTCCTGGTAATTACCTCATTTTCCAACACTGAGGTATTTGTTATACTTTCTCTTGAACGCGTCAAGGGAACGATTTTCCGGGATTACCTCTGCCGGCAATCTATTCCACGTGGCAACCAATCGCTGGGCAAAACTCGTTTTCAGATATTTTTGGCGGGTAGTACCCAACTCAAGGTGGTCCTGACGACTGTTCTTCAGCGAGTTGATCGCAAGGGTTTAGTTCCATCAGGAACGAGCTTTGATAGCTCCTCGGATGGAGGGTTATACATGTACCTGTAGAAAACCGACATGGACGCCACGTCTAGGCGTTCTTGGATCAACTGTGGGGTTTTAGCTTTCGTGTTGCCAGAGGTTGCTGAACGAACTGCTCTATTTTGGATTTACTGGAGTTGAGCGATGTGGCTTTTATATGCACCAGCGAAGAGAGAACATACATACTCCATGACAGGTCTGATGCACGGAATGAAAAGTGGCAAAATACTCATCAGGGAGAAGACTTTTGCATCTTAGGATAACTCCTAGCTTCTTGAAGCAAGAGGATCTAATTTTACTGAGATGCTCAGTCTATGAGAGATCCGATGAGAAATTAACTCCAAGTAGGCGCAGTGTATCAAATTGCGTTATTGTCTCTCCTTTGAAGACGAAATCAGGATGAGCCCTCAAATTACGCGCCTTAAAAATTAGGAGCTCTTTTGTTTTCGAAGCGTTAAAACTTACAATCCATGCATCTGCCCACGTCTTAATTCTCTTCAGGTCAGCCTGAAGCTCCTTGTAGGACATACTGGGATCTTCGTCTTTTCCCATTTATATTTTTGTTGTGTCATCAGAAAAGTGGTGAGGTTTCTTCACAAGGTTGTCCCCTAGGTCGTTTATGAACACTAAGAAAAGAGTTTGCCCAAGAACACTTCCTTGGGGTACTCCTGATAAGACTAGGTGTTATTTTAATATGAAGCCATCGAGGACAGCTTGCAATGATCGTTGACGAAGAAAGTCAGCAAACACCTCATATAGTCCACCATCAGTTCCATAGGCTTTCAGTTTAAAAAGAAGTCTCTTGTGCCATACACGATCAAAGGCTTTTGCGATGTCAAAGGAGAGAAAGTGAATATCGTGCCCCTGAGAAAAGAGCTCAACCCACTCTTGATACTGTGCAATCAGACAATCTAATGTAGACCATTTTCTGGGAAAACCGTATTGTGTCTGCCAACAACAGATGTGGCTCAAGGTATTGATTAAAAGTCTTATTAATGACATTTTCATAAACTTTACCTACACAGGACAGCAGACTTATGGGACGAAACGATCTTACATTAGTAAGATCGGACTCTGCCTTTGGAACAGGGACCACGTAAGCAGTTTTCCAGGCTTTCGAGCACGATCCCGCTGCAAAGCATTTTCAATACAGAGAGGCGAGAGGACTAGAAAGTTCAGGGGCACATTTTTTAAGGATGATATTGGGAATCATGTCAGGTCCTGAAGCTTTGATGACATCCAGCTGGCTTAGCGTTCTGTGCACCATACTAATAGTTATGCTAACGCTGGTGATTTTTGCATTGGTTCGTCGCGGGAAGGGGGGAGGGGCACTTTGTCTTCATCAAGTTGAGAGAGCTTTGAAAAGGCTTGTGCAAGAGCATCTGCCTTTTCCTGGCCTGGCTGGATCATCGTCCCTTCAACATGAAGCGAGGGAATGATCTTGATTTAGGTGACACGGTAGAGCTTCTTTGACGACCCTTCACCCCCGCTTTGCAGGGGCACTTTTCAGTTTGTCTACAAACCTGTGTTTGTAATCGGCTCTAGCTTGACGTGCAGCTTTAACATACTCATTTTGAGCGCTAACAAAAACAGCTCGGTCCTCGTCGGATTCAGCCGAACGCCATTTCTTGTGAGCCTTTTTTCTGGCCCTGGTTGCCTTTCTACAACCAGCATTGAACCAAGGCTTATCTCGAGATGAGACTTTTACTGTTTTTGATGGGACGAATTGCACAATGGCTTCTGTCATCGCTTTTTCGTAAAATGCCGCTGCTTTATATGGGACTTCTTTTAAAAATGTACTCCACGGCTTTGCCGATAAGAAGTTTCGCACAGACCATCCCAGTGTGTTTGGTGATACTGCCTGATGATCCGCTCGTGCTTTAAAAATTGAGGTATTTTGAGATTTCCACGAGTTATTAACAGCCACATGGTCGCTGGCAAAAGGATATCTTTCAACACTAAAGGAATCTGAATGATCGGTTAAGAAGAGATCAAGCAGAGATGATCCATGAGATGATCTACGCCATATGCAAGACTCAGGTCTAGCAGAGCGACGCCTTCTGCATCAGTCGTACGAGTTTTCAGCCAGTGGCCATAATGAATGTTGCCTGACAGAAGTTTCTCCTGACAGTTTTCAGCCTGACAGAAATAACGATTACAAAGCTTAAAAAAATGGCAAGTGTTACCAAACGCTAGATGGTGTTGATTTTTTTTGTCGACGCTAGCGCCAGTTCCCACTCTTACAAGCTACCTTTACTCTTTGGTCAATGCTACAAACCACTCCTAATCCAAGACAAACAAAGAAAATACTGTAAAGACATTATTGTTTGGAATGTCAATGTTAATAAAAATCAGGTATAAAATAATTTTAAAAAGGAAGTGTCAATAAATGTTAGCACTGAATTAATAAAAGTAAGAATACTGATTCATAGCCAACGAACCACATAAAAAAAAGGTTTAACAGATAATAAACCTACAATCTTGAATTACGAAAATAATGGGTCCTAAAAACTCAGACTTTTGTTCCACCTTGTTTGCTGTCTTGTTCTGAAAGCTGAAAGAGAAAAGAAGATATATCAAAAGACGATACGGTTTAATTATGTTTCTACACTTCCGATTTTACATAGCCGCCGTTTCGACAAAATAAGGATTACAAGAGGAAGCAAATTATTCCGCTTGCAATGACCAGTTAAATACTAGCCATGACTCAGTAAGAAATTTACCATATCTTTAAATAAACTATTTTACAAAGATCTTTACTACCAATTCACAATAAAGTTTCAACACCATTCATGTTAAAATCGTTTCTTCTTTGATTACTTGGAGACAATAATGCGTAGCCTCAACGCCATCTATGCTAAATCCAGGGTGATTGCGGTTGAGTTTGATTCTTTGCTGTTAATGGGATAAAGCTTCTGCATTACTTTGAGGTTTGTTTCATATTGATTTCTACACTCTAGAGATAGATTTTTAGCTAAGGAGAATTTGAGAGACCTTCTCCAGTTCCTAGTATAGGTCTTTTTCTCTGGATGTTTTTATCAGCGCCATCTCTTTTCTCATATTGACCAGCTCGCCATCTACATCGCTTTTTTCATATAGCAATATTTTTCTGGCTTTTCATATAGCGCCGGTCTATAGTTGCCAAGTATCTGTCTTCCAAAAGTCCGCAGATTAATTACACTGATTCGTTTATCTTTTACATTTGGAGAAACCTTTCATTCAGTGCTGATTTTTTCTCAGAACAAGCAGAAGAGGGGAAGGAACCCCCCGGAAGTGCCGTATTGTACCCGCCGGTATTCAGTTACCCGTAAATTGCGGGGAATAGGTGAGGGGGTCCTTACGCTTCCCTTGTTCTTGGGTTATTTCAGTAACTTGGGTATTCATTCAGTGCTTGGTGCGTGGATTTGAAATATACTTTCTTCAGATTATTATTAACCTGTCCTATAGGTAGCAACTTGTGGTTGCTGGCGAACTGATTGTGGAATAGTGAAACAACAGTATACACGAGCTTTCTGAGAAATGGCTGGTGATCCATGTCTCAGATGTAAGAAAAACGTTACAAGAGCTCAAGGCGGAATTCAATGTCGTACCTGCACGAAGTGGTTACATTTCTCCTGTGCATCCGTCACCTACAGCAAAGAAGCTACTGAAAAATTATTGGGGAAGTGGCAATGTCATCGATGCAAAGAAGTAACTAACACACCAAAAGTCGCGACAGTCGGAACTCCGAACAGCCAAAGGCAGCACAATCAAGGCTCCATTACTGTATCTACTACTTCAACGCAGTCTTTAGACAACAATGAACCCTCGATCATCGGTGAAAGTCCTTTGGTTCACGAAACCCCTACCATATAATCTCGTAGCGAACCTTGCAGTTATTGCCACGGCCAGACAGAAACCAGCACATCATTTCGCTGTTTTTTCTGTAGTGAGTGGGAGCTTGCCTCTTGCCGTGGAATAAACTCTGATATTGTCCTTTCGATGAAACTTCATGACCCAAAATCAATCTTGTTTCGATACGAATGTTCATCCTGCTCCAAGCGGAATGTAGCCCATCTGCAGCTACAAGTTAGGACAATGGCAGATCGCACGAAAACCGTCAATCCAAATGAACAGTGACGATCAGCCCTAAATTCTGGCGATCAAGCACTGTATTCCCATGTGGCTCAAAATGGAGCAGCCGGTCTTGGTGCAAGTATACCAACTGCAGCCTACGTGACCAACCCAATCGAATCGCTTCTATTAAATGAAAAGGAGAAGCAATTGCGGGAAGAAAAACGACGTAACTTAGTCATAGCGGGAATTCCTGAGTCTGATAATCTTAATGGAATAGAGTCACAAGTAATCATTGAACTTTGCCGAAAGAACAGCTTAGGAGCCACCTTAGAAATCGATGACTTTATTGAGACTAGGCGACTAGGAAGAACAAGAGAAAATGACAAACCAAGAAAGCTCCTTGTAAAGCTCCGAGATGACGCTTCAACTTTGGCAAAACGAAATACCATTCTGAAAATGCCAGAATTTTGCGAAATTCTACAGATCCCCAGACCCTCTGTGAGATCTACATAGGGCCTGATCTTACACGACTCCAGCTACAGACTCAAGCAGAAAGAAGGAATCTCAAAAGAATTGAAAATGCCATCCATGAGCGAGTAGCAACAGATCAAACACAACAATAGCAACAAAGAACCATAGACAAAACAGTGAATAATATGTTACTTGACTACTACCGCCTGACACCCCCACCATCAACTCTACAAATAATAACCATGAAAAGGCCAGGAATCCGCAACCCACCGTTATGTGAGCTGTCGCCTTCTTGGTGCCAATTCTACAGAAACATACCTCCACCATATAATCTGTCAAAAGGGGAGCAAGACCAACAAAGCTCCAGCCCAGCGTTCTGCAACTTGAGGAGCCCACCTGACAATCACCACGACAACCTGCAAAAAGGGAGGAAAACAGGTAAATCCCAAACCAAATCGACTCTGTCAAATAACCTTCTACCCGGAAAGGGACTCCCCTGGCCACAGCAAATCAAAACAAATCCAAAATGCGTCATCACCACCTCCACCTCAATAAATACTCAAGGTCTAAGTCTAGAGACTCATGAATCTTCTTCCTGCAATCTGGAAAGAGGGAAAAAGAAAACAGTTTTTAATACGAAGCCAACCCAAACTTACCGCTTTCCAACAATAGCCCTGTCGAATGTTCGCTCTCTCAACAACAAGACAGAAGATATGGAAGTTTTCTTAAGGAAACGCGACATTGACGTCATGTGTATGACAGAAACATGGATTTCGTCTTCGGCTTTGGCCATTATCGACGGGTACTCCTGTTACATTTCCCCACGCTGCAGCGCATCAGGTGAGCCTATGACGCACGGTGGCTGTGTCGATTTCTACTGCAAAGAAAACATGCCTCACAGGATCCTGGATGTCTCAGTGCCAAAGACCCATGACATCGAAGTTTCATGGCTTTGGGCACGACCAAAAGGCCTACCTCGTCAAGTGTCGTCACTGATATATGCCACAGTATATTTCCCTCCAAGAGGACCATACCGGCGACAACTAGTGGAATATCTCCAACAAAGTTGCGACCTCATCAGAACTAAATACCCATATGCTGGAATCTTTCTTTGCGGGGACTTCAACGACCTGAAGCCGAACTGGATCGAGAGCTCTACAGCTCTTCGTCAAATAGTTAATGTAAAAAAAAGAGGAGAAAACACCCTCGATTTGATCTTCACTACACTTGGTGATTTCTACTTAGATCCCTCGGCGGAAGCACCACTCTCAACCAGAGACCACGCAACTGTTCTATTGCGACCAAAGTCAACAGTGGAACCTAGTAAACCAACCCAGTTCACTTACCGTCCGCTCACAGAGGAAGGCATAATTGGCTACAGAGAATGGCTCAACTCGGTATGCTGGTTCCGCCTTTTCAAAGACGAAAATGCAAACAGCATGACCGAACTCTTCTATGAGAAAACGTCTCGAGAGTACGAACGATTCTTCCCTGAGAAGCGAGTTACAATTAAGCCACAGAGCAAACCATGGGTTAACCCGAACAACCGGCGACAACTAGTGGAATATCTCCAACAAAGTTGCGACCTCATCAGAACTAAATACCCATATGCTGGAATCTTTCTTTGCGGGGACTTCAACGACCTGAAGCCGAACTGGATCGAGAGCTCTACAGCTCTTCGTCAAATAGTTAATGTAAAAAAAAGAAGAGAAAACACCCTCGATTTGATCTTCACTACACTTGGTGATTTCTACTTAGATCCCTCGGCGGAAGCACCACTCTCAACCAGAGACCACGCAACTGTTCTATTGCGACCAAAGTCAACAGTGGAACCTAGTAAACCAACCCAGTTCACTTACCGTCCGCTCACAGAGGAAGGCATAATTGGCTACAGAGAATGGCTCAACTCGGTATGCTGGTTCCGCCTTTTCAAAGACGAAAATGCAAACAGCATGACCGAACTCTTCTATGAGAAAACGTCTCGAGAGTACGAACGATTCTTCCCTGAGAAGCGAGTTACAATTAAGCCACAGAGCAAACCATGGGTTAACCCGAACGAACGATTCTTCCCTGAGAAGCGAGTTACAATTAAGCCACAGAGCAAACCATGGGTTAACCCGAACATAAAAGCTGCAATGAGAGAGCGAGACATGCTTTACAAGACAAAGCCCCATTGTGATGAATATAAACGGAACAGAAATATAGTAGTGAGACTACTAAAGCAAGCTAGGCGTCTGTATGGACACCAAATATTCGCTAGGTTGTCAGCCAGTGATCCAAGGAAGTTCCACACAACTGTACGGAAGTTAATGGGACAGCAGAAGTCAAAATCCATTCTGAAGGACGAGCAAGGAAAGAATTTAACCGCAGAAATAATTAATGCCCACTTCTCAAATATTTGCCGCCAACAGCCTCCCCCCAATACTTTACCACAGAATGGTCCGATTGAAACCATCCCTGTCATCACAGTTTCCCAGGTCCAAGAAAAACTCGAACACCTAGATATTAGGAAAGCCTCTTACCCCGGCGAAATTCCTATAAGGCTGATACACGCATGCTCCTCCTTCCTGGCCACGCCATTGGCTATGATGTAGAACCAGTGTCTACTGGAAGGCGTTTTTCTAGATAAGTTTAAAAAGGCATATATCACACCTATTCCGAAGAAAACATCACCGACCTCACCGTCAGACCTTAGGCCGATTTCGAAGACGCCCATCATCTCGAATGTCTTTGAAGACTTTATTCTACAGTGGCTACTATCAGAAGTAGAACATAAAATCGACCCTATGCAGTTCGGTTTTCGTCGAGGGCACAGCACAACACATTATCTGGTCAGATTACTTCATGATCTACTAGAGCATCTAGAAATTTCGGAGGCCCTTGCTGATATAATAATTTCTGATTTCGTGAAAGCTTTCGAACTCCTTGACCACGAGACTGTTATCAATGAAGCCCGTGCCCTGGAGGTCTCGCAGTTTCTGCTGTGCATAATCGAAAGTTTCCTTTCTGGTCGTCAACAGTGCGTACAACTTGAAAACGGGGAAGCATCCAACTTCCAAGACATCACATGTGGAGCAGCCCAAGGAAGCAAGCTAGGTCCCATCTTATTTGTCATTGTAATCAACCGACTGATGAGACAACATAAACAAAGGTACAAGTTCGCAGACGACTGTTCAATAAGTCTACTACGATTCCTTCCACAAACACACGACCAACTCGAGCCCCTGGTTGCAGAGCTTCGGGATCAAGCTGATCAAATGAAGCTCCAGCTAAGTCTTGAGAAAAGCTGTGTGTTGCGTGTCAACTTCCTAAAGAAGGAGAGCATTGACGAACCTGCACCTCTCCAAACAGAGAAATCAGTTAAAATACTCGGCATCACACTAAGTGACGATCTTAGGTTCGGAGATCACATCAACCAGATCACAGCAAAAGCAGCTGGTCTTCTAAAATCCTTTACAAATCTCAAAAGGTTTGGAATGACAGAACAACTCCTTCTTTCGTGCTACAAAACTTATGTAATGCCCATAGTCATGTATGGCTGTCCTGTGTGGCACCCATCGCTCACAGAGAAAGACAGAAGTCAGCTTGAAACAATTCAGACAAGAGCCTGCAAAATAATTCTTGGATCAAATTACAAAAACTACGAAGAAAGCTTGAGCGAACTCAGGCTCCCAACCCTGGATGAAAGGAGGCACGAAACACTGATGAAGTTTGGAGCTGACATCATGAAGTCCCCAACGCACCGAGATATCCTGCCTCAGTTTACTTCAGTGACTCACGCACACAAGACGAGGGTGGCAACTTTTAAAGAGGGAAAAGAACTGTTAGAATGCCCGCCTACACACTCAACGACAAGATTTTTAAACTCCTTCGTTCCATACTTCGTGAAGCACTACAACGACAATATCCTCAAATCGAAGTGATAGCTCATCATGTGTGTTCTTTATGTTGCGTCTTTTTGCGTTTTTCTATTTTCTTTTTTTGTTTGACGATACCCATGTTATTGCATTGTGATAAAGGGAAAGAATAAAGATTATTATTATACCGGCGGCAGCTGGGACCAAACCCCTACCCCATACTGCTAAGTAGAGATCAACCAACTGTGCCACGACAGGGCCAGAAGATTATTCGTTTTTGTGTTCATGTATGATTATTTCCAGACGTCAAAGGATAATTTCCACGCAATTCCTGGCTCTGAGGCAGCCGAGATCAAACCCCGAGTCCCGTGTCACCAGGCAGAAATAAATCCCACTGTGCTAACATATAGCATATAATTTATTCTCTTCTTCTTATTTGGATTATTATGGAGACGTTCTCCCATAACTTTATCACCAGAATCAACTTCCAGGTCCTGCGCCGAGTTTCAGCAGCAGAGATCAAAGTTTGTCCTATATTTACCAAAAAGAGAAGGAGAACATTTATTCTTCTCCTTGTTATGAAGACATTTTCACTTAACCGCAACACCAAAATTGAATTCTAGGCCCTCCGCTTCAGGAAAAATCGAACTCTGGGTCCCGGTTTACCAACCAGAGAGCAGTCCCACTGCGCCACTACAGGATCAAGATTTTGCCTTTTTCTTGTTTAGATTGTTACAAAAAAGCTTTCACATAATCTCATTACCGGAATCAAATTCTTCCCCTAGAGCGGGTTGTTGTAGGTGAGTTCAAATTCTTCAGTCCTGCATTACAGGCAGAGATCAATCCCACTACATCACTACAGGACAATCCCTATACAGTTTCTCCTTCTATCAAACACTTCGTGGTAATTGCTTGTAAGTAAGGAGCGATGCGGCGTAGAAGAATCTTTCTATAAAGAAATTTCTCATGGAGGAAGGTATTTTCAATGGCGGGAGAGCAATATTTCCCAGGATTACTTGAAAAATGATCAGAAATTAAATAAAAGAAAAAGGTTTTTTTTCAACTGAAAGTAAGGAGCAAGATTAAAACTTCAAACGAACATATATTATTTCGTCTATGCAGGGGGTCGCCCCTCGTCAATACCTCGCTCTTTACACTAAAGTTTTTTTAGCACTTCTAAAAGGGCTATTTGTTTTAATTAAACGGCCTTTGTGATTCAGAAGTAATTCTTAAACGAATTGGGATGAAATCCGAACTTTAGCGTAAATAGCGGGGTCTTGACGAGGGGGCTGCCCCCCACCCATATACGTAATAATTTCTATCCGTCTTAAGTTTTAATGTTGCTCCTTACTTTAAGTTGAAAAAACTTGTTTTTTTTTAATACAGCTAAGGACTGATAATGAAGCTCTAATCGTACGGCTTTAGCCATATCAAAGATGGAATTTTCAAATAAATAAAACATTGGTCCTGTCTCTGGCCAGCTTTAAAATTTAGCTAAATGTTATTATGAACAGGCAACCTAAGATATATCTCATTGTGAATAGGTTTACCGTTCCGAGAAATCGAGAAAAGACCAAAAAAGTCGTGTCCAATTGGTGAACACAACTTATGATTAGGTTCATTCTGGTCTCTTCTTATTGGATAGGGAAAACACTACAGATGAGAATGAGAGTGAATACAAAATTACTTCTACTCTTGAAAAATATTGCATCCGCACAATAGGAATAATGGAGAAAACAAAATAAAGGGAAAAAACTGCATAGTAATAATATTGATCGCATAGAAAAAGAAAGTTTACTTAGATCAAAAGCACAAATATGGTATGCACAGTTGCAGATTTTATGCATTGTAAAAAAGCTGCGAAGATCTGCACGGTCTTGACTGTGGTGTATGTAAATAAGCGCTCATGCAACACAGCCTTAGCCAGGAGGAGACAAGGCATCTATATAGAACTTCTAACTCGGGAGAGTCTCAGGTTTGTAGGGAGAATATTTCTGTATAAATAACAGAATACAATTTATTAACAACTTGTCGCAGAAAATCGCTCTTATATCCAGGCTCTTGATTCGTTTACGACGTTATCTTGAGGCGTATCTGACATAGTTGTCATCAACCAGGGACAGAAAAAAGTCCACAACTCAGTTTATTTCTATTTCATGAAACTATACTACCATCTACTTCCATAAAAATAAGATGGTTTATTTATAAGGTTCAGTTCACATGTATTCTTACAAAGACACCATGTCCATACATAATCATTATTAACCAATTATGCCTTACTTGTTCTTTTTTTATAAACAATCTGATTGGTTTAAATTGATAATATCTAGCTAAGCGCACACAAGTGTAAAACATTCTTTATGGCACAGCCCACCAGATATCTGCACAACAAGTAATAACTTCCAAAATAAAAGTGACGCCTTTTCTCCCCCGTATTTCTTAACTCTAGTTAGCCATAGAGGGCACTTAAATCAGACATTTTTTTTATGCGATAGAATATACCCCGTTTTTTCTTCGTTTCTTCGTCGTTTACCGCAATTCATTTACGTGCTGTGACATGGAAATTTTCTTGTCTTATCTTTGCCTTTGCCGTTGCTTCTCAACCTGGATGATACCGATACAATAAATTAGGAGTTGCAGCAAGTCTAAAGAAATTGAGCACTTATATACAAAGTAACCTTTTATTTACTAACTAATAGCTTTCAATCAAATGTACACAATGCCCACAATATAAATTCATCATGCCCATACAAAAATAAAAACTTAATAAAAGAAGAAGCACGAACCCAATCGATAGCTAATGAGATAATTAAGCTCTACTCATAAAAAGACTTATAAAAACGGTTAAAATTATTATCTACTAAAAAGGATCATTTGTTTTTTTTTTTTTGGGGGGGGGGTGATCACGATACCAAATAGGCTAAGAATGTACAGTCTATTCGAAGTCGTTTATGCCATCCC
The DNA here is from genome assembly GCF_032884065.1 of Artemia franciscana. Taxonomy (NCBI): domain Eukaryota; kingdom Metazoa; phylum Arthropoda; class Branchiopoda; order Anostraca; family Artemiidae; genus Artemia; species Artemia franciscana. The sequence continues at coordinate 10,394,132 of NC_088873.1, read as the reverse complement.
AATAAGGCAAGTTGAAAATTAGAAGAATCGCCATGTATATTTTTAGAGGAAGCAATATTAAATTCTCCCGTTGAAATTGTCCTATTTCTCGTTGCACACAATTTCATCTTCTTCTAGTAAGTTTATGTCAAATTTATCACACAAAAGCAATCTGTAATTTTATTCCTTTGTTCCTATGAATTTTCTGTTGAAATATAGAAACCGAATTTTTTTTACTAAAAAAAAAATTATTAATAATCTGAAAACTGGTAAATATGCAGGAAATATCAAACAGGTTCGTGGTAACGAACTATAAGTAAAGAGCAACACGGCCCACTAGTAACCAAATCTCTAAAAAACAGAATTTTGATAACAATAAATACTTAAAAAGAATTGAGTTTTTATGCTGATTCCAAATATATAAACTCATTAAGTTTAATGTTGCCCATTAAAAAGCAATGAGCCTGAGAAAATGTGTCTGATTTTAGTAAAAAGGGGAGAAACGCGCTTAAAAATTCAAGCGATTCCAATGAAAATCACACTACAAGAACATTCAGAATATTGGACACTCCTACTGTAGAGGTTTAAAGCTCCTATCTACAAAAATGGGCAATTTATTTATTTGTTTTGTTTTATTCCCAGGGGTGATCGTATCGAAACAATGGTCATAGATGATCGACAGAGGGCTCATTCGAATGGTAATCAGAAGTTCTAGAACCGTTTTAGGGGAACAAAAAGATTGGAAGGCAACTAGTCCCCTTCCCACGCCCATTTTTTCCTCAATTACATCTGATCAACATTTTAAGAGCTTGCCGCGGTTTTATTCATCCCTGAAAGTTTTATTCATCCATGTTAACATACTTTACATACGTGTATGCCTGCTTGTTCAGAGCTTAATAAGATACAAATTGCTAAACCTATTGTCAAAGCTAGTATATCTGTAAAAAGCTCCAATTCTTTATGTCACTTAAAAAGGGCACTTCAACTTGTAATTTCCTTTCGAATGAGTCCTCTCACTATGTTCTAGGACCAATTGGTCGACACGATCACTTGAGAAAACTCGCGAAAAAACAAAAAATATATAAACACGCATCCGTGCTCTTTCTTCTGGCGAAAAATACAAAGTTCCTCATTTTTGCAGATACGAGCTTGAAACCTGTATAGTAGGGTTCCTTGATACGCTGAATTTGATGATGTGATTTTTATTTATATTCTAGGACTTAAGACAGCCATTTTGTTTAGCATAGTTTAAAGGTCAAATAGCTATGCTTTTGGTGATGACATGACCCTCTATAGTCCATGAGGAAGGGGCAATAAGTTACACAGTTTGCCCATGTTGTTCGTAAACAGTTTGTTATTGGGAAATATACGAACATTTTTTGGAATAAATTCCTGTGTTGAAGGGGGGGGGGATTTTCCATGGGGAGCGAAGTTTGCGAGGGGAATATTCTCGAAGAAATGTTACGCGGGAGAGGGAAGGAAAGGGGTTTCCTGGCACGATTTAAAAAACGGTCAGAAATTTAATAATAAAACAAGTTTTTCAACTGAAAGTACGGAGCAATATTACAACTTAAAAAGAACAGAATTTATTCTGTATATGGGGGGGAGGTTGGCCCTTCCTCAAGCTCTTTACGCTAAAGTTCGAATTTTTGTCTTAATTCTTTAGGAAAGATTACTCAAACAAAAGGAACGTTGATTTTTAATCAAAAGTATTAAAAAAAACAAAAAAACTTAGACTTTAGCGTAAAGAGCGAAGGTTGAGGAAGGGACAGTGCGCCTCATATCAAGAAGAATTAATGTTAGTTCTAAGTTTTACTGTTGCTCTTTACTTTCAGTTGAAAAAAAAATGTTTTTTTTTATTTATTAAGAACAGGTTCCTCTAAAACAGGGTTGCAAAACAAGCTTAAAAAAAGGAATAGCAAGACTGTTTTCAAAAGCATTAACAAAAGAACACATAAAATGTTGTCAAGTTTTTCAAACAAAATTTCGAATAGCTAGAAATTTCGCAAACTGTTGAAATAACAATATTCTGCTAGATCGTGGAAACAATTATTAGTAAATTCACAATTAATAACTTTAAGTTGGGTACGACAGAAGCACGCCTAGGATAGTAAATTTTTAATCATTTACCAAGATCGTAAAATTGTTCAGTTACTTATATACAAGTTGAGTAGCCCCATACTCTAGTTAAATCTTATTAACTCGGCAGTCTAAAACCAATTCCGTGAAAATGTATCCCAAAAGCAATCTGATAATTCCTTCAAGTGAAGGTTCAAGATATTTATAATACATTTTTCTTAAACTGGGTAAACAACTAGAACCATATTAACCATTCGATCTAACTTAGTGCCGCAAAGTTTATTGTCCGTCCGTGGCCGAGTGGTTAACGCGCCGAACTCACGAGCGAAGGGTCGCTGGTTCGAATCTCGGTGGTGCCGACCGTTTGGTTTTAGGACGAGGGTTAGTGGCGTTTCCCCGTAAGACAAGCCAAAAGTTTACCCAGCTTCAAATGGGTACCTAGAGAAATCTAGGGAAAAGTACGGGAAAGCGTCGGATGACTTGCCCCCAACCACGCATTGCACCCCGGCCGAGGGCGGAGAATCAGGAGATCGGCACCTGCGCTACGCGAACCCTTATCGGTTTGCATGCGAAAGTTTGCTTTTTGCTTGTTTGCTTGCAAAGTTTATGCAAGCCTAATAATCTTATAAAAGAACAACAGAAAGGAGCTTAAGAAAAAAAAAAAACACTAAATACAGGAAGTAATTGGTAACTATATCAGTCACAAAAGTTTTGAATTTGAGAATTGAAAGCAAGATGCAAGGAAAAGTACTCTTAAGCCAATTTGGCAATTAGAATTATTGATTAAAATTCTTTTCTAATCCGTCCAAAGCTAAAATTGCCCATCGGCACTTTTATTTATTTGAAGAAATCTTTCTAGATTTAATAGCATGAGATAGCAAAGTTCTAACCACAGACGTAAAATGCCAATAATGCGTTTCATCCATTTAATAGCACATTCTTTAATATGCAAAAAACTATTCTGTTTGTGCAATAAGCGATAAAACTATCTTCGTAAAAACTTTATAAACTTTTTTCTCAAAATCATATACAGTTAAGCCCAATCTTCCTCGCTGTTTCAGGTTAAGTTGGCTATGTCATGTCAAATGGGTAACCAATCAAGATGTACCAAAGAAGGGAGTTTTACCCAAACCAATCAAGGATCTGATTGGTTGTCGGTATTTAAGATGTTTAGTTAAGTTCTCCCGAAAACGGCAAAAGAAGAAACGTCTTTATGAAAATACGACATATGTCGTAGGCTTTGGGCAAGAGAATACAAAGTTTGATCCATCTTTCGTTTATGAAGGTCGCCATCTCACTTTTTTGCTCTAAATACAATTTTACATGTGGTAGCACTGTGGTCTCTGCATAGCCAAACAACGCACGGGGTTCGATCCCAACTGCCGTGTGGCTGACGACAAAGGGGACTAGTCGGTAAAATATACTCCTAGGAAACATCTTTTGATGTCCTGTGCGCCAAAGATAGCTCAGAAGGAACATTTTTTTAAAATATAAAATCTGAAATTAGATTTTTCTCAAGAACTTAAGCCTTCCAACTGAAACTTAGTAATTCTAGGGAAAAAAAAATAATGTAAACCAACTTACTGAATAATGAACGAGTAAGCATAACCCTGTACATTTAGACAAAATGAGAATACTCGTTAGTAGTGTTAATTCCATGTCAAAGCGAACGTTTTTTACGTACTTTAATATGAGTATAGGCTAAGACACCACCCAGGGTGCACACAATTCCAAGAATCTGATTTTGCTGGGGCCACTCGTTGAAGATGAAAAATCCACCGATCAGAGTAAGCAGAAACTTCATGTGGCCTGCCATATTATACCTGCAAAGAATTTGAGCATCACAGGAAACAAATACATTAAAAAGTTTTGTTTATATTAAATAGCGTCTCATTAGCAGTATGGTCTTATATAAGACAGTGACACACAGTCACACGGCTGTTTGATCTAGAAAAAGAAAACATGGGCCCTCAAAGAAAAAAACACTGGAATACCTGTGCCAACGCAAGAAACATTACCTCGGAACCATAGGTCTTCCTGTGCCTCTAGAGACACTTAGGGCAATCAAGAACAGTAGCCAGTCTGACATCAGTGGTACTACTGCCCTTACGTTTCCCAATTGAGCTGCAGAGATGCTTGGAGACTTCAGGGGTCAAGGGTGTAGCTACGCTAGAGAGTAAGTTGGATTCTTCTGAATCTAACCGGCTGCCATAGAAGGACAGCTTAGGAAGCCGAGTTTTAAGCATTCTGATGACGTAATTTATGCATCTCCATTTGTGGTATTTTGTCACGTCTGGGATCAATGGTCCTGACATAAGCACTCGTCGCATCCGTGACTCGCTGTGTTCAGTGAAGGTTTAGCATACGACGTAGGAAAATATTTTCAAATCTCAGTAATCTCTTGCTATTGCAAGAGATTAGTAGCACAGTAGACTACTGCAAGTCTCTTCAGTAGCATATTGCTAATGAAGAGACGTAACTTCAGTCGTAAAGAATATTTGCTGCTCCTACAAATGGCAGCTCCTCTAAAAATATTTGCTGCTCTTCTATTAAAAGCTCCGGTTGACTGTCCAATTCTGCGTTCAATCTCGGTCATTATTTTGCCATCAGAATCAATCCAGCTACCCAACCGTTTGAAATCCTTCACCTGTTCTAGATTTATATTCTTGTGATCCATAACAAGCGGTAAGCTTGTGATGGACATGCTCTTTGATTTGTCCACGTTAATAACTTTTTCTGAATTTTCTATAATGGCGTCAAGTAGCTGCTGTAACCTCTGTTTAGACGCTTCTAGCAAGACTACGATATCCACGAAACCCAAGTCAAAAAGTTACTTACTGCTTACTTTTACGCCATATCCTGAGTTTCGTCTTAATATGTGGTCCATTATAATTGCAAAAAGAAATGGGGAAAGTACACATCCCTGACGCACACCAGATGATCTTGAAAAATCTGGCTATATCATTCCTGGTCTTGACGCAGCACTCAATCTCTTTGTGTTGGGAAATAATCATGATCACCAGTTTTTCGGGTACTCCATAATACTTAAGGACTCTCAACAAGCATTCTCAGTCAACCCAGTCAAATGCCCTTTCAAAGTGAGTAAATGGTATATATAGCTTGTTGTTCCACTCTTTTGATTCCTCGACAAGCATTTTCAGTATAAAAAATCAAACAGTTCGTGGTAAGGAACTGCAGTAAGGAGCGACCCGGCTCAATAGTAAACGAAACTCTAAAAAGACGGATTTTGATACCAATACATATATCAAAAGAATCGGATTTTTATTCTGATTTTAAAAATATAAGTTTCATCAAATTTAGTCTTACTCATCAAAGGTTATGAGACTGAGAAAATTTGCCTTGTTTTGGAAAATAGGGGGAAACACCCCCTAAAAGTCATACGATCTTGACGAAAATACCAGCATCGCATTCAGCGTATCAGAGAACCCTACTGTAGAAGTTTCAAACTCTTATCTACAAAAATGTGGACCTTAGTATTTTTTTCCAAAAGGCCCGTGCGTGTTTATTTGTTAGTTTGTTTTTGTTTTGTTTTTTCCCCAGGGGTGATCGTATTGACCAAGTGGTCCTAGAATGTCGCGAGAGGGCTCATTCTAACGGAAATTAAAAGTTCTAGTGTCCTTTTTAAGTGACCAAAAAAATTGGAGGGCACCTAGGCCCCCTCCCACGCTCATTTTTTCCCAAAGTCAACGGATCAAAATTTTGAGATAACCATTTTGTTCAGCATAGTCGAAAAACATAATAACTATGTCTTTGGGGCTGACTTACTCCCCACAGTCCCCAGGGAAGGGGCACAAACTTTGACCAGCGTTTACATACAGTAATGATTATTTGGAACTGTACAGATCTTTTCAGGATGATTTTTTGGTTGGGGGGAAGGGTTGAGGGGAGGGGGACACGTGGGAGGATCTTCCCTTCGAGGAATTTGTCACGGGAGAAGAGAAATTCCATGAAGAGGGCGCAGGATTTTCTAGCATTATTAAAAAAAAACAATGAAAAAATTAATATGAAACAGTTTGTTTTCAACTGAAAGTAAGGACCAGCATTAAAACTTAAAAAAAACAGAGATTATTACGCATATAAGTGTCCATCTCTTCTTAAATAGCTCGCTCTTTACACTAAAGTAATTTTAGTAATTTCAACTATTTATTCTACAGCCTTTGCGATTCAGGGGGTCAATCTTAAAGAATTGGGACAAAATTAAAGCTTTAGTGTAAAGAGTGAGGTATTAACGAGGGGACAAAGCCCCTCATATACATAATAAAAATACACAAATATAGAAGTTCGTTACGTAAGTTAATTTGTAAGTTATGTATATTTTTTACTAATAAAAACGTTCGTTAAAAATTAAAAACTCTAGTTGCCTTTTTAAGTTAACCGAAAAATTGGAGGGCAACTAGGCCTTCTCTCCCACCCTTTTTCTCAAAATCGTCTGATCAAAACTAAGAGAAAGCCATTTAGCAAAAAAACAACAATTAATACGCAAATTTCGTTTTAATTATTCATTAGCGGAGAGCCAAAATAAAAACATGCATTAATTCAAACACGTTCAGAAATTAAATAAAAAAACACGTTTTTTTAACTGAAAGTAAGGTGCGACATTAAAACTTAAAACGAACAGAAATTACTCCGTGTATGAAAGGGGCTGTTCCTCCCTCAACGTCCCACTCTTTACGCTAAAGTTATTTACTCTTTAATAAAGTAGAATTGAGAGAAAGAGTCAAACTTTAGCGTAAAGAGCGGGACGTTGAGGGAGGTACAGCCCCTTTCACACACGGAGTAATTCCTGTTCGTTTTAAGTTTTAAAACAAAAAAAAATTGTTTGCCCTCCAATCACTTTCGACTATTAAAAATGACAGTAGACTTATTCAATCGAATGAGCCCCTTTCGAAGTGTTCTATGACAACTCCTTCTATACGAAGCATACTGATCTAAAACCAAAAAGGGGGAGGGGATAGCTGCTCTCCGATCAATTTGACTCTTAATATGGGCACTAGAACTTCTGATTACCAATCCAATGAGCACCTCTCCGAAGTCTATACGGCCACCCTTTCCATAAAAACCTTATATGCCCCCAGGACAAAAATTGCAACCCTTGCCCATGGGTCTTTGGGGGGTGTCATCCCCAAAGATATAATTTCCGGACCTTTCAATTAGACTGAACAAAAAATAACTTTCTCAAAATTTTGATTAGATGTATTTGGAGAAATGATTGTAAGGGGGGAGGGATCTGGTTGCCCTCCACTCACTTTCGCCTATTAAAAAGGGCACTAACCCTTTCAATTTCCAATCGATTGAATCCCTTTCAAGGTTTCTACGACAACTCCTTCTTAAAATAATAAACAATTATAGTGATATTTCTTTTTTCAAGAGTGAAATAAAACAAATCCTTTTTACTAAGTATGGATTTTAGTTCTTTTGTTTATTTTTTTGGGGGTGGGGTGGGGGTGTAAATGTAAATAAATAATTTAGTGGTGTGTTTTAGCCTCTAGGGGTATGATTTTATTAGTTTTGTTGAATTTGTTTGTTGGAAGGCTTGTGGTGCCGATTAGGTTGTACTACTGGCTTTATAAATAATTTTTTTTTCTTTGTCCTCTATTATTTTCTAATCTATCTTTGCCACCCCCCCCCTCTGACAAGTTTTTACTTCTCGGAGGGGGGGCTGTTATTACTGTTTTGTATTGGATAAATAATAAATGTTTTCTCTCTCTCTCAAATAAATAAATTATACATTGTGTCCACATTGCTCTTTATAATCAATAAATAAATAAATAATACATTTTGCCCACATCACTGTTTATTTAGGCAGCGCTGTTGCGTTGCCTATGACATGAGACAATTAGTCTACGACAAATCTAATTATGAACTAAAAGAGATAAAAATTCGTTTTTAACGCTCACCAATATTTGTCAAAGAGCTGATTGAAGTGTATTGTATTAGCATATTTTTACAAAATTTGTTCTTAAGACGTAAAATTCGAAAAATTTTAGTGGCTGATAACTTTTTTGTCATGGAACACACCCCAAAAAGCTGAGCAATAACTCTTCTCAAAAATGAGCCAAGACCAGTTTCATAGCAAAATCAGAGAAAAATATAATAGCCTTAAAACATACGAAAGTAAAATTGCGTATTAAAACTGGTAGATTTTTGTAAGGTTTTCAATACCCTTAGTCAAATAGCTATTTTATATTCGCGAATCATGTGATATTTTCGCCCACTTTCGGTCAAAATTAATACTTTACTGCATTCTATGGCTGAAAATAGCATGCAAAAAGGGATCCTTTGCCTTCTCCCGTTCTTCCTCCTCCATACTTGCGTCTATCAACCTAGCTTTTAGCCAAAAGACATGTTGCATTTTTTGAGGTATGTTGCAAGACATACCTCAAAAGAGGTATCAATGAGGTATACCTCAATGAGGTATGCAAAGACAGGTATGTTGCATTTTTTTTAACCAGAACCAACATCTTTTCGCATATTTTTGAACCAGACTCTCTTCTCCTACTGCCAACTTGTTCCCACATAGCATCTTCATTGAATTTGTTTTTTGGATTCGAATTTGTATGATGGAAGAGCAAAGGTTTGCCACTCGTTGACCATATATCACCCACCCTCCCCTAAAATGGTACTGTCCCCATATCACCATAACGTTTTACCCCCAGAATCCCAGAAAAAGCCAAATGAAAGAGAAGCTGAAACTTGTGCTCGTAAGTGATTAAACAAACCGGTAATTGAACTCGTTTATGCCCTTCTTTATATCATTATATAATAGTGCATGAGAACTCATTTTGCAGCACCAAATAAATTTAGTCAATAAGCTACGATTGTTTGTGCAAGGCACTTCTCTCTTTCTCTCTCTCTCTCTCTCTATCTTTTCTCTCTCTCTCTCTCTCTCTCTCTCTCTCTCTCTCTCTCTCTCTCTCTCTCTCTCTCTCTCTCTCTCTCTCTCTCTCTCTCTCTCTCTCTCTCTCTCTCTCTCCCTCTCCCTCTCTCTATCTATCTTTCTCTCTCTCTATCTATCTTTCTCTCTCTCTCTCTCCTCTCTCTCACAAAGTAGATCTAGGCACAAAGTGAGGGCTATTGACCCCACCAATATTAACTCCCATCACCAACTTTTCAGCAATAAGGTAGGCATGCTTTTTTTGGTTTTCACAGATTGTCTCTAAAATTGCAGGGAAGTACCCAAGGCCAATGGACAACAGAATAAACGATTATAGAGGCGTATTCTTTTTTCTGGCCTCCAATTCACTTGAAACTTAGGGACAATTACTTTTGGACCAAGGGAACAAAGCGTGTGGAGTTTCAGAGGCACCCGCCATTTCTGAGCACTACAGTTGAGCCCCGCCTACCTTCCGCATTTACTTGTGAATTACAAGATCTCTGACCGTTGACCTTTACACCCAGGCGTTAGCAGCCGCCAAAGTTTCAGAGATTTCTCCTCAACAAAAAAGAGCAGCTTGTAAGCAAGAGCCGTAAAGCTTTATCATTTTCAGGAGCAGGGGTTACTGTACTTGTGCTAATCAGTCAAATTTTTATTCTGGTCCGGTACGTTTTAGGATAGGGAAATTTGCCTTCATCCAAATAGCAAAGATCATACAAAACGGCTGTAAATGCTGCAATCTGATCTACAATGCTGCAATTTCTAATTTTGCAAATAATGCTGTAATGTCGTAATTTTGCAATTATTAGTAAAACGTTTGCGCAGAAATCACTTGATGTTAGACATAAAATCATATCCTCTTTAACATTAAATACATAGAAAACGATTAATAGGTGTTATGTTTTGGGACAAAGTTACAGAGCCAAAAACGCTACAAAGCTACCAAAAGTTACTTGTTTTAACGGTCCATGTTTCATTTCTAAATTCTTGGTTCAACCTGCCCAAGACCATAGGTTTAGCGTCCCTTATTTACCTCTCATTCCAGGCAATCTAATGGTCCTATGTCAATTTTAAATTCTTGGTCAACCTACCTGAGACTCTAGGCACGCGTGACTTGCTAAAAGATAACAAACCGTGTGTTGGTACAATAAGAGAGGCACCCGCATACTCCTGCCGTTTACCCAAGCCAAATTAACCAAACACTTGGAAAACTATAGGCTCTGTCACTATCTTGGGTCTATGACTATCTACCTTGGTTCTACTGCCCTAAGAATAACGCATGGACAGATAATAGATAGACATATCTATTAATGAATGAACTAACGTCCTGTTTATACAATCCTAATAAGGGGGGAATTAATGCCAGGTTTGCTTCTCACTCAATTGGACTATCTGTCTTGGCTTTTTCTAAAATCAGCGATGACTTGATGTCCGCAACTATTTCATTTAAATTCAAATGGAATAAAAAAAAAGAAAAAAACTACAAAACAAAAAAAACTAAAAAAAACAGAAAAACTAAAAAAAAACATGAATACTGAAAAAAACAGAAATATAAAAAAACTAACCAAAAAAATTTGTTACAAAAAAAAACTAAAAAAAAGAAAACACCAGAAAAACTTAAAAAAAACAAAAACAAAAAAAACAGAAAACCTAAAAAAAACACAAAAGGAAAAACAGAAAAAAAGAAGAAAAAAGATGCCGTATATCCAGAATATCAAGCTTGCAGCCACTTTTCTTGATTTTCAAGCCAATTTCTTTTCCTTGTTGTTCAAGCCAAGAAACGGTAAGTTTTCTATATAGAAGTTTCGGACGAGGTGGTCCTAATATTGTACTTCTTGTTTTGATCTGACTCTATTTATAGGAGTTATGAGAGAGAGAGAGATAGGTTTATTTAAACAACATCGTAACTAACAGCTAATTTGCGTAACACACACAAAAAAAAGAAAATAACAGTGGCGAATAACAGCTTCAAAATCTTCTGTATTGTTGCACAGCGATCTAGTGTTGCAAACGAGGAAGTAAGGAAGGCCACTACGAGCGTTGAAAGTAACAGGTCTTAGGATGGGAGGCGGCTCATTAACATAGTCGTTAACGGGCAAACTGTCGGAGCGTTCGATTACGGGTAGGTCTGTGAGACTCGATTCAGTCGGTCTGCCTACATTGGCGCTGGTGTCACTTAGAGCGGATAAGTTACTCGGTTCCACTAGGGAATTCCTCCTCTCAGTGACGCATTTACCACTTCTGCAACCGCGACTCGTTTTAAAGGGAGGCTTAGAAGTAGCTATATTGTGAACAGTGCTGACATCTAAAAAATTATTAAAAGTCACAAAGTTCGAAAAAATAGATGGCGCCACCGTATACAGGGGTGAAGAAAGGTGAAGAAGTTATGGGTTATCGTAGTTTTTACTAAGGGACGTGATGGTCTCTTACTAGGTTGCTAGCTACCACTAAAACCCTGATTGCTAGCTACTGCTGCAACCCGGATTTTTCACCTGACCATCTTTTAATATACTCATTAAAGTATAACATAAACTAGTTTAAAATTGTGTCCTTGAAAGCATCCGTGGTACAATGGATAGCGTGTTGTAATTCTAATGCAAAGGTCACAGGTATAATTCCTGCCGCAGGCAATTTTTACATCCTTAATGTAAAAAGATGTCCGATGAAACTAGTTAGTTCCAATTTATAATGAACTATATCGATCGTTTATGTAATTGCTAGCTACCGCTGTAACCCAGATTTTAATTACAAAAGGCACTATCATAAAAGGCAATATAATATAGCCATATCACATCCGACGGTTATGACGTCATTCATCAATCTTGTACATGAAAAGTGCACTTTTTTTGTAAAAAAGTTATTCTTTTTAATTTTTTTTTTAATTACAAAAGGCAATAGATCTGGCAATTTCCTTTAAAACGACGCGTTAAACATGTCTCTATTATGTTCGAGTACCCCGCTATCTGAGTAGAAAAGACGAAAAGAAGAAAAGATGCTGTTTATGTAGATATCATGCTTCAAGCAAATTTTCTTGTTTTTCAAACCTACAGATTTTCCTCGTTATTCAAGCCAAGAGATGGTAAGTCCTATATAGGTCCTATATAGGGGCGTCGAACAAGACGGTTCAAATACTGTACTTCTTGTTTTGATCTGACACTATTTTCAGGGGTAATGGGCTATTGTATTTTTTTTAGTACTGGACGTGGTCGTCTCTTACTAGGTTGCTAGCTACCGCTGCAACCCAGATTACAAAAGAACTTAGATGTGACAAATTCCTAATGTTAAAAAAAAGCTACTACAGTGTTATAGAATTAGCTAAAAAAAATTAATTACAAAAGGTTTATAACCACATCAATTTTGTTTAAAATGAGCCATTAAACAATTCTCTACGTTCCAGTGACAAGCTATCTGAAGAGGAAAAAAGCATGCCGTATATGCAGAATATTGTCGTTGCAACCACTTTTCTTGATTTTCAAGCTAATATATTTCCCTTGCTGTTTAAGCCAAGGGACGATAAGTTTCCTATATAGGGGTTTCGGACAAGGTGGTTTTAATAGTATACTTCTTGTTTTGATCTGACTCTATTTTTAGGAGCTATGGGTTATTTTATTTCTTAGTATTGGACGTGATCGTCTCTTACTATGTTACTAGCTACCGCTGCAACCCGGATGATCATGATTTGACGCCACTGCGTATAGAATTTAAGTTAGCCACTAATTTTATGTAAAAAAAAAACATTTTTGCATACCTTCTTTTTCGTGTCTATACAAAACACCGCGGAAAAATATTTAATTTAAAAATAGTTTATCATTATTTATCAAATTGCAAATCATATTAGGTGATTATCAAAAAAAAAAAGTTTCCTACCTTCATCTGTAAAATATAAGTAGACTAAAAGGGGTCATTCTTTACTTACCCTTCAGCACTTTTTCTGAATTACTAGTTTGAAATATATAAAATGCTAGACAATTCTTTTAAAAATCCTTTCTGTATAAATCCTAAAACCAGTACCGAATTCTGACATTTTGGGCCACAAAAGAACAATTTTAGCCTGAACATGGCCAAGATGCTACTGAAGGAAAATCCAGAAATAATCAAATTGAGTTAAAACTAAGGAAACCCCCAATTTAATAGCCAATTTAATAGGGTAGGGTCAGTGCATATTTTAATGGGAAAGAACCAGTGAAAGTTTAATGTAAAGAGATGGGGTTGGTGGACAGTAGCTCCCCTCCTATACACCATAATTTCTATTTATTTTAGGTTTGAATGTTGCTCTTTACTTTCACTTGAAAAAACTTGCTTTAACGTTAACAAAAAAAATATTAAAGCAATGAGTGCTACTTACGTAACAGCCGAGGTGTTTCCAATTACCCAGTAAATTGTTAAATTAACAAAAAATGCAACACATCCAGAGGACAGCACAATCATCTGTAAAAAAAAGTCAAAGGATTCAGTGCAATATTTTAACACGATTCTATTTAAAACTAATAGACATATTAATTTAAGATGAGCTAAAGAGAAGAACGAAAAAAAAATAATAAACAAAAAAATTAAAATAAATAATAGGCTACTCTTTTAAGAATGAAAAAGTTCAGATTACACCAACCCAATTTTATTCTGACGGGGAAGAGATATGAGTGACGTTTTACCAATGAGAGTTGAAAAATAAACTAAGTAGGAATTTGAAGTTGAGGATAATTTTTCAGAAAGAACGAATGTAGAGGTATTGTCTCTAAGGATCCAAATTTTTTTTCTAACTCTTCATACCCTTTCAAACCCTAATATTATTGTAAGGATTTACCGTTCCGGTAATAACCGTTCACAAATAATATTGATTTTAATATGGTAATTTTACATCATAAGGATAAGCAAATTATTACTTCGTAATATGCAGAATAATTGTACCTAAAACATTTTGCGTGCGAACCCGTAATACTTTACCCCCTCCCCCCTAATGTGCAAATATACAGCTCAAATTTGTTTCTAAAGTATTATATTCTTATCATATTTAAGTATATTTCATTAGGATTAACCAAGGCCGTATCCAGGGGAATTTGGGGCTTTGAACCTCCACCCCCTCCCAAAAAATGTTTGTCTGACTCGTAAAAACGGAACAAAAATGGATATAAACAATTTTCTTGTGCGTTTCTTGAGGTTATTTTCATGTAACCCCCCTCCGAGAATAAATCCTTGTGTAAACCCCCCCCCCCTCCCAAAAAAAAATCCTGGATACGACCCTGGGATTAAACTATCTTCACTTACTGAGTGGTCGGGGACATATCATACAAGTACCGCAATAGGAAAAGAAAATGTTGGTTTTCCTCTTCTTTTTCCCTTTTTAGCTTGTTACTGTCCAGAATATAAAAAAATTACACCACTTTTTGGTTTATTTCTATACTATTAAAAAAAAATTGCATTTTATTTCCCTAGATTCCGTCTGTGTCATCAACAGCGACCAAGCCGGCTCCTGGTTACAAATCTGATAAGGTCACAATTCAACTTGTTATAATAATAATAAATTTGTATTGCCCATCATAATGAACAAAAACACAAAACTGGCGGAGTAGAAAAAAAATGGTAAAATTCTAGTTGATTGACTTCTTGCTATCTCAGAAAGGGTTTAGGTTAGAAAGATGAAACTTTCAGGGATGAATCTACAGACTAAAGTATATCCAGGGAAGGTATTTTGAAGCAACTACCTCCACTCCTTCTCCCTCTAGAGGGCCTTGACCTTTGATGACCTTTAAAAATATGTGTGTTATTAAAGTGAAACCTTGCAAAATAGATCTTCTTCTTAATTGAAGTAAAACAAAATTGTTTTCAGCTTCATAACTTTGCTCAATTCCATTTTATAAGGTTTTAAAGATATACAAATACATTTCCTAAATTTTGGAAAAAAAAAAACAACATTGATATGGCTCAAAATTCTACTCAAATAACAGGAATTGCATTTTCAGAACTAAAGGCAGAGAAAAAGCAACTAGTAACTGAAAATTAAGGTAAAATGTTGTTTTGTCAAAATTTCAATAGACCTGTCATATAGGCAAATTTCATGGCCCTCTAGAGGGAGAAGTAGTGGAGGTGGGTACTTTAAAATACCTTCCCGGGACATACTTTAGCCTGTAGACACATCCCTGAAAGTTTCATTTGCCTAACCGAAACCCTTTCCGAGATAGGAAGAAGTCAATTAACTAGAATTTTACCGAAAAAATAGATACAATGAGAATAAATTTAACACTTTCCCATTGACAAGCCTATAGAAATAGGTTCAGAAAAGTAGAATCAAAATTTAGTCACTTTCGAAATGCCTCAGTTCTTCTCACAGCGACTAAACTTAAATTTCATAGCAACTAAAAAGCCATAAGTTTTCCTACTCTAATTTGCAAAAGATCTTTCAACAGAGTTTTGTTTTGCACGCAAATTCTTCCCAATTGGTACTCTAAGGTAAGTTAGGTGATATGTTCATGAACGACATAGCCACCCAGAGACAAACAGATTGGCTTTTGGGGTAAGGCGGTTAAAAACCAGGAATTCAGTTTTACTCTCGTTAAGTTTTAGTCCAATACGGTCATGCTCTTCTGACAGCACATGACAATTTTCTTCTATTCAAGTCCAAGTTCGACTAACGTTCAGAAAATAATCAGCGCAATTTATTATGGAAGCAAGTTCATGCAAACAGTTTATTCAGAAAACCGGAATTGTTTAAAAAGTAATAAAAAGTAGAATGAAAGTTAAATTTATTAAATATTTCACTGAATATATAGTCCTTTTTATAATCAAATATCTTTTTTATCGGCGATTAACCCTAACTAGAGTATATTTTTGTTATAGAAAATCGTCTATCCTTGATGTTCATCAGTTAAGCAAAACAAAATATACTATTTTTGAACATACGGGTGGTGATAATTTTTTGTTCGGAAAACACAAAAAAATTCTTCATGTGTGTTTTTGTTACTTTTTACGAGACGAACACAATTTTGGCAATGGGGATTCAAACCGGGTAGCCCCCCTCCCCCTGGATATGCCTGTGCGAGCCTTCCTGTCCAGCGACCATAACTAAACATCTGTTTCAATTCCATATACCACGCAGAACTAGGTTGTGATCTGTTGGGACCCAGAGAGATATATTGATGACCTCTTAGACCGCAAGAGCTTTTTTAAGTTGATCTTAATTTGGCGATGGTACACAACCTAAATTTTATTTGGAAGCAGAAATACCGGAAAATATCACTTGGGTTTGTTTTTCTGTTAGAAGGACCAACTGTTTGTAGAAGAAAACTTTAGCTTTCTATAATATAGCAAAAAATCCACTATTTCCACGAGGAAGAAAAAAGAGAATATGGTGAAAAAAGAGAAGAAAAAAAAGAGAAAGAAGAGGTATGGTGTAAGTGCATAGTCTTGCAAAAAGTATCGCTTAACGTCTTTCTAGCTGAAACACTTTGAATACTTCTAATCCATTTTTGTATTACAGTACTATATAGAAGGTGTCTCGAAACCCTCTATCGGCTTTGAATCCAATCTGTACCGAAGATTAATCACAAAATGTTTCTCCGAAAATGTGCATAGGAATTCGCCGCCAATCCTACGAATGAATTATTTACACTCATGATAATTTCCTGAAATTGTGCATAGGATGGTTCTAAATCATATATGGATCTTGTAGCCAAACCTTATAAAATATTTCTACTCACAATATCGCCGGTGTCAAGTGGAAACCACGTATCGGTCAAATTCATTTTTCACACGGTTAAATTTGCTGAAATATTTTGCGTCGAATGGTGTGTATCTCCATTGCCCCCGACTTCCAGTTTGGGAGATATTACCAAGCTGGAAATAATGTATCTCAGAATAACATAAAGAATTGTCAAGAAGAAACCACGTATCTCGCGACTTCCTCCACGCGATATAAGCTACTTCCAGAAGAAAAAAAAAATGTTATATAGATATTGCTCCTGCTGAAGTGAACACACTAATTAACACATTGTTAGACAAGCGTGTTGATTACGGGGGAGTGAGCGTGATAACGGCGGTTAGAAATTACTGCTGCCACTTCACAGGGTGGTGAAAAGCTTCTACTGGCACCTTTTTCCAATTCAATAACACATATGAAACCTCAATATATAATTCCTGTCAAAATAATGAACTCTAATAATTTCTTAGGGGGGAGGGGGTTACATAAATGTATAGGATGAGCTTTACAGTGTAATTGTCTTTCTCTTACAAAAAATTGTCAAGATATTTTTCTTCAGTAGCCATGACTTCAAGAAGAAACAAACCCTATTTAACCAGGTTTCAAAGTTTCAAAGGTTTCAAAGAAAGTTCAAGAGTTTCAAAGAGAGAGTAGGAAAGAGAACTAAGGAAAGGCAGAGCTAAAACTAAAGCAAGCGAAAACAGACCAAACATCTTTGTTTCAGACATATGAAGGTGTAAGTTTTACAAAACCTCCTCAGGTGAACAGAGAAAACAGTTTTTTGCGAAATATTGGGAGCTTGGCAATACAATCTAATAAAAAGATTAGTTGTGTCTCCTCTCATTGTGAGCCTGTTTCAGAGCGAATTCTGAAAGAAGATACAAGAAGAAAGAACACCGCAAGACATTTTACGTCCCATGAGGATTGAAACAAGAAGAGCATTAGTCTAAAATTCTTTTGTACAACTCAAGATCTTACCCTGCCGAAAATATACCAGAGGATGTCTATAAGCATTCAAGAAACTAGAGAAAAGACTTGCCTGCTGTGGAACCGTATTAACGGCGTTCTCCTACAACCAAGAAGTGCCGACTGTACACCGAACACTGCAGAAAAATTTAAAAGCCACACTTTTGCAAGGGTCCTCGAAGAACATCCTCAATGAGTTCAATTTTAGTTTCTAAAAACTAAGGAAGGATAAGTGTTTGTGTGCTCTGTAAAATGATGCAGTCTGTCCTGAATATGACAGAAATTGAAAAATAAGCATTACAAACCACGTAGTGAAGAGGACGGCAACCAGTCACTACATGGAAGCCACCCACCAACGTACTGAAGCTGACCAGTGTCAAGTTGATGCATGCTTTGAAATACAAAAAGTGCTTAGCAGATAAAATCAAGAGGGAATGTTGATTGGAATTTCTTGAAAATATGCTTGTTATAACTTTACAGTTTAGGAGGATATGACTAAGAATGGTTATTGCTTTTTCTTGGAGCAGAAGAACAGAGAATGAGGAGCAAAGGAAATAGAAGCTTGTATTTTGCAGTGGATTAGAGAAGTTGATACAAGACACTATCAAGGCAGTAAGCCTGTCTTCTGACTGCTGCATTGGTCGAAACAGAAACCACCAAATGCTTGTGATGTTCGTTTTAACTTTCCTTTTTTCGGGTCATTCGCAAATGACTTTAGCACACACACTGCAGTTGAATACAATGTAATAAGAATAATAACGTACGCGCCAAGTCAATAGATGAATTTACTCCAAACTGAAAAGTTTGTTAGAAAACTTTGTTAGTTCTACAAGCCCTGAAATTTCCCTGAAATTATATATAATGTATCTTCAAACTTACAATTTCCCTATATATATAATGTATCTTACAATTTCCCTGAAATTATATATAATGTATCTTCAAACTTACAATTTCCCTATATATATATAATGTATCTTACAATTTCCCTGAAATTATATATAATGTATCTTCAAACTTACAATTTCCCTATATATAATGTATCTTACAATTTCCCTGAAATTATATATAATGTATTTTCAAACTTACAATTTCCCTATATATATAATGTATCTTACAGTTTCCCTGAAATTATATATAATGTATCTTCAAACTTCATGTGGATTTTGCAACCGAAACTGGCCTGATTATATCCAGTCTCAGCATGACTAGTTCAATTGCTAAGTTAATCCGAACTATATTTCCCTTAGTAGGGAATGTTTTTTGAGATAGTCATACAGACATTGGTGAAGCACTTTTTCAATCTTTTAAAAAATAACTGGAGCATCCAGATTAAGTTAGGACTTGCAGCATCTGACCTGGTACCACCTTTAAAACACTGGAATAGCTTCAGCCTGTTTAATATCTTCTGGAAAGGTCCCTGTCTCCAGCAACAAGTTGATGACAATACATTTTTAAATAAACGAATAATGTCGTTATCCATTACAAATAATGTCAAGAATACTGTCAAAATAAAGGGATATCTGTATAATTATGCCCAAACAATTAACAAAAAATAAAATAAAAAAAATAATGGGTAAATAATACATTCAAAGGCGCTGGCTCATAGATTGATAAAGGCTATGCATATAATCGAGTGAGGAAGCAAGTGGGCGCTGCTGTTCAATAGCAATCACAAATCGTGATTTGTGACAAATGACCAATCGTGATCGGTGAGAGAGGTTATATCAGCTAATATTCTGGCATTACGTGTTCAAGGTGGTAAACCCAAAATATAATTCGCCTACTAATGGTAATATATGATATGGTAATAACATGGTAATATACATGTTATCGAAAAGATTCACGTTAAATATTCCATTTCTTTACGTTCTTTTAAAGTCTACGTAGTTTGTGGGATTTCATCACAAATAAACAGAGCTTACTATTCAATTGTGACTCAATAACGCTTGGCCTTTGTACGGTTCGAACCTATAGTAAAACTACAAAATTCAAGATTAATCCTTAAGACTCAAAGGGAGTGCCACTTTTGGGTGCTATACTTACGAATTCTTTGAAACTGAAAGCAGTATACCATTCCCATGGTAGTGGTTCAACAAATGGAATGATAACCAAAAGCATAGCTGCTGACAAGGGAGCCTGATAAAAAAGAAGCTGCATGGAATTCACTTGTAGCTCTTTCTGCTTTTCACCAACAAGCTGAAATAAAGACCAATTAATAAAAACAATAAATGCATAAAATTTAATATTAATATTTGACTATAAGAATCTACATACATTTCAAAAGATTAATGAAGTCATTTGGGTTAATTTTTCTTCTTTATTCTTTTTTTTATATGAGTAATATTAGTAATTTGGTAGTAATTTATATATATATATATATATATATATATATATATATATATATGTATATATATATATATATATATGTTTATTATATATATATGTATATTCAATGTTTATTATATATATATATATATATATATATATATATATATATATATATATATATATATATATATATATATATATATATATATATATATATATATATATGTGTGTGTGTGTGTGTGTGCCAGTTCAATTGAGCGTAAATAATTAAAAAAAAAGGGTTGAAATAACTAATTGTATTTCTCCGTATTTCTATTTTGTTATGTTTTTCCTCTCCATTTTGTTTCCCTTATCTTGTATTATGAATATTGATAGATATGATTGTAATGTTTATCCCAACGTTCAAAGGTCATGAAGCTTTTTGTGGGGATGTTAAAAGAGATGCGTGTACTCATTATTTTATATTAATAAAGTTGAAATGGAAGTTACTACAGCAGGATCTACTCACCAATAGCTTCTGCAACACTTCACGCTGTCCAAGCCGTGTGAATTTTGTTGAATTTTTTTTTTCTATTCAATGTTTATTCTAATTGATTCATTCTTAACTTTTCTAATAGTTAAACAAAATACACTAAGATGCTCTTCGTCTTTTAAGACAATTACCTTAAGGAAAAACACGAAGTCATTCATCGAGACATGAAGCCTTCCAACATATTATTAGATGAAAAAGGTAATATCAAGTTGTGTGATTTTAGAATCTGTGGCTGGGTTTTAGACTCTGAGGTGAAGGCAAAAAGTGTCAGATGTGCAGCTTATATAGCAGTAAGTTTTCAAAGTATTTGAATATGGTATATTACAACCTTACATACGCATTAGTACAGAAATTTTAAGTTGGGATCTAGCTCCAGCGAGAGGCAGGCCTAGTGTACTCCAAGTTGTTGAACCTCTTGATAGGTTTTTGAGACTTTCTACAAATTACTAAGGCTTTAGAAATTACGCCTTTAGAAGTATGAAGCGAGGCGACCTGACAATTCTAAACGGTTTCTACACCGAAGATCGTTCAATGCTATCTTGTATCCGTTTTCTTATGTCGCTCATGCTGCCCCTGTCTTCTTCGAAATAAATTCGTAGATGCTTGCCTAGACGGAGCATAATTTGCATTAGACACCTGGTCTAGGTCTGTTCTTCTTTATAGTGTGTTTTGTGGCATTAGATAGACATGTGCAACGAATTTTATTTTATATATTTTATTAATAAAAGTTTGTTTTGGTTGATTATCATTATTGTGTTGCGAGAGCAACACTTTGGTTTTGTTGTGTTTTTTTTTTTTTTTTTTCTAGCACCCCGATTTCAGCTTATTCCTAGAAAATAGTAAGGGTCTAATCTCTGTGGTTTTTAAGGAAAGTGTGGACCTTATGCCGGATTGATGAATATAACTTTGCATTTTGGAAAGCTTCGTAGAACTCTTGCCTGGGGCCAAAAATCTATTGTTTCTACCCATTTCTGTTCGTGAGTTCATCATTCGGATTTTTGCACTTGGGATTGTGGTAGAGAAATAGTATCAGGTTTGCCTCTTAAACTTTAAAAGTTCTCTCATTGCTAAAGAAATTAGAGTTTATCCTTTGCTCCTTTGTAAGTGATGACGTTAGAAACGTGGCCTACGGCAAAAATTCAACTTTTGAACTAAGACAGATAGATTTTTTTTTCGACGGCAGTCGACAGCTCTTGACGAGCTAATCAAAGTATATGTCATCCATGTTTTGGTAAAAAAAAAAAATCGTTCATGTGATGTATCAGTTTGAAATTTTAAAGGGGTTGACAACTTCAGTAGTAAGGTACACACTGAAACCAAAAATAGGCCGATACAGAAATGGTATTAGAAGTGTCTCTTAAACTTTAAAAGCTCTCTCATTGCTAAAGAAATTAGAGTTTATCCTTTGCTCCTTTCTAAGTAATGACGTTAGAAACTTGGTCTACGGCAAAAAAGTCAACTTTTGAACTAAGATAGATATATTTTTTTCCGACGGCAGGCGATAGCTCTTGATGAGCTGATTAAAGTATATATCACTCATTTTTTTGGTAGAAAAATTCCTTCATGAGATATACCAGTTTGAAAGTTTAAAAGGGTTGACAACTTCAGCAGTAAGGCACACACTGAAACCGAAAATAGGCCGATACCAATTGTGAAACATATAGAGGAGTTTTAAGCAATAGTCGGCTGTTAGCTCATAATCATCTTTGTCAATGAAGGATTCGCAAACTTTTGCTAGTTGGTGTACCTATTATTTGTTCCCGGTGTATTTGATGGTAAGACCAATTTGGTTCCAGTGGTAAGACATGTAGGGGACTTATAAGTAATAATCGGCTGTTAGGCTACAATCATCTTCAGCGATGAGGGGTTTGCAACTTTTGCTAGTTGCAATGGGAGGTTTGCAACTTTTGCGAGTTGATGTACCTAGTATTTATTTTAAGATCCTTACAGACTATCTAAAGCGAGGAAACAAAACCAAAGTGTTGCTCTCGCAACCCTTGACAACACTAGAGCTGGGTCACAACAATAGAGCTGGGTCGACTCTGGCTGAGCTTACAGAGTCATGCCACTGACCCCCGTCCCAGACCAAATAACTTTTTTGTTTAGTTTGTATTATGTTGTACTTTGTTTTTTGCTTTTTGTAGTGAAGGGTTAGAAATTAAATAAGTAAATAAAGAAATAATCGGATCTGAGCTTTTTTTAAAACAAAGTAATGAGCTAGACTCCAGTGTTGCCTTAGTCAGAGCAAACGCTTTTAATGAATAGCTCAAGCTACCTTTGATATTATTGAAACTGGACATTTTTAAGAGCATCAAAGGCTTTTTTTAGTTATCCAACATCGAAGCAGCTGGTGGGAGGGAGAGGTGGAGCAAAATTGCAAGGAAATCATATTTTAGACCACTATGTTGTCAAATAATCCACAAAGGCCTTTCGTACCAATCCCACTGGGCTTTCTCTAGCCCTTAAATCTCCCATTTGATATAATAAGGGGGTTATCTGTGTAAATTCTAAAATATAAGTACACTAATATGTGTATGCTTATATATATGCTCCAAACCTTTATTTCCGCAATTTTTTTTATAATAAATGTGTACAAACACTGCTACCTGAAACACAATTAACGAATATCTAGAAATATATTTGAAGGAGTAGGATAATTAAAAAAGAATATATTCGAAAAATTAAGATAAAAGCAAAATATCCACACGACGTGAAAAATATAGGAACTTATGGATAAAATAATAAAAAACTAGGCTTTGGAGGGTAAGGGCAGGCTTGAAACGAAATTCTAATCATTATATGCTTAGAAATGAAATTCTAAGCATTATATTATTATTTGCGATAACTACAAAAGCCCCTTAGACGCTCAGGGTCTGTTTTAGTCACACTATGCCCCGCTTTTAGCAGGTCTCTGTTAATCTAAATAAAAGGCAGCAGAGCTGAATAAAAAAAAAAATGAGGGTGACAGGAGAAATACCTCTGAAAATTGCTTACTTTTCGCAACTTAGAGGCATCATCTCCCAAGAAGCTCCCTAAAATCTACACAGGTGCATACCTGTGCATACTTAGAAGCTTTCACGTTCTAAAATAATTAGCTTGAAATCTAGCTCCTATTCACAAGATTATTTTTTATTTAGGTCACACCTTAATTTTCCTTAATGCTAAATCACGCCAAATCTTTTATTTACTTCTCACGTCTTGTGGCTTTTACGCATCTTATTCTCGAAAGCCTCTTTAAATCCCCCAACAAAAAATTTAGACTTATGTGTACTTTATGTGTGTTAAAATAAACAAGAGCTAAGAGCTCATATGGCACTTGTGACGAGACGAGAAGAGCTAAGAGCCAAGAGATCATATGGTATGAGCTCTAAAAAAATTCTATGAATCAATAGATTGATTTAAAAAGGAAAACAAGAGGCTTAATGCCGGTCAGGATTTAAAATAAGAGCTCTGAGTCACGATGTCCTTCTAAATATCAAAATTCATTAAGATCCGATCACCCACTCGTAAGTTATAAATAACTAATTTTTTCTAGTTTTTCCTCTCCCTTTAGCCCCCCAGATGGTCGAATCTGGGAAAACGACTTTATCAAGTCAAATTGTGCAGCTCCCTGACACGCCTACCAATTTTCATCGTCCTAGCACGTCCAGAAGCACCAAACTCGCCAAATCAATGAACCCCTCCCCCCAACTCCTCCAAAGAGAGCGAATCCAGTACGATTCTGTCAATCACGTGTCAAGGACATTTGTTTATTCTATCCACCAAGCTGTTATCCACCAAGTGTTTTTCCAAGATTTCCCCATCCAACTCCCCCCAATGTCAAAAGATCTGGTCGGGATTTGGAATAAGAGCTCTGAGACATGAATTCCTTCTAAAAATCAAATTTCATTAAGATCCGATCATCTATTCGTAAGATAAAAATACCCCAATTTTCACGTTTTCCAAGAATTCCGGTTTCCCCCTCTAACTCCCCCCAATGTCACAGGATCTGGTCGAAATTTAAAGTTAGGACTTTAAAGCACAAGATCCTTCTAAATATCAAATTTCATTAAGATCTAGTCACCCTTTCGTAAGTTACAAATACCTCAATTTTCAAAATTACCCCCCCCCCCCCAATTCCACCAAAGAGAGCAGATCCGGTCCGGTTATTTCAGTCACGTATCTTAGACAGGTTTCTATTCTTCTTATCCAGTTTCATCCTGATCTCACCGCTTTAAGTATTTTCTAAGATTTCCGGTCCCCCAACTGCCCCCCCCCCCAATTACACTTGATCCGGTTGAGATTTAAAATAAGAGATCTGAGCTACGAGGTCCTTCTAAATATGAAGTTTCATGAAGATCCGATCACTCCTTCTTAAGTTAAAAATACGTTATTTTTTCTTATTTTTCAGAATTACCACCCCCCCCAATAGAGCGGATCCGTTCCAATTATGTAAATCACGTATGTAAGACTTCTGATTATTTTTCCCACCAATTTTCATCCCGATCCCTCCAATCTAAGCGTTTTCCATGATTTTAGGTTCCCCCGCCCCAAACTTCCCCCAATGTCACCAGATCCGGTCAGGATTTAAAATAAGACCTTTGAGAACCGATATCCTTCTAAATATCTAATTTCATTGAGATCCGATCAACCGTTCGTAAGTTAAAAATACCTCATTTTTTCTAATTTTCCAGAATTAACCTCCCCCCAACCACCCCAAAGAGAGCGGATCCGTTCCAGTTATGTCAATCATGTATCTAGGACTTCTGCTTATTTTTCCCACCAAGTTTCATCCCGATCCCTCCACTCTAAGTGTTTTCATAGTTTTAGGTTTCCCCCTCCCAAATCCCCCCCCCCCCAATGTCACCAGCTCCGTTCGGGATTTAAAATAAGAGCTCTGAGACACGATATCCTTCTAAATATCAAATTTCATTGAGATCCGATCACCCGTTCGTAAGTTAAAAATACCTCATTTTTTTCTAATTTTTCAGAAATAACCCCCCCCCCCCCCCAACTACCCCAAAGAGAGCGGATCCGTTCCGTTTATGTCAATCATATATCTAGGACTTGTGTTTATTTTTCCCACCAAGTTTCATCCCGATCCCTCCACTCTTAGTGTTTTCCAAGTTTTAGGTTTCCCCCTCCCAAATCCGACCCAATGTCATCAGATCCGGTCGGGATTTAAAATAAGAGCTCTAAGACACAATATCCTTCTAAACATCAAATTTCATTGAGATCCGATCACCCGTTCGTAAGTTAAAAATACCTCATTTTTTCTAATTTTTCAGAATTATCCCCCCCCCAATTACCCCAAAGAAAGCGGATCCATTCCGATTATGTAAATCATGTATCTGGGACTTGTGCTTATTTTTCCCATCAAGTTTCATGCCGATCCCTCCACTCTAAGTGTTTTCCAAGATTTTAGGTTCCCCCCTACAACTCCCCCCAATGTCATCAGATCGGGTCGGGATTTAAAATAAGAGCTCTCAGACACAACATCATTCCAAACCTCAAATTTCATTAAGGTCCCATCACCCGCTCATAAGTTAAAAATACTTCATTTTTTCTATTTTTTCTGGATTAACCGGCCCAGATGGTCAAATCGGGAAAACGACTATTTCTAATTTAATCTGGTCCGGTCCCTGATACGCTTGGCAAATTTCATCGTCCTAGCTTACCTGGAAGTGCCTAAAGTAGCAAAACCGGGACCGACAGACAGACCGACAGAATTTGCGATTTCTATATGTCAATTGGTTAATACCAAGTGCCATAAAAATACTTTAAATACTAAATACTAAAATACTTTCTTTTTAACAAAATGTATTTTCAGGTCGTGTGCAGCCTTGTCCGTTCAGATGAAGAAATTTTCTAATGTGTAATCAATTTACTTACTACTTGGTACAGAGATGTGACCACCACGCCTGTACAAGCGAAGAAACATCCAATGACATTAAACTTAATATCATAGCTGAAGTTGCATATCACTCCAAATATAATGGGGATCTGAAAAAAATGATAATAAAGCCAGTGAATACTTTAACAGCATGAACATATTAACATAGATAAAATAAAAGTGAAGATGATCGATTGTCTAGAACAAACTAAACATGATCTTGTTCCTCCTTTGTGCAGAAATCTAACTCTATTCCTATATCCTTGGTATTGCAACAGGTGATGTTGAAAAAAAAAGTGAAGCGATCGACTGTCTAGAAGGAAATAAACATGATCTTGTTCCTCCTTTGTGCAGAAATCTAACTCTATTTCTATCTGCTTGGTATTGCAACAGGCGATGTTGAAATACAAATGAAGCGATCAACTGTCTAGAATGAACTAAACATGATCTTGTTCCTCCTTTGTGCAGAAATATAACTCTATTCCTATATGCTTTGCATTACAACAGGTGATGTTGAATTAAAAGTAAAGCGATTGACTGTCTCGAACCAACTAAACATGATCTTATTCCTCCTATGTGCTGAAATCTAACTCTATTCCTATATGCTTTGTAATGCAACACGTAATGATGAAATAAAACTGAAGGGATCGACTGTCTAGAACGAACTAAACATGATCTTGTTCCTCCTTTGTGCAGAAATCTAACTCTATTCCTATATGCTTTGTATTGCAACAGGTGATGTTGAAATAAAAGTGAAGCGATCGACTGTCTAGAACCAACTAAACATGATCTTGTTCCTCCTTTGTGCAGAAATATAACTCCATTCCTATATACTTTGTATTGCCACAGGTGATGCTGAAACAAAAGTGAAGCGATCGACAGTCTAGAACGAACTAAACATGATCTTGTTCCTCCTTTGTGCAGACATCTAACTCTATTCCTATAAACTTTGTATTGCCACAGGTGATGGTGAAACAAAAGTGAAGCGATCGACTGTCTAGAATGGACTAAACATGATTCTGTTCCTCCTTTGTGCAGAAATATGACTCCGTTCCTATATACTTTGTATTTACAGAGGTGATGGTGAAACAAAAGTGAAGCGATCGACTATCTAGAACGAACTTAACATGATCTTGTTCCTCCTTTGTGCAGAAATCTAACTCTATTCCAATATGTTTTGTATTGCAACAGGTGATGTTGAAATAAAAGTGAAGCGATCGACCATCTAGAAAGAACTAAACATGATCTTGCTCATCCTTTGTGCAGAAATCTAACTCTATTCCTATATGCTTTGCATTACAACAGGTGATGTTGACATAAAAGTAAAGCGATCGACTGTCTCGAACCAACAAAACATGATCTTGTTCCTCTTATGTGCTGAAATCTAACTCTACTCCTATATGCATGGTATTGCAACAGGTGATGTTGAAATAAAAGTAAAGCAATCGACTGTCTAGAACAAACTAATAATGATCTTGTTCCTCCTCTATGCGAAAATCCAACTCTAATCCTATATTCTAGGTATTGCAACAGGTGTTGTTGAAGTAAAAGTGAAGCGATCGACTGTCTAGAGACATCTAAACATTATCTTGTTCCTCCTTTGTGCAAAAATCTAACTCTATTCCTATTTGCTTTGTATTGCAACAGGTGATGTTGAAATAAAAGTGAAGCGATCGACTGTCTAGAACCAACTAAACATGATTTTGTTGCTCCTTTGTGCAGAAATCTAACTCTATCTCTATATGCTTTGTATTGCAACAGGTGATGTTGAAATAAAAGTGAAGCGATCGACTGTCTAGAACCAATTAAACATGATTTTGTTGCTCCTTTGTGCAGAAATCTAACTCTATTTCTATATGCTTTGTAATGCAACAGGTGATGTTGAAATAAAAGGGAAGCGATCGACTGTCTAGAACCAACTAAACATGATTCTGTTGCTCCTTTGTGCAGAAATCTAACTCTATTCCTATATGCTTTGTATTGCAACAGGTGATGTTGAAATAAAAGTGAAGCGATCGACTGTCTAGAACCAATTAAACGTGATCTTGTTCCTCCTTTGTGCAAAAATCTAACTCTATTCCTATATGCTTTGTATTGTAACAGGTGGTGTTGAAATAAATTCTACTCTCTTCTTCAGTTTATAATTTTTATTAACTTAAAAAATAAATCTGATGAAAGTAATATGCGAAGTTGAAAATTAAAACGTTCTGCAGTTCATGCAACATATTTTTGAAAAACTATTTCAAATAACCTGATTCTTCATATTTTCCTACATTTGTAGAATTTTGAAAAACTAGCGATTTACTAGAAACTAAGCTTACTTGAAGTTCTTACAGAGTTAAACTTATATCGTAATCAAGTTTTATTGCGTCGGTTTTCTATTGGTGTGCTTTTCATTTTAATCCAACGCCTTTTTGAGGCGTTCAGACTTATCAAAATTTCTCTAAATTTGTTTTCAAAATAACATTTTACGATTAGGACCAATCGATATAATAGTTCCCATTCCTGAAACAACTACAAAAAAAAATTCTCACCTGGTAGTTTTTAGAAGCTCGTTTTTAAACTTTTCATTATTCTGGACTATGATTTGCTCTTTATTAAGTTGCAGCTATCACTGTAACCATAAACAACTGTAACTAAATACGAAATGCCAAGATAGGGATGGAGACATATGGGATGAGCTTCATTGGAGAGCATACGCGGCTTGGGTGCATGTTAATTCCTCGCAGTTTGTACTTATTATTATTTGAATATGTAAATGCATGTTAATTCCTCGCAGTGTGTACTTTCTATCATATAAATATGTAAAGCAAACAACAAAGAATCAGAGCTGTGAGATATGCAACTATCGTAAAATCTCTCAGGTTGATCTTTTAATTCTAGCAATACCCAGTTCCCTCCTAACAACGAATCGACCAGAAAAAAAAATCATAAAATTCTATCTTTAGTATAATTCTGGTAGCCATTGTTTTCTGTTGAAATCAATTCATGCTAGAACAAAAATCAAAGAAATGCTTTCACAGCATTTCTATAAAATAAACTTTTTGTACAATTTTTTTTATTGAATTATTGAATATGTAAAATGAATTAGTTTATTATTGAATGTAGCGACAGGGCAGAATAAAATAAACTTAAAAAAATGAATAAGTAAAACATTCTTGGCTAATTTGCTCAATTCTCAAATCTCCCTGATTTTTATGGAACGCATTGTGATCACCATATGATAGTTAATAAGGTTAAAATCAGATTTGAAATAAAAAGAAGAATTGTATCATTCGCCAGCAGGTTATCCCTCCAACTTCAAAAACTCTAAGCGTTTTTTCTTCTTTTCAATCTTTTCTTTTTAGTAAGAATCACAACAACATCTACTACCTGATGAAAACCTAATAGTCTTGCCAATTACATACATATAGGCTATATATTAAAAATGACTAGTAAATACAACAAACACGAACTCTACCAAGGCAAGGTATAAACTGCCCTGGGAGATAACATATATTGTATATAACTCAAAATGAACAACTTTATATTTTCAAGCTGAGTGGTTGGCGTGCCATGGTTGTATTTCTATGCCCACTTTCTAATTGAACAAACAGAGAACAGTTTTTAAGAGAACTTTCTAGGAGAACACTTTCTAATTGCAAGCTTGGTGATCCTGGAGAGATTCACCTGAGCATTATAAGAGCAATTTTCGAATCATGTATCAGGTCCCCTGTAACTCCTGAAATTACAGAGAGTTCCTCTAGCTGTTAGAAACAAGTAAATAGTCAAGCTTGGTTTATGATCTTTGGCCTCTCGATCTTTAAATGATACTCTGGGAGAGTTTATGCCATAAATTATGGTTGATAACTTAGGTGGGTTTCCGCGAGGGGGGGGGATCTAATTTAGTGGTAATAACTTGGTTTGGCAGCATGTTGGGGAAAAATAAAAGAAGTAAATGATTTCCGATATCCGAGTACTGTTTAGCGCAAGTTGGCAATTGCGAGACGGAACAATACTTCCGATTCCTTACACAGGGACAGCGTTCTCCCAAGAAAATGACTAATAAACACAACAGACACGAACTCTACCAAGGCAAGGAATAAACTGCGATGGGAGATAACATATATTGTACCTAACTCAAGATGAACTACTTTGTATTTCAACTGATTTGTATTTTTCTAGCTGAGGGGTTGTTGTGCCATTCTTGTATTTCTAAGCCCTTGGGGATAGGAGTTTGAGTCCTGGTGTCGCAAAATATTTGGTTTGGAACAAGGATCATAGGTTTGACTCTGTAAACTTAGCCCGAGTCGACCCGGCCTCAAATGGGTACCTTTAACAATCCAAGGACAGTAAACAATGAGGGTGTGTGAAAGCGCAGGATGGCTAAGCCCCCTTCCCCCACATTGCAATTTTTGGCTGAAGGACTGAGAGACAGAGATCTGCACCACCGGTAGGGACTGTAAAATCCAGTGCTGTATCCTTCGTCTTTTTTTACCTAATGAGAGAATTGCCCATGTTCCTATACCAAGCAACATCTATGACTAGCATGACCTTTTTGTTCTTGCAGATTTTAAGGCATTCCTTGACAAATACTCAGGACACCTCCATTCATTTAATAGAAACTATATTCCCTCCTTTATATTTTTACCTTGCAAATGTCAAATTATTATAAATCTAAATAGCTTAAAAGCATGAATTACTTATCAAATAATTAAATTTAATAGTCTATAATACTAAATCGGATTAAAGGTACGATAGAGGTCTAAAGACTAAACATACACAAACTAAAAAATGGGAAAAACATGTGAAAAATGAGGACTACTTTCCCAATTAAGTGAAAATATTACATACATTTCCCTTTCATAAAAGTCATTTTCCAACAGCATAGTACAAAAAAGAAAATCGCAAAGACCGATTTGAAATTCAAAATATTTGGGCTTTTCTTAAAGATAAATGCAGATTTTTTTATTTTTTTTGTACATTTAAAGAGTAAATAAACCAAAACCAAAATTTGCTGGTCAAGTAACTTACCACAGACAGTACTACCGGTAAACTGGCCTTTTTGTTATAGTGAAAATACTGTATCGCCATAATAACAGGAGTAGTCATGCTTTTGGCAACTTGGTATGTACCAACTGTATTATTTTCTAGACTTAAATTTGTCAGAACAACAAACCCGCAAAAGGTGGCAGACAGCAGCCATACATCTTTCAGAGATATCGACTGAAAAAAAGAAGATTTATATAATATCCATAACCAAGAATTTCTTTAAGGCCGGAAAAGTACGATTACCAAAAATGAGCTATACAGAAGAAAATATACTGTAAAAAAAGAGGCCAGTACCCTATAATTATTTTCGAGCTTGTTTGTTGTGTAGAAATCCACTTAGTCAAGAAATTTATGAATCCCACAGTGGTAGGGTTTCTCCTCAGAAGATTCCCCCCTGCAGAAGATCTCCCCCCATGAAAATTTTAGGGTGGGGGGACGTCAGCCCCCCAAATTTCACTTTTTAGATAATTGGAACAATAAAATTTAAGTCTCAGTCTTTTTTCACCCCAAATCTTTTAGTCATTTGAAAAGGTTATGCCATTTTGACAACACAGACACACATTTTCCTACAATTACCCTCTGACCCTCCTTTTAAGTCTAAAGTCAGGGTCAATTTCTCCCCCCTCTTCCAAACACCCCCCTAAGCTTTCAAGTGGATCCCGACTCCAGTTTGTTCCAGAGATAATGAAGACATGCTATTTTGATAACCTGGGTAAACAAAGATTATTTCAGTCTACCTTACTACTTAGCCAGGAATTCGTTTTTAGATCACCAGGTAATTTATATGGTCTTTTGATTTAAATAACTATTTAACAGTGTACCCTCCCTCCAAGTCATAGCTTGAATTTCATTTGGCAGCCCTAACGCTCCCTCAAAGTTTAAGCTTGCTAATCATAGGCAGCGCAATATGGCTGCCTATTTTAGCTTATGAATGAATTGGCACATACATGTTTTTTTTTTTTTTTTTTTTTTTTTTTTTTTTTTTTTTTTTTTTTTTGATGTAGTATATGATATCTTGGGGAGGAAAGTCAGAAATTCAGCAAGGATTATGATTAAAAATAATTCAAGTTTAGTGGAGATGAGGAGGGGCTTGTACAAGAAATATTGGAGTGATAAGTTAGGAAAGTGGAAAAAGCAGTAAAATATGAAAGAAGCAGGTGTAAAGTGGAGGCAATGGACGCAATTGCTGAGCATTTAAAGGATGCAGCCAGACGGTATAATAATAAAATATTGTAGTAGGATGTTAAAAAATTGATATGGAATAGTCAGTCTGGACTTGTCCCAGTTAAAGATATGTGCATGTCTGCAATTAGTGATACAGAAAGAGTTGAACAAAGATGACTTGTGAGGATAAGAAAAAAAATATGGTATTGAAACGTAATATAAGAATGAACAGACACATAGAAAAACATGCCAAAGAGAAGGAGATGGCTAAAGCAGCACTGAAGATAAACATACAGAGGATCCTGATAATAAAGTTAGTGATCTAGTAAAACCATTGTGGAACAGTTTGCACATCTTTATTGCAACTGACTGCTTTTAAAAAGG
The DNA here is from genome assembly GCF_032884065.1 of Artemia franciscana. Classification (NCBI taxonomy): domain Eukaryota; kingdom Metazoa; phylum Arthropoda; class Branchiopoda; order Anostraca; family Artemiidae; genus Artemia; species Artemia franciscana. The sequence continues at coordinate 10,361,212 of NC_088873.1, read as the reverse complement.
AAATATTGCATCAGTTCAGAATTAAGGATGGTTATACCTGTGTGCTTTATAAACAAATGGGGTTTACTTTTAAACCCATTTCTAAAAAACAGTTTAGAAAATTTGGAATTATACATAACATATAAATAAAAGTAAAACACAATGGAAATTAGAAATAAATACAATGTAAGTCATATGGATGTGTAGAAGAATAAGTAGAGAGATGGTTAAACTAAGACTGAAGATAAATGTCAATAAAACAAATGTATTGAAAGTCACTGATGTAATAAAAGAGGTATGCAAATCAAAATACAAGGGGAGGAACAATTTGCACATTTTAACAACCAACACCATTTCCATGCCCTTTTCAGTTCCCTCTAAAACCGTAAAGACACCTGATCTAAACTTCGAGCCAGCCATCCTGTTTGGAATAGTCAAAGGGTCCAACAACTACAAGTTATGGATGAAATGACCCCCACAGTCAAGGAGCAAAGGCTGTAAATTCTGCAAACTGCCCATTGTTTACATTTAGGGTTCATTATTGGCAAGCGGGGTATTTTTAATCCTGGGTTTCAAAAAGGCAAAGGGTATTAAGGTAAAACTTTCAGAGAATATTGAATTACGTGCAATGCGCTAATGTTGCCTGTAATAAAAATTCAGAAAATTTCAATGCAGTATTTCCCTTTCTTTTTTCCCTTGGAGCTACTACACTTAAAAGGAGTGCTCATAAGAACTTTGGAGGGGACTCATTCAATTGAAAGTTCTAGTGTCCCTTTAAATAGTCAGAAGTGATTGGTGGGCTACCAGTCCCCCTTCCATGCCTTTATAGCTGCCCTCTCCCCAAAGACACCAGATCAAAACTTTGAGATAGCCATTTTGTTCAAAATAGTCTAAAGGTTGGATAACCATGCCTCTGTGGATGACATGACACCTCCCACTCCTGAGACTGTTGGGCAAGGCCTTGTGAGTTATGCATTTCCGTTGTTTAAATTTGTTTTTGTTTTATTTTTTTTGGGGGGGGGAGGAAGGCATGTAAGATCCTACAATTGGGAAAGGGGGGAATATTTGATCTTGTGAATGTTCAATAAGGCTAAGCGTATAATGGTGAAACTTCAGGGAATGTTGGGGGTGGGGTATAAACTAATTCAAAAGACACTATGTGCATCATGGTTATCAAAAGGCACATTTGTGATACCTTAGGAACAGCCAAGGGTATTGAAAGCCAGGGCTAATACTACTATTATAACTGTAGTGACATCTTGTAAATGCAACAATTTATGATTTCAACTACAAGTGGCAGTGACTAATTGAAAATAGCAACAAAGACCACACTGCCTTTCCATAACAAACGAACACAAAGTAGAAACAATAGGGAAAATCTTTTCAAGACAGTGGAAATCAAATCTGCAGATATTTCGGCTCTATGTCCAAGGGCCATCTTCAGCACAATACAAGAAAGAGAAAAAAAATATAAATATATAAATAAAGTTACATTAAAATGTGAGAATTAAAACCAATAATGTTTTTTAAACTTTGTTGAACTTCAACAAAGTTCAACCAGGAGTCCTGGTTGTCGTGGAGACATTGGTAGGGCCAAAATATCCACAGATTTGATTTCCACTGTCTAGAAAAAATTTATCCTATTTTTTCTACTTTGTGTTTGTTAGTGACTACTTGCAACTGCAACTACAACTAAACACAACTACAGCTACTTACTGATGCAGCTAATCTGACATTTCGTGACTACAACTAAAACGCAGCTAATATTACTATGCCACTTGCAACTGCAACTATGATGTTACTGCTGCTTCACTGCTACTGCTGCTATTCAACTAAATCAAAAGAGTTTACATCCATCCAGGTTGTTAAAATGACTTATCTAAAATATTTCAGGAATAGCTAAGTTTATTAAGTTGAACTGCCAAGGATATTAAGTTCAAACTTTCAGAGAATGTCAATAGGATGTTGCACAAAATTAAAAGACACTAGTTGCATCTAGCTTGTCAAAAGCGTGTATCTGGGTGTACCTATATTGATCTCAAGAATAGCAATGGGTATTAAGCTGAAACTTTCAGCAAATGTCAAGGGGTAAGTCAAACTAAACCAAAAGACACAACATGCATCCACGTTGTCAAAACAGCTGAAAAACCTCAAGAACAATTTAGTGAATTAAGTGGAAATTTCTTCAGAAAGTTGAACCTAAATACACTAAGTGCATCCTGGTTGTCAAAAGAGCTCATCTGCAATATCTTAGAAATAGCAAATATTATGAAGTTGAAACTTTCAGGAAATATAAATTAGGACATCAAACTGCATCAAAAGACAACATATTAAGTTGAAACTGTCAGAGAATACTGATTGAAGACATTGAACTCATTCAAGAGCCACTATGCACATCCTGATTGTCAAAATGGTCTATCTATAATATTTAAGGAATGGATAAATGGTATTAAGTTGAAATTTTCAGAAACTGTTAAAGGGGAATGTTGAAATAAATATAACCCATATATGTATCTATATATATATATATATATATATATATATATATATATATATATATATATATATATATATATATATATATATATATATATATATATATATATATATCTGAAAATCAAAAATGGTGACTTTTTTTAATTATATGCTTGGTGAGAAGCCTTCAGAATAGACCTTTAATTGGGGTTCTCATACCTGTATCTTTAACATCAAAGAGAGGATTCAATAAATTTTAGAACAATTATAAGCCTAATACATGTCTCAAATAAATAAATGATAAAACCAGAATAGTAAATTGACATTTATTTTGAAGCTACTTAGCATCCACAAACAACACAAGTCTCATAGATAAACTAAGACAGAAAAAGAAACAATTGAAATTAGTAACATGAAAGCTGGATGCAGATGTAAAGCCAATACCTGAACTAAAGGCCTGAAAATGATAGTAGCAATAGTAGCACTAATATGAGTAGAAGCAGTAGTATGAGTAGACACAGTAGCAATAGGATGCAAACATTGTCATTTGATTAGTTCAGCATTCCCCACAACAGGCCTTGTAAGTTTAAACTTCACATACAAAACTATTCCTAATATACTGCAGATATACCCTTCTGACAACCTGAATACAGACAGTGTTGTTATTCAGTTCACCTTCCTCCCTAAAAATTCCAACTAAGTCTTTCACCAAGTTGAGCTTAATAAAGCAGCTGAAATCCAGAATCAAAGATACCATAGCATACAACAGAACAAGAGAAGATGTGCTAGTTACCTTTGAGTATACCAAGTCTTTTGCTAGCAAACCATCTATGTTGTATAACTCCCTAACATTATTAATTAGCAGCATTGATGAGCCCCCAAACGACCTGGGTACACTCTAGGATGTGAGTAAAGAAGAGGATAGATGTATTGTTGACTTGGCCCAGGACCTGATATTTCAAGTAGTTATTTTTGACTTTCTACTTTATTTTATTTTTACCTTGACAAGGACTGTTCCTGCTCATTTGCCAATGTTCATTCATGGGTTATAAAAAAAGAAACATTATAATGATTATAAACAATTTCCCAGTTAACTTATTTTGACACTTTATTCAATTTGTCAAATAAAAATAACATTCAGTCAATAATGGCAATTTTTTGTTTTTAATCACTAACTTGCTTGCATTTCTGCTCAGTTAGGTTCAGCTGCAGCTAAAAGCACCAAGCTTCAATGGGCTGTAAGTGAAAGCTTCCAACCAGTACTATTTAATAATTCAGGTCATTTTTAAGGACCAAGCACCCCTCAAAAGTACCTATTCTGGGTATAATGGTAATCAGCAGATTCAATAAGGCTAGAAAGTGCTTTCAGATTGCATGAAATAAATGTGTCATGGGGGTATCACATTTTTAGGTCTGGAGACATATTGAGAAAAGAATTCTCACTTCATAATATGCAGGGCCTATGTAGGATATGTCATAAGAAAGTCTCTTGAAGTATCTTCAACCCCCTTCTCTCCCTCCAAATAACACTGACCTATGACAAAATCAGAAAAAGTTTGTATCATAATAGTGAAACTATCAAGAATAAATCTAGAGTACATGTAAAGATCAAAAGAGAATATACTGAGCCTCATAGCTCTGCTAAATCCTGATTTGTTAAGATTTCAAGAAAAAAATTGTCTTAAATAAAGAAAAAACAATAATAAACAGTTTAGCTCAAAATCCTTCCCTAATTATTAAAATTATGCTCCGAAACCTTGAGTCAATGAAAACAGAATCAAACAAAAATTTAAAAAAATACATTTTATTTAAGGTTAAGACTGGTACAGTCTCCATCTTTTATCCAGTCTTCTAAGCCTTAAAAATTTGAAAAGAACACAGACCATCTAGAATTTTACCTCAATTAGCTCATAATGGCAAATATTACCAATTTGATAAAAAAAAAATTATATATCCTAGGGAGGTATTCAATCCTATCAAGAGGCCTGGGATACAATTGCAGTGGCAGCATTTGGAAGGCTATTTATTGTCTGTTTGTTTATTTTCTGATTTCTGTCTTGCAATTTAAATTTACCCTAGGCTATTTGATATCTTGGAAAGCAGGCTTATTAAGTTTGGACAATGAAAGTTCCAGGAATGAATTCAAATCCCAAATAATTATATATTATAAACACAGAAAGTTCTTTTAAGCACCCATCTTGGTAAAACTGAGTTTGAAGACAAAAATCAGTAATTGTGCAAAAAATCGATTATGCACCCATCCCCTATTATTAATGGTAAATATTTATTATCATTTTAGACCAGGGTGCTTTGTGTTAAAGGAGTTGTCTTGAAAACTTTGAAAAGGTCTCATTTGATTGGAAATTGAAAGGCTAAAAGCCCTTTTAATAGTCAAAAGTAATTGGTGGGTAACTAATCACCCTCCCACACCCATCATATCCCCAAACAAGTCCAATCAAAATTTTGAGATAGCCATTTTCTTCAACATAGTTGAAAGGTCTGGAAATTATGAGTTTGAGAATGACACCCCCCCAAGCCCTAAGGGCAAGGGTTTTAAGTTATGCCCTGATGGCATTTAAGGATCATAGGCAGCAGTTATGCCTTGTTAGAATAAAGCCAAGACAGATAGTCTTCATAAGAGGGAAAAATCTCATAACTTTTTCAGAGCTGTATAAAATGGTTCATTTTACTTGTTGACAGACAGTCTACCATCCTTCCTAGGGCAAAACTAAGGTAGATAGGCATAGAGTAAAGATTATTCAAATGATAATTCTATTGATTTTTTAATTTGATCAGATTAGTGGAAGATTTGAGGGTCAAGCCATGGCTAGTTAGAATAAAGCCAAGACAGACAGTCTTTATGATATGAAAGCTGGCATTAACTTTTTCAGAATTTTTTTAAAATGATTCATTTTACTTGTTGATAGAAACTCTACCATCTATCCCAGGACAGATCTAAGGTAGGTAAACATAAAGTAAGGATAATTGGAATTGGCTATCAGTTTTGTGAGCCATTTGAAGGCAATTGGCACAATATATTTCAAGTTATTATTAGAGCATGGTCTCATTGTTGCTTTCAGAGAGGTCACATTTCTAAGCACAAACACAAAGCAAGTCACAATTACAGATTCCTGCACAGAAATACATTCCAATGCACATGTTTTTACATTTGCAGTGGATAGCAATACAGCTTACCAAAATTGGCCATTGTGACAATAAATTTATCAGAGGCATCACTGATGCCTCTGACAGATGCCCAAAAACCATCACTGATTCAGCATTCACTGATTCAGTGAAAAAGATTCAGTGATGCCCAAAAAGCATCACTGAATGACAATATAAATCTTAGGGGATCTAAAACCATTGGTTCACCTTTGATTGGCTGTAAACAATTCCCTGCTGATATACAACTCCAAGTTTGTGGTATTTAAAGTGTTTTCAGCAGGTGGAACAAATGTCTTCTTATCTACATGATATATAAAGCTCATCATGTCAGTACCACTAAAGCTAGGCAGAAGTCTAATACTGTCAACAAAGTCCCTTGGAAGAGAAAATTCCCAAAGTCTATCTAGATAATCCTTATATTGCTCCAAGCTGTGATTTAAGGTTTAAGGTAGACCTTTACCCCCTAATATGAAAACATTACCCAGAATTGTATTCTGAATCCAAGTATAACCTTCATATGCACTACAAAGGAACTTTATCCCCGCCCCCACAATATACAAATAGGCTATATACCCTGATTTGGATATATTTAGGGGCAGGGTAAAGTTCATTTGTGATGCAAATGAAGGTTATATTTAGATTCATAATGAAATTCTGGGTATATATTTGCACATTAGGGGGGGGGTGTATTCATAAGCTTCTTGGAAAAACAAGGAAAGAAGTGAAGATAAAGGTTTTCCTGCTGCAAGATAGGCTATAGCCTATTAACTAGTATTTTTGTGCATATTAAGATGTAAGAACTTTCTTAACATGTCACCTTATGTGGTAGACTGCTTAACATCTATACCTAGTATTTGCATTTTCAGAACTAAAACCAGAGAAAAAGAAACTGATAACTGAAAGTTAGCCTAGGCCTAATATAAAATGTTGATTTGTCAAAATTTCAATATGTATAGACCTAGCAGGTAGGCAAATTTCTAGGACTCAGAAATCAGAACAGGGTTAACACAGAATCTTGGGAATACCTTCCAAGAGTAGCCTATAGCCAAATTTTGGCCCTGGATATATTAGGTTAGGTTCCAAACTCCTTTCCAATATAGCAAAAAAAGCTAAAGTAGAATTTGACCAATATTTCGAATTTGTATATCATTCTAAATAACAAAAAGCATGTCTAACCTTTTGGCAGAAAATGTTTAACTTTTCACAAATGTATAATCCAATAAATGTCATCACAAAATGTATGAACGTCAGGGTAACATTAGGGAACCCGATTTCCTTATAAATCCATTTGTTTATCAGAATTACAGTGATTGAACAGGCTATGTTGCCTATTATAGCAATACTTTTCCGAAGATTTGACTGTTCCATTTAGAAGCAATTGTGGAAATTCAAATTTTACGCCTTTGAATTGTGCCGCTCATTCACCCAATTCTGCAAAACGACTTTTCCTTTATTATGGTTATCCCTGAAGTTTTTGAAAATGCGGCTAGCTTAGCAAAAGCCTATTTAATCATTCTTATTACACCTAATAAGAATTTTGCATCATATTAGCGCAGATTCTATTGCAAAAGGGAAAGGTAGAGATTGCCTGTGCTGAAAAGCGTGCATTAATTCTTTTTAATTGTATTATTTTTTAATGTTTTTTGACATGCCAATTACTAAATCCTGAAGACGGGCGGGTTTTCTTTTTGATGACGGAAACGGCAGCACACCGCAAATTTTACCTGGCGTTGCATCCCCAATTTTTCTATTAGGGAAGAGTTTTCAATCTGTTCAAAATACCCTAAGTGACATATCGTTCAAGTTTGAACTTTGGATCAGAAGTCTAAAATTACCCTGAATCCAAATAAAGAGGGTAGCTGCAGCGGAATCTCAGAAAGTCCGAAATTTCGACCCAATTGCAATACGAATTCCAAGAGCCTGCGGTAAAGGTCCGAAATTCAACAATAGAATTTATAAATTTTACGGAGGAATTCTTGAACTGATACGTATAGTTAATAAATTTGGTTAAAACTGAGCCAAAACCTAAAATCATACAGCAAATTAAAAAAAAATAGTTGATATGATTCGGTTAAATTTTGTTCGAAATTTCAATTTATTTCTTTCTTCTTTCCAGAATCCAAGTAAATTTTCCGGGACGGATACGGAAAAAGCAAAATTTGTTAACTTTATATTTTCATAGTTTGGCCAAATTCACCCAATTTAAACTAAGAAACTGAAAGTAAGGAGCATCATCAAAACTTGAAACAAACAGGAATTATTACGCATATAAAAGAGGTTGCCCTCTCTTCAAGACCTGACTCTTTACGCCAAAGTTTTTTTTATAGAATTTTTAACACAGCTTTTTATTCTGACTAAACAGCCCTTGTATTTTAGGAGTCGTTATTAAAGAATAGATACAAAAAGTGAAACTTTAGAGTGAAGAGCAATATATCAAGCAAGACTCAGCCCCCCTTCTTATACAGATTAATTTCTGTTCGGCTCAGGTTTTAATATTATTCCTTTCTTCCAGTTGAAATAATTTTAAATCCAATTTCTGATCGTTTTTCATTTAATTTTGCAAAATTTTTCCTCCTTTATTGAAAATTTCCGGGAAAAACTTCTCCATGGACAGTTTATCCCATGTAAAATACGTTCTGAGAAAGTCCCCTGGACAATTCCATCCTCACTGAAAATTACCCAAAGTAAATTTCATTGGATTATTCTAGTCAGAGAATTTTCCCTTGCCTTCTTTTATTTATTTATTTTTATTTATTATTACGAATAGCGGTAAGCATCAATGCTTGTCGCAAAAACACAAAAACACAAAATCATAATACTAATCTAAAGTAAATTGGCAACGACAAACTAAACAGCAAAAACTCCTAAATAACACGAAACTACATAACAAAAGTGTCTAAATAAAAAGACGTATTTACTAATGCACTCTTAAAAATTCGAGCACTCTCTGCCTCGACAACCTCCAAAGGCAAACCATTCTATGGTCCGGCAACTCTATTAACGAAAGATAATTGACCAATTTTTTTCAGTGGTTTTGGGGGATATAATTTATAATCATTCTGACGAGTAGAATGATAATGGCTAAATTAAAAAAATAAATTTGGATCAACATCATCCACTCCTTTAATTATACGAAACACATTTACAAGGTCATTGTGACGTCTAAGAAAGTTCAACGACGAAAGTTGAAGCCTAGAAGGTCTCTGCGGATAGGAAAGGCGCTGAAGGTATGGGACCAGTCTAGTGGCCCTTTTCTGTACCTTTCCTATCCTATGCTCATCCGTTAAACTTAATGGAAACCAAACAGTAGTATTATACTCAAGAAGAGGGCGGACCATTGAATTGTATTAGTAATAAATTGCGAAGGTTAAAGCTACTAAAGCTTCTCCTTATAGACGATAAACGATAATTTGCATTCTTTACGATTTCCGAAACATGCTTATTAAATGTCAATTGGGTATCAAAGTAAACGCCAAGGTCACGCACTATTTTATAGGAAGGGATTCGTATGCCAGACAGCTGGTAAGTATGCACAGGTGGGAGTTTATGAGCATAGTGTAGAATAACACACTTATACGGGTTTATGAACCTGAAATTAGATTCGCACCAATAAGTTAGAGAGTCAAGATCCTCTTGTAAAAGTTGCACATCGTTTTGGTCTCGTACTCGCAGAAAAAGTTTTACATAATCCGCGAACATCTTGACAGTAGAATGATGAACAGAAGAAGGCATATCATTAATAAAATAAACAAAATAAAATTGGACCCAGGCAGCTACACTGGGGGACTTCGCTTAACACATCAATTGAGGATGACCTAGCTTCACCAACAACAACCTGCTGAGTTCGTCTATTTAGATAATCAGCAATAAATGCAATTGTTTTTTTACCCAATTTATAAGCTGCACATTTTTTAAAGAAGGTTGGGTATTGAGACTTTGTCGAATGCCTTCGAGAAGTCGATTTAAATGCAGTCAAAGGGTATAGCTAAATTGGCAAAACGTTGAAAGTCCAAAATAACCTCAAGAAGCTGAGTATTACAAGACCTATTTTTTCGAAAACCATGCTGAGCAGGATTCCAAAAAAAACTTATTTTTTAAAAATTTCTGATTGTTTTTTAAAATCATGCCGTAAATTCAACCTTCGTGGAAGTTTTATCGCGAATCCATTTCCCCCCATGTTCCAGGGAAAGATTCCCCTGTAGAAAATTTATACAGCGAAGAATTCTCCACCCATATGCAAAACCCATGATAATGTGGACGCTCTTGGAATATCTCTACACATAAAAATTGAGTCACCAAAGTGAAATTAAGACGAATAAAAAGAATATCCCATAAAAATTAATGCAAACTTACCCCGTTTAAAATATTCCCTGAAAAATTTTGCAGAAAAGCTGCCCCCCCCACATAAAAACTTCACGTGTTTAATACTCTATGCAGAAATAAAAAAATTCATAAAAAAAATTCAAATTCATCCTTTTTCGACAGTTATCATGTCTTAGCTAAAAATTGGACTTGTTACCATAATGATTAAACCAAATTGTAGATATTGGGAAGAAATTTATTGGTGTTTGTAACTTCTTTTTGCCTAAAAGGTGACTTATATTCTTATGGCCAAAGGCTATAGACTTCTGTCACTCAGTTATTGCTGTCGAGCTGTGCTGAAACCCGAGTTCTTTTTCTTTATAATTTTGCCTAAAAAGTCGGCAACCATAGAATGTAAATTTAAATCTACAGGACGTGCAAAATGATAGACAAGACAGGTAACTCTTTTGGAGAGATGGCCAAGGTCAAAATCTTAAAGGAAGACTGTTGTGTATGAAAAGCCAATTGCCTAAGACATAATACTAGGTGGTATAATTTAACGAAACCCTTGGAAAGGGAGCAAGAGCCTAAATTGGACTGAAGTTAAGGCTAGGCAAATTTTGATGTGATTTCCTTTGTGTAGGCTAATTGAGACCTAGGTACACAGAAACATTAGAGAATAATGGGTATTCTGATGCTTAAGACCTAGTAACTAAATAACTGCTCCATTTGATTCCCCAATCAACACTTTCAAAATGTAATAGCCTAGGCCCATTCACTACCCTGAAAAAAGCTTGCCTCACCCTTTGCCAATGGTTTAGTATATAGCTCTAGGCTATACTGTTACTTCATAATATGCAAAAATTGCAGTTAACTGATTTTTTTAAACATTGCAGTTAACTGATTTAAAATACAAAAATTACAGCTAACTGATTTAAAATGAAAGGCACTTTCATTTTACTTTACCCCCATCCCCCTTAATGTGCCAATATAGAATAGGTTAGCCCAAAGTATATATCTCTCATGTGTTTTCATTTCTTGATTTTGCCAGTACACAGGTTGAAACAAGAGTGATACATAGAAAATTTGGTAAAATTGGTACAAATGGTATTACTGACTTTCATATAAAGTGAATATACCACTCGATGCCTTTTTTAATGCTGTTTACAAATATAATAATTGCTTCTACAACAAATTCAGATTTAAGCACTTTTTGACCTCTTAAAAATGACCTATATATGGGGTCATTACAAATCTGTAATAGTTTAGAAACAAATTTGGGCTATATATTTGCACATCAGGGGGGGGGGGGGTAAAGCATAGCATATATTAAATATGTAGACTAACCAATGCTGTATTTTTTTTTATGTGCTGTTGCACTGGTGATTTCTCTTCTCATTAAAATTTGATGTGCACAAACACATAAAAAAAAAACAGCAATGGTTAGTTTACATATTTAATATATGCTATGCTTTACCCCCACCCCCTGATGTGCAAATATATAGCCCAAATTTGTTTCTAAACTATTACAGATTTGTAATGACCCCATATATAGGTCATTTTTAAGAGGTCAAAAAGTGCTTAAATCTGAATTTGCAGTAGAAGCGATTATTATATTTGTAAACAGCATTAAAAAAGGCATTGAGTGGTATATTCACTTTATATGAAAGCCAGTAATACTGTTTTCACCAATTTTACTGAAAATAGGCTATATAATTTAGACCATATATTTGCACAAGGGGAGAAGGGAGCTGTGGGTAAAATATAGGGGAAGTGTCTTCAAAATGTGTTAACTCTATTTTTTTTGCATATTATGAAGTAGCCTAACAATTGTCTTCTTAACATGATTACTTCTCAGTAGGCCTAATTCCAATTCTAGGCTTATACCAATGTTTTTAAAACAGCTCTTACTTTGTATATATCACATTTCTGTTGATCAGATCTCCATCTTTCTTTCCATTTTCATCCATAGAGTAAGATTTCCAGTAACCAACATTGACAGCTGATCACTACTTCCACATTTGAATTACTTTGAAATCTCTACCATACCTCAAGTCAGCTGGGCTGATGGCATGGGGTATTCCCCCCAGTGTCATGGGGGTCATACTATGAACTCTGCTTTCCTCACGCACCTGGCAGAAAATATGTTATATCAATCCATTGAATCACCAACTAGGTTCAGAGATGGACAAATACCCTTGCTACTTGACCTGGTAATCAAAAATGACCCAGATCAAATTCTAAGTATCAATCATTTACCACAAATTAGTGCAAGTGATCATTTATGTCTCTTAACAACTCTCCAACTTTCACCACCCTCTTCTGACCATATTTGCAGAAGATATATCAATTACAAGAAAATCCACAAGGAACTAAGGAGAATGCAAAATGGCAACTGGGAAGCACTGTTTGAGCACAAGTCAAGCAATAACTACCTTACTTGACAAGGTCCATAAAATGCAAAATGAACAGAAAGAACAGATACTGGGCAAAATACAGGCAAATGAATTCTCAAGAACAATATGATAAATTAAAAAGCAAGGAATAGACTAAGAAAGATTACATGATATTCTATAAAAACATGAAAATATCATTGCTACAGAAACTAAAACTAATCCAAAGAAATTCTGGAACTATGTATCATCAGCAAAACCAAGACAACATTCCATTCCCTACCTAACCATGCCATCTGGCAAAATCACCAATCATGCAGAGATAGCAGAAACCTTAAACAAACAATATTCCTCAGTCTACATTATGGAAAACTCCAGAAACATCCCAGATATCCAGGAATATCCTGTCAATGTAACAATGCCAATGGTTGTCATTTTTGAGTCAGATGTCCAAAAACAACTGAAAAAGCTTGGCATATCAAATGACTGGAAAAAAGCTACTGTTGTACCATTACACAAGAAAGGCTCCAAAGATAAAGCTGAAAATTATAGGCGTATAAGTCTAACATCAGTAACTTTAAAGATTCTCAAGGGGATCATAAACAATGCTGTCACTAAGCACTTGACATACAACAACAACATGTCTCCAAAATGGCCATTCCACAGACACAAACCTAATACAGTCATATGATGAAGTTACCAAACTACTGGAAAAAGGGACACCCATGGATGTGATTTTGTTGGATCAAGCAAAAGCATTCAACAAAGTTGCACACCTAAGGCTGAAAAGAAAGCTTCAAGCTTGTTGTATCCACTCTGACATCATTGAATGGATTGTAGACTTCCTGGGAGAACAAACCCAAAGAGTTGCTGTTATTAATGATAAAGGAGTATATGTGCTATCATCACCTATACCTGTTCTTAGCAGAGTTCCCCAAGGAACCATGCTTGGGCCATCACTTTTCAACATATATATCAATGATGCTCCTGAAATACTCCAAAACCTTCTCACACTCTCTGCAGATGATAGTAAGCTCACTGGGGCAGCATCATCTTGGGTGGAGGTTGCCTCAATCCAAGCTGGATGACTGGACTACACAATGGCTACTTGAATTTAATTCAAGCAAATGTAAATTTTTACATTTTGGCAATAAAAATCAAAAACATGTTTACACCATGCAAAATCAAATAACTGGTCAAAGAGAGCCTCTAGTTGCAGTTACAGAGGAAAGAGACTTGGGTGTCATAGTTGACTGCCAGTTAAAATTTTGAAGTCATAATGAAAAGATTGTTGCTAGCACAAACCACACTTTAGGGACAATTAAACAAACATTCACAATTAGATCTCCATGAACAATCACCAAGCTTTACAAGAGTCTTGTCAGATCAAGGCTGGACACTGCCATGTCAATTGCATCTCCATTCTACAAAGTGGACAAGGACATAATAGAGAAAGTACAGAGGAGAGCAACAAAGATAGTAGATGGGTGCCAACATCTTCCTTACCCAATGAGACTGCAAACTCTGAACTTATGCAGCATGACTTACCAAAGAAAAAGGAGTGACATGATTAACACTTACAAATTGACTTAAAACAATCCAATTCATGGTCTCTTCTTCATTGATTCATCACAGTGGACAAGGGGTCATTCTAAGAAGCTCATTAAGGTCAATGCTCAGAGGAGGGAACGCCATCACTTTCTAACCAACTGGGTTGTAGACCTGTGGAACTCCCTGAGTGATCATACTGTATCCAGTAAGACTGTCAAAGAATTCAAAGTCTCACTTGACAAGGAGTGGAGCAATAAGGAATGGAGGCTGGAATGGGACACCTTGGAGTCCCAGAGCATAAACCCTAGTCAATAAAACCAACTTAATATTCAAAACAATTCCGAATCAATCCACATGACAATTTTTGAAGAAATGCTGAGCAATGCTACAGGATGGAAAATCCTTCAATTGCCCCAAGTTGCAATTTAAGGTAATACCGCTTAGAAAGTGGATTGTTACATCATTGGATTTGTCAAAATCTTCTGATCATGTAAATTTAGCTTGAACAATCTATCTATATACAACACATATAATTTCAAATATACTGATGGACAACAATAAAGCTCAATCACTGGCTGAAAAAATAGCTTCTTTCTCAGATCAAGGAGCTTTTCTTGAAGATTTTATTGGTATGCCTTCTAGTCACAAAATGTTATGGAGAGGGCAAGGAGACCAGAGAAAACATTTTTGTAAATAATTTTGTGGGCCATAATCATGTTGCCATGTGTCCTCTGGTATGCAAGAGTAGGAAGCTTCAAGTGATGTAGGCTAAATGCTCTTTGTATGGTATCTGTTTGAGGCCTTCAACCATTTTGGATGGTGTTTGTTGTACTCTTTCTAGTATTTGTTTGTCCTTCTTGAAATAGGGTGATGGCAGGGACATTCTAACCCTTAGGTGCAGGGAAATTAGTACCTTGTAGTGCTTCATAAACACACTTGGGCATCTGCTAGAGATTGTTCTTTTGATCATTCTGAGAGATTGTAGGGCAGATAACAATACAGATTTTGAATGGGTGCTGAATTCAAGTTGACAATCAACAATGACTCCAAGATCTTTTTCTTCAGAGACTACAAAAAAGGGGTTACCTTGTAGATGGAACTGCTGATGTGTATTATGATTGCCAGAGTGGATTGGCATTTGCATTTGCCTGCATTGAAAGAGAGGAGCCATGTATCAGCCCAAGTCCCAAGAATGTCAAGATCCTTTTGGATAGATTGCAGGTCAGAGGTTATGGCTGATTTACCAATAAGGTTTGAATCATCAGCATAAAGTGTGAGGAGGTTTGGGAGAAGATTGGGTGCATAATTTATTTAGGGTGAAAAAACTCAGCCCAAGAATGGTCCCCCAGCAAACCCTGCTTAAAACTGTTGTAGATAAGGAGACATGAGAGACACCTTTAGAGTCATGAGCTCTTACAACTTGTGTTCTTTCTCAAAGGAAACTGTATCCACTGGACTATAACATCATCAACAGCTGCTGCTTTTAGTTTGGTGATGAGGAATTCATGATGAACCCTGTCAAATGCTTTTGAGAGGCCCAGGAGCCCCAAGTTGATGGGTAAATCATTACCCAACAATTATTTAACATAATCGTATGTGTTAATTAGATTAGTGTTAACAAATTTTAAAGATCTGATGCCATGTTGAGTAGAAGTGGGAATGTTGTTATTTTTATCCAAGTGCTGAATTAGAGCTCTGTTGACAAATATCTCAAGCGCCTTTACAACCATAGAAGTGATGCTGATAAGACAGTAATTTTCTGCATGATTTTTGGGGCCTTTGTTTGTGGATTGGTGTGATATAGGATGTTTTCCAATCCAATGGTAGTTCTCTGTTTTGTAGGGACAACTGGAAGATTCTACACAAGGAAGAACTGAGAACAATTCAGCACTCCTTGAGAAGCCTTGGGTGTATCCCATCTGATCCTTTGGATTTATTACTTACTTGTACTTGGGGTGGGAGTCAGGCGTTTCTGCCTCGCCTGGCATCCAGAATCTTTTTGACCTCTTTGGACCAGGTTTTACAATCTGCTGCCAATTTCTCTGCAAATGGGAGCCACTGGGTTAACCATCTATTTTCAAATTTCTTAATGCCCCCAATGGTATCTGGGTCAGAATTGATCAGGGTCCACCTTCTTTTGCCCTCCTTGATGCCTCTTCCAAGAGTTGTAGGGCTCAACTAGAAGGATTTGATGGGGTAGGTATTCTGGTGGTCTCTGCAAGATGTGACCCAGCTATTCTAAGCAGCAATTTTAGCAGTGGTAGTAACATCTTTTCTAATCTTGCAGAGTTGGCTTACCAGAGAATTCTAAGTACTTGGTGTGAGCATCCATGTTCAAAGGCAGCTAGTGCTCTCTTGTGTTGAAGCTTTAAGGACCAAGTTTGGATTTATTAAGATCAAGTTTATCCAGGCTATTTAAGACCATATCTTTGATAATTTATAATTTTGTCATTATATCACATATAAAGTTTGATGATGCTGCAGGGATAGTTGGACAAGATAGGATGGTGAAGGCAGAGACAAAGTGGATATTCAATACATTAGCCTTATCTACTGGTAATGAGTGGGTTTTGCCATTATGTTTGAGGCCAGGAATGGTGTGATGGTTAGAACTTTTAGCAGATACATGTCTCCAGAAAGATTTGCCTTAATATCTGTGGAAACCTTTCTTCTCGTGTTGAGACTTCAGTTTTCTAACTACACTGGAGGCAAGGTTTTGAGCCTTTGCATACCTTGTCCAATTTTCTTGGGTTTTCTCCTTGTTGTACCTTTTCCAAAGACTGACTTTCCTGTTGATTATTCTTTTTGCATCTTAAGAAGAATCTTTTTCTTTTTAAATTTAAATGTTGAGAAACTACAAGTATTCCAAAGTTGTAGTCAGCCAATCCTAACTATCAGCCAATCAACTGTCTTAACCTTTATACACCAAAATTAATAGAGAGACAAAAAAAGTTTAATTTAAATAAAGCAGAAGAACAAAACAAAAGATGAAAAAGAAACAACAACAATATTTTTGACTTCATTTCCAGGAGCCTTCTACAACAGAAAAAAAATGAAGGAAAAACATTTTATTTTGAATTAACTCATCTAAAGACAATGACAATAAAAAAAAGAACAACAACAAATAAATATAACTCACATTTTAAGCATTTTCGGAAATGCAAATTTGTCCAAGATTAGGCACGATCTGAGTACTGGGACTCTTATTCCACTTTTAACTTATTTTTAAATTTTGATATCATTGGTATTTTAATGAAATTATCTTGATAAATTCTTAATGTTTGCAATGTATTTCAGGTATTTGCCTGTGAGTGTTTTTGAATGTACCAACCATTTATAATTTTTAATATTCTGCTATGTTCTGTATAAGTGGTCACTATTTTAACCACAAAAATTGACTCTTGACATATATTAATTCTATTTATGACTCATTTTGATTTATTGACCTTGAAGCAGCACATGCTGATTTAATATTTTTGTGTTGTTATTTATTTGTTTTTGATCCTTGCTTTTGTGTCTTCTTCTTTTGTGTCTTGACATGCTCGTGTTAGTTCCAGCTATTGTGTTGAATAAATATATTCTATTTTATTTTATCCTGATAGATAAACACACCAATAGTTTTCTCCCTAGAAAAGAACTAATTGCAAATATTTAGCTCTGACTCACAATAAGTAATTAATTAATTACTTTTTATAAATTGCAACTCAATGATTGCAATTGCCTATTGAATGTCAAAATTTACAAAAATTAATTGCAATAAGCTTATTGAACATGGGGAATAATTAGCATAGCTGTTTACTTGAAAAATGAGGCATGAAAATGTTATGTTTATAAAAAAAAAGAAAAAATAGAGAACCACTTCAAGTGTCCCATCTCAGTGCAATTTTACCTTTATGCTGGAGGGAGGTCAGGTGAGAATTTCTTCAAGATTAGCTTGAACTTTGAAGAAACATATCAAAGAAAGTTTAAAGAATTGGGTAGAAAGAGGCTCATCATCAATATTTCAACTCCCAGTTCCTGGAAATGTTCTTCAGATAACCCATCTAAAAGTTCAACCTGTATGTTCATTATTGCAGTAATACCTGCAGCCAGGGTGGCAAGGGGGACCTGGCCCCTACTCGTCAAAGCTGGTGGTTAGGATTCCCTGAAAAATTGGAAAATAGTTGCAAAATTGTATTTTTTCCTACTCAAAAACCCTTAAAAACCCCCTCGCCTCCATAAGATATTTGTTCAATTTACCTATAGTATCTAACAAGTATGTTTTTGTTTCTAACAAGTATGTTTAATGTTTCTAACAAGAATGTAATTTTATTTGTAAAAACATAAATTTTCACATCTTTTTCTTAAAATATAATTAAATAATTGTTCATATAGTAATTTACTTAATATGCATCTCCCCCATCTGTATGCAAATGTGCAAGCTAGAACCCAAACTTCTGGGAAATACTGCTGCTTTGTATTTAAGGTGACATGAATCAGCCTAAGGAAGAAATTGAGACACTTGCACAGAGGCTAGATAGAGAATTAGATGAATATATAGACAGTTTGCCATCAAAACCTTATAGGCCTCCTGAAACAAGTGATCCAGAAAGATTGCTAAAGGTAAAGTATTTTCCTTTTGATTATAGATTTGTGATTTAAGGTCACGAAGTTATGTTGAGCAGAAAGAAAATAAAATATATTATGTAGTCTATATAAAGGGTGTGTATATTGTATACTGATGATATTATGGTGTATATAGATGATTTGTGGTTGTTATGTTTATTAGCTGCTAAAATATGTATAGTTTTTGTGGCACTTGGTACCAAGTGACATATAGCGATTGCAAATTCTGTCAGTCTTTTGGTCTAGGTGTATGTTTTTATGGCACTTGGTATCTACCAAGTGACATATAGCAATTGCAAATTCTGCTGGTAGATCTGTCAGTCAGTTGGTCCTGGTTTTGCTAGTTTAGGCACTTTCAGGTAAGCTAGGACGATGATATTTGGCAGGTGTATCAGGAGCCAGCCCAGATTAAATTCGAAATTGTCCTTACCTTGATTTGACCGTCTGGGGGGAGTGGGGGGGGACAGTTAAATTGGAAAAAATAGAAAAAATGAGGTATTTTTAACTTACGAATGAGCGTTCGGATCTTTATGAAATTTCATATTTAGAAGGACCTTGTAGCTATGATCTCTTATTTTAAATCCCAACTGGATCCAGCGTCATTGGTGGAGACTTGGGGGGGGGGCCTGAAATCTTGGAAAACACTTAAAGCAGACAGATCAGGATGAAACTTGGTGGGAAGAAAACAAATCCAAGATACGTTACTGACATAACCGGAGCAGATCCGCTATGGATCTGGTGACATATGGGGAAGTTGGGGGGGGGGGTAGAACCTAAAATCTTGGAAAACGTTTAGAGTAGGGGGATTGGGATGGAAATTGGTGGGAAAAATAAGTAGAAGTGCTAGATACGTGATTGACATAACTGGAACGAATCTGCTCTATTTGCCGGGAGCTGAGGGGGGGAGGGGTAATTCTGAAAAATTAGAGAAAATGAGGTATTTTAATTTACGAAGGAGTAATCGTATCTTAATGAAATTTCATATTTAGAACGACCTCGTAACTCAGATCTCTCATTTTGAATCCCTACCGGATACAGCGTCATTGGGGGAGGGGAGAGACCGAAAATCTTGGAAAACACTTAAAGCGGAGAGATTAGGATGAAAATTGTTGGGAGGAATAAAAACATGTCCAAGATACGTGACTGACATAACCGGACTGGATCTGACCTCTTTGGTGGAGTTTGGGCGGGGGGGGGGGGAGTAATTCGGAAAATTTAGAAAATATGAGGTATTTTTAACTTACGAACAGGTGATCAGATCTTAATGAAATTTGATATTTAGAAGGATCTTGTGCTTTAGAGCTCTTATTTTAAATCCTGACCAGATCCGGTGACATTGAGGGGAATTGGAGGGGAAACCGGAATTCTTGGAAAACGTGAAAATTGAGGTATCTTTATATTACGAATGGGTGATCGGATCCTAATGAAACTTGATATATAGAAGGATCTTATGTCTCAGATGCTCCATTTTCAATTCTAATCGGATCCGGGACATAGGGGTTTGGAGGGGGGAAATAGAAATCTTGGAAAACGCTTAGAGTGGAGAGATCGGGATGAAACTTGATGGGTAGAATAAGCACAAGCTATAGATACGTGATTGACATAATTTTAACGGATCTGTTCACTTTGGAGGAGCTGGAGGGTGTTAATTTGGAAAAATTAAAAAATTGAGGAATTTTTACCTAAAGAACAGGTAACCCAATCTCAATGAAATTTGATATTTAGAAGGAACTCATGTCTCAGAGCTCTTATTTCAAATCATGACCAGATCTGTTGACATTGGGGGGAGTTGGAGGGGAAACCGGAAATCTTGGAAAACCACTTATAGTAGAGAAATCGGGATGAAATTTGGTGGGTAGGATAAGGAAATGTCGTAGATACATGATTGACGTAACCGTAAAGGATCCACTCTCTTTTGGGGAGTTAGGGGGTGGGGTTCAGTGCTTTGGCGAGTTTGGTGCTTCTGGACGTGCTAGGACAATGGAAATTGGTAGGCATGTCCGGGAGCTGAACAAATTGACTTGATAAATTCGTTTTCCCCGATTTGACCATCTGGGGGGCTGAAGGGAGAGGAAGAAGTAGAAAAAATGAGGTATTTGTAACTTACGAGTAGGTGATGAGATATTAATGAATTTTGATATTTAGAAGGACCTCGTGACTCAGAGCTCTTATTTTAAATCCCGACCGGCATTAAGCCTCCGATTTTACTTTTAAATCAATTTATTGATTCGTAGAATTTTGCTAGAGCTCATACCATATAAGCTCTTGGCTCTTGGCTCGTCCGGCCTCGTCACAAGTGCCATATGAGCTCTTAGCTCTTGTTTTTTTTTTGTATCTTCTGCTGATGATTGCCATTGAACAAACGATTCAAATATCCAGCTCTTGTACTTGGTTAGCTTAAATTTTATCGATTGTTATTAGTGTGTTTTTAAATTACATATGTCAAATACGGTCTTTAGGTGTAACAACGATAATTTGGTCTTTAGAATGTTCTGAATTCAGAAAAATTCTCAAGGCTCTTCATTAGTTCATTTTTGCATCTTCAGCTAATGACTATCATTGAATAAACGGTTAAAATACCCAGTTCTTGTGCTTGCTTTGTTTAAATAATATCTGGTGCTTTTAGTATGTTTTTAAATTAAATATGTTTCTAATATGTTATTCAAATATGCGTTTTAGTTTTATTTCACCATCTATATTGGAAACCTTAATATTTAAAAATACTCACTGTAAAATACGCCTGCATGGTCCAAGACTTCTTGCAAGATAAAATAGAAAAAAAAAGGTTGTAATATTTATTCATTGTGTATTTGAAGAGCAGTTTGATGCTGCACCGCTATTTGGAATTTTCTCTCAAGAAAGGTTTTCCCTAGAAACCCATCTATTGATTTTTCATAAGGAGGCTCGACAAACGTAATTCAATTAATAAAATGTAGGTAATTGGCTATATATTGGCACATTATCTCTTACGTTTTTAGCGCCCTGATGCCATGAAAATTCTTGCAGAAAAAAAATGGGTGAATTCCAGTCGTAATAAGATTTTTTCCTAAAATCATCAGAAGTTCTCTAATTTATGTAAGAAATGTGTCCACCCTAATTCCGGTTTTTACCCGGTTAGAAAATTTTCAAACTCAACTTTTTACGATTAAGGAACTTCATCAAATATGAACTTGATTTTGTTGGAATTCCCAATAATATTTAAGAAGATTAGCCCCCCTCCCCATCCCCGACAAATGTTTGCCTAAAAATACAGTTTTTGTATTATATGTTAGGCAAGTACTTGCACGATTTAACCATTCATGTTTGAGGTTTATTAATTTTTCTACGGCTTAAAATTGCTAATATACCAAGTCAAAGGGTTCAAGTTTTGAAAACTGGTAGCCTAGAAGTCGTGCAGGATTTCTTTTTGGACGAGGGAGGTCTGGTATTTTTGGGAGGGATCTAATTGTTCCAATTATTCCGGGAGTGAGATTTGTGTATAAATCTGAAATGTGACGAAGAGCAGGGGACAACCAGTAGTCAATTCACGTGGTAAATGTTGCTCCTGAATTTGAATAAGGTCAGTTAGACTTGGCATAAATTGTGGTTTGATTATAGGAGATGGAAGAACACCCAATTTTTATGACCAAACAGCCAGAAGAGGGTGAATCCCTGCCACCGTTTCTTGAAGGAATTCAGCAACTTAGGTATGATACTAGTGAGAACACTCCTGAAGGTATGTACCACAATTCCCACAATAGCATGTATAAATGAACGCTAGTGTGTCAGTTTGAACCCAGTTTCGATTGAACCCAGTAAACTATATCTTGTCTTTAAACCACTTGATTACTTTTTCTGTCAGTTACTTTAACGTAACGCACTTAATTATATGTAATTGAAACATAAGTTTTTCTTTATTGATATTTATTAAAGTCATAGTCTTGAAAAACACGAAGATTACCTTTATGAAGAGGTACTATCTGAGCTTTCTTGAGGAGGAATGAAAATACCTCCGTCTGTAGTGAGAGCTTGATCAAGTATGTTAATGGTTGAAATGCAGATGGCAAGAGTTCTTTTACTACTTTTATGTGAAGGCAATCGAGTTCGGACGCAGAGGTACCACTTTAATTTTTGACAATCATTGAGTTGTCAAGGGAAGTTTTGATAATGACTGCTATTGGCTCAACATACGCTGGATCTACAATATTCTAGTAGAATTTTTGTGGAGAAGCTATTGTGTGTAGTTCCACAACTTCAGTTCGCTCAGCACATGTCCTGCCAAAAGTAATTTCAGAATGTAGCTTAGGTATTTGGATCGTAATACTAAAATAATTATCTTCCATAGTTTCCTTCCATCCCTATCACTTTCAACTAGTTGCTTATTAATATTTCTCTTTTGCCCTTTCTGAGAATCGATCGGAAGCATTTATTGTTAAATTCATAGATTTCTACGCCAGCTGCTCTTGATAGGCTACTATATTTAGCTCTAAGCCAGGTTTTCTTACAAATGCATTTCAGTAAGCTCTCAGTAATCCATGGATGAGGTTGAGCATTTTTTTTCTCATGTTTAGTTACCTTTTTTTTTCAAACAATGTGGTTTAAGAAGCTCCAGAAACTTTCCACCTGAGTTAGCTCCAGCTATTTTAGTGAATAAATATATTCTATTCTATATCTTCTTCATCTAGAACACTGACGTGTTCTAGAACACCATGACCATCAATTTTCTTAATAAGTCATTAATTGGCACGTCTTCTCTTATTTCCAAAAATGATCTTTCCACCTGTGATACTGTATTTGTATTAACTGTCTATTTTTCTATTCTCTGTTCTTGTTTGTGCTCCCATATCCAAGGCAATTTTTATACCATGGGCCCTGCGTGTAGGAAAAGCATTTGATGTAGGGAAGTCTAAGTCTTGATGCAGGGTATGGGTTCCCATGTCCTATTCGCAAGGCTTTGCTTATACCCAAAGCTTATTGATAGACGTGTTATTGATAAAATGATTATCTATTATTATTTTTCATTCTATTAAATTCCAGAACTGGCCACCACATACAAGGAAAATGGCAATTATAAATTTAAGCTTAAGAAGTACCGTAATGCCATTACTGAATATACTGAAGGCTTGAAGCAAAAATGCGAAGATGCAGAACTTAATGCAATATTATATGCCAATAGAGCAGCATCTCATTTTTACCTTGGCAACTACAGGTAAGTATCCAGTACTTCTCTGAATAAATGATTCATTCATTTCTAAACAAAAACTAATCTAGTTTAAAATTATCTACAAAGCAGTCCAATTAAGTCAGTGACTGTGACTCAGTTAAGTCAGTGACCAGTTAAGTTAAAAGTGTTAATGGTATTCTTAACACCGCTAAAGATGGGGGAGGCGTAAGAACTCCTGTTTACACCCTTACCTATTTGGGAAGGTAGGAGAGGGGAGGTACTAGTAGCGGAGCCTGTTGGACGACAGTTATAAAAATAAGGTAAGAAAAAAATGTGGGTATAATAAATGACATATAACAATAATATGAAGTTGTAATAAAGAATAATAAAAAAAATTCTAAAAAAACATGTTTTGTTGAGCTTGGATGATGTTTACTGACTGAAAATGTTCATATTTTTTTTACTCTTCTCTCTACCTATTTTAGTTTTTTAATAAAAAATTAAAAACTAGAACTTTTTTTTAAAACATTCCCCTCCAAGAGCGCAGATAAGTTGAAATATATTTTTGTCCTGCTTACCGATAAAATTGAATTTTCTTGGGTAAAAATAAAAGCTTGAAACTGTTACGGTTTTGAGACAAAAATTCGTCATGTAATAGTTCGCCATTTAAAAGAATCGTCATTTAATAAGTTATAGATATGTCAGGACTGCATATAAATATACCTATTTAAGTTTGCCAATACAAATTAAAAGCTAGAAGTTTTGAATAAATCGATGCAAGGGCCGCAAATGTATTTGTTGATTCGAAAAGAGAAAGTGAAAGCATTTATAAGATAATAGAGATATGGAAGACAAATTTGGAAAATATTTCCACTTTTGAATTTATGTGCCCAAGTTAATCCAGAAGCAACCGAAAATCTATTTTTTGAACACTTGGGTGGTTTGTTAATTCATTTTTCGAATTATTTTGATGATATCGACTTTACAAAATACGTATGAATACAGAATGCATTTATCGACGAAGGAGATGACGAATTTGAATTAACAAGTTTTGAGGAAGAAAACTTAATTGAACTATTTTTTTATACTCCTTTAAAACAAAAATTTCAGAATGTACTGCTGATTCATTTTAGGCTAGATATTAATACTGAATATAATATTTTGTTGAATAAAGTTACAAAAATATTCCTGTCCTTCGCAATATCTTATTTATGTACAAAATCAAAAGTATTTGTGCTCACTTTTTTCTTTGCAATTAAAAAAGCTATAAAACGTACAGTGGTCAAGTTAGGTTCTGATACATGGGGGCTCCGAAACACGGAGAACGATTTGTTAGATGTTTTCCAGAGGAATTATCTAAGGATTCTTTTGGGTATCCGTCTTACTGACCGTATTTCAAACAGTAACTTGTGCGAAAAAAATATAGTTCAATCCTGCGTTCTAGAGCTATAATGAGAGAAATATTAGATGGCTAGGACACGTTTCGTGGATGAAAGAGGATTGCCAAAGATCATCCTTTTCGGGCAACCATATTAGGGGCGAACGAAAAGAAGGTCGTCCCCAAATGCGCTGGGAGGAGGTTGGAGGAAGGATTTAAGGGAAATTCTTGGAAAGGTATAAGGGGGGGGGGCTCTGAGTAAATTGGGACAGGAGAGGAGTGTTCGTAGTTGTATTGGCCTCAGGTGGTTTTGTGCTGCAGAAAGTTGTTAGTAGTAGTAGTAGTAACAATAATAATCTAAAAACTATAGGAATGTATATACACAGTAAAAAGATTAAATGGATAAAAACTTCAAATGACAAACGTATGGATAATCTATTTATTAGTTTTTAAGCTAATGTTGTCTCTGCTATTGTATTTGTCGTCGTTTTAATAAGCAATAAGCAGTTTAAATTTCCATAGATCATTGTATATACTTAACATTTTTAAGTAATTGCTTGAAATTAAGAGGTTGATTTATTATTTATCAATTAATAAAGGTAATTGGTTAAAGCTAAAGTTGTCTAAATAAGAAGTAGATAAGAAGACTTTAAAATTAGATAAGGATAAAAAGGCTAATAAGTAAATAAGAAGGCTATATTTTGGGCCGTGCATTTATCTGGAATTGATTTCTTAAGTGTCTTATCGCATCAGTGTATTCCTTTAAGCAAGACAGCAGACAGCACTGCTTATTGCTTTAAGGTGTAGAAGCAAGACATCACTGTGTAACTAAACAGGGTTAAGAACCGGCATATCGACACTGTGCTTTGCTACTCACTGTTAAAGTACGAAAATTATAAAAGAAGCAAAAAGGAAGAGGTCGTAATCTTAAGAGTCTCTTTTCAGAAGGGGGCGTAACCAGAAAATCGGAGTTTTGGGTTGGTCTTTGATCTGGGATCTCTTATTAGCAAGCCTTTTAAAATCATTTGTCTTTCTGACCTTTGAACTTTACTTTTGCACCTTTACTTATTTCATTATTTTATTTGGGAATCTTGTATAAATAGAGAAGGTTGTTTAAAGAGCTACTAAAAGAAAAATAATAATAATCTTTGACTGTTATTCTAATAAAAAAGGGCGTGCCTCTGAGGGCAAATCACAAACAGTGGCGTCATTTGGCAGGGGGCTGGCTGGGGCTGTAACCCACCCTGATTTTATGGGGGCTCCAAATCAGTTGTCATAATTTTCATTGATTTTACTTGAAGTGTGAAAAAATTGTTTAAAAAGGTTTTCTCAGTTAAAACGAGTCCGTTTCTAATAGAGCTATACTTCACAACAATATATTGTGGGCTCTATTCTCAAAAATATTTATTTATTGTTCCTGTTTTATATATCGCGACATATTTTTATTGCCTTGGTGTTGCAGCTACGGTGATCAACTTTCATTACAATAAAGTAATTAACCCAGGATCTACAATAAAATTATACATGTCAGTTGAGTAATTCTGGAGCAGTGATCCCCTCTATATACACGTATTATATACTCTACTTTCTTTTAGTCTGTTTTTAAACTTGTTCTGAGTCGTGCGTGACTCAGGTCTTCTCTGTTTCTAGACTTGGTAAATAAACATTATTTTTTACAACGATGGATTTTTCGTATTCTTAGTAGCCTTAGACTGATTATTGTTAGTAGACGCCTGAGCGCATGGAATTTTGCCTCCTTCCTCCTTCCGAGGAGGAAGCTCCTTGTGCTTTTTCTTCTTTCCCTCCAGTTAGCACGTTAAATTTGAAATTTGCTTTAATTCAAAATGGCTATTTCATAAATTTTGTTTCTTGTATTGTCTTGAAATTTAGCTTCTTGAATTTTGAAAAAATTAAGTTGTGGATTTCAGGCCAAATTTTTTTTTTTTAGATTTAAAGAAAGATAAGAAAAAAAAATTATACAAAAGGACAATTTAAAGAATCGACAAAAGCCTTGTAGGACGGTAATTAATCTCACACGCCAAACATCATAACAAAATAAGAACTTAAAAAAGGACAAGATTTGTTAATAAGAGAGTACAGTCAAAGACCAAATATTTCGACTTAAAAAACGGAAGGCCCTATCAGCAGAAGGGAGGGGGGCTTAGTTTGAACCTACTTAGAAAAACATGAAAAATGCAAAATCAATAAGAGCTGTACAGGAACAACTTGAGAATTGAAATAAAACTCAGACATTTCAATTAATGTCAATTCAAGAAAATTTAGAAGGGGTAGGGGGGGGGCAAAGTTACTGTTCAACATCCAGAGGGGGAGTGAAAATTTGTTGTTTTTTCAATTTTTCTGTGAAAATACCAAGCCAGTGTCATGAGCGGCCATTTTTCAGGCGTGTAAGCCCATATTAAAGCAGTTGCATCGCGTGCATTTTACACTAAATGCCATGCCTTAGACTGAACCTTGTGTTGAGTGATTGAATTCAAAACTAAAGATGAATGGCATCTTCATTTTCCGTTCTTCATCAGCTTTATTGTTTTATCACGAATTGCAATTCACACTTCCAACTGTTTTTTAATGCTCAGAAAGCCACTGACATAACTGTTCTTCAGCTGGAGAAATCATCTACTACGAGCTGGGCATACTGGTATAGATCGGTGAACAAAGTACTGAATAAATACGACTGTGTTTTAGCCGTTCTATCAATCACCAAATCTTCTAGTGACGGGCAGCTTCAGACATTCAAATTTATGTTTATCCTCCCTCTAGCGAAAAAAAAAATTTGCCACGAAATCTGTTTGAGCAGCTACTTTGGGAAAAAGCAATCTTGCTGAAGTGGAACAATCAACTCAGACATTCATCTTTTGCTATCAATCACCAAATCTTCTAGTGACGGGCAGCTTCAGACATTCAAATTTATATTTATCCCCCCTCTAGCGAAAAAAAAAATTGCCACGAAATCTGTTTGAGCAGCTACTTTGGGAAAAAGCAATCTTGCTGAAGTGGAACAATCAACTCAGACATTCATCTTTTGCTATCAATCACCAAATCTTCTAGTGACGGGCAGCTTCAGACATTCAAATTTATATTTATCCCCCCTCTAGCGAAAAAAAAAATTGCCACGAAATCTGTTTGAGCAGCTACTTTGGGAAAAAGCAATCTTGCTGAAGTGGAACAATCAACTCAGACATTCATCTTTTGCTATCAATCACCAAATCTTCTAGTGACGGGCAGCTTCAGACATTCAAATTTATATTTATCCTCCCTCTAGCGAAAAAAAAATTTTTGCCACGAAATCTGTTTGAGCAGCTACTTTGGGAAAAAGCAATCTTGCTGAAGTGGAACAATCAACTCAGACATTCATCTTTTGCTATCAATCACCAAATCTTCTAGTGACGGGCAGCTTCAGACATTCAAATTTATATTTATCCCCCCTCTAGCGAAAAAAAAAAATTGCC
Source organism: Artemia franciscana (assembly GCF_032884065.1). NCBI lineage: Eukaryota > Metazoa > Arthropoda > Branchiopoda > Anostraca > Artemiidae > Artemia > Artemia franciscana. The sequence continues at coordinate 10,332,754 of NC_088873.1, read as the reverse complement.
ACGAAATCTGTTTGAGCAGCTACTTTGGGAAAAAGTAATCTTGCTGAAGTGGAACAATCAACTCAGACATTCATCTTTTGCTATCAATCACCAAATCTTCTAGTGACGGGCAGCTTCAGACATTCAAATTTATATTTATCCTCCCTCTAGCGAAAAAAAAATTTTTGCCACGAAATCTGTTTGAGCAGCTACTTTGGGAAAAGCAATCTTGCTGAAGTGGAACAATCAACTACAAACGCTTCCACAAGTGATTATTCTCTTGTGACAGATTGTGCTCTAAGTTTGAAAGCTGCTTCATGAAAGCTCTTCCACTGTTGGAGTCAGTCTCTGTGTTAGATGTTGATTCGCCGCGTTTTCTCAATCCTAGCCGACTAGCTAGTGTAGCAATGCATTACAAAGAAGCTTACATTGCCGCAACCCTGTTTGCTTCGCAAATCGGTTTTGTGAGAAGATATATGGACTCTTTAGCCTTTAGGCCAAAAGATTTCTAAGAGCTTCGCGATTGTCTGAAGGCAATGTCAATAGCATATTCCGAAATTTTGAAAATTATGAAAATCTTCATTATTCTGTCTACTACAGCGGCTAGTAATGAGAGATTCTTTTCTACAATAAGCCTGATTAAAACCTATTTAAGATCAAAAACAGGCAGCAAGAAAAATGAGACCTTGTCATTTCCCAGTGTTACAGTAAAACTGTAAATTACTTTCCAGCTTAAGTTCTCTCTATTCATTCAACACTTTAAATTGCTTCTTATTATTATAAGTCATGCCTGTGCTAACCATTATAAAGAAATATTGCTCTTAAACAACTGTGAGCCGACCACTTTAGGAGGCCCAGAGAGGTTGCTTAGTACCCCGCCCCTAGCTCAGAATGAAATGGTCGCCGCTTGTCACAAATTATTCTTTGTTTTGGATCATCTTTGAATGATTGTCGGACAGCTGTAAAACTAAAATAGGATTACAAAAAAAAATCTTCCAAGCAGCTTGGTGTTGACAAAAGCTAGATCATTTGATCATTCTGGAATTAGCTCAGCTATTCCAACAATCAAAACAAATAAAATAACTTGAATGTTGCCATGCGATTTTCGCGGGGAAGGGGACAAAGTCTAGGCTAGTCAGAGCAGAGCCTTGGTTTAGAGTAACCTAAAAGTTGTGTCCTTTGTTTTAGATCATCTTTGAGTGATTGTCAAGAAGCTGTAAAGCTAAAAAAAGATTACAAAAAAGCTATTTTGCGAGCTGCTCAGTGTTGTCAAAAGCTGTCACGTTTTGAAGAAGGAAACGAATGGTGTGACCGTGGGCTAACTCTGGATAGAACAGACGAGCAGTTAATTCAAATTAGAGCGCAATTAGCCAAAGAAAAGGTTGGTATAAACAACAACGAACCGCAAAATATAAGTGTCTCTTAGAAAAAACGCTTGAAATATTTTCAGAAAGAACCATCTTCTTTGATGAAAAGAATTTTAAATAAATTAACTAAATTAAAGTTTATCTAATTACCTAAGTATAATTGAAATCGTTTTGTTCCAGCTGTGCCTAATCAAGATTTCATCATCTTTCTTTTAATTTTCAAATTAATTTTGTTGCAATAGAAATCGATTAGTAATTTACATAGTTTTTAATTTGAATTAAATTATTAATTGAATTAATTTCAATCAAAATTGTTATATCACAGCTGTGCAAAATCGAGGTTTCATCTTCTTCTTTTAAGCTTCGTATTACTTCGTGTTCCAAAAATCAATTGTAATTTAACAAATTTTTCAATATTGGTTCCGTGTGGTTCCGTAAAAGTTCTAAATAGGTTAAAAAGTTCCAACGTTGATTTTTTAATTTTCCATACTTAGTAAAAACACGTGTCTCAATTTTAATATGATTGAATTTTCCGCAAGAATAATGTTGATGCGTCAATCAACATTGTTCTCATGTTCATGTTATCAGAGCATGGTGTCATGCCCTATTGGTACCATGTTAAGAAAGAAAGGGGGAGGATAAACTGTATTAGAAATTATTGGACCAAGAGTTAGAAGCAACGATTTCCTCTATTTGATCTCTCGCACTAACTTTGATGGTCCTTTTCAAATATATTCAATCCTCTCCATCAGAGGAGTTATCGACAATTTGACGACAACGACAATTGAAGAAAGGTTTGAGTGGTAAATGAAATGTTTGCAAATAAATCAATTCTTCGAAATATTTTCTTAATATCCTCGCTGTTTTTTTAAACGCTCTTCACTTCATGGCCTTCTTGGTTCACAAATGTATATACTATTTTGAAGAAGATGATTATAACATAGCATTTATTAGAGATAGGAAATTTTTTTATTTAATTTATAGCCGTTTTTTAAATAATACGGGGAAATCCGGCTCCCCCTCTATGGGAAGTTCCTTTCCCCATGAACATTTTTTTCATGGAAAGATCCTCCCACGTAACCCTCCCCCTCCACCAGAAAAATCCTCCCTGAAAAAGTCTATATACTTCCCAATAACCAATACTATATAATGCAATGGGCAAAGTTCATAACTTGCAGCCCTTTACCCGGATACTGTGGGGCGCTAAGTCATCCTCAAAGACATAGTTATTAGACTTTTTGACTATACTGCAAAAAATGGCTATCTAAAAATTTTGATCGGGTGACTTTGGGGAAAACACGAGCGTAGGAGGGGGCTAGCTGTCCTTCAATGTTTTTGGTCACTTAAAAGGGCACTAGAACTTTTGATTTCCTATCAAATGAGTCCTCTTCCGAGCTTCTGTGATCACTGGTTCGATATGATCACCCCTGAAAAAAACAACAAAAACAATCAAACAAAAAACACGCATCTGTGATCTTTATTCTGGCAAAAAATGCAAAATTCCACAAGATCACTTGAGGTTTTGGGGATGTTTCCCCCCTTTTTTCAAAAAATTTGAAAATTTTCTCAGGCTTGCAACTTTTGATGGGTGCCATTAAATTTGGTGAATCTTACATATTTGGTATAAGCATCAAAACTCGATTCTTTTGATATATCTATTGTTATCAAGACTCTGTCTCCTAGAATTTCGGTTACTATTGAGCCACATCGCTCCTTATTTAAAGTTCGTTACCACGAAATGTTTGATCTAAGAATATAAATTTGCTTTTACCTGATATGATTCCTTGAAATCATTTTGCGAGCCTAAGCGTCGGCTGACGGTCTCAAAGACAAAGGATCCATTAGTTAATTTTTCAAGGGGACTAGGTATCATCAAAAGCTGCCGAGAATGTATGATTTGATTGGGAAGTTTGACTGAAAAGACCGTGAAACTTACTTCTCTTTTGTAGACGATCTTTCCAATCAAAGTGAGTAGCACCACAGAGAATTCTTTTAGCGACCCATTTGCTCAAATTATAATTCTTTTGATCTGATTTTTAGCCTTTTTTTTCAACAGATATGCCAGAACATTTTAGGGACTGCCCTTTCCTGAACTTTAAACAAAAAGAAACAAAATTTACACTTTATAATGTAAGTTCATTACAACTAAATATATCTTTGTCTGGCACAAAACGGGGGTAGTTAAATAGTTTTTTCAATGATTACCGGGAAAGTAGATGTCGGCTTTTAGTTTTGTATTGTTGATTCGAGTGTCTTATCCATGCTCTACAAGCTAAGACAAGATCGCCCACCCAGTTCTATGTAGTTCGGCCACACAAACTAAAAACTTTATGATGGAGATGATAATTTTTGAAGATATTGTATGACCTTAATGTCAAATTTGTCCGTAATACCAATTTTTAGTTGAAACTGACGGTGATCTTTAAGAGGAGAAGGACATTTTGTTTTGTAATCGGATATATAAGGGTTGAAAGGTCCTAAATATAAAAGTATAAAGTATAGAAATTGTGTAAATAAAAAGTATAACATACAAAGAGTATAATAGTACATGAGAAATATGTAATAAATAAATTATAATATAAAATATAAAAGGTATGCAAAATACAAAAATATATAAAATATAAAACAAATATGTAATATAAAGATGGAAAAACGTACTAAAGGAAATGTTTATATTCAGCCAAGTTTCAACAAAGCATCTACTATAATATTGCCAAGAATTACCAGAGTAATAATAAATGCATAGATTTGTTTGCCTATAAAGGTTTGTATCCAACCAAGCTTTAACAAAGCCTCTACCATAATATTGCCAAGAATTACCAGATTAACTATAAATGCCTAGACATCACATTACCGATCTATTGGTGCTGTCGTGATCTGACCCAGGGAGTAATTGTTAAATCTTTTGAAACCTTACTCTATAGTGAAAAATGAAAACTGGCTCTTTGACTCTTTTTGCTCATCATTTTTCAGACGACTCTTATTATCCACAAAATTGACAAAAGAGACACAAACAACAAAGAGACAAAAAGAGACACAAAATTGGCAAAATTGACTCTGCAATGAGAACACTGTGCAAGATATAGAGACAAGCTTGTTTTTTATTTGAGAACACTGTGCAAGATATAGAGACAAACTTGTTTTTTATTTGAGAACACTGTGCAAGATATAGAGATAAACTTGTTTTTTATTTGAGAACACTGTGCAAGATATAGAGACAAACTTGTTTTTTATTTGAAAACACTGTGCAAGATATAGAGACAAACTTGTTTTTTATTTGAAAACACTGTGCAAGATATAGAGACAAACTTGTTTTTTATTTGAAAACACTGTGCAAGATATAGAGACAAACTTGTTTTTTATTTGAAAACACTGTGCAAGATATAGAGACAAACTTGTTTTTTATTTGAAAACACTGTGCAAGATATAGAGACAAACTTGTTTTTTATTTGAAAACACTGTGCAAGATATAGAGACAAACTTGTTTTTTATTTGAAAACACTGTGCAAGATATAGAGACAAACTTGTTTTTTATTTGAAAACACTGTGCAAGATATAGAGACAAACTTGTTTTTTATTTGAAAACACTGTGCAAGATATAGAGACAAACTTGTTTTTTATTTGAAAACACTGTGCAAGATATAGAGACAAACTTGTTTTTTATTTGAAAACACTGTGCAAGATATAGAGACAAACTTGTTTTTTATTTGAAAACACTGTGCAAGATATAGAGACAAACTTGTTTTTTATTTGAAAACACTGTGCAAGATATAGAGACAAACTTGTTTTTTATTTGAAAACACTGTGCAAGATATAGAGACAAACTTGTTTTTTATTTGAAAACACTGTGCAAGATATAGAGACAAACTTGTTTTTTATTTGAAAACACTGTGCAAGATATAGAGACAAACTTGTTTTTTATTTGAAAACACTGTGCAAGATATAGAGACAAACTTGTTTTTTATTTGAAAACACTGTGCAAGATATAGAGACAAACTTGTTTTTTATTTGAAAACACTGTGCAAGATATAGAGACAAACTTGTTTTTTATTTGAAAACACTGTGCAAGATATAGAGACAAACTTGTTTTTTATTTGAAAACACTGTGCAAGATATAGAGACAAACTTGTTTTTTATTTGAAAACACTGTGCAAGATATAGAGACAAACTTGTTTTTTATTTGAAAACACTGTGCAAGATATAGAGACAAACTTGTTTTTTATTTGAAAACACTGTGCAAGATATAGAGACAAACTTGTTTTTTATTTGAAAACACTGTGCAAGATATAGAGACAAACTTGTTTTTTATTTGAAAACACTGTGCAAGATATAGAGACAAACTTGTTTTTTATTTGAAAACACTGTGCAAGATATAGAGACAAACTTGTTTTTTATTTGAAAACACTGTGCAAGATATAGAGACAAACTTGTTTTTTATTTGAAAGCACTGTGCAAGATATAGAGACAAACTTGTTTTTTATTTGAAAACACTGTGCAAGATATAGAGACAAACTTGTTTTTTATTTGAAAACACTGTGCAAGATATAGAGACAAACTTGTTTTTTATTTGAAAACACTGTGCAAGATATAGAGACAAACTTGTTTTTTATTTGAAAACACTGTGCAAGATATAGAGACAAACTTGTTTTTTATTTGAAAACACTGTGCAAGATATAGAGACAAACTTGTTTTTTATTTGAAAACACTGTGCAAGATATAGAGACAAACTTGTTTTTTATTTGAAAACACTGTGCAAGATATAGAGACAAACTTGTTTTTTATTTGAAAACACTGTGCAAGATATAGAGACAAACTTGTTTTTTATTTGAAAACACTGTGCAAGATATAGAGACAAACTTGTTTTTTATTTGAAAACACTGTGCAAGATATAGAGACAAACTTGTTTTTTATTTGAAAACACTGTGCAAGATATAGAGACAAACTTGTTTTTTATTTGAAAACACTGTGCAAGATATAGAGACAAACTTGTTTTTTATTTGAAAACACTGTGCAAGATATAGAGACAAACTTGTTTTTTATTTGAAAACACTGTGCAAGATATAGAGACAAACTTGTTTTTTATTTGAAAACACTGTGCAAGATATAGAGACAAACTTGTTTTTTATTTGAGAACACTGTGCAAGATATAGAGACAAGCTTGTTTTTTATTTGTGCGTAGGCTCTCGTAGCTTGGTGAGTGAGTTGCCAGTCTAGTTAGATGGTGGTGATCAGTTTTGCTTAAACGGACGGAAAGTTTCTTTATGGTAGATTTTCTGCCATTAAATTTGCTTTTTATGCAGATTTGCTTCCATAAAATTTGCTCTATATGCATATTTGATGCCATAAAATTTGCTTTTTATGCAGATTTACCTCCATAAAATTTGCCATACATACTGATTTACTTCCATTTGCTGTATATGCAGATTTGTCGCCATAAAATTTACTGTGTATGCAGATTTGCTGCCATAAAATTTGCTTCATGTACAGAATTGCTGTACATGCAGATTTTGCTTCCATAAAACTTTGCTACATGCAGATTTGCCTCCATAAAATTTGCCGTACATACTGATTTACTTCATTTGCTGTATATGCAGATTTGTCTCCATAAAATTTACTGTGTATGTAGATTTACTACTACTACTACTACTAATAACTCACTGCAGCACCAAGCCGCCTGAGGCCAACACAGCTACGCACGCTCCTCCTCCAACCTAATCTATTTAAAGCCTCCCTCTTTACACCCTCCCAGGAAGTTCCCATTTCCTTTAAATCCTTATTTATGACATCCTCCCAACCCAGACAAGGACGACCTGCTTTCCGTGTAGCCCCAGACGGTTGGCCAAAAAGGACAATCTTCGGTAATCTGTCATCCTTCATCCGTAGAACGTGGCCTAGCCATCTCAACCTTTCTTTCATTATAGCCCCAGAAAGCGGGATTGAACCACACTTTTCGTACAACCTACTGTTTGAAATACGGTCAGTCAGCCGGGTACCCAGAACAATCCGTAGGCAATTTCTCTGGAAAACATCTAGTAAATTTTCATCTGCTTTTCGGAGTGTCCATGCTTCAGAGCCATATTTGACCACTGTCATCACTGTAGCTTCCAATATTCTAATCTTGGTTTGTAGGCTTATCTTTCTATTCTTCCAAACTTTTTTTAACTGTGAAAAAACACCCTGAGCTTTAGCTATTCTACTTTTAACATCTTCACTGCTCCCACCATCTTTACTAATAATACTACCAAGGTAACTGAAGCTCCCAACCTGATCAATCTTTTCGTTACCTAAGGTCACCTGTTCATCTTCACTTATTCCTAACCTTAGTGACTTAGTCTTCTTAACAATAATTTTCAAGCCTATTTTAGCACCCTGAACTCGTAAAACCTCTAAAAATTCATTCATTTTGCTCACACTTTCATCTAATATGCTTAAATCATCAGCATAATCTAAGTCCAGGAGCGTTCTGCAGATTTGCTGCCATAAAATTTGCTTAATGTACAGAATTGCTGTACATGTAGATTTTGCTTCTATAAAACTTCGCTACATGCAGATTTGCCTCCATAAAATTTGCCGTACATACTGATTTACTTCCATTTGCTGTATATGCAGATTTGTCTCCATAAAATTTACTGTGTATGCAGATTTGCTGCCATAAAATTTGCTTCATGTACAGAATTGCTGTACACTCATTTTTTTTTTTTTCAAATAAGTTGCCGGTCATCGGTCACCCTCGCTTGCACACTGTTTTTGTTTTGTTTTTCGGATTGATATTTGCCGAGTGTCCGTTGTTTTGTGGGTGGGTTCCCGTCTAGTGGTGAGTCGTGGATTTATTTATATTTATTTTATGCATTTGTTTTTGTTTCTTTTTTCTGTCAAATAGGTGTGCTATATTGTTATACCGGGTCTTTGTCAATCGACCTTGTGTCTCCGGCTTGACCCTTTTTTTTTTATATTGTGTGTGTTGTACAGAAGTTTAAATAAAATCTTGAATCTTGTAGATTTTGCTTCCATAAAACTTCGCTACATGCAGATTTGCCGTACATTCTGATTTACTTCCATATGCTGTATATACAGATTTGTCTCCATAAAATTTACTGAGTATGCAGATTTGCTGCCATAAAATTTGCTTCATGTACAGAATTGCTGTACATGTAGATTTTGCTTCCATAAAACTTTGCTACATGCAGATTTGTCTCCATAAAATTTGCCGTACATACTGATTTACTTCCATTTGCTGTATATGCAGATTTGTCTCCATAAAATTTACTGTGTATCCAGATTTGCTGCCATAAAATTTGCTTAATATACATAATTGCTGTACATGCAGATTTTGCTTCCATATAACTTGCCCTACATTCAGATTTGCTACGTTAAAATTTGCTGTATACGCTTAATTACTGCCATAGATTTGTTGCCATAAAGCTTGCTGTATATGCAGATTTACTGTATATCTGCTCTGATTATTGGATATAAAAAAAATTCGATTCTTTATTTTAGTCTATCAAAGACCGGGATAGAAGGAAAGCTGATATCGCAGAAAGGAAACTACAAGCATCGCACAAGACAATTTTGGCTGCAATAAAAAATCGTGGGATACAAGTTCATGGTGATTTAAGTATGGAGAGTCTTGAGCCGTGTCATCCAGCTGCTATCAACAAAGGTGTACACTTGGAAGGAGAGACTCTAGTTTGGCCCGTTTTATTTATGTATCCAGAATATGGGGAAACTGACTTTATTGCAGAGTTTCATGAAAATACCACGTAAGTTTCTCTCTTCTGTATGATCCTTGAATAAAGAAATACACTGGGAATTAGAGAAAAATGGGCTTTATACCAATCCCTAATATGTGTGCAAAAATGATATTGGGTTTTATTTTATCTGTAAAACACTTGAAGATTTGAGAGTCGGCATTTTTGGGTATATGGCTTTCACCTGGCTTGTCAAGTAGGAATGCCAAGTAATACAGTAAGCTCCATCTTATGAGTTCACTATTACTCATAAGCCAAGGTTGATCATATGAGGTTTCTGATATGTGACTACTGAGTTTATTCATGAGGTTTGTTCATATGAGGTTTCTGATATGTGACTACTGAGTTTATTCATGAGGTTTGTTCATATGAGGTTTCTGATATGTGACTACTGAGTTTATTCGTGAGTTGTATATGGCTATGGTTATTTTGAGGTACTATGTAGGTTGATTTTTCGGGCATAATTCTCAGATTCATTTTCAAGCGAGATTGAATTGATTTTCAGGATAGAGTTTAAGGTGAGCGACCGAATTTTAAAGAGCCCAGACAGTCAGTTTTATTTAATAATTAATCGATAAAAAGGTTTGCAAGCGGAATCCGTTTGATTAATCCACATACCTTATGTGGGAGTGTCACTATAGAAAAAATAATGAAAAATGAAATTTGCTCAGAAAATATACTGGAAATATAATAAAGAGAGAGAAGAAAATACAGTGGGAATTTTTGGTCTAACGTTTAGATACGTGAATGAAAATATGAACTATTCGACGCATGAGATACTGAGGGATTTAAAATATAGTAGCTATGGGTATTTTTTTTTACATATAATCTGCTCATTTATTTCTGTAACATTATCACAAGCTCTAAAAGAACCAAATTCCACGTACTATGTTAAGCAAAAAAAGAAGAATCTTAAAAACTGATTGAATACGAAATTTGTCAACACGAAATAACCATTATGAAACTTCAAAGAAATTCATAAAAATATTGTATGCAAAAATAAGCTTAAAATTAACTTAATAAAATAACTTTATTTTATTAATCTAAATAATAAAATAAATGATAAAAAAATGGACTTAGAGAAGATTCGCCTGTTTAAATTTGTTATTATATAGGAGAAAATGTTCTTCTACATGTTTCTATTGAAGATTTTATTAGAATGGAAAAGGTTTTTTTTTTGTTGAATCAGAACGAAGATGGTGAAATCTAAGAGAGGAAAAAGTTACTAAGGAAAAGCGAGTTTCTCTGGGTTTAAAGAGAGCCTTATTGACGAAACATAGCAATTTTTTATCCTTTCTGCAATAGTAACCAGATTGGCTTTGCGAAGAAGGGAGGTGTAATGGACTTCACCTTACTAAAGTTATTTCTTAGACATTCGTTTTGGACTATCTCTACTATGTCCGACGATTCCTTGGAGATAAAGAAACCCACTTAAAAACAATAGGGAAATTTTCTCAAGACAGTGTAAATCAATTCAGTGAATATTTTGTCCTATGTCCAAGGGCCATTTTCAGCACAACAACAAACACACACACATATATATATATATATATATATATATATATATATATATATATATATATATATATATATATATATATATATATATATATATATATATATATATATATATATATATGTATATATAAAAAACTTGCATTAAAATACAAACTTTAAAATTAAAAATGCTTTTAAAAACTTTTAAAAGAGCACTAGCATCATTACTTCAATGAAGTTCATCCAGGACTGATAAATAAGGTGATAAGAGATGATAAGATTCGTCCAAACGGAGTGAAATAATTAAATACAAGCTTTCCAAGCTAATCTTGCTTTTTTAGCAGCCAGTCTTAAAGGCATTTTTGTAACAGATTCTCTACTATTGTCTACTGGTTTAGTAAAATATTTTGTTAGATCATTTATACCGTTTACCTAAAGCAGAATCAAAGGAGTTATTAGAATTATTAGAAATTAATGCTTTGCCTATGTCTTCTTTATGCTTGTGCAGGCGTTTTTCTAGATTATGACGAGTTCTGCCGACATAGTAAATGCCACAGTCATATGGTTTTGATGAACTCCTCTTTTGCGAGTAACTGGGGTTTTATCTTTACCAGAGTTTAATAAATTTTTTGATCTTAATATTATTAGTGAATGCTATATACTGATAATTTTTTGTGCAAACATTTTTTAATTTTGTTGTGATTTTTGGGATGTACGGAAGATAGATTATATTTTAAGGCTTATCAGGAGCCTCACATTGTGAAACGTCTTTGATTTTACGGGAATGTCTTTTTAGTCTGTGGCTAATTGTATTATTGACAAAAAGAATGAGATATCTGTTACCAAAAAGAATATCTCCGATAAAATTTATTTTTGCTTTAATGTACGAATCGGAGCAAATGTTCAGGGCACGATCAAGCAGAGAAGCTACATCTGCTCTTTTAACTTGTGGGGGGGCGGATTTGATTTTAAGTGAAGATATCTGTTGTTTTGTGTTTGTTTTCTATAGATATTAAAATCCTGCTTATCAGTACTACGAATAATTAACATATCTAGAAATGGTAATTTATTTTCAATTTCAATTTCTAGGGTAAACTGCAAATTTCTATCATAAGCATTAAGATTATCTAAAAGTTCAGTTTCCCCTTAGTTCCAAAGAGAAATTACATCATCCATGTAGCCACCACAATAGAAATATTTTAAAGAATATGAATTTAAATCGCAATTTTGAAGATTCTCAGCATAAATATTTGCCAATAGCCCGGATAAAGGTGCTCCCATTGGTAGCCCTTTTATTTGCTGATAAAATGAATCACGGAACTGAAAATACAATGAAAACCTCTTAAAATTTTAACTAGGTTCATTAAAATTTCGAAGTTAATTCCTGCCACTGAATCTATGATTAAATGTTAATTTTCTTCTATTTTGTTTTTTAATATTTGCTCGGAAATAGCCACATCTATATTCGTATACATGAAAACAACATCAAAACTACTAACTATTGTGTTTTCTGATAAACACAATAGTTGCCGGTCATCGGTCACCCTCCTTGCACACTGTTTTCATTTTGTTTTCCCGATTGATATCTGCCGAGTTTCAGTTTTTTTGTGGGTGGGTTCCTTTTTAGTGGTGAGTCGCAGATTTATTTATATTTATTTTATGCATTTGTTTTTGTTTCTTTTTTTTGTCAAATAGGTGTGCTATATTGTTATACCGGGTCTTTGTCAATCGACCTTGTGTCTCCGGCTTGACCCTTTTTTTTATATTGTGTGTGTTGTACAGAAGTTTAAATAAAATCTTTAAATAAAATCTTGAATCTTGTAGATTTTGCTTCCATAAAACTTCGCTACATGCAGATTTGCCTCCATAAAATTTGCCGTACATTCTGATTTACTTCCATATGCTGTATATACAGATTTGTCTTCATAAAATTTACTGAGTATGCAGATTTGCTGCCATAAAATTTGCTTCGTGTACAGAATTGCTGTACATGTAGATTTTGCTTCCATAAAACTTTGCTACATGCAGATTTGTCTCCATAAAATTTGCCGTACATACTGATTTACTTCCATTTGCATTATTATGAAAGGAAAGAATATGCTGATACTGTTGGTTAAAATACGAAGGTTACAGCTACGTTATATGACAAAAAGTAATTGGATCCAAGTGAGGAAAATAATTTCATAAAGATAATGCATTTCAAGCCAAAAGTACGGCAGATTAATTAAAATGCACCAAGACTTACGCCTGGCGGGATGATTCAAAATCAGTCATCCCGCCAGTTACCATCAAAATAAGCCATCTTTTGTTCCTAAGTTTTTCAACTAAATTTGTCGAATTTCTAATATCGGAATTTTGGAATACAGTAAAGGCTTGAAAGCTGTGCAAAGCCATTTTCCAATATTGGAAGCGAGGGCTTTGATAAATGCCACGATAGGTCTGAAGACAATACCTTGTTTATGTAGTTTTGGTAAACCGTGAAATTTTGGGCAGAAGTTACCACAGGGGAAAAATCTATTGTATAATTGTGGGGTGATTCTACCATTCTGTTTTAGCTGCTTTAATTCATTCATAACATTATTAGCAAACTGATTAGTTCATATTTATCGTTGAACTGATAGTTCAACAATAACTCACGGATCGTGAGTTATCAGTTTACATGTAGTTTTGTCATTTAAATGTGAATACTTTTTGTTGTCATAATATGTCGCATCCATGACAACAAGTGAATTTTTGTCTGCTTTGGCTATTATAATAGACAGGTCTTTGCGGAGATTAGATAATATTTGCATGTCGTGCAAATTATCTGGTGTAAAATTGGTAGGAGAGTTACCTTTTTTTGGCTGTTATAAAGGTTATTTATAAGACAAGATCTAAATTCATCTGGTTTAGAAATAGATGTGTCGTATTTATGCAAAGCAGACTCTAGAGAGGAAATTATATATACCACAGGAACTTGTTTCGGTAGAAAGAAGAATTTTGGATACTTTTTTTTCTTTTTTTTTTCGATTTTCTGGGGTTCAAACGTTCTAGAAATGAGGTGAACAATAGCGGGTCCTGGAGTGAATCTTGGAGAATAAATACGGTTCCTTATTGAAGATTCATCCTTAGAGCTTTCCAATTTCTAATAAAGTCGTTCCTTTGAAAAGATACTTTCCATTCTATCGGAAGGATGGATAGAACTTAACAGGACAATGAACATTCTGACATCTGACGATGAGAACATTCTGACATCCAGAAATACAAAACAAAAGGTGATAAAAAAAAATGCAAAACGTATTTTGTTGTTGTATTTTTCAATTTCCTACTGCTATATCCTTTATTTTTTTTACTGGATATATATGTAAATATTATTTTATGTTGATGCTGTTTCATTACATATATTATCTTTTTAATGGTTGACTTCAATATTTACAGCTTTATGTGACGCAAAATATAAATTCCATTGCCATTGCTCATCAAGATCTTATTTTATATGCAGGGTTGTATATAAATAAACACACATTGACGGCCGAATATTTTACAAATGTTTTTTCGTTTTTTCGAAAAAAATTCTATTATTTCTAGCTTGATATCACGAAATGTAAATCTCTAATTTGCTTTACATATTTTTATCTTTCCTGTATTATAATCTTAGGATTTTTGGAAAGAATACTTTTGAATAAAAATTACTCCAAGTACTGATAAGCTGGATTTTACTATATATAGAAAACCAAGACAAAACAGAAGATATCTTTATTTTGAATCAAACAATTCCCCCCCCCCCCACACGGTAAAAGAGCAGTTGTAACGTCTCTCATTGATTGAACATTTGCTCGGATTTGCACATAAAAGCAAAAATAGGTTTTATCAGAGATATTCTTTTTGGTAACTGATACACCATTCTTTTTGTCAATACTACAATTTGCCATGGATTAAAAAGACGTTCCTGTAAAACCAAAGATATTTCACAATGTAAGACTTTTGATAAGCCCTTAAATATAATATATCATCTGTACATCCCAAAAATCAGAACAAAATAAAAAATGTTTACACGAAAAATAATCTGTGTGTAATTTCACTCATGATTCAAAAATCACAAATTTATTAAACTCTGGTAAAAATAAAACCCCAATAACTCGCCAATGAGGGGTTTATAAAATGCGATGTGACTGTGGCAATTACTATGTTGGCAGAAGTCATCAGAATATAGAACAAGAGCTAAGAGCTCATATGGCACTTGTGACGAGGTCGGCAGAGCCAAGAGCTCATATGGCATATGCAAAATTCTAAGAATCGATAGAATGATTTACAAGGAAAATCAGAGGCTTAATGCCGGTCGAGATTTAAAATAAGAGCTCTGAGACACGAGGTCCTTCTAAATATCAAAATTCATTAAGATCCGATGACCCACTCGTAAGTTAGAAATACTTTTTCTAATTTTTCCTCTCCCTTCAGCCCCTCACATGGTCGAATTGGGGAAAACGACTTTATTAAGTCAATTTGTGCAGGTCCCTGACACGCTTACCAATTTTCATCGTCCTAAAACGTCCTGAAGCACCAAACTCACCAAAGCACTGGACCACCCCCTAATTAACCCAAAGAGAGCGGATCCTGTCTGGTTACGTCAGTCACCTATCTATGTCATTTGCTTATTCTACCCACCAAGTTTCATCCCGATCTCTCTACTCTAAGCGTTTTCTAAGATTTCCGGTTTCTCCCTCCATATCCCCCCAATGTCACCAGATCTGGTTGGGATTTGAAATAAGAGCTCTGAGACATGAGTTCCTTTTAAATATCAAATTTCATTAAGATCCGGTCACCCTTTCTTAAGTTAAAAATATCTCAAGTTTTCTAAAAAATTTTAATTACCCCCCCCCCCCCCCCCGAACTCCTCCAAAGAGAGCGGATCCGTTCTAATTATGTCAATCACGAATCTAGAACTTGTGCTCATTCTTCCCATCAAGCTTCATCCCGATCTCTCCACTCTAAGCGGTTTCCAAGATTTCTGTTTCCTCCCTCCAACCCCCTATGTCTCCGGATCCGATTCTAATTGAAAATGGACCATCTGAGACATAAGATCTTTCTATATATTAAGTTTCATTGAGATCTGATCACCCATTCGTAAGATAAAGATACCTCAATTTTCACGTTTTCCAAGCTTTCCAGTTCCTCCTCCATCTGTCCCAATCTCACCGGATCTGGTCGGGATTTAAAAATAGTGTTCTGAAGCACAATATTCACCTAAATATTCACTGAAATGGTTTCCACTATCTTGATAAAATTTACCTTTGGTTTTTAATTGTGTTTGTTTGTTATGGAAAGGCAGTGTAGTCTTCGTCGCTATTCCTTGGAGATGCCAGACAGGAGGTAAGTACTCAAGGAATAGGTGTATAAATGAGAAGAAAATTCCGAAACAGTGTTATTTAGGACATTTAAACGTATTAAGGAGGGAGAATGGGGTATCTTCAAGTTAGGAGGAAATTTAATTAAAAAAAAGAATTTGTTTAGCTTCTTTGTTTCTCTTCCCCTTCGTCTTCTATTTTTTGCTTTTTTTTAGGTTTTTTTTTGTTCAGGAATGATTAGAGTCTATTTAATTTATTCAGTTTATTTATTGTTTTCCCCACTACGCCGCAAGAAGTGACTCTTGCTCGTTCCGAGTCTAGAAGTTCATGTCATACCACATACAGCTATTCAATTTAACTTTTTCATCTGTTGATTTTTTTGACGAGTTTTGTTCTAATTAAATAAAAAAAAGTTAAGTTTTTTTAACTGAAAGTAAGGAGCAACATTAAAACTTAAAACGAACAAAAATTACTCCGTATATGAAAGGGAATGTTCCTCCCTCAACGTCCCGCTCTTTACGCTAAAGTTTGACTCTTTCTTTCAATTCTACTTTATAAAACAGTAAATAACTTTAGCGTAAAGAGTGGGACGTTGAGGGAGGAACAGCCCTTTTCATACACGGAGTAATTTCTGTTCGTTTTAAGTTTTTAATGTCGCTCCTTACTTTCAGTTAAAAAACTTGATTTTATGGCACTGTCGGTTTGTCTGTCGGTCCCGGTTTTGCTTCTTTAGGCACTTCCAGGTAAGCTAGGACGATTAAATTTGGCAGGCGTATCAGTGACCGGACAAGATTAAATTAGAAATGGTCATTTTCCCGATTTAACTATCCGGGGGGAGGGAGTGGGGGCCGATTAATTACGAAAAAATAGAAAAAATAGAGTATTTTTAACTTACGAACGGTTGATCAGATCTTAATGAAATTTGATGTTTGGATGGATATCGTGTCTCAAAGCTCTTATTTTAAATCTAGACCGGATCTGGTGACGTTGAGGGGGAGTTGGGAGAGGGAAACCTAAAATCTTGGAAAACACTTAGAGCGGAGGGATCGGGCTGAAACTTGTGGGAAAAATAAGCACAAGTCCTAGATACATGATTGACATAACCGGAACAGATCCGCTCTCTTTGGGGTAGCTCTCTTTCGGTATTTTTAACTTACGAACGGGTCATCGGATCTCAATGAAATTTGATATTTAGAAGGATATCCTGTCTCAAAGCTCTTATTTCAAATCCCGACCGGATCTGGTAACATTGGGGGGAGTTCGGGGGGGGGGGCTAAAATCATGAAAAACACTTAGAGTGGAGGGATCGGGATGAAACTTGGTGGGAGAAATAAGCAGAAGTCTTAGATACGTGATTGACATAATTTGAATGGATCCGCTCTATTTGGGGGAATTTGGGGGGGAGGGGTAATTCTGAAAAATTAGAAAAAATGACGTATTTTTAACTTACGAAAGAGCATGAAACTTCATATTTAGAAGGACCTTGTAACTCAGATCTCTTATTTTAAATCTCAACTGGATCCAGCATCATTGGGGGGGGGGCAGTTGAGGAGGGGACCGGAAATCTTAGAAAATACTTAAAGCGGAGGGATCAGGATGAAATTGAATGAGAAGAATAAAAACAAATCTAAGATACGTGACTGACATAACCGGACCGCTCTCATTGGTGGAGTTGGGGGGGGGGGGGTAATTCGGAAAGAAGACGTATTTGTAACTCACGAACTGGTGATCAGATCTTAATGAAATTGATATTTAAAAGGATCTTGTGCTTTAAAGCTCTTATTTTAAATTCCGACCAGATCCTGTGATATTGGGGGGAGTTGGAGGGGGAAACCGGAATTCTTGGAAAACGTGAAAATTGGGGTATTTTTATCTTACGAATAGGTGATCAGATCTTAATGAAACTTGATATATAGAAGGATCTTTTGTCTCAGATGCTCCATTTTCGACTCGACTCGGATCCGGGGACAGAGGGGGCTGGAGGAGGGAAACAGAAATCTTGGAAAATGCTTAGAGTGAAGAGATCGGGATGAAATTTGATGGGAAGAATAAGCACAAGTTCTAGATACGTGATTGACATAATTGGAACGGATCCGTTCTCTTTGGAGAAGCTGGGGGGTGTTAATTTGAAAAAATTAGAAAAATTGAGGTATTTTTAACTTAAGAACGGGTGACTGGATCTTAATGAAATTTGATATTTAGAAGGAATTCATGTCTTAGAGATCTTATTTCAAATCCCGACCTGATCTGTTGACATTGGGGGGAGCTGCAGGGAACATCGGAAATCTTGGAAAACGCTTAGAGTGGAGAAATCTGGATGAAGCTTGGTAGATAGAATAAGCAAATGTCGTAGATACGTGATTGACGTAACCATACTGGATTTGCTCTCTTTGGGGGAGTTGGGGGAGGGGTTCAGTGCTTTGGCGAGTTCGGTGCTTCGGGACGTGCTAGGACGATGAAAATTGGTAGGCGTGCCAGGGAGCTGCACAAATTGACTTGATAAAGTCGTTTTACCAGATTCGACCACCTGGGGGGCTAAAGGGAGAGGAAAAATTAGAAAAAATGAGGTATTTATAACTTACGAGTGGGTGATCAGATCTTAATGAATGTTAATATTTAGAAGAACATCGAAACTCAGAGCTCTTATTTTAAATCCCGACCGGCATTAAGCCTCTGATTTTCCTTTTATATCAATCTATTGATCCTTAGAATTTTGTTAGAGCTCATACCATATGAGCTTTTTCCTCTTAGCTCTTCTGGCCTCGTCACAAGCGCCATATGAGCTCTTAGCTCTTGTTTTTATTTTATTTCTGAACGTTTTTGAATTAATGTATGTTGTTATTTTGGCTCTCCGCAAATGAATAATTAAAACGAAATTTGCGTATTAATTTTTTTTTTTGCTAAATGGCTTTCTCTTAGTTTTGATTAGATGATTTTGAGAAAAAGGGTGGGAGAGGAGGCCTAGTTGCCCACCAATTTTTCGTTTACTTAAAAAGGCAACTAGAATTTTTAATTTTTAACGAACGTTAGTAAAAAATACACATAACTTACAAATTAACTTACGTAACGAACTTCTATATTCGTATGTTTTTATTATGTATATGAGGGGGTTTGCCCCCTCGTTAATACCTTACTCTTTACACTAAAGCTTAATTTTTTTCCCAATTCTTTTAAGATTGACCCCTGAATCACAAAGGCTGTAGAATAAACAGTTGATATTACTAAAAATGCTTTAGCGTAAAGAGCGAGCCATTTAGGAAGAGATGGAACCCCGATATGCGTAATATTCTCTGTTCGTTTTAAGTTTTAATGCTGGTCCTTACTTTCAGTTGAAAAAACTTTTTCATATTTATTTTTTTCATTGTTTTTTTTTTAAATAATACTTAAAAATCCTGCGCCCCTTCATGGAATTTCCTCCAAGGGAAGATCCTCCAACGTAGCTTCCTCCCCTCAACCCCCCCCCAACCAAAAATCATCCTGAAAAGGTCTGTACACATCAAAATAATCATTCATTATCATATGTAAACGCTGGTCAAAGTTTGTAACTTGTAGTCCCTCCCTTGGGGACTGTGGGGGAGTAAGTGAGCCCCAAAGACATAGTTATTACGTTTTCCGACTATGCTGAACAAAATGGCTATCTTAAAATTTTGATCCGTTGACTTTGGAAAAAAATGAGCGGGGGAGGGGGACTAGTGCCTTCCAATTTTTTTGTCACTTAAAAAGGGCACTAGAACTTTTAATTGCTGTTAGAATGAGCCCTCTCGCGACATTCTAGGACCACTTGATCGATACGATCACCCCTGGGAAAAAAACAATAAACAAACAAACAAATAAACATGCACCCGCAAAAAATACCAAGTTCCACATTTTTGTAGATAAGAGCTTGAAACTTCTACTTTTAGGGGGTGTTTCCCCCTATTATCCAATACAAGGCAAATTTCCAAGCTCGTAACTTTTGATGAGTAAGACTGAATTTGATGAAACTTATATATTTAAAATCAGAATAAAAATCCGATTCTTTTGATATATCTATTTGTATCAAACTTCCGTTTTTAAGAATTTTATTTACTATTGAACCGGGTCGCTCCTTACTAGTTCGTTACCACGAACTGTTTGATCATTATAATTTTTATTTCGTTTTGATTTATTTTTTTCAATGAAACATACGTATTCCCCCTCCTTTTTTTAATTGTAAATATATCTCATTTTAAGGTATCGTTTGTAAGGTAAATACATTTCAAAGTACTTCAGTATTAGTAACCAGTATTTCAGGGGCTATCAAGCATGTGAACGAAGGGAAAGCTTTACTGAAGGGAAAGCTATTTGTGTAAGGGATAAGGGATAATAATATAAGGGATATATAAAGGGATAAGCATATAAGGGATAAGCATGTGAACTGAAGCTATTTGTTAAAGTTTTTGACTTCGCAGGATTGACTGTAATAGGGTGAGTAATAGCTCCATCTACTATCTGTTCGACAGCAGACATTGGCATTGGGCCAGTTTTTAAATTTTTGTAACACGTCTCTAAGACAGTTATATCTTCAGTAATTTCTTTTCTATTCAAAAAATGAGCGCCACAGCTGCTAATCGTTACAAGGAATATAATTGGGTCTATCACGACTCCTTTGGGCCCGGCATTGTAAAATAGGTGAGGATTGAAATAAATGTTTTGGTATTTACCTACTTGTGTTCCATCAGAAAGCAAATGGATTTACCGTGAATAAAGTAGGAGTCAAATTAAAAGTCACCTAAAACTTAGTCTGTTTGTGCATTGTCGTTAATTAAACCAAAATTTGAGTTTGCTGGAATAGGATCTATATCTTTCAAGTTTTTATATAAGGTAAACAAAATAAGTGGGTTGTGAATTTAGAAGCTTTCGAATTGCCTATAGTTGGATAAGCTTTCGAATTGGTCAACCTTTGGAATTACCCTTTCTCATTTACCTAGTTAAAAATCTTTCGTACAATTTGGAGAAAACTTGGGCTAAGTGTAATAGATCGACTGTCAAATCTTTCTTGTTACCTTTTTGTTTTTTGCATGAGGAAAACCTGAATTCCTTCGAAACCTGATTTCCAGCGATTTGGTAACTTTTACCAAAAGTAGAGTTATCTCTACTTAGAGTTGAGGAAACCTGAAGAAAAGTAGAGATAAAAAAGTAGAGGAAACCTGATTTCCATGAATTTGGCAACCTACAGTAGAGGTACTCTGAAGGAAATTAGTTGAACTGATAGATCAAATCTAACTATTTGGTAACTTACAGCAGACTTACCTCTACTCAGAGTAGAGCAAACCTGAAGGAAAGTAGAGAGTAGAGGAAACTGGCAGTAGTGGTAACCTGAATTCCAGCAATTTGGTAACTTACAGTTGAGGTATTATCACTAAAAATTAATGACAATGGCTGTGAAAGGTTATCGGCGGATTACTGATCACTTTACTTTGAAAGATTATTGCTATACTTTGGGGAAGTAAAGCAATTGCTGAGATATGAAGGTTGTTAACTTTGGGAGCTAGATAGGAGCAACAGAATGTAAATGTGAGGAAGGAATGTCACCGTTTTGAGGATGGAAATTTTGGGCCTGTTTGGATAGTGCAGTTACGGTTCCATTGCAACTGAACTCCAGTAAACTAAACCTCCGTGTAACTGAGCCCTTGTGCAACTGAACCTCATTTAACTGAGCCCTCGTGCAGCTCAATCTCATTTTACTAAACCCCTGTGTAACTGAGCCCCTATGCGACTCAACCCCCTTGCAACTGAACCACCTTTCAACTGGACCATCGTGCAGCTGAACCACCGTGCATCTGGACCGCCTTGCAGCTGAACTGCCATGCAACTGAACCACCGTGCAACTGAATCTCAGTTTAACTGGACCACCGTGCAGCTGAATCACCATGCAACTGAACCACCGTGCAACTGAACCACTGTGCATCTGATCTACTATCCAACTGAACCATCTTGCAACAGAACCACCGTGCAACTGAATCCCCGTGCAACTGGACCCCCGTCCAGTTGCATTCTCGTGTAACTCAACCACCGTACTTTCATTGGGTAAAAATCAATTTAAGATCTTTACTTGTCCAACCTTGTTGGAATTGTATATTGGCTTTTTAAAGTCATGATATAAATGACTGTCAAGATGATTAATATAAAAGCTCTGAAAATCGAAGAAAATCGATTTGAAAAGAAGAAAATCGGACATCACAAACTCTTAAAGCCAGATCTATTTCTCCTTTTTGTATGTCTGTTAATGGGGGTTTACTTCGCCCTCTCACTGTCTATGAGTCTAGGCGACTGTTATGGAGCTATTATATATTTTCACATTAGGGGGGTGGGGGTAAATCATAGCATATATTAAATACAGCAATGGTTAGTTTACGTATTTAATATATGCTATGCTTTACCCCACCCCCCTAATGTGCAAATATATAGCCCAAATTTGTTTTTAAACTATTACAGATTCGCGATATCAAATATCCGATCAACGAAAACGGTTGGGACGGAATAACTCCATAATGGTGAGTTTGCGGTAGTTTTGCAAGACAGAAAAGATGTTCCAAAAGTCGAAATGCATTTATTAACAATAGTTTCATGACCCTAAACAATTGTTCAGGTAGTAGGAACATTAAACAAAACATATTTGAATGTTTCGGCCCTATATCTAAGGGCCGTCTTCAGCAAATAAAATAATAAACAATAACATACTTACAATAAAAGTTCTCGGTTAAAAATCCATTTTTCTAAAATAGCCTTGGTATCATTACTTCTTAACGAAAAGTTCAGCCAAGCCTGTGTGATATTAAATAAAAAAACAAGTTTTTTCAACTGAAAGTAAGTATTAAAACTTAAAACGAACAGAAATTACTTCGTATATGAAAGGGGCTGCTTCCTCATCAACGCCCCGCTCTTTACGCTACAGTTTGACTCTTTCTCTCAACTCTTCTTTTTAAAACAGTAAAAAACTTTAGCGTAAAGAGCGGGGCGTTGATGAGGAAGCAGCCCCTTTCATATACGAAGTAATTTCTGTTCGTTTTAAGTTTTAATGTCGCTCCTTGCTTTCAGTTAAAAAAACTTGTTTTTATTTATTTAATTTCTGAACGTTTTTGAATCAATATATGTTTTGATTTTGGCTCTCCGCAGAGGAATTTGCATATTTATTTTTTTTTGGCTAAATGGCTTTCTCATAATTTTGATCGAATAATTTTGATAAAAAAAGAGCGGGGAGGAAGCCTAGTTGCCCTCCAATTTTTTGGTTAATTAAAAAGGCAACTAGAACTTTAAATTTTTTACGAATCTTTTTATTAGTAAAACATATACGTAACTTATAAATTAGCTTACGTAAAGAATGTTTTATTCTCATTTTTATTACACATATGAGAGGATTCGCCCCCTCATCAGTACCTCTCTCTTTACACCAAATCTTAAATTTTGTCCCAATTCATTAAGAATGACCCCTGAATCACAAAAGCCGTAGAATAAATAGTTGACATTACAAAAAATACTTTAGCGTAAAGAGCGAGGTATTAGGAGGAAGTGAGCCCCTCATATGGATAATGATTTCTGTTCGTTTTAAGTTTTAATGCTGCTCCTTACTTCCAGCTGAAAAAACTTTTTCATATTTATTTTTTCATTGTTTTTTTAGATAATGCTAGTAAATCCTGCGCTCCCTTCATGGAAATTTTCTTCCCCCATGACAAATTCCTTGGTGGAAAGTTCCCCCAGTATATCCCCCTCTTCTCAACCCCTCCCCCAATCAAAAAATCCTCCCGAAAACGCCTGTACACTTCCCAATAACCATTACTATATGTAAGCACTGGTCAAAGTTTTTAACTTGTAGCCCCTCCCACGGGGACTGTGGAGGAGTAAGTCGTCTCCAAAGACATAGTTATAAGGTTTTTCGACTACGCTGAATAAAATGGCTATCTCAGAATTTTGATCCGTTGACTTTGGGAAAATAATTAGCGTGGGAGGGGGCCTAGGTGCCCTCCAATTTTTTTGTTCACTTAAAAAGGGCACTAGAACTTTTCATTTCCGTTAGAATGAGCCCTCTCGCAACATTCTAGGACAACTGAGTCGATACGATCCCTCCTAAGGAAAAAAAAAAAAAAAAAAAAATAAACACGCATCCGTGATCTGCCTTCTGGCAAAAAATACAAAATTCCACATTTTTGTAGATAGGAGCTTGAAACTTCTACAGTAGGGTTCTCTGATACGCTGAATCTGATGGTGTAATTTATGGTGAATCTGATGGTCGTTAAGATTCTATGACTTTTAGGGTGTGTTTCCCCCTATTTTCTAAAATAACGCAAATTTTCTCAGGATCGTAACTTTTGATGCGTAAGACTAAACTTGATGAAACTTATATATTTAAAATCAGTATTAAAATCCGATTCTTTTGATGTAGCTATTGGTATCAAAATTCCATTTTTTAAAGTTTTGGTTTCTATTGAGCCGGGTCGCTCCTTACTACAGTTCGTTACCACGAACTGTTTGAAAAGCTAACATTTAACAAGCTTAAAAGGTTCATTCATTTCACTAGCTGTATTTGTTAAAAAATAGAATAATTTCTTATTGCGATATTTGCCTTCTCTGCAGCTAATCTTGTAGTGTTTTTGGGATTGGGCTTGTTTTACACACCCGTTGTATTGTCCCGAAACGCATCTAATAGAAAATTTGAGATAGCCATTTCATTCAAAATAGTCTAAGTATCATACAATAAGGCTTTTGAGGTTGAAACAAACCCTCAGAGCCCTGGGACAAGGGTTGTAAGTTATGCCCTGTGGCCATTTAAGGAAGGGACGGCTGTATAAACTTTAGAGGAGGCTTATTTGGTTGAAAAACGGAAGTTATAGTTCCGTTTCCGTTTCAAGAGTCAAAAGTGATGAAGGGCAGAAAGCCCCCCCCCCAACTACCCCTCTTCCCAAGCGAATCTGATTAAAATTTTGAGATAGGGATTTTGCTCAAAATAGTCCAAAGAACATGTAACAATGCCTCTAGGGTTGACACAGACCCCCCATGCCCTGGGTATAAGGTTGTAAGTCACGCCCTGGGGGCATATAAGGTTTTATGGAATGGGTGGTTGTATGAACTTATGATGGGGCTCATTTGATTTGAAATTTGAAGTTATAGTGCCCTTTTTAAGAGTCAAAAGGGATTTGAGAGCAACCATCCCCCACGCTTCTCTTTTCCTCGTAGGCTTCCAATAAAAACTGGAGATAGCAAATTTGTTCTTTATAGTCGAAGGGTCGGAAATTGTGTCTTTGAGGAAGACACTTGCGCCTCCACAGCTCTCTGGGCAAGCTATGCCCTGGGGGCATATAAGGTTCTTATAAAAAGAGTTGTCGTATATAATTTGGAAGGGACTCATAGAACTGATAATCTGAATTTCTAGTGCCCTTTTTAAGCGTCAAAGTGATCTGAGGTTAGCTATCCCTCCCCCACACGTCGTGTTTTCCGGAAATACATCGAATAAAAATTTTTAGAGAGTCATTATATTTAAAGTAGTCCAAAGATCATATAAACAAGGCTTTTGAGGTTGATACAAACCACCAGAGTCTAGGGGCGAGGATTTTAAGTTATGCCCTTGGGACATTTAAGGTTTTTATGGAAGGGATGGCTGTATAAACTTTAGAAGTGGCTCATTTGTTTGAAATTGGAAGTTCCAGTTCCCTTTTAAGAGTCAGTAGTGAGGAAGGTCAACTAGCAACCACAATTAACCTGCTTTTTACGGAATTTAGTTGACTGAAATTGTGCAGTGGCAATTTGGTTTAAAATAGTCCAAAAAACATATAACAATGCCTCCAGGGCTGGAACAACTCCCAAGCCCTGGGGCAAGGGCTTTAAGTTATGTTCTCGGGGCATATAAGGCTCTTATGGAATACAAACCACCAGAGCCTGGGGGCGACGGTTGTAAGTTATGCCGTGTGGCATTTAAGGTTTTTATGGAATGGATGGTTGTTTAACTTTAGAAGAGGCTAATTTGGTTGGAAATCGGAAGTTCTAGTTCCTTTTAATCGTCAAAAGTGATGGAGGGCATTTAGCCCCCCTCCTCCTCCCCGAAAACTCCTCTTTCCACTAAATGCATCCGATTGAACTTATGAGACAGCGATTTTGATAAAAATAGTCCAAAGGACATATAATAATACCTATAGGATTGACACAACCACCCAGCAACCTGGGTATAGGGTTGTAAGTTATACCATGAGGGCATGTAAATCTTTTCGTTTCAGGGTTGGAACGACCCCAGAGCCCAGGGGCAAGGGTTTTAAGTTGTGCCCTGGGGACATATAAGGTTCTTATGGAACGGGCGGTCGTATTAAATTCAGATGGATCTCATTTGAATTTAAATTGAAAGTTGAAATGCCCTTTCTAGTGATTTGAAACGAACCGAACCCCCTCCCCCTCCCAAGCCCATAATTTTCTATAACAAACATCCAAACAAAGTTTTGACACATAAAATGTTTTTGAGCATTGTTGAAAAGGTCAGTAATTATGTGTTTGGGGAAGTCAACTTGGGTTTGACTCGGATATTTATTTCTGTTTTATCGATGCTGACTAGTGGTAGTTTTACGCATGGTAGATTATTTGATTCTATTTTTGCTTATTTTTGGTTTAATGGAGTTCTATCAGGCTAATTCCCGGTGGGAGAAGCAATATATTGACAAATTTGGCACTGTCTTCCACTTATGCTACACCTCTCATGCGTGTCACTCCACGATGCCGAACTAGAGGCAATCTGTTGAGGTTCTACCTTGCCAAATTGACAATTGTCGATTATAACTGACGAAGGCAAATTGTTTGTATATATATAGTCCAATTTGCCTATATGTAGCCAAATTTGCCTATATATTGGCAGATATCGTCAATATATCCATACTTTAAGCGGCGGGCGTAGGCTAGATGGGACGAGGGTCTGACTGTCTGGTATTTATGAGTTCATTTAAAGAATTTGCAAAACCGTGGTTCGTGGCTTGTTTAGAGCAATGGTCTAAACGAGCCACGGCATCAGGCATCCGTGCCTTTTTAGCAATGAACATGGGCGTGAAAAAAAGACTATATTGTTGGTATACGGTTAGCGATTGCAGTTACCTTCATCAGTAGATAGGCTTCTGATGCAGCAGATATATGTATATCTGCTGATGACGGTCGCTGTATATGTAATCGAAATATTCAGAGTTGTTTTGTGATTGTTTTTCACTGTCTAATACAAAGATTAATCCCTGTTATTTGTACGACATGTCTGCTACTATTCAAATGAGGCAAATATTCGACTTATCCGAAGGCTACTAGTAAGTTATAGAATTGATGATAAACGGTAATGTTGTAGGTAATAGTAGTAGTAGTAATATCATCTTAAATGATGATATATATCATGATATATAGATGAAATAATAATCTATTTTCACCCTCTTTTGTACCATTTCAAAAATGCACTAGAGAAGTATAAATAGAGAAAGAAAGAAAAATAAACAAACCAAAAAAGGAAAAAAAACACGAATAATTATATACTTTATGGTAAAGTAACCAGCATATCTAACGAAGAAAGAAAAACAAGTAGAAAGATAAAACAAATCAAAAGAAAAGTAGGAAGTATCAGTCTACTACTCTACCGTATATAATAGATGGTTAAGCCGGAAGGGTGATATTTTCTTACACCAGTCTTTGAATCGAGCCAATAATTCCTCCATCTGTACACATATGTCAAAAGCATGTTTTTTTTTGTTTTTTCTTTCAACTAGAATCCAACTATTGTGTGAATTGTAGAACCACAGAGCTGAACTATTTATCAGCTATTTGGATATGAAAATAGAAAACAATTATACTTTTATTATATATTTTGTTTGTATTCTCTGGTTGTTTATAGCTATTGTTTTAGGTTTCAAGACCACTTGCAGGTTATTTTTGGTCCAGAATCTGAGCCAGCCCCTTGGGATGCTGAAAAGAAGTATACAGTTGATAAATTGAGGGTGTACTTTGAAGATAGGAAGACGAATACGCTTCTACATGTGCCTTTGATAAAACGGCTAAATGAAATACTGACGAACCAAAGGTAATGTTTATTTTTGGGTATTAGATTTTTTTTCTGTTCATTAGTAACAGATAATCCTAGAAACAATTGAAGTTTTTTCTGCTCAAGAATTTGCATTGCAATTCTGTTGACAATCTACGATGTATTTGAAAATTTTCTATGAATTTTTTCATCGTCCACAAACGGCTTTTTGCGAAATTTCTGTATTTTGTATCTTTCGAAAAGTAAAGTTATAAATGTTTAGAGAAATTTCTTAAAATGGCTTTTTTATGCTAAGTATAAAAATACAAGTAGACTTTTATCAGCCATCCACAGTTTTGCGAATGGTTTTTTGAAGCAACGTGAGACAAACACAGCTGCGCACACTTCTCCACGTGGCTGTATTCAGGGGATGGGATTTTAGGGGGTTTAAATCACCCTGCCTGAAATGTTTGTCCGACTCGTAAAAACCTAACAAAAATAAATAAAATAAAATGTTGATGTGTTTTTTAAAGTTTTTTATGTAAATCCCCCTCCTGGAAAAATTGTTTTGTATCCCCTCCCGAAAAGAAACCTGGATACGACCCTGTTTCTCCATGTCAGTATATCTCCTTTCTTGTAATTTCATTCTTGTAACTCCAAACTCCGTTCTGGTAACTTCTCCCTACAACATTTGAAAACGTCATGTTATCCCTTTGGCCCCAAAGGGATATCAAGAGGGATTATCTTTCATCCGTAAAATGTCTCCCAATTATATTAATCTCTCTTTCATTCTATGTTTTTTGAACGACTTACTGTTTGATACAATCATTCAAACTATTGCCTAAAAATATCACTAGATAATTTCTCTGGAAAACATCAATCTTCCTTAACCTTGCAAATTTTTCCCATTTCAGAGCCATTCTGAACCACTATTATCTCTTTGATTTCTACCATACGTATCTTTATGAACTTTTTTCAAATAAGGAAAGCAATCTGCCCCTTGTCTATTTTACCTTCTTCACTGCGTGAGTCACTGCACACGACATACGCCAACCTATCACTAGATTAAGTACTTGTTAACAACCCATAATACACTCAAGCAGTTTGCATTGTTTTTTTTTCTCAGTAAACCGGTTTTTCTTTCGCATTCACTTATTGATAGATAGATGGATAGATAGATTTATTCACACGAATGCCCAATTGGGTCATGGTGACATACACAAAACAAGCGAAAAAATAAAGCAACAAAACATAGACTGAAAAGACACTAAAACTAATTATTTAAAAAGAATCATCACGGATACCTCATACCTACCTGAACGAACTTTCCAATATTATTTTTACTCACGTAAAAATCAAAGTATCATATAATTAGTTTATTCTTTCGAGAAATAAACTACGATGAATGTATATTTAATCAAATATTTCGTATATAGAGGTGGTTAGGTTAGTTATTTAATATAATGGGTTCTTGGCTGCCTGCTTTCTATAATTCTTTTTTTTTTTAGTTTCCATAATTTTGTTACTAAAGTATTATATTTTCATCATATTCTGGTACATTTCGTTATGATATACCTAACTTCACTTCTTAAGTGTGTTCTGGATTATTAACAAGTACCCTAAGCTATTATGTTTACTTGTTATTGTCTGAACGAGTGGTCTCATTCAGTGTTTTTAGGTCATTTTAGGTTCAACAGTTTTCTGCAGGGTTATTTGAAATAACGATTTTAATGGCACTTGGTATTAACCATTAAATCGAAAAAAATTGAAAAAAGGAGGTATTTTTAGGTTACGAACGGGTGATTGGATCTTAGTGAAATTTGATGTTGGGAAGGATTTCGTGTCTCAAAGCTCTTATTTTAAATCCTGACCGGATCAGGTGACATTGGGGGGAGTTGGGGTGGGGAAACCTAAAATCTTGGAAAACGCTTAGAGTGGAGGGATCGGGTGAAACTTGGTGGGAAAAATAAGCACAAGTCCTAGATAAGTGATTGACATAACCGGAACGTATCTGCTCTCTTTGGGGGAGTTGGGGGGAGGATTAATTCTGAAAAAATAGAAAAATGAATTATTTTTAACTTATGAAGGAGTGATTGGATCTTAATGAAATTTGATATTTGGAAGGAAATCGGGTCTCAGATTTCTTATTTTAAATCTTTACCAGATCCGTTGACATTGGGGGAGGTGGGGGGAACCTAAAATTTTGAAAAACGCTTTGAGTGGACGGATTGGGATAAAACTTGGTGGGAAAAAGTCCTAGATACGTGATTGGCATAACAGGACGGATCCGCTCTGTTTGTGGGAGTTCGTGGGGGGGGGGAAGAGTCAATTCTAAAACATTTAAAAAAATGAGGTATATTTAACTTACGAAGAAATGATCGGATCTTATGATCGCACAAGTTATAAATACGTGATTGACATAATTGGAACGGATTCGTTCTATTTGGGGGGGGGCTGTGGGTTGTTAATTTGGAAAAATTAGAAAAATTAAGGTATTTTAACTTAAGAACGGGTGACCGGATCTTAATGAAATTTGATATTTAGAAGGAACTCATGTCTCAGAGCTCTTATTTCAAATCCCGACCAAATCTGTTGAGATGGGCCCTTTTACATATTGCGAAGTACATCGCACAACAGAGATGTGCCATTTCTGCCATTTTGTGCCGAAAAATATCTATTTTGGCCAATATAGGATAAAATGCAGTAAAATGCAAATTATGAGGTAGCCAATCGATTTATCTCAGTCAAATGTCCTTAATTTGAGTTTTAGAGTCTCCCATCGCGAAAATAAAAAAAAAACTGTATTTTAGCATGGTTAGCAAGACTATTGTCTCATCTTTTTCCCCAGGGGAAAATATTAATGGATCATGTGAACTTAAACTGAAAGTTCTGGTGCTTCTTTTTAAGTCACAAGAGAGACTGTGCCATAACTAAGTACCACTTTCCACTTCAAACAATAATTTTGGCTGAGTGGATCCAGAATGCCAGCGAATGGAAATTTTAGGATAGCCAGTTCATCGGAAACTATCTAAAAGCTGTTTATAGAATTGATTCCTCCCAAAATCTCTCCTATTTATATCCAAGCTTTGTCCACCCATTCCTAAAGTTTGCCCTACAAAGAGCATTTTTATAATACTCCTAAACCCACACTTCAGTCTTTTAAAGTGTGTACCTTTTTTCTTCCCCTCCAAAGGGTACTGGACTTTGATAAACTTAGGCAAACTTTGCACTTTGTTTTTTACTTCAACAGTTTCATATGGTTTAGTGTTAACTATGGAGCCACGATAAAGAAATATCGCTAGAAAATAGTTACCAGGCTTCAACGAGCTAAAGAAGGTTTGAATATGGAATCTAGGGCAGAAACAAGCGCTGAAAACGAATGTCTGGTAGAGCATTCGAAGTTCCTCGCGCCAATGGCAAAAAGGGTTTATCTGCCGAAATGGAAAAAAAAGAAAAGATTGTGCATATTTTTATTCTAGGAACCTTTTTTTTAGCAGTTCGTCTGGTAGCATTTCTGGTCTCATTTTGTCAATATTTCTCCATGAGTGCAATTTCAGATCCAATTCCAGTAATGAGGGATTTCATGAATAGAGGGGGTGTATTATCTCTCTACTCTACTTTTCACATTTGCCTTGCCTTAATTTACACCTGCAAGCATTGAGAATTTGCGAGCTCTTCAACTGATCGACCTTAGTGTGAAAAAGCTGTACAAGCTGATACAGGCCTACAAACTGATGTGATTGGTTCTTGTGTATTCTGGTTAAAATCCTTGATGATTATTTTCTAATATTTATTATTAGTCTTATATTAATAGTATTATATTATATTATTATTATATTAGTAATTATATTAATTAGTCCTAATATTAATCTTATTTTCTAATATGAACAGTAGTTGTCGTAGGAGAATAAAACTTTTCAGACTTGTGGCATGAGTAACGTAAATATAACAAAATTTGGCAAATTTTTGGTTTGCTTCATTATTTTGCTATCTAAAAGATGAACATGAACACTTGATCTGATAAGTCCCTGTGCCTTCCAGTTAAAATTCTAAATGAGGGGTCTTTTTGCTAATATGAATAGATGCATTAGGAAAAATAAAACTTCCAGAATGGCGCCATGAGTAATGCATTATGCAAATTTTACAAAATTTAGGATTTTTTTTTTCGGTTCTTTGCTAGCTAAAAGAAAAACATAGGCCCTCAGCTTGATCTGATGGATCGTTGTGGTCCAGTAAAAGTTCAATCCAGTAACTCAAACCCAGTAATACAAAAGAATGCAAGTATAACAAAATTTGTCAAATTTTTGGTTTTCTGTTTTTTTTTCTGCTAGTCAAAGGATGAACATAGGCCTAGAACTAGATGTGATAGATTTCTGTGCATTCCAGTTAAAATTCTAGATAAGGATGAAACTTTCAGAATAGGGCCAACGTTAATGCAAATATAATACAATTTGGTAAATTTTTGAAGGAAAATATTTTCCCTTATTTTTTTCGAGCCAAATTTTCTTTGATTTAGTTTAAACCGATGAATTGAGGAGGATCTTAAGCCATATTGTTTTTTTCAAGTTATAAAAATAATATTCAGAACCCTTTCATATTTTGTAAGTCAGAATTTAGGAAAGTTCTGAGCTAATTCATTTCTGTCGCAGACGCATTTTTGAAAGTTTTTTTTTCATAAAACAAAAGTACGCTGTATCCTAGTTCATTGATAAGTCCTTTGGGAGGTGTATGAGTGGAGGTAGATGCCCTAAAATACCTTCTTAGTGCACAAATGAGGCTCTGGATCAATTCCTGCAAATTTCATTCGCTTAACTACAATCAATGAAGCTTTACATATTTATTCACAGCTTATTTTTTCATATTCTTAGTAATTTGTCTGGTTGAGTATTTACATACACTATTATACACTATTTAGTATAGTAATTCGTTTATTTTCTTACTTAATCTGATAATTCGGACATAGGAAGCACTTTATTATAATATAGTTCAGGGTTCTTTTCTATAGGAGAATTTTGCACATAATCTGGTGGGAAAGCTTGAGAGTGGTGAAAGTAAGAGCAATATTTTAATGGCTTATTTTTGGCAAAAATTATGGGATGCCAATAGACATCCTCCTAAATTCCTCCCTCCCCCCTCCGTAGATTCTGAAAATCTGTTTTATATATTTTTAATCAAAATACTCTTTTGGATGTTTTTATTGAAAAGTGTAAAAAAAACAAAAATTTCACCTGGATATTAATACATTTTGCCCCCCCCCTCCGTTATATTTTCGTAAATTAGTGCACCTTGACACACTGCATTTTGAACTTTTTTTTATCTTGGGCCTGATTTAGACAAAGATTTTTAGTCTGGTTAATTATTTAGAAAATACTAAAACAGGGCAGAAATATAACTTAAAGAATAATATTTCTTGATAAAATCAAAGCCCGAAGTTGAGACTTGAAATCAACAAGCATGGTTGCTTGAAAGCCTCTGCAACATTTATATATAAAACTAGCTCAAGTAGGCCGTCTCGGAATATTTTCCTACATAGTAGAATTTTGAAAAACTACCTTTTTACTGAAAACACAAAGTCCACGAAAGGACGTTGGCTTAGGAAGAGAAATGTCCTTAAACAGCCTACATGAAATAAAATTCTTTTTATAAGGCTTTCAGTAGGCTCTCTCTCAGGAACCTTCACTTCGGATTTGTCTTCAAAATTAGCATCTACAGCCGTACTCAAATTAAGAGAATACAGTTCATATTAAAATACCTTGTATTGCCGTACTGTGAAAAAAAAATCCTTAAATATTTTATATTTCTTACATACAAAATAAGATACTTTTTCACACAGTTCGTGGTAACGAACTGTAGCTAGGAGTGACCCGGCTAAATAGTAACCAAACTCTAAAAAAAATGGAATTATGAAACCAATAGCTACATCAAAAGAATCGCATTTTAATGCTGATTTTAAATATATAAGTTTCATCAAGTTTAGTCTTACCCATCAAAAGTTACGAGCCTGAGAAAACTTGCCTGATTTTAGAAAATTGGGGAAAACACCCCCTAAAAGACCCCACATCATAAAATCTTAATGAAAATCACACCATCAGATTCAGCGTATCAGAGAACCCCACTGTAGAAGTTTTAAGCCCCCATCTACAAAAATGTGAGATTTTGCATTTTTTGCCAGAAGGTGCATTTTTTTCCAGGGGTGATCGTATTGACCCAGTGGTCCTAGAATGTTGTAAGAGGGCTCATTTTAACGGAAATGAAAAGTTCTAGTGCACTTTTTAAGTGACCAAAAAATGGAGGGCACCTAGGCCCCCTCCCACGCTAATTATTTTCCCAAAGTCAACGGATCAAAATTCTAAGATAGCCATTTTATTCAGGTAGTCGAAAAACCTTATAACTATATCTTTGGGGACAATTTACTCCCCCACAGTCCCCGTGGGAGGGGCTATAAGTTACAAACTTTGACCAGTGCTTACATATAGTAATGGTTATTGGGAAGTTAACAGACGTTTTCAGGGGGATTTTTTGGTTGGGGGAGGGGTTGAGAAGAGGGGGATATGTTGGGGGAACTTTCAATCGAGGAATTTGTCATGGGGGAAGAAAATTTCCATGAAGGGAGCGCAGGATTTTATAGCGTTATTTAAAAAAAAATAAATATGAAAAAGTTTTTTCAACTGAAAGAAAGGAGTAGCATTAAAACTTAAAACGAACAGAAATTATTACGCATATGAGGGGCTCACCTCCTCCTAATACCTCGCCCTTTACCCTAAAGTATTTTTAGTAATTTCAACTATTTATTCTGCGGCTTTTGTGATTCAGGGGTCATTCTTAATGAATTGGGACAAAATTTAAGCTTTAGTGTAAAAAAAAAAGTTTTTTTTAACTGAAAGTAAGAAGCGACATTAAAACTTAAAACGAACAGAAATTACTTCGTATATGAAAGGGGCTGCTTCCTCATCAACGCCCCGCTCTTTACGCTAAAGTTTGACTCTTTCTCTCAACTCTACTTTTTAAAATAGTAAAAAGCTTTAGCGTAAAGAGCGGGGCGTTGATGAGGAAGCAGCCCCTTTCATATACGAAGCAATTTCTGTTCGTTTTAAGTTTTAATGTCGCTACTTACTTTCAGTTAAAAAAACTTGTTTTTTTTTATATTTAATTTTCAGTAAAGCGCTGGTATTTCCAAAAATATAACGAAATATCATGAGTCCGTTTATTTGAGCTATTTTTTCATAGACATATGTTCCAGAGGCTGCAAAGCAAGAATTTTTACTCGTTTTGGTTTCCAACTTAACTCTTTACTTCAATTGAAAATAAATTGTTTTTTCAATTAATGTCAAAATAAACCCGTTACGACAAAATCTTACACACAACACGTATGCATGTCCTTTACAGACAGGGTTGTCACCCGGTGAAAAAATTCACTAGATTACAGTGATTTTCTTCAATAATCTAATGATTAAAAATCGCTAAAAATAGTCATAAATCACTAGGGATGGCAACCCAGCATACAGATAATGAAGCATACACCAAGGTTTCAAAATGCTGCTACTAGTTGGAGACGTTTCAAATAATAAAAACAATCGTGCCTGAGAATGAATATATTTAATTACTATACGCTGGAAGGAAATTTGTTAATCTTGACGAGAATGCTTAGTGACATGTATGAAATTAACTAAGACGATTGCGCATAATTACCAGTCCCGTGAAACATGCTTTCTTTAAAATTGGCCTTCCTGATTATGTAACCCATAACAGAAATAATGGATGCACCCGTAATTTGAAAAAATGGGGGTATTTCTGGCAAGGTCGTATCCGAGGGGGAGGGAGGTAGCTACCAGGTTTGAACCCTCCCCCGAAATATCTGTCCGACTCGAAAAAAATAACAAAACACACGAAAACTAATTTTTGATATGTTTTATAATGTTTTATTTAAAGGCCCCCCACCGAACGAAATTCAGGATATTGTATTGGTGCCTGGAACAGCATCTAAATAAAGCATTTATAAAAAGAGTACTATAGCATTATTGTGATATGTCTAAATAGGATAGCGTTAGAATGTTAGGAGTACAATTAAAGCTAACCAAGAACGTAATTAGGGAGATAACCAAGAAAGTAATGTAGACAGCTCTCCCCCACACCCCACCCCAAAAAAAAGAAAATGTCATGGCTATATTAGATTCTTGATTGAGTAGACATAAAAGAAATATTGGGATTGCTCAAAATTCTTAAAGAAGAAATGGTGTAATTGTTACTGCATTAAAATAAACTCTTTTTTTGGGGGGGGGGCAAATATACCGTATTACGATACAATTAGCTTTAAATTTGCTTTTATAGATTTTTTTTCCAAAGGATGACAAGTCTGTTGGGGAAGGGATTACTCCCTGGTACCCCCCCCCCCTTTAGGTACGCCCTACCTTGCTGTTGTGCTACTAACAGCCTAATACCGAGCTTTTGACGTCATATTAATAATGTATCCTTAACACGAACTATTTGATAATGGAGCATTATTTTGATATAAAAAAGGTATTTTTAATATGATTTGATTAAAGGTATTTTTAAAAAGGTAATAAGCCTATTAGGGGTATAGCAGCAGGTACCCAAGGTAGGACGTAGCTGAGGGCAGAGATGAGGGAGCAATCCAATCATCAATAAATATTATTTATCTTCTATGAAAGTGAGTTTAAAGCTAAATTGTGTCATTATACGGTATATTTGCCCCCTCCCCCTCCAGATGGTTAGTTCCCGAAGAAAACTCGCTATCCACGTTCAGTTGATAGTTAAAATCTAGATATTCTGGACAAAGCATACCGAAAAAAAAAACAAATTAAAACATTAAAAACTGTTTTCAATAATACAGGTACTTAGTTCACGAGAGACCTGGAGCCTAATTTGGACGATTTCCTCGATTTTATCATTATTATCAGTAGTTAAACGAGGTTTATAACATGATTTCAATTAGGAAGAGGACATTATTCCGCTAGAACTATTTTTTAGAGAAAAAGAAATGTGTTTAAGTACTAAGCTAGTTTCCATAGTAAAAACATGTTGTATTACATTTTTATTGCGGAAAATACCTCCACGAATTTCTGATCAAAATTGTTAAAATTGACGTAATCGGAGGCGAAATTGTCTAAAACCATAGCACAAAGAGCGGAGAAAATAAGGGAAAAGATTATTTGCAGGTTTTGAGTCTGGTTCACCAATACCTTGCTGGTAAACACATTTAGATATTTTCAGGGTCATTCCAAGGGCTTGTGGCACCTGAGGAAACTTCTCGTCCCGACCCGACTCCCCCCGGAACATTTTATGCAAATAGCAAATGACCTTCGTGATCACCTTTTAAGAAATCTCGACCGCACCACGCACCTCACTGCTAAACGGTGCCAGGGTAGCTTGCCCCGCCCGCCCCCTTTTTGAACAGTCCGTACTTTTTTTTCTCAGTCTTATCGCAAAATGAAATTGTGCCTCCGTAAATCAATAATTAAGTTTGACTTCGATAAATAATACTATTACGTGCGCGGTGTTACACTTTGCAAGAACTCAGGAAGGGAAAGGTTTAGACCTGGAAATACCGTGCTCGCAATTTTGTAGCTTAACTTCCGTTACCTTTCTTGAAGAAAATGTACCAAAGCTATTTGTCTCATCAAATAGAACAAATTTGGGATATATTGAAATTATGTAAATATTTGCTATATTTGCATTGCTCATAGCACTATTCTGAAAGTTTCATTTTCCTAATGCAACCACTTTCCATATTCGCAAAAAGTCTAGCATTTACATTTTGAACTGAAACATACTAGGAACTATTACATCAAGTAGTAGGTCTATGTTCGGTGGCTGATATTTACCCCACCTCTCCCCGTGAAAATTCCCCCCCATACGCGTAAAATACCCCTTCCCGAAAAATACTATCGCAGGAAATCCTCCCTCAGAATAAACCTGGAAAATATTCCCCTCCCCGCGACTGGTTGGTCTCTAATCACTTTCGACTTGTAAAAAAAAAGGATCTCTCAATTTCTGATCTAATAAGCAACCTCCGAAATTTCTGTGGCCCTGAGGTGGAGGTTTAGATGATGAAGGCGCAGCCCCCCTACTATACGGAATAAATTCTGCTCATATTGGGGTTTAATGTTACTCTTTACTTTCACAATAACAGCGTAGACCAGAAATATTCCCAGAAATCATAAGGGAGTAGATATAAATTTCACATTTTTTATGCGTTTTTTCAAGGTTTCTTTTGTACCCCGTTTTTAAAGTTTTGGTTTGGAAGCAGAAAGTGGCACTTAGTTGTTCCACGATCTTTTTGTAACTTAAAAAAAGTCATAAAAATTTTCAAATCAAGCTCAAGTGATCCAAAAAGAGGCCCCTGGAGAAAAAGGTGAAATAATACTCGTGCTACCCATGTTAAATACAATTTGTTTTCATTTTCAAGATGGGAGACCCCAATTAAGGATATTTGAGCATGTCAAATCGACTAGTTATCTCGGAATTTGTATTTTAATGACTATGAATCGGCCCAAATGGATGTTTTGTGGCACAAAATAGCCGAAAAGAACGCGTCGCTGTTATGTGATATACTTCATGACATATAAAAGGATATTTTTAATATCCAATTAAATGAACCTATTTACAATATTTTACAACCACCGCTTCGATCGTCATTAGAAAAAAAGCTAATGAAGATAAAGACGAGACATCAGTAGTACATGCAGAAACTGTGATTTTCTTGTTATTCAATGTGTGGACCTGTAAATATCCGTCATTAGAAAAAAGCTAATGAAAATAAAGACGAGACATCAGTAGTACATGCAGAAACTGTGATTTTCTTGTTATTTAATGTATGGACCTGTAAATATCCATTCGGAGTTTTTTGACGATGGTAATGGTGATGGCGGCAGTTTGGTAATGATAATGGTGGGGGATTTATCGACGTTCTAAAAGAGAAAACAATATAAAAAAAAATGTTTTGAATTCGCTCAAGTGCAAATAACAGTAATTTTGAAATTATTCACTACTCTCTTTAAGACGTTATTCGGAATTCTCCTAACTTCTATCTTGATGTTTTCTTTCAGTTAGTCAGTTGTACCTGAGTTGTCGTTATAATCCTTCGAGTATTCCTGGATAAAGTAATCTGTCGAACTCAGACCGGGGGATTAGGGTGGCCAAGGATTAGATCCACCTCGAGATTATTCAGTCGCCTTGGAAGTATTGTCTTAGGTATTGGTTAGGTCAGAACAGTGGGGTGGTGTACCATACTATTGAAAAACATTCAAAAACCTTAATACATTTTAAGTTGATAATACAGACAACAGAAGAGGGGATTGGGGCTTGGAGTAACCCAAAAAATTTTCTGTGTACTAGGGGGCTCACCCCAACAAAAAAATGTCCAAGGTTTCCACATTACAACATGACCCCTTTTTCGTAGGCCCCAAACAAAAAAGTTAGAATCATTACGACAAACCCAAGTGACTGTCAAAAAGATGAAAGCCATGAGCCCATAGTGTCATAGCTCCAATTTTTTAATGCGCTTAGTGATTTGGGATAGCCTAAATACCTTACATTTTAAAACTATATAAAAAAGTCCAAAGTTTATCATAAATGTATTATCACTTTTGAACATACTTATATCAAATTCTCTTCTCTTCTTTAATGCTGAAATGAAGCTTTACCGATGCAACTCGGTGCATCGGACTACATTCACTATTGCTGGGTGACCTCATTTTCAAAACCTAGGGGCCGAAAATATTATTATTTTAAAGTGCAGCTCATATCATCGTTTTTTACACTTTGTGGTTTTTGAACATATTCAAGAGGTTGTTCAGTGACCCAAAAGCTGAAGTTTTATATGCTCACTTAATTGGAAGTTTGGCTCTTCGCTGAAGAGAAGGCAGTCCAAGAGCTGTTTGTCGTTCTCAATACGATCCTTTATAGTCTGGCCGAGATTATTCTTCGGTGTTGTTGGCTTTAGTTTGTGGTTGAAGAATCTACACTGTTTAGGGAAATGGTTGGTGGGGAATTTTCGTCCCAGAATATTCGCGTCGAAACTGTCTCTGAACAAGAGTAGGTGACTTTGTTTCAAAATACAGTACCACAATCTTCTTTCTCCCTTCTTCCGGAAAATGCTCGTAATGCTTCCTATTGGTATCAGCTAGTATTTACAAGCTTATTCTGTAACTCACCTGTCAAAGGAAAAGAAACAATGACTTATCTGCAAAATCTGTGTTTTTTCTTTTATACCTCTTTTTGTGGCCCAGTTTTGATACAGTTTGATCAGTTTTGATGCAGTTTTGAGCCTATGACATTTTACTTACTATGATAGAGCAGCGCTGCCTGACATTTTACTTACTATGATAGAGTAGTGCTGCCTATGACATTTTACTTACTATGATAGAGCAGCGCTGCCTGTTACTCACCTACTGTTACTCACCTGACAAAGGAAAAGAAACAATGACTTATCTGCAAAATCTGGGTTTTTTCTTTTATACCTCTTTTTGTGGCCCAATTTTGATACAGTTTGATCAGTTTTGATGCAGTTTTGAGCCTATGACATTTTACTTACTATGATAGAACAGCGCTGCCTGACATTTTACTTACTATGACAGAGCAGCGCTGCCTGACATTTTACTTACTATGATAGAGCAGAGCTGCCTATGACATTTTACTTACTATGATAGAGCAGCGCTGCCTGTTACTCACCTACTGTTACTCACCTGACAAAGGAAAAGAAACAATGACTTATCTGCAAAATCTGGGTTTTTTCTTTTATACCTCTTTTTGTGGCCCAATTTTGATACAGTTTGATCAGTTTTGATGCAGTTTTGAGCCTATGACATTTTACTTACTATGATAGAGCAGCGCTGCCTGTTACTCACCTACTGTTACTCACCTGACAAAGGAAAAGAAACAATGACTTATCTGCAAAATCTGGGTTTTTTCTTTTATACCTCTTTTTGTGGCCTAATTTTGATACAGTTTGATCAGTTTTGATGCAGTTTTGAGCCTATGACATTTTACTTACTATGATAGAGCAGCGCTGCCTGACATTTTACTTACTATGACAGAGCAGCGCTGCCTGACATTTTACTTACTATGATAGAGCAGAGCTGCCTATGACATTTTACTTACTATGATAGAGCAGCGCTGCCTGACATTTTACTTACTATGATAGAGCAGCGCTGCCTGACATTTTACTTACTATGATAGAGCAGAGCTGCCTATGACATTTTACTTACTATGATAGAGCAGCGCTGCCTGTTACTCACCTACTGTTACTCACCTGACAAAGGAAAAGAAACAATGACTTATCTGCAAAATCTGGGTTTTTTCTTTTATACCTCTTTTTGTGGCCCAATTTTGATACAGTTTGATCAGTTTTGATGCAGTTTTGAGCCTATGACATTTTACTTACTATGATAGAGCAGCGCTGCCTGTTACTCACCTACTGTTACTCACCTGACAAAGGAAAAGAAACAATGACTTATCTGCAAAATCTGGGTTTTTTCTTTTATACCTCTTTTTGTGGCCCAATTTTGATACAGTTTGATCAGTTTTGATGCAGTTTTGAGCCTATGACATTTTACTTACTATGATAGAGCAGCGCTGCCTGACATTTTACTTACTATGACAGAGCAGCGCTGCCTGACATTTTACTTACTATGATAGAGCAGAGCTGCCTATGACATTTTACTTACTATGATAGAGCAGCGCTGCCTGTTACTCACCTACTGTTACTCACCTGACAAAGGAAAAGAAACAATGACTTATCTGC
The DNA here is from genome assembly GCF_032884065.1 of Artemia franciscana. Lineage (NCBI taxonomy): Eukaryota > Metazoa > Arthropoda > Branchiopoda > Anostraca > Artemiidae > Artemia > Artemia franciscana. Next base: position 10,291,091 of record NC_088873.1, on the reverse strand, counting down.
AAAATCTGGGTTTTTTCTTTTATACCTCTTTTTGTGGCCCAATTTTGATACAGTTTGATCAGTTTTGATGCAGTTTTGAGCCTATGACATTTTACTTACTATGACAGAGCAGCGCTGCCTGACATTTTACTTACTATGATAGAGCAGAGCTGCCTATGACATTTTACTTACTATGATAGAGCAGCGCTGCCTGTTACTCACCTACTGTTACTCACCTGACAAAGGAAAAGAAACAATGACTTATCTGCAAAATCTGGGTTTTTTCTTTTATACCTCTTTTTGTGGCCCAATTTTGATACAGTTTGATCAGTTTTGATGCAGTTTTGAGCCTATGACATTTTACTTACTATGATAGAGCAGCGCTGCCTGACATTTTACTTACTATGATAGAGTAGTGCTGCCTATGACATTTTACTTACTATGATAGAGCAGCGCTGCCTGACATTTTACTTACTATGATAGAGCAGAGCTGCCTATGACATTTTACTTACTATGATAGAGCAGCGCTGCCTGTTACTCACCTACTGTTACTCACCTACGCTACTGTTACTCACCTGACAAAGGAAAAGAAACAATGACTTATCTGCAAAATCTGTGTTTTTTCTTTTATACCTCTTTTTGTGGCCCATTTATATATGAGGCTCATACTTCAAGAAAATGTACATTTATTTCAAAGAAATATTTTTGTATTTCAAGAAAGCCCCATCATAGGTGTTATTTTAGTTTGGGGAAGGGGTTAAGTCTATTCTAAATCTCGTTTTTCACTCTATTCTAATAAAATAACTTTTTACGTCAGATATTGTCTCAAATTTTATCTCACACTGGCCATTCTTTCAATGATGTCCCTAAATTAGACGGGGAACGTTTCTTGTCCCTAAATAATATCCCAAAATCACTGCTGTCCCTAAATCACTTGCAGATAGTTTCTTGAGAAGATATTAAGTTTAATCTCTTTCTCGAATCTTAAATTCTTCACAGATGCTTTAATGTTCTTTCGATGTTTTTGCTTAGATTCATGGGTCTCAGGAACTATCAAGTTTCCTCTTTTTTTAAAGTGATGGCAATTAATGTTTCTCTCTTGCAGATACTGCGTCATTGCTGGAACACCTGGTTTTATTGTACTTGTTGAAGGTTCAAAATTTCAGGAGGAATTTGTTAAGAAGTACTAGTTTTATAACAATTCAATTAATAAAAAAAAAAATTAAAGAACTCATTTCCGGCGAGATACTTATCTGCTGGGCAATATTATTGGTCCTCATTTTTCTCAGACGTATTACGGACATCAAAGATTAAGAGGGGTGCTGATGGGAAACGCCTTGGCAACCATGCAAGAAGTATGGATGAACATTTTTGGTTTTCCCAATGGTAACACAGGCAGCCCTTTAATCCCCCCCCAACTCTAGAAAGTAAATATATGATGAAAATGAATTCACTGGGAGAAAATATTGCATTTTCAGGGGATAAATCCTTATTTCAAAGTTAAATCCTCCCTTCTGGATTATTTTTTAGGCACACCCCCCCACCCCTCGTTGCAAAATTGATGCGGGTGCATTTGTACTGAACATATGTAGTCCTTATTTCTTCGAGTCATTTCCACACATACAGGCTGTAAGTGGTTACTTAGGCATAAATGAAGGAAAGGGGCTTTTGATCCCTGTGTCTTTCCCGGAAATTCCTATATTTTTGCAAAATTTTTGTAAGTTGTATCCTCACAGAAATATTGTTCCCTCTTTACGTGCCTGTCTGGAATGTCCCCCTATAAATGGTTGCGTTTCATGTATGCTGTCAATTCCTCATTCTTTTTTTTTTTTGCACAATCCCCTACCAAGCATTCTGGCTGGGGTTTAAAAAATTTTTATGGACATAATGAAGCGTCCAGCTTATTTCTACTTATCAATAATTTGTTCTGTTTATTTATCATTCTTTTTAAATACTTTTCTGTTTGTATATCATGTGTTATTCATGTAAAAAAGCTCAAATACTCAAATCAAAAAAAAATCGTATATGGTCCTTAGATCCCCCAAGACCAGTGAAGGACAACTTTTTTTTTGGCTCTGGGTGAAAACCAACTAAAGTCTAGATTATGACCGAAGATCATCCTATTTGTTAAATTAAATAAATGAAAAAACAAGTTTTTCAACTAAAAGTAAAGAGCAACATTAAAATTTAAAACGAACAGAAATTATTACGTATATCAGGGGGCTTGCCCCTTCCTCAATACCTCCCTCTTTTGGTTGGACTTTTTGTTTTAATTATTTAATAATGACTCCTGAAACACAAGGTCCGTCTAATTAGAATAATAAGCTTCTTTAAAATTTCAAAAAAAAGTTTAGCGTAAAGAATGAAGCATGGAGGAGGGAAATTAAAGCTCATATACGTAATAGTTTCTGTTTGTTTCAAGTTATAATGTTGCTTCTTACTTTTAGTTAAAAAACTTATTTTTTATTTAATTTCTGATTATTTTTTAACTAATGCCTGGAAATCCAGCTCCTCCTCCTTGGAAAATCCGCTTCCCCCATAAAAAAATCGCTTTTTGGAAAGAACCTCCCACGTACCCCCTCCCCGTGCCAGAAAAACAACCTCCTTCTCCTGAAAAATACTCGTATACTTCCAATAGCCAATATTAAACAATGGGCAAAGTTCATAGTTTGCAGCCCTTCTCCCAGGGACTCTGGGGGGTCAAATCATCCTCGAAGAAATAGTTATTAGATCTTTCAACTGTGCTGAACAAAATGGCTATCTCAAAATTTTGATCAGACGACTTTAGGAAAAAAGGGGCGTGGTTTTGAGCTAGCTGTCTTCCAGCATTTTCGGTCACTTAAAAAGTGCAATAGAACCTTTGTTTTCAGGTAAAACGCGTCCGCTCTTGATCTCATAGGGTCACTGATTTGATACGATCAGTCACCGAAAATAAAACAAAAAAAACAACAATAAAATAAAATAAAAAATAAACACGCGCCCGTTATCTTGCTTCTGGCAAAAAATGCAAAATTCTATGTTTGTGTATACAGGAGCTTGATAATAGGGTTCTCTATTATCCTGAATCTGATAGTGTGAGTTTTTGGAAGTGTTTCCCCCTTATTCCAAAATTAGGCAGATTTTCTCAGGCTCGAAGGTTTTGATAGGTAAGATTAAACATTATATGTTTTACATATTTCGAATCTGTATACAAAGAAAAAGTAATCTATAACGACCAAAATTTTGTTTTTATAGTTTCGGTCACTATTGGGAATTTAGTTTGTTTACACGAACAGTCTGATGAGTGAGATTGAAACTTGCAATTTGCAATTAGTATCCGAGGAGTAATGGGTTCTGAGGCAAAAATTGTAGCCTACAGAGGGGGAAATTTCACCTGATTAGCCATGGATTCATTTTTCTTATTAAGAACTTGGACAAAGAGCCTCTTTTTGTATCAGAATCACTTTGAAAATTTGCAGTGAAGGCAAAGAGTCGATTGTTGCTCCTGAAAAGCTTCTTGAATTTGTAACAGATTGTACGCTGTACTAAAAATTAATGGCAATGTGGTTGGGGACTTTGACTTTGTAGGTCGAATTTAATTTAGTTTTAGCCCTAAGTTAATCTATCCCTAAGCTAGTCATCCCTGTGTTAAGTGAGAACAAGCCCTAATTTGTAAACTGAAACGATTTATATCGTCTTATGGCAGTGAATTTGACTAATTATTCTCTTAGTTTCATTTTCTTGAATTTACATGTTCCATCCAATGGAACTGTGCCGTAGACAGCTGGACCCTGGAACCCTTTCTGATATTATGACTCTGGAAATAGACTCTACGAAATAATCTACTGAACTTAAGGAGAACCCCCTGTTCGCGCATACTAGATTGATTACGCTATTAATTACGCGTTTCCTATGACTGCAATAACTGACATGCAGGGTGGAAAATCGATTGCTGAAATTTGAATACTTTTGGTATGCTCCTGCGTATTAAGTAATGCTTTAGAGGATGTTATCAGATAATATCATGGGTTGCTGTTAGCGTATTTTTTATTAATAGTCCGTTGCACTGTTGGAATTTGAATGTGCTATTAGATGTTTTTGAGGACTTTTGATGAAAATGCCTCGTTAATATAAGCCAAGTCTATGCAGCCCTGGTTGACAAGTGGACATTTGAATAATTCTCTTCAAACTCCACACAATTTCGTTGGAGGTAAATATCAGCCACAGTAAGATATTTTTGATACCTTATAATGGAAATGCCTCCTTTCTTTGAGCCAAGACTATGTACCCCCGGTTGACAAGCGCAATCTTGGATAACGTTTTTCTTCAAATTTCACGTAGTCTCGTTAGCGGTAAATTTATTTAATCCACGTTAAAATATTTTTGAGGGCTTCTAATGAAATTGTCTAGTTTCTTTCAGGCATGACTATGCGCCCCTCCCCCCGGTTGACAAGCGCACATCTGAATAACATTTTCTTTTCAAATTTTACATAATCTCGTTGGAGGTAAATTTAAGCCACATTAAGATACTTTTGAGAGCCTTTAATGAAAATACCTTGTTTCTTTGACTGGCCGTTCAATTTCACCTCCCCTCCTCCTCGTCAGTCTAAAAATTCTGTTAATACCTCTCAACTTAACTTCAAACTTCAGAAAATTTTGGTCCAAACAATTCACACCACTATGACAGTATATGGGTAGCCATCCATTAGGAGAAAGCTCGTTCAAGAAATAGATTTAAAGTGGCGCGATTTGCCTTAGACTATCAAGTTCTAACAATGGAAAGGTAAGATCCGCTTTTCAAAATAAAAACAGTGTGAAATTTATATTTACAAGCTTATTTTTATGGGAAAGAGGTTGAAAATGCCTTAGAAATGATGATGGATGCCACTGCCTTGGGGCCAGGCGCATAATGTCATGGTGGTGTGAAGTGTTCCGGGGGCACCACGAAATTGTTTGCTTAGGAAGACGCGAACCAATGGAGTCAAAGCATAATTTTGATCAAGAAATGTCTGAAAATGATCTACAAGTAAAGAGGGGTGCCAGAGGGCCAATCATAGTGTGACACAGTGATGTGAAATGACTGTGTATCGCGGAGGGTTGGCTTGCCAAAAACAGGAACCAATGAACTGAATGCAGGATTTTTAACAAGAAAATATCTGGAAAATGTCTCAGAACTAATGAAGGGTGCTAGAGGGTCAGTAATAGTGTGGCACGGTGGCGTGAATTGCCATGGAGGGTATCACCTTGGGATTGGCTTGCAAAAACACAAATCAATGAATTTTGAGCTATTTTTATCATGAAAATATGTAGAATATGTCTTAAGAATGATAAAGTGTATCATGGGGTAGCCACATATTGCCACGGTGATGTCAATGTTTGGACTAACATATTTTACAGCTTAAATTTGAGATGGGATGTGTTAATTGAATTTTTTGGCGGTGCGGTGACTGAAATCTAACACCCAGTGTAAAGGAACTAGGGATTTTCATTAAGAACCCTCACAAGTAACTCTTGATAGGGTTTGAATTCATCTCTAATAGCAACCCTCCCCTACTGGAATTTTTTGCTAGGGTGGGCTAGCCACGTATTTTCTGGATGGTGTGAATTGTTTGAATTAACATTTTCTATAGTTTAAATTTAAACTAAGAGGTTTTAATTAAATATTTTCGACTGGGGGGAGGGAGGGGAAGTGAAATTTAACACTCAGTTAAAGAAACTGGGTGTTTTCATTAAAATCTCTCAAAAATATCTTAACGTGGCTTATATTTACCTCTAACGAGATTGTTTGAAATTGGAAGAGAAAATATTATCCAAGTATACGCTTGTCAACCGGGGATGCATGGTCTTGGCCCAAAGAGCCGTTGTATTTTTATTAAAAGCCCACAAAAATATCTTAATGCTGCTCAAATTTACCTCTAACGAGATTATGTGAAATTTGAAGACAAAAAAAAACTATTTGAATGTGCGCTCGTCAACCAGGAGTGCATATTCTTGGCTCAAAGAAATGCGACATTTTCATTGACAGCACTCATAAATAGCTTTTAATTTTGCTTAAAATTACTTCTAACGAGAATTTGTGGATTCAAAAAGAAATATTATTCAAGTTTGTGTCTGTCAACCACATAGTCATAGCTTCAAAGAAACGAGACATTTTCATTAAAAGTTCTCAAAAATATCTCAATGTGGCTTAAATTTACCTCTAACGAGATTAAGTGAAATTTGAAGGGAAAATATTATTCAAATGTGTGCTTGTCAACCGGGGCTACATAGTCTTGACTCGAAGAAACGTGGTATTTTCACTAAAAGCTTTCGGAAATAGCTCTTAATAGGGCTTAAGTTACCTCTAACGAGATTATGTGAAATTTGAAGAGAAAATATTATTCAAGTATGCGCTTGTCAATTGGGGGTGTTTAGTCTTGACTCAAAGAAACGAGGCATTTTCATTAAAGGCTGCCATATATCTTAATTCGGTTTAAATTTACCTTTAATAACAAGCCCCCCCCCTCTGGAATTAGTTGGTGGTTTCCCAGCCTTTCTTTGATGCATGATTCTTTTTGCTTATATTTTATCCTTTATAAGCTTTTCTCATGTTTTGTTGCTTCCGTTGTTTTGTTATATCAAACATAACCAAATTTCAGTAATAAATTTTCCATCCTGCATGTCAGTTATTGCAGTAATAGGAAACACGTAATAGCTTAATCATTCTAGTATGCGCGAATGGCGGATTCTCTTTAAGTACAATAGGTTGTTTCGTGAATATGTTTCCTAAATCATAATATTAGAAAGGGTTTCATGGTACAGCTGTTTAGAGCGCAGTTCCATTTGATGAAAATGCCCTTCCGAATCCTAATTTGGACATCAAATCTTTAGAATCTAATGGATCACTGAAAAAAACGCATTGAAAGGAAATGAAATCTCTTAAAGTATTATGAAACATCCCATATGGGTCCCCCGTCATTACGTAATACCCACGTGTGTGTCCTCCTCATTTATTAGCAGGGATCCTCCAAGAGGATCCCCCTTGCAATTAATCAAGTCACGTGTGAATGCGTCATCCTTAACATAAGTAAACATTGCCTATTATGTAAAAACTACAGAAATGATGAAAAACTAGCTGTTAGGGTGGCGCTTCGCGCCGCCCCAACACCTAGTTGGTAGGGGCGCTTCGCCCCCCAAGCCCCTCCGCGCGCGTAAGTCATTACGCGCCATTGCAGTTGTGTCCCTGTATCCCATCTGTGAATATATATATATATATATATATATATATATATATATATATATATATATATATATATATATATATATATACATATATATATATGTTTTTAACTACGTAAAACTCGCGAATATACAACATTCTTCGCTGTCCCTTTGTCTGTGCATATAAATAGATTGTCAGGTTTACCGACTATTGAACATGCAACATATAATTGTCCATGGGAAAAACAATCCGTATTCAGATCTATACCTCATTATTCTAATGATTGCCCTTGAGCTTTGTTGATGGTTATTGCTAATCGAACATTCCCTGTGTCCCCGTCGTCATTTATATATCCCCCCCTGTGCTCCCCGGCGGCCCCGTTGTAGTTGTGTCCCTGTGACCCGGTCGTCATTTGTGTCCCGATGTCCCAGTCTGTAATTTCTCTTTGAGTGTCCCGGTCGTCATTTATATTCCCTGTGTCCCGGTGTCCCGGTCGTCATTTGTCTCCCGGTGTCCCGGTCGTCATTTTGTGTCCCGGTGTCCGGGTCTGTAATTTCTCTTTGAGTGTCCCGGTCGTCATTTATATTCCCTGTGTCCCGGTCGTCATTTGTGTCCCGGTTGTCCACGGGAAAAACAGTCCGTATTCAGATCTATACCTCATTATTCTAATGATTGCCCGTGAGCTTTGTTGATGGTGATTGCTAATCGAAAATTCCCTGTGTTCCGGTCGTCATTTATATATCCCTCCCTGTGTCCCCCCCGGCATCCCCGTTGTAGTTGTGTCCCTGTGTCCCGGTCGTCATTTATATTCCCTGTGTCCTAGTCTGTAATTTCTCTGCGAGTGTCCTGGTTGTCATTTATATTCCCTGTGTCCCGGTGTCCCGGTCGTCATTTTTATGTCCCGTTGTCCCGGTCTGTAATTTCGTCAGTCGACAAATATGACGTGAGTCGACAAACAACTTCATGACGGCATAATGCTCAATCCTTATAAAGACGTCAGTCGACAAACATGCATGACGTCAGTCAACACACAACACACAAACAACTTATTTATATATATATATATATATATATATATATATATATATATATATATATATATATATATATATATATATATATATATATATATATATATATATATATATATATATATATATATATATATACTAGCTGTTGGGGTGGCGCTTCGCGCCACCCCAACACCTAGTTGGTGGGGCGCTTCGCGCCCCCCCAAGCCCCCCCGCGCGCGTAAGTCGTTACGCGTCATATTAGTTTTTTTGTAGTTTTTACCTTGTTTAGTTTTTTTCTTCTTTTGTATTAATGCTAAAGCCAAGGTTCAAACCTCGAGCCTCTCGGACCTAGAACCTGAAACATAACGCTTTACCAACTCAGCTACTTCGGCTTGAATACATTCGTTTTGAGCAGCTTCCTCGGGTGTTGCCATTGTAGGTTCTTCAGTCATTTTACAATTAGAAATTTCTCTTTCAACGGTCTTCTTACAATTAAAAATTTGTGTTTGAACGATATTCTTAAATACCTGTGTCCTGGTCGTCATTTATATTCCCTGTGTCCCAGTCGTCATTTGTGTCCCGGTATCCCAGTCTGTAATTTCTCTTTGAGTGTCCCGGTCGTTATTTATATTCCCTCTGTCCCGGTCGTCATTTGTGTCCCGGTCTGTAATTTCTCTTTGAGTGTTTTTTCTTTTTAGTATTTTTTAGTTTTTACATTTTTTCTTTTTTCAGTTTTCTTTTTCTTCTTTATTTTTCAGCTTCACTATGAAATACATATCGTCGAACCTTTGTTTTTTTAACTAAAATCTGGTAGGCATTGATGACCTTATCCAAGTCAAAATCCCAAACCCAATCATCATCGCTATCATTTTCAGTTTTGATATGTTTTGACTCTCGCTGTCCAGGTGGATCTTCATCTAACTGCGCGGTTTTGCGTTCTTTAGCCTCAAGCCTGTTTGCTTGCTGTTCTTTTGATTCCTCGGCACGCTTTCTTTTCTGACTTTCTCTATCAGCAGCAAGTTTTTTGGCATAGACTCTTTGAGCATCTTCATCGGCTTTTGCCATTGTAAGTTCATCAGTCATTTTAAACTTAAACATTAATAGATTTCTACGTGAACATATATGTCTTAAATATCTTTAATGACGTCACCGTCATAGCAAAAATGACGACAAATAACTTCATGACGTCAGTCGACACAGAAACATGACGTCACCTGACAGACAGACACACAGACAGACAACGTATTTTTATATACTAGATAGACTAGCTGTTGGGGTGGCGCTTCACGCCACCCCAACACCTAGTTGGTGGGGCGCTTCGCGCCCCCCAAGCCCCCCCGCGCCCGTAAGTCGTTACGCGCCATATTAGTTACGCGCCATTGTAGTTGTGTCCCTGTGTCCCACCTGTGAATATAGATAGATTTATATATGTGTTTCAAACTACGTAAAAATTGCGAATATACAACATTCTTGGCTTTCCCATTGTCTCTGCATATACAAAGCCGTATGTACTAATAATGACGTCATATGCAAACGCTCTTTTTACAAACAAACAAAAATGCATACACACAACTCGTTTTTATATAGATAGATAGATAGATAGATAGATACAATACAAATTAACTGCGTAAAACTTGCGAATATACAACATTCTTCGCTGTCCAATTGTCGCTGCATATAAATAGATTGTCAGGTTTACCGACCCTCGAACATGCAACGTACAATTGTCCATGGGAAAAACAATCAGTATTAAGATCTATACCACATTTTTCTAATGATTGACCTTGAGGTTTGTTAGTGGTGATTGCAAATGCTAGTCGAATTGGGAATTGCAATCTTTTAAATTGAAAAGGCAGATCCGTTGGAATCATGGGAATGCGAGGAATAAGAACAGCCTCACCCTCAAAAGGCCCTGTCAAGATTGTGGCCTCTATTAGGTTTTCCATTGTTTTTTTACGGCAAGTCGCGTGCCATTGCAAAGCTTTGGTGGGTTGATATTTCTTAAAAGTATTATTGGTACGCCTATTTTTAGTTGTAGCACGTGCGGTGGAAACCCTGAAAGATCTATGGAATTTAAAAATTCAGATGGATAATTAACCGCTTCATTTGGTTCCAAAACTGTGTCGACTGACTTGTAAAGGACTGCCTGGTCTCGAATCTTGGTCAAAACAATATTGTTGATTTCGTGGACGTCTATATTTTTGGGTGCGAGAATCGCTCTTTCACTTAGCCATTTATTATTTTTATAATTTTTTAGAATATTCGGAAATACTTTTTCAATCAATTCATTTTTGGACGTCACTAAATTACAGAAATCAGCAGCTAGTTGTATACGTCCTGAAATTGAGTCTACTGGGAGCTTTCCGTTTCCAATTGCCAGCAATTGATCTGAAAATGTTTGATCAGAGTCATCGTTTTGCAATCGGACACGCATATTTGTAGTTAATTTTAATATTTTTACGTGTGCCCATAAATTAGAATTTTTCAGGCAAGCATTCATTTCGTCTGCAGGAGTTGATCTAGGTATTATAGGTAATTTTTGCCTGAATTCTAGGTGAAGGCATTCCCAAATCCTGAAGAGGTTTGTTTGCCATACGTACGCACAAATCTTCTATAATAACTAAAGTGTAGTTATAAATTTCTGATGTAAAATCAAAAGTCATATCTGACGTCTCTAACTGTTTTCGATGGAGTATATCTTCGGACATTTTTGACATATTTTTCCCATAACTCTGTAGGAGCTGATGGAGAGCAAGTTGTTAAAATGATGCCAAACAATGCACGAATTTGACTTGGGGTTGACGTTTCGCACGCGTCATTGATGCAGTTATCCCAGTGTTGGTCATTCTCCAATAAATTCAGAGCTTGGCATGCACTACGGTAAGTGTCATGTATAGTACCGTTTACAGTTCTCAAATACTCAAAGGATGTCGGACTGGGTACATTCACCAAAAGCAGGCGTAGAAAGAAGCATTCATGTTGATTGGGGTGAACGGTGTAGAGTCTTCCTATCGTGGTATCTTTGAAGATGGTAGGTTGGCCGTCGACTGACTTACCCTGTTTTCGACGTTCAAATACTTTATTTTTAGTATTCCACGTGTAATACGAAGGCACTTCAGTATACAGCAGTTTTTTTGCAAAAGAATCATTTTTGCAAAGCGAAAAAAAAGCTGTTAATGTTGTATCCGGTGGATTCAGGGCTCTTTGTTGCACGTTGGTTTCCGTGAAATAAACACGTTGACCATTCTGTAAATGTACCGCTAAGTCAACAACAGCTGGACTACGTTCATGTATCGGAAATGAAAGAATTCGCCAAACAGCTTCATTACTGCTTATGTATCTTCCAGCCTGATATTGTACGATTTCGTCGAAATCTTTGATTTCGGGCTGCAAGCCAAAAACTGCCATGTCACTGCCTTTGTTGACGTATTTACATATGTATTTGATTGCCTTTACGGAGTTACAGTATTCAACGTTTATGTGTGCATTAAATGTTTTTGATAATAATGGGGAATATGGAACAACCCACTGGTTATCTACTTCGATGGTGGTACCGTTACGCTTCTTTATTATTGCTGCTTTACCGCCATCTTCAGTAGATCTTCTTCTATATTGTGGGTAACCATCATTGTCAGTAATTGTGTTTGATACTAAAAGTCGAGGATATTGCTTTGTGCACCTTTCTTTGGCCATGCATGGTGAATTTTCGTTCAGTGCACCGCAAGGTCCATGTATCATATTTTTTACAATAATATCATGTAACCGCTTATCGACATTTTTATCAGGTATTTCAGCGGAAATCACATCATCAATTTCGTTCGAAGTAATTTTTTTATGTAGCCAGATTAGTATATGTGCGTGTGGCAAACCTTGTTTTTGCCATTCCACTGAGTACATCCAGCATCGCACTGACCCAAACACTTCAAGTTTTACTATGTAGTTTATCAGTGATTTCAACTTTTGCCGGAAGACACGGGCCGTAATGTCATGCCTATGAACCGCCGATTGTCCTTGAAGTAAAAGCTGCAGTATCTCGTCCCAAGATTGATTACATGTAAATGTAATAAATAAATCTGGACGACCATAGAGACGAACATACGCAATAGCATCTTGAGCATATTCATGCATATGACGGGGACTGCCAGCATATGACGAAGGTAAAATTGTTAATCTTCCAACGTTTGTGGTATTACCGTCATTTATAACGGCATCTCGCAAATGAATGTATTGTTCAGAGCGGAGCTTGGTCTGATTCAGGCGGATATATAGCAAACGTTCTGATTCAATTTTAGCATACATATCAACGACAAATTGGTGAAACAATTCACGGCATTTTAAAATATAATTTTCTTCATCCTGCCGAATCATTAGTCTATAGGAATAATAATGCATTGCACTGCATTTCTTATTCATTTCTTTGTTAGTGGCTGGATTCATCAATTTAATATTAAAGTGATAGCCGTCGGCTCCATCCCAAAAAATGATAGGATATTGTAGGGCATCGTAGCATCGATGAGTTTCAGTAATTCTTAACAACTGAGCGTTTCGCTTATGAAGAATAATATCTCGAGGTAAAAACTGATCACCGACCATAACGATTGTCACTTCGTCGATAGTTGGAGCATTGTATCTACGCACATGTTGGCCAGGAGGCGTTTTGTCAGCGGAAATAACAATTTTATGCGTATCAGTAGGCATCAAATCGATGGCTGTTTTGAACAGACGCACTAAATTATTATTTTCGTGGAAAAGATGTTGCAATTGGGAAACGATTGTCCTTTCAACGTTGGGAGAAATTTCGCAACGTGCATTCAATTCAGAATTTCTATCACTGATGAAGTACAATTGTAAAAATTTATGATTCTCGCCTGAGAATGGTAGAAGGGACCCTGCTCTATGATAAATTTGCCCTTTTACTTTGAAAGTAGACATAAATTGATCTGTATTTTCGATTTGGGCTCCAAACGACGTCATTTGGAAATATGAGTTGTATTTTCTGATTTTTGACAAAAAACGCTTAGATTCTGACGTAGTTCCAGTAAGGAAAGTCTTCAATGGCTCTGGTGGTGCAGCCAATAGAGGAAGTTTAACTTTTCCTGAGGCGCAACACATTCCCATTGTTTCACCATTGAATTTCAAGGCCTTGCAATAGGACAAATTTTAGACATTGTCCCGATTTGAACACATCTACTCAAGCTATAATCATCGACTGGGCTGTACCTGAATGCCAGGCGATAACTTTCAGGTTGCTCTGATTCCTCGGCACGCTTTCTTTTCTTACTTTCTCTATCAGCAGCAAGCCTGATTTGTTGCTGTTCTTGTGATTCCTCGGCACGCTTTTTTTTCTTACTTTCTCTATCAGCAGCAAGCCTGATTTCTTGCTGTTCTTGTGATTCCTCGGCACGCCATCTTTTTTCACTTTCTCTTTTAGCAGCAAGTCTGCTTTCGCGTTGCTCTGGTAGTTCCTCGGCACACTTTCTGTTCTTTCTTTCTCTATCAGCCTCAAGCCTGTTTCCTTGCTGTTCTTTTGATTCCTCGGCACGCTTTCTGTTCTTTCTTTCTCTATTAGCCTCAAGCCTGTTTCCTTGCTGTTCTTTTGATTCCTCGGCACGCTTTCTTTTCTGACTTTCTCTATCAGCAGCAAGTTTTTTGGCATAGACTCTTTGAGCATCTTCATCGGCTTTTGCCATTGTAAGTTCATCAGTCATTTTAAACTTAAACATTAATAGATCTCTACGTGAACATACATGTCTTAAATATCTTTAATGACGTCACCGTCATAGCAAAAATGACGACAACTAACTTCATGATTAAATATCTTTAATGACGTCACCGTCATAGCAAAAATGACGACAACTAACTTCATGACGTCAGTCGACACAGAAACATGACGTCACCTGACAGACAGACACACAGACAGACAACTTATTTTTATATATATAGATAGATGTATATATATATATATATATATATATATATATATATATATATATATATATATATATATATATATATATATATAGATGTCTTGTAGGAAAAATGTCTTTAAAGTGTATTGAAATGTCTTGAAACTTTTGAAGAAAAAATGTGTTAGAAGACGTTTTGAAATGTATTCAAACGTCTTTAAAATGTCTCGAAGAAAAATGTCTTAGAAAACGTCTTGGGATGTCTTGAAACATACGTCTTCAAGAGGAATGTCTTAAAAAACTTGTTAGGAAATCTTGAAACATCTTGATATGTCTTGAAGTGAAATTTCTTCAAAAATGTCTTGGAATGTCTTGAAACGTCTTGAAAAAGGTTTTAAAGAAAAATGTCTTTAAAAAACTTCCTTGCCTAACTAGTGGACTCTAAACCCTATTACGTAACAGTCAAAGCCAATTATGTAACTACTAAAAGTAAAAAAAATCTATTACACAACCTGCTGGTTGTCGTGGAATGACGGAATAAGCCTCTCCTGGAATCTGGGGATGGGGCTGCCTTTAAAAGCAAGGAGAGGGCTGTCTTGAAAACCATGGAGGGGATACTACTTAACAATGATTTTTATTAATTGAAGTTTTAATAATTTTTTATTTAGTAAAGTCGAAAAAGCGAAAACTTTAAGATATATTTAAATTCCAGTGAAGTACAAATTTTATTAGGTCTTGTGAAGGTATGAGGGTTGTCAGCCCCGCTCATGTTAATTTTTTTCGTTTTTAGTTTGATTCGGTTATTGTTTCTAATTTCTTTTCGTTTTGGGTTTCATTTATATATTGATGGTGATTTGTGGTAGTTCTACGCTGGGAAGATTATTTTTCTTTATTTATGCTTATTTTTCGTTAAATTGGGCTCTTTAGTTTTCTTTGAGAAACTTTTTATGGAAAAGTTTATTTTTTAATTAATCGCTTTATACGAGCAATAATTCTATGTATATGTATTTATTTACGCATATTTTTTCGAAAATTGCTCTATGTATATTTTTTTTTGGAAAATTGGCATCCTGGTATTGCCTTGCCTAAAAATCGATCTACGTAAGTCAAAAGGTGGAGAAACTTCGTCAAGGCCCTTAGTTTTTGGGGAAAAAAAATTCATGTGATTGACGTCATATTTATGAGCACATTTCAAGAGCATACATATGTCATAGTTTCCTCAGTAGTGGTTGTATCGTTTTTAGCGTCTATGATGTAAGCAAAATTATACAAGAAACATATCTAAGTACAAAATACCAAGCATAATGAGTCTTTTGCAAAAGGTGTTTTCAACAATTTCATAATACCTAGAAGACAAATGAATAACTCAGACGAGGAGCAGAACGAATTGAAAATAAAAATGGAGATTAAAGAAATCAGAGGCGCCATTTGGGGGGGTCAGGGGTGGTCAAATGCCCACCCCTGATTTTCCAGGGGGCCTAAGCTTCCACCACAAAGGGCCTTTTGCCGGCCATAATAATCCATTATGGCCAACATAATCCATTCTGTTCAATTGATTCGAGATTACTGCACGCCTATTAACCAAAGAGCGTAATTACTTGACAACCCTTGGGGTAATTACGCTATTTGCTATTAATCATTGTAAACTTTGAAAGTAGGTAAGATACATAATAAAATCCTCGAGTTCTGCCAAATGCCCATTTCCTAGATGATTACGCGACACGAAGTGAGTCGGGGGGGGGGCGCAAGATGGAGTTCATGCCCACCCCAAGATTTGATCCAAATGGCGCCTCTGAAAGAAATATGCGGTTAGAAGATAAGCGGCAGCGAGAATTACAAGCGATAGCAAGAACGCGAGTATCAGAACGTGCCGAAAGTAAAAGGAAGACCAAAGAATTGTGCTGTTAAAATAAATGTGACAGTAAAAATCAGAACGAGTCGAAAATGTAGATGAAGAAGAAAGAAATATTGCGTTAGAAGAACAACATAATCACAATCTTCAACGCCAACAAAATGTGGTGCAAAACCCAGTACAAACCTACTAAAACCATAAACCACGCAACCGTTGATTACAAGTCATTGGGGTCCTTCTAAATATATTACCTGTGGAGCCCTCCATTTTCCTAGGAAAAGAGTAGAAAACAAAGGCGATTCATTTGGAGTTTGCTACTTACGACGAGAATCAATACACACAAGCCTACCGCTTGCCTTGTGCCGGGGGCTGGCCTTAAAATTGGCTGCATATTTTTTTTCTTAAAACTGGCATATTGCCATTTCTGGCCACAAAAACAATCTAGAAAGGTCACAACTTTAAGGAAGAATTTGTATTTTTCCCAGGCTGGTTGTATCAATTCCATGGTGTATGAGAATCAGTATATACAAGCTTACCGCATAGCAGTGCTGGGGCCCGGCCATGAAATCGGATACTTATATGGCATATTGGCATTTTGGGCCGACTAAATAGGTCGCAAGTTAAAATAAGAATTTGTATTTTCCCAGGGTAGCTGTATCAAACCTATTGTGACACCATGGCATCAAGATGAGGCTGCGGTTAGAAGACAAGCGACAATGAAAATTAGTATATACAATCCTGCTGCGTGCCGAGTGCTGGTGCCCGTTCTTGAAATCGGCAACATAGTTTTTTTTCTTAAAACTGGCAATTTGACATTTCTTGCCAAACGATTTAAATAAGTCACAACTATAAGGAGGAACTTGTATTTTCCCCAGGGTTGTTTTACCGAACCATAATATTAAGAAGTTGCTGCGGTTAGAAGACAAACAACAATGATATTCAATACGTACAAGCCTGCCACGTAGCCTTGCAGGGGATTGGCCTCGAAATCAGCTATATAGTTGTTTTTCTTAAAACTGGCACACTTGTATTTCTTCCCACAGACGTTTTAAATAGGTCACAACTTTGAGATAGACTTTACATTCTTCTCAGGATGCCTGTATCCAACCGTTACATCAAGAAGAGGTTGCAGTTAGAGGAGAAGCAGCAATGGGAATCAATATATACAAACCTGTCGCGTTGTCCTGGTGGGGTCTGGCCCGTGCCATCAAGAAGAGACTCACATTTTCTGCGGTTAGAAGACAAGCGACAATGAGAATCAATATATACAAACCTGTCCCGTATCCCTGCCTGGGACCGGCATCGAGATCGGCTAAGTAGTTTTTTCCTTAAATATATATATATATATATATATATATATATATATATATATATATATATATATATATATATATATATATATATATATATACTAGCTGTTGGGGTTGGATATATATACTAGCTCCAACACCTAGTTGGAGGGGCGCTTCGCACCCCCCAAGCCTCCCCGCGCGCGTAAGTCCTTACGCGCCATATTAGTTACGTGCCATTGTAGTTGTGTCCCTGTGTCCCACCTGTGAATATAGATAGATTTATATATGTGTTTCAAACTACGTAAAACATTCTTGGCTTTCCCATTGTCTGTGCATATACAAAGCCGTATGTACTAATAATGACGTCATATGCAAACGCTCTTTTTACAAACAAACAAACATGCATACACACAACTCGTTTTTATATAGATAGATAGATAGATAGATACAATACAAATTAACTGCGTAAAACTTGCAAATATACAACATTCTTCGCTGTCCAATTGTCGCTGCATATAAATAGATTGTCAGGTTTACCGACCCTCGAACATGCAACGTATAATTGTCCATGGGAAAAACAATCAGTATTAAGATCTATACCACATTTTTCTAATGATTGACCTTGAGCTTTGTTAATGGTGATTGCAAATGCTAATCGAATTGGGAATTGCAATCTTTTAAATTGAAAAGGCAGATCCGTTGGAATCATGGGAATGCGAGGAATAAGAACAGCCTTACCCTCAAAAGGCCCTGTCAAGATTGTGGCCTCTATTAGGTTTTCCATTGTTTTTTTTTACGGCAAGTCGCGTGCCATTGCAAAGCTTTGGTGGGTTGATGTTTCTTAAAAGTATTATTGGTACGCCTATTTTTAGTTGTAGCACGTGTGGTGGAAATCCTGAAAGATCTATGGAATTTAAAAATTCAGATGGATAATTAACCGCTTCATTTGGTTCCAAAACTGTGTCGACTGACTTGTAAAGGACTGCCTGGTCTCGAATCTTGGTCAAAACAATATTGTTGATTTCGTGGACGTCTATATTTTTGGGTGCGAGAATCGCTCTTTCACTTAGCCATTTATTATTTTTATAATTTTTTAGAATATTCGGAGATACTTTTTCAATCAATTCATTTTTGGACGTCACTAAATTACAGAAATCATCAGGTAGTTGTATACGTCCTGAAATTGAGTCTACTGGGAGCTTTCCGGTTCCAATTGCCAGCAATTGATCTGAAAATGTTTGACCAGAGTCATCGTTTTGCAATCGGACACGCATATTTGTAGTTAATTTTAATATTTTTACGTGTGCCCATAAATTAGAATTTTTCAGGCAAGCATTCATTTCGTCTGCAGGAGTTGATCTAGGTATTATAGGTAATGTTTGCCTGAAATCTCCCGCAAGCAATATTAATGTGCTGCCAAAGGGTTTCGACTTCCCTCTCAAATCTTTCAAGCATTGATCCAGAGCCTCGAGCGATTTTTTGTGTGCCATTATGCACTCATCCCAAATAATAAGTTTGCATTGCTGCAATACTTTACCCATCCCAGATGATTTGGAAATATTGCACGTGGGAGTTTCTGTAGAATGCAAATTCAGAGGCAATTCCAAAGCAGAATGAGCAGTTCTTCCACCAGGCAGCAATGTTGCGGCTATTCCGGACGACGCAATTGCCAACGCTATATCATTTTTTGATCGAATTGATGCCAGAATCAGTTTTATCACAAACGTTTTACCAGTACCTCTTGGCGCATCCAAAAAGAAAATTTCTCCAACGTTGTTATCGACACAATGCATTATCGTATCATAAATGTCTTTTTGTTCCGACGTTAACTTGGAAATGTTATTTTGTACATACGACAATAGATCACTCGTACTGTAACTTTGTTCATGATCCAATTCTACACATGTCGAAACAGCAGCGATACGGTTAGGTGAAGGCATTCCCAAATCCTGAAGAGGTTTGTTTGCCATACGTACGCACAAATCTTCTATAATAACTAAAGTGTAGTTATAAATTTCTGATGTAAAATCAAAAGTCATATCTGACGTCTCTAACCGTTTTCGATGGAGTATATCTTCAGACATTTTTGACTTATATTTTTCCCATAACTCTGTAGGAGCTGATGGAGAGCAAGTTGTTAAAATGATGCCAAACAATGCACGAATTTGACTTGGGGTTGACGTTTCGCACGCGTCATTGATGCAGTTATCCCAGTGTTGGTCATTCTCCAATAAATTCAGAGCTTGGCATGCACTACGGTAAGTGTCATGTATAGTACCGTTTACAGTTCTCAAATACTCAAAGGATGTCGGACCGGGTACATTCACCAAAAGCAGGCGTAGAAAGAAGCATTCATGTTGATTGGGGTGAACGGTGTAGAGTCTTCCTATCTTGGTATCTTTGAAGATGGTAGGTTGGCCGTCGACTGACTTTCGACGTTCAAATACTTTATTTTTAGCATTCCACGTGTAATACGAAGGCACTTCAGTATACAGCAGTTTTTTGCAAAAGAATCATTTTTGCAAAGCGAAAAAAAAGCTGTTAATGTTGTATCCGGTGGATTCAGGGCTCTTTGTTGCACGTTGGTTTCCGTGAAATAAACACGTTGACCATTCTGTAAATGTACCGCTAAGTGAACAACAGCTGGACTACGTTCATGTATCGGAAATGAAAGAATTCGCCAAACAGCTTCATTACTGCTTATGTATCTTCCAGCCTGATATTGTACGATTTCGTCGAAATCTTTGATTTCGGGCTGCAAGCCAAAAACTGCCATGTCACTGCCTTTGTTGACGTATTTACATATGTATTTGATTGCCTTTACGGAGTTACAGTATTCAACGTTTATGTGTGCATTAAATGTTTTTGATAATAATGGGGAATATGGAACAACCCACTGGTTATCTACTTCGATGGTGGTACCGTTACGTTTCTTTATTATTGCTGTTTTACCGCCATTTTCAGTAGATCTTCTTCTATATTGTGGGTAACCATCATTGCCAGTAATTGTGTTTGATACTAAAAGTCGAGGATATTGCTTTGTGCACCTTCCTTTGGCCATGCATGGTGAATTTTCGTTCAGTGCACCGCAAGGTCCATGTATCATATTTTTTACAATAATATCATGTAACCCCTTATCGACATTTTTATCAGGTATTTCAGCAGAAATCACATCATCAATTTCGTTCGAAGTAATTTTTTTATGTAGCCAGATTAGTATATGTGCATGTGGCAAACCTAGTTTTGGCCATTCCACTGAGTACATCCAGCATCGCACTAACCCAAACACTTCAAGTTTTACTATGTAGTTTATCAGTGATTTCAACTTTTGCCGGAAGACACGGGCCATAATGTCATGCCTATGAACCGCCGATTGTCCTTGAAGTAAAAGCTGCAGTATCTCGTCCCAAGATTGATTACATGTAAATGTAATAAATTAACCTGGACGACCATAGAGACGAACATACGCAATAGCATCTTGAGCATATTCATGCATATGACGGGGACTGCCAGCATATGACGAAGGTAAAATTGTTAATCTTCCAACGTTTGTGGTATTACCGTCATTTATAACTGCATCTCGCAAATGAATGTATTGTTCAGAGCGGAGCTTGGTCTGATTCAGGCGGATATATAGCAAACGTTCTGATTCAATTTTAGCATACATATCAACGACAAATTGGTGAAACAATTCACGGCATTTTAAAATATAATTTTCTTCATCCTGCCGAATCATTAGTCTATAGGAATAATAATGCATTGCACTGTATTTCTTATTCATTTCTTTGTTAGTGGCTGGATTCATCAATTTAATATTAAAGTGATAGCCGTCGGCTCCATCCCAAAAAATGATAGGATATTGTAGGGCATCGTAGCATCGATGAGTCTCAGCAATTCTTAACAACTGAGTGTTTCGCTTATGAAGAATAATATCTCGAGGTAAAAACTGACCACCGACCATAACGATTGCCATCTCGTCGATAGTTGGAGCATTGTATCTACGCATATGTTGGCCAGGAGGCGTTTTGTCAGTGGAAATAACAATTTTATGCGTATCAGTAGGCATGAAATCGATGGCTGTTTTGAACAGACGCACTAAATTATTATTTTCGTGGAAAAGATGTTGCAATTGGGAAACGATTGTCCTTTCAACGCTGGGAGAAATTTTGCAACGTGCATTCAATTCAGAATTTCTATCACTGATGAAGTACAATTGTAAAAATTTATGATTCTCGCGTGAGAATGGTAGAAGGGACCCTGCTCTATGATAAATTTGCCCTTTTACTTTGAAAGTAGACATAAATTGATCTGGATTTTCGATTTGGGCTCCAAACGACGTCATTTGGAAACATGATTTGTATTTTCTGATTTTTGACAAAAAACGCTTAGATTCTGACGTAGTTCCAGTAAGGAAAGTCTTCAATGGCTCTGGTGGTGCAGCCAATAGAGGAAGTTTAACTTTTCCTGAGGCGCAACACATTCCCATTGTTTCACCATTGAATTTCAAGGTCTTGCAATAGGGACAAATTTTAGACATTGTCCCGATTTGAACACATCTACTCAAGCTATAATCATCGACTGGGCTGTACCTGAATGCCAGGCGATAACTTTCAGGTTGCTCTGATTCCTCGGCACGCTTTCTTTTCTTACTTTCTCTATCAACAGCAAGCCTGATTTGTTGCTGTTCTTGTGATTCCTCGGCACGCTTTCTTTTCTTACTTTCTCTATCAGCAGCAAGCCTGATTTCTTGCTGTTCTTGTGATTCCTCGGCACGCCTTCTTTTTTCACTTTCTCTTTTAGCAGCAAGTCTGCTTTCGCGTTGCTCTGGTAGTTCCTCGGCACGCTTTCTGTTCTTTCTTTCTCTATCAGCCTCAAGCCTGTTTCCTTGCTGTTCTTTTGATTCCTCTGCACGCTTTCTGTTCTTTCTTTCTCTATCAGCCTCAAGCCTGTTTCCTTGCTGTTCTTTTGATTCCTCGGCACGCTTTCTTTTCTGACTTTCTCTATCAGCAGCAAGTTTTTTGGCATAGACTCTTTGAGCATCTTCATCGGCTTTTGCCATTGTAAGTTCATCTGTCATTTTAAACTTAAACATTAATAGATTTCTACGTGAACATATATGTCTTAAATATCTTTAATGACGTCACCGTCATAGCAAAAATGACGACAACTAACTTCATGATTAAACATCTTTAATGACGTCACCGTCATAGCAAAAATGACGACAACTAACTTCATGACGTCAATCGACACAGAAACATGACGTCACCTGACAGACAGACACACAGACAGACAACTTATTTTTATATATATAGATATATATATAGCCTGTCCCGTATCCCTGCCTGGGACCGGCATCGAGATCGGCTAATTAGTTTTTTCCTTAAATATATATATATATATATATATATATATATATATATATATATATATATATATATATATATATATATATATATATATATATATATATATATATATATATATATATATATATATATATATATATATATATATATATATATATATATATATATATATATATGATGAAAATTACGGCCGGAATCGTAATGCAAATGTTCTAATGTTATTAAGGCACATTATACTTATATAATAAATGACAATTTGAGATTGTCTTTTTTTTTTACTTTAATTTAAGTGTTTGATGAATATTCCTGTTTTACCTTGTATTCTATTTCTGACCAGTCTTTTCATTTATTTTACTTGTCATTCTTTTTATAACTAATTGAATTTTGTAAGTATGTATGCTTTTCTTGTGTTTTTAGTCCGTAACCCCTCAAAGCTCATTACGAATTACAATTAGTAACACTCATATTTTCTTTTTAGTCACCAGAGACAGAATTTTGTGTTGTTTATCTCGTATTTATAAGGTATTTCATTATTCGATTCTGTCGATAGAAGAGCTTTAGCAAAGGTCTTCTTCTTATATGGTATACTAGACAAGTACATTTAAGTGATTAGTGCTATGTACGAGAATAATACTGCTGCGGTTAAGGTAGGAAATGAGGTTAGCAGCTGGTTTTGTATTAAATCAGGAGTTAAGCAGGGTTGTGTTCTATCCCCCTTTATATGGATCATTTTGATTGACTTTGTCTTAAGGAGCACAGGAAAGGCAATTGGAAACCACGTAATCAAATGGGGAGGAAAAACTCTCCTGGACTTAGATTATGCTGATAATTTAAGAATATTAGATGAAAGTGTGAGCAAAATGAATGAATTTTTAGAGCTTTTTCGAGTTCAGGGTGCAAGAATAGGTTTAAAATTAATGCTAAGAAGAATAAGTCACTAAGGCTAGGAATAAGTGAAGATGAAAAGGTGACGTTGGGTAACGAAAAGATTGAGCAGGTGGGCAGCTTCACTTACCTTTGTAGTATTATTAGTAAAGACGGTGGGAGCAGTTAAGATGTTAAAAGTAGAATAGCCAAGGCTCAGGGTATTTTTTCACATTTAAAAAAAGTTTGGAAGAATAGGAAGATAAGTCTGCAAACCAAGATTAGAATATTGGAAGCTAAAGTGATGACAGTGGTCAAATATGGCTCTGAAGCATGGGCGCTCTAAAAAGCGGATGAAAATCTACTTTATGTTTTCCAAAGAAATTGCCTATGGATTGTTCTGGGTACCCGGCTGACTGACCGTATTTCAAACAGTAGGTTGTACGAAAATGTGATTCAATCCCGCTTTCTAGGGCTATAATGAAAGAAAGGTTGAGATGGCTATCCCAAGTTCTGCTGATGAAGGATGACAGATTGCCGAGATTGTCCTTTTTGGCCAACCGTCTGAGGCTAAACGGAAAGAAGGTCCTCCTCATCTGGGGTGGGAGGATGTCATAAATAAAGATTTAAAGGAAATAGAAACTTCTTTGGAGGATGTAAAGAGGGAGGCTTTGAATAGATTGGACTGGAGGAGGAGTGTGCGTAGCTGTGTTGGCCTCAGGTGGCTTGGTGCTGTTGTGAATTATTAATAGTAGTAGTAGTAGTATTTAATTAAAGTGTCAAGGACAGTGGAAAAGAAATCTGTTTGTTTGAATTGATTGAGTGGAAACTAAAACACTAATATATATATATACTCATATCTTAAAAACTAAAAAAAATATAAAGCTTTTAGGTCTGAATTAAAAAGGTCTTGTGAGTTTTGGCAGTAGCGGTTGCCAAATTGAAAAAAAAACGGTTGAAAATTTAGCCAAAAATAAGCTAAAACACATGGCATCAAACGCCTTATGAAGTTTTGCTTTCATTTGAAGGTGCAGTTGTCGTTAGGAATCAGCAATTCCGTCAATATGAATTCATGAACTGTTGATGAAAAGTAACGTTGAATGTACCTGCTTAGTTTTGCTTATTTATGTTAACAGTCCAACATGACAACATTGACGAAAAGCTTGACCTGTCTGACAAACTTAGAAATCTGGATACAACCAACAGGTAATTTCTATTGAATTGCAGTTTTCAGTTATCGATAAACCTCAGATGGGTCCGGAGGGCAATTTTTATTTTTATTTTTGTGTTCTTGGTGCCTCAATGCAACTTGTTCATTCGACTTGAAGCGAAAATTCGCCATTTGCTGCTTCTGATATTTGTTTTCGAGATTATATTTAGGTTAAAAAAAATAATAATTAGAAAGCTTTTTGACTTTTTCCTGTTTTTGACAGCTAATGTGCCACCTGATTAGTTTCTCTGTCTTCTTTCCCCCTGTCAGACGAAACGTTATTAAGGAAATTAAATGGACTCTCAGAATGTTATGAAGAGGAACAGATGTGTTTTTAAAAAATTTATTAGGAATGACACTTGCTTAATTGGCCATGTCCGGTGTCAGATTCTTCGTAGACCACTAAGTTGATCAGATGAGTCATCTAAACGACTCGGGGGATATTGACGCTGCCATCCCTAAGAAAACTAGAAATTAGACGAAAAGTTTAAAAATTATGCTCGGAAATTCCAAGGACAGTGGAAAGAATATCTGATTGATTATATTGGTTTAAGTGGAAACTTGGAAACTTACAATAAAATATTTGTCATATAAAAAAAAAGCGGACGAATTGGGAATACAATTTTTTAATAAAATACAATTTCTATTTTGTTTGAATGTATTTTTGTTACGTTTTTACGACCCAGGTAAATATTTTGGAGGGGGGATTCAAACCCCCTAATCCACCCAGGATACGGCCTTGAAGTGGGGCAGATAAAATTTGTTTCCTTGCAAAATAAATTGCTGAAAATTTTACAATTTTTCCAAACATCACTAAGTTTGCAAAATAACTTTTTCATATTAATGTAAATTCTTGAATATCTACTAATTTCATCAAGTTTCATTCAATTTTGTTTTACTTAATTTGAATATTACTAAGTAAATTTTTTGGTGTATTTACTAAATTGGTGGCAATTCTGTTTTACTCAGATTGTATTAATATTAGGAGTGGGTTTGGATCCTAAAATACGGTAATATTACTATGATTGAGCTGAGCTGACCTGAGCTGTTGAATAAAGTTAAGCTGACAACACTCAAGTCAACTGCTGGTTCAGACAAGGTTTGAGCATTTAAAGTTTTCGTATCTATCAGTAAGGCAATCATCTGATTTTTATTGGAAACTAATGCAGCCCTTATTAAATCCTATTAGGAAAATCTTTTGATAAATTTTTTTGGAATCTTTTGTTAAAAATTTTAGTGGAATCTAAAAGCAGCCCTGTTTAAATACTCTTATGAAATCTTACATTAAAAATTTTTAGCTAATTTTGTTTTAATCTTTTGTTAAAAATTTTTCAGTGGAACCTAAATACAGCCCTTTGTAAATACTATTATGAAATATTTTGTTGAAAATTCTAAAATCCATAAGAGAAATTCCCGATATCCTTGATTGACTACGTCCAGACTCTGCCCAGTGACATAAGTTATGAAAAACCAAATTGAGTAGAAGTATAAAACTATCGGGGTAGCTCTGACTGTGGTGTGTAAACTGTCATTAAACTTTCAACAGCATGGCCCCTACGTGAGGATGACATGTAAAATCGTGAAGCATTCCCATTTTTTGTACTATTTTTAATTTTATAGTGGGGTTTATTTTTTCCTATGAGGGCTTTTTTCAAAAGTTGTTTTGGATTTGTCGAGAAGGGTTGAGTACCTTATCGAAAATTTCAAAGTTTGTATTCTTTGGGTATGACCACTCCTGAAATTTTTTGAAGGAAGGAAACAAACGTGAAGCGTTTTGGAGAGTTTATTTATTTCATTTCAACATTTACTTAACTCCAAAGTCATCCCTCCGCCCTAAACCTTATTTCTATTAAGGTAAGTCAATAGCATATCTGTACATGGGGGAGGCTATGAGTAATATCCCTCGAAGATTGTTCATAAGGCCATTTAAAACACAACTTTGGAAATTTACTTTAAACAAAAATTTGAGGAGGGGGTTTGTAATTTTCCTCGAAATCTGCGCTGTAAGCGCCGGCGCCTTTTCACCTCTCGGACTTAAGATTTATGTTCCGTGTCCAAGTGTTTGGTATGTTATTTTTCTGTGTTCTCACAGTCTGGATGTTTCAACATAATGACGACAGTTTTGGTACCATTCGATAACTGGGATTAAGCTTTATCCATGTCCAGAGAAAAAGTTGGGAAATTTACACTTCAGATCAAATGAGTCCTCTCTTGATCTTCTACGATAACTGGTTTGATAAGACCATTTCTGGGGGGGGAATGTACAAACACGCATACCTGATCTTTTAGGCAAAAACAAAAATACAAAAGTCAAAATGTTTGCATTTTGGAAGTTGAAGCCTCTGTAATAGGGTTTTCAGATATGCTAAATCAGATGGTTGATTTTCATTAACATTGCTAAAAAATTTTTAGAGGCAGGGGGAGGGGATGGTTCCCATCTTTTTCGAAAATTAGGCTAATTAGCTCAGCCTTGCAATTTTTGATGGGTAAAATTAAACACAACTTTATATATTTGGACAAGAAAATTCAGCTCTTTTAATGTATTTGTTGTTACCGAAATTCTGATTTTAAGAGTTTCGGTCGCTACTGAACCGAATCACTCCTTACGTTCAGTTCGTCATCACGAACTGTTTGAAAAGTGTCTAATAAGAAAAAGATTCCTTTTTGGCCCTGATTCAAGAATGGTAACTATTATTTCAGGTTAATATAAACAATAAAAGTTTATTGCCAAAACAAATCTACGGAAATCAAACAGTTCGTGGTAACGAACTGTAGTAAGGAGCGACCCGGCTCAATAGTAAATGAAACTCTAAAAAACGGAATTTCGATACTAAAAGATATATCAAAAGAATCGGATTTTTATGCTGATTTTAAATATATAAGTTTCATCAAATTTAGTCTTTGTCATCAAAAGTTACGAGCCTGAGAAAATTTGCCTTATTTTGGAAAATAGGGGGTAACACCCCCTAGAAGTCATAGGATCTTAACGAAAATTACACCATCGCATTCAGCGTATCAGAGAACCCTATGCACAAAATTCCAAGGTCCAATCTACAAAAATGTGGAATTTCGTATTTTTTGCCAGAAGACAAATCACGCGTGCGTGTTTATTTGTTTTTTGTTTTTGTTTTTTTTCCCAGGGTCATCGTATCGACCAAGTGGGCCTAGAGTGTTGCAAGAGGGCTCATTCTAACGGAAAGGAAAAGTTCTAGAGCCCTTTTTAAGTGACCAAAAAAATTGGAGGGCACTTAGGCCCCCTCCCACGCTCATTTTTTTCCCAAAGTCAACGGATCAAAATTTTGAGATAGCCATTTTGTTCCGCATAGTCGAAAACAATAAAAACTATGTCTTTGAGGATGACTTACCCCCCACAGTCCCTGGGGGAGGGGCTGCAAGTTACAAACTTTGACCAATGTTTACATACAGTAATGGTTACTCGGAAGTGTACCGATGTTATCAGGGGGATTTTTTTGGTTTGGGTGTGAGGTTCAGGGGAGGGGGCTATATGGGAGGATCTTTCCTTGGAGGAGTATTTCATGGGGGAAGAGAAATTCAATGAAAAGGGCGCAGGACTTTCTAGCATTACTATAAAAAAAACAATGAAAATATAAACATGAAAAAGTTTTTTCAATTGAAAGTAAGGAGAAGTATTAAAACTTAAAACGAACAGAGATTATTACGCATATGAAGGGTTCTTTAGGAGGAGATAAATACTTCGCTCTTTATGCTAAAAATTTTTTAAATAATTTCAACTATTTATTCTACGGCCTTTCTGATTCAGGGGTCATTCTTAAAGAATTGGGATAAAACGTAACGTACGTTACGTAAGTTATGTACGTTTGTTACGTAAGTCAATTCTTAAGTTACGTTTTTTTTTTACTAATAAAAACGTTCGTTAAAAATTAAAAGATCTAGTTGCCTTTTTGAGTAACCGAAAAATTGGAAGGCAACTAGACCTCCTTCCCCACCCCTTATTTCTCAAAATCGTCTGATCAAAACTAAGAGAAAGCCATATAGCCAAAAAAAGAATTAATATGCAAATTTCATTTTAGTAATTTATGTACGGAGAGCCAAAATCAGACATGCATTAATTCAAAAACTTTCAGAAATTAAATAAAAAAAATAAGTTTTTTGAAATGAAAGTAAGGAGCGACATTAGAACTTAAAACGAACAGAAATTACTCCGTATATGAAAGGGGCTTTTCCTCTTCGACACCCCGCTCTTAACGCTAAAGTTTGATTCTTTCTCGCAACTCTACTTTTTAAAACAATAAAAAACTTTAGCGTAAGAAGCGGGGTGTCGAGGAGGAAAAGCCCCTTTCATATACGGAGTAATTTCTGTTCGTTTTAAGTTCTAATGTCGCTCCTTACTTTCATTTAAAAAAACTTGTTTTTTTTATTTAATTTCAAAAGGGAGCGTGAGACCAATAAAAAAACGATGACGGAACGAAGGGAAAAATTTACCATAGGAATCCTTTTGGTTGAAAACCCAGTAAAGGGAATAACTGTCCCCCAATTTGAAGAGTGAGAAAAATCATTTCTGCCTGGGTAACACAGAAGTACCTTTTTCATTTCTTAATTTTGTCCTACCAAGGCCAGCAGGCTACTGAAACATCGTAGAGGGACATTTAATGGCTCAGTTCAAAGCCACTCTCCATATCAAGGATCTAAAGCAGAACTGGCCAGCCAAAGATAGATAAAGAAAAGAGAGAGAGAGAGAAATCTCACCATGAAGAAAACGAAGGGGGCTACTACCAGTAGAAGGAAAAGACAAAATCAAAGCATAGCAAGTATTTTGTCTGTATGAAAAAAGGCGTCTTCGATGCTAAAAAAACACAGATAAAACTAAAATACCCTAAAATCAAATAAAATCCAAAATCAAGAAATAAAAACAACAAATATCTATATATACAATTGTCGCTATCAAACAGTTCGTGGTAACGAACTGTAGTAAGGAGCGTCCCGGCTCAATAGTAACCAAAACTCTAAAAAATTGAATATTGATATCAATAGCTACATCAAAAGAATCGCATTTAAATGCTGATTTTAAATATATAAGTTTCATCAAGTTTAGTCTTACCCATCAAAAGTTACGAGCCTGAGAAAATTTGCCTTATTTAAGAAAATAGGGGAAAACACCCCCTAAAAGTCGTAGGATCTTAACGAAAATGACACCATCAGATTCAGCGTATCAGAGAACCTTACTATAGAAGTTTCAAGCTCCTATCTACAAAAATGTGGAATTTTCTATTTTTTGCCAGAAGACAAATCACGGGTGCGTGTTTATTTGTTGTTTTTTTTATTTTTTTTTTTTATTTTTCCCAGGGGACATCGTATAGACCAAGTGGTCCTAGAAGGTCCCAAGAGGGCTCATTCTAACGGAAATGAAAAGTTCTAGTGCCCTTTTTAAGTGACCAAAAAAATTGGAGGGCATCTAGGCTCTCTCCCACGCTCATTTTTCCCAAAGTCAATGGATCAAAATTTTGAGATAGCCATTTTGTTCAGCATAGTCGAAAACCATAATAACTATGTCTTTGGGGATGACTTACTCCCCCACAATCCCTGGGGGAGGGGCTGCAAGTTACAAACTTTGACCAGTGTTTACATATAGTAATGGTTATTGGGAAGTGTACAGACGTTTTCAGGGGGATTTTATTTTGTTTGGGGGTGGGGCTGAGGAGAGGGGGCTATGTTGGAGGATCTTTCCTTGGAGAAATCTGTCATGGGGGAAGAAAAATTCAATGAAAAGGGCGCAGGATTTTCTAGCATTACTATAAGAAAACAATGAAAAATAAACATGAAAACTTTTTTCAAATGAAAGGAAGGAGTAGCATTGAAACTTAAAACGAACAGATATTATTACGAATATGAGGGGTCCTAATAATACTTTAGCATAAAGAGCGAGGTATTTAGGAGGAGATAAATACCTCGCTCTTTATGCTAAAGTATTTTTAGTAATTTCAACTATTTATTCTACGGCCTTTTTGATTCAGGGGGTCATTCTTAAAGAATTGGGACAAAACTTACGATTTAGTGTTAAGAGCGAGGTATTAATGAGGGTACAAACCCCCTCGTATACATAATAAAAATATAAGGTTATGAAAGTTTGTTACGTAAGTTAATTCTTAAGTTACGTATATTTTTTACTAATAAAAACGTTCGTTAAAAATTAAAAGTTCTAGTTGCCTTTTTAAGTAACCGAAAAATTGGAGGGCAACTAGGCCTCCTTCTCCACCCCTTATTTCTCAAAATCGTCTGATCAAAACTAAGAGAAAGCCATTTAGCCAAAAAAGAATTAATATACAAATTTCATTTTAATAATTTATGTGCGGAGATCCAAAACCAAACATGCATTAATTCAAAAACGTTCAGAAATTAAATAAAAAAAACTAATTTTTTTAGCTGAAAGTAAGGAGCGACATTAAAACTTAAAACGAACAGAAATTACTCCGTATATGAAATGGGTTGTCCCCTCCGCAATCCCTCGCTCTTTACGCTAAAGCTTTTAACTGTTTTAAAAAGTAGAATTGTGGCAAATAATCAAACTTTAGCGTAAAGAGCGAGG
Organism: Artemia franciscana; assembly: GCF_032884065.1. Classification (NCBI taxonomy): domain Eukaryota; kingdom Metazoa; phylum Arthropoda; class Branchiopoda; order Anostraca; family Artemiidae; genus Artemia; species Artemia franciscana. Next base: position 10,259,864 of record NC_088873.1, on the reverse strand, counting down.
GATTGCGGAGTGGACAGCCCATTTCATATACGGAGTAATTTCTGTTCGTTTTAAGTTTTAATGTCGCTCCTTACTTTCAGCTAAAAAAATTAGTTTTTTTTATTTAATTGTGAGTAAGCGCCACAGGAACTAAATAGAGTTGCTTCATTGAGAACAATAAAGCGAATTGATAAAAAAAAATGAATATGAAATTAATAATTATGTTGCACAACAACCCTATTGCTTGCTACTACTGCTGCAATTCTCCTTGGTCTTGTATTTAATCTTATCCCTTGGTAATTTTTTTTTTTAATTTATTACCCTCATTAGCTTTTGGTTCACTTTTAAGCAGAATGTTGTATATCTGGTCAATATTTACATTACCTGCATCTCAATTTATTGAAATATTAATAAGAACATTTTTTTTATTTCAATTTCCTCCCTAGCCCACTGTGTAAACCCCCTGTTGTTAGAAATTGTCGCGGCATCGTCAAGTTGCGCTTAATAATCAGGGTTATAGAAAATATGTTCTGCCAGAGCCGAAACAAAAGTTTCAGGAAGCTCGCTAAATTTTAGAACTTTATCTATTGAGTTAGGATGCTGTATAAATTGTTCAACAAACTGTTGGTGAATTCGGCCAATGTAGAACATTCCACACGAGAAAGAAATATTATACATACCACTTCTCAAATTGCCACAAGTCCATTCCTTCCCCGAATTTAGAAGACTGCTTAATGGTCTAATTGACTGAAAATATGTATTTTCTGTTTTTCACCTAGATCAGTTACATGCGGTAAGAAAATATGACTTTTTGTCAAATTCAATTCGGAAGACTGTGAAACTGTATTTATTGTATTATTATGTTTAATGTGTCAATTTTGTATTATATTGTATACGAATTTAATCGGATAACCATTAAAAAATAAAATGTCTTTGTCTCAAAATAAAATGTCTCCTGGGAACAATACTTAAAAACCATGTGAACTAATGATTTCACGACTCCTCTTTTCACTGAAACCAAGTGGCACGAGTAAAATTTAGATATCTAAATTTTCACTATAGCTCCTTCAGTTTTTATCTGCAACTCCTGATACCTTTTAGTTTTTATCTGATACCAACGATAATATACCTTTAAACTATCTACTTATTTTACTATCTTATCAACGATAATAATATACCTAATATACTATCTCTTTATATGGAATTTTTTGCGAGAAAGTTTACAAGAGGGCTAAGTTAAACCTATATCTGATACCTAAAAAAATCTTATATTGACTTCTTTATTTTTTTTTGCCTAAGCTACACAACGATCTTTTTGTAAGGTTTATTGTGTATATTTAAAAAATAAAACAAGGAGCAAAAGAACAAAGCTGTTTTGATAGGTGTAAAGACTGAGATTGAAACTTAAAATGAGCGAAAATTTGTGCTTCGCAGTTAATGTCATATATATTTGCAAAACGGATTCAAATGAACTTATTCGTGACCTTTTCTTATATTTATAAAATTTGGAAAACTAGCGCTTTACTGAAAATTCGAAACTGAAGCAAAAAAAGATGGCTAGGAACAGAAAAGACCTCGAGAACTATGCAAATAGGATTGGTTTACATGGCTCCCAGTAGTCTTTCACTGAAGATAACACTGTAAACTTTACTATAGCCGACAATTTATTTTTTTTTTTAAGACTCGAGCAAGTTACTTTTCAGTAAAGCGCTAACTATTCAGAAGAATTCTATAAATAAAACGAAATATGCCAATTCAGCTTATTTTAACCAGTTTTGTGGATATATGTTGCAAAAAGTACGAAACAATAATTTTTGTTTGTTTTCAGTTTCAACTTCGATCTCAGCATTGTTTTTTAAATTAATGTTGACAGGATCTGTACATAAATGCCAGAATATGTATGCAAAATGAAAGTTACGACATAAAACGTAAATAACTGACAAATTCAGTCAGGCACGTACGCAGGAATTTTTTTCGGGGGGGGGGCAAAACCTTCGAAACAGCAGATATAAAGTAGCACTTTTTTATTTAGTAATGCAAAAAGCACGTATATTAGAAAATACAGATTAACTTTAATCTGTAGTATTGTAGCGGATGGGGGGAAGAAGACTGAAGCCTCAAAAGTACGTTTTAGGCTCAGGTTATGTTCATAGCGATTTAGAACCAGTGATTAATCTATTATATCCCACTGAAAGGGAAATTTTAGGGTTAATAGTGCAATATGGGTGCTCTGGGGAGTAGTTCTTTTGTTCAAAAACGTAGATTTTAATGAAAAATGATAGTTTCCAAAATTGATCCATTAAAAGCTGTACTTTATCCTGAAATGGGGGGATGAACGTCCTAATATCAAGGATAATTCTATTTTGCCGTGGAAAGCAAACTCTCTTTACAAAACAAAAATAACAGTACAATTGCTAATTACTTCAAAGAGGGTAAAAAGTTAGACAGAAAACGGGTTAATAATTGGGCAGTGACTTGGCCGGATAATTGCATGCTGTAAAATCCCCCAAAAAAGGCTTCACACATGTATCTAGATTCTTAATAAATGTCCTACTTTTGCCAGAAATCCCAAGAAACCGTCGGGAAATTAAACAAAATTTCGGGGGGGGGGGGGGTCCCGAAGGCCCCCCTTGCGTATGTGTCAGATTCAGTATATACTCATATATAATGAATTTATTACTTTCGTTAGCATCCTTACAATCCAAAACCAGTCAGTTTTTTAAATGTTAGAGTTTTGACAGTATCTCCATATCAATGCTGGAAACAATTGTAAAAAAAAAAAAAAAAAAAAAAAAAAAAAAAAAAAAAAAAAAAAAAAAAAAAAAAAAAAAACTGAGCGAAAATTACTAATAAACACAACATATTACTTTCGTTAGCAACCTTCCAATCCAACATCAGTCACATCATTAAATGTTGATTTCGACAATATATGTGATCAGTGCCAGAAATATTTGTATAAAATTAAATTTACAGCCATTTTATGCTTGCATTTTGAAATCACGGGAATTTTTATGATGAAACCCGAAGTTTGGGATGCAAGACTCTGCTGCTGAGAAGATAGTTCGGTGTTCTCTTCAACTCCATATATCGACACATTATTTAAGAATAATAAGATCGAAAGAAATCGGGCCAGTACTCTACAATATTGACTACGCGAGGAAAGGGTTACCGTTGTCTGTAAAAGACATTTCTCAGTCGTTAAATAGCCAAATAAAATTTAATTTTTACCTAATTTTAATCCCTCTTGCGAAGCCTTTCAGCCTGCCCCTCCTCCTTGGACTGCCTTGGCTGAAATGGAAGGTTACTTTTGGTGGAATGAAACGGGATAATAGACTCCCATTCATAGTTTAAGTTGTAATTAAAATGTATCTTTGTTTTTTTTTCTTTTTTTACGAGTTAGTTGTACAAAATCAACAAATGCATTTGGGGTAGCTATGGATTTTTTTTTCTGTGAGGAAGCAACCGGCTTGCTGGGCTAGGGGAGAAAATTTATCGACCTCTGGCAGAACTTTAAGGGACGTTGCAGAATTTTGCCTTCTAGCTATACAGGTGCACAGCAAGAGGTCAATAATGGAGGTAGGGATGTGTCCTGCTTAAACTTTCCCGCAAATAAGTATTTTTTAATTATTTTCTTTTTCCTGCATTGTACTAGCCTTGTGAGTGCCGAATAATTAACTATTTATGTTGTATTTTCTGGTTGTTTGAATTATATCCCCTACCCCCCAAAAATTATAAAACGATTGAATTTGATTAGCTCAGCCCTTCAAATAAAACTAACGCTCTGTTAAAACTTGCGTTCCCATAGTAGAAATAAAAAAAAGAAGTTGAGACCAGATTCGGCAAAATTTTGTAGTCAGGTTTCAGTGTTAAACCGAAATCAGGCTAAATGTTTGGAAGGCTTGCATAGATATCTATTTATGTCCTTGAAGCCGTGGTGGTCTCACTCCATTACATAAACATAAATCTTACCGAAAAAGTGGGAAACTTGTAAGAGTAAAAATTGGCGGTAATGTCGAAAAAAAAGTCATCTGTGCTATGTTGTGTTTGATGACTTATTTGATAAGTGACTAATGTGTTAAAAATTGTCTTTACAGGTACTTGCAAATGCAGGGAAGTTTAGAGAGAGCAGAGTTCTCTCCCCGCTAGTCCTACCATCTCAACGACAATTACCCTATTAATCTACCAAGACTGTCCAAAGGTAATGTATGCTTACTTTATGCTGACTGGATTTTAACTTATAATGATTTTTTGAAATTAAGCAAATTTTGATTTTCCAGCTTACCGTTAGTAGTCTCCTACCGTTAGAATGTAAAATAGGCTTTTGTTAGTAGCTTCTTCTTTTCACCGTTAGTAGTTTCATACCGTTAGAATGCGAAATGGTCATTGGATTGTAGTTACTTATTTTTACCGTTAGTAGTCTCTTACCGATAGAATGGAAAATGGTTTAAGATTAGTAGTTTCTAATCTCATCTTTAGTAGTCTCTTACCGTTAGAACGCAAAATGGTCTCTGGTTAGTAGTTTCTTATTTTTATCGTTAATAGTCTCTTACCGTTAGAATGCAAAATGGTTTTTGATTATAGTTTCTTATTATTACCATTAGTTTTCTCCTACCATTAGTTAGAATGCAAAACGGTCTTTGGTTATTAGGTTTTTTTAAATGGTAAAGCCCTGGGGGTATTTGAGAGGTAATTATCCTTTTTATGGCACTTGGTATTAACCAAGTGACATATAGCAATCGGAAATTCTGTCGGTCTGTCTGTCGGTCCCGGTTTTGCTACTTTAGGCACTTCCAGGTAAGCTAGGACGATGAAATTGGCAAGCGTATCAGGGACCGGACCAGATTAAATTATAAATAGTCTTTTTTCCCATTTCACCATCTGGGGGGGACTGGGGGCCCGTTAATTCGGAAAAATAGAGAAAATGAAGTATTTTTAACTTACGAACGGTTGATCTGATCTTAATGAAATTTGATGTTTGGAAGGATATCGTGTCTCAGAGCTATTATTTTAAATCCTGGCTGGATCTGGGGACATTGGGGGGATTTGGGAGGGGGAAACCTAAAATCTTGTAAAACACTTAGAGTGGAGGGATTGGGATGAAATTTGGTGGGGAAAATAAGCACAAGTCCTAGATACATGATTGACATAACTAGAACGGATCCGCTCTCTTTGGGGTAGTTTGGGGGGGGGGGGTGTTGATTGTGAAAAATGACAAAAAATGAGGTATTTTTAACTTACGAATGGGTGATTCGATCTCAATGAAATTTGATATTTAGAAGTATACCGTGTCTCAAAGCTCTTATTTTAAATCCCGACTGGATCTGGTGACATTGGAGGGAATTTGGGGGGAACCTAAAATCATAGAAAACGCTTAGATTGGAGGGATTGTGATGAAACTTGGTGGGAAAAATAAGCAGAAGTCTTAGATACGTGATTTACATAATTGGAACGGAACCGCTCTAGTGGGGGGGGGGGGGGGTAATTGTGAAAAATTAGAAAAATAACGTATTTTTAACTTAAAGCGTGATTCATATTCAGAAGGACCTCGTAACTCAGATCTCTTATTTTAAATCTCAACTGGATCCAGCGTCAGTGGGGGGCAGTTTGGGGGGACCGGAAATCTTAATACTTAAAAATACTTAAAGCAGAGAGATCAGGACGAAACTGGATGGGAAGAATTAAAACTTGTCTAAGATACGCAACTAACATAAACGGACCAGATCTGCTCTCTTTGGTGGAGCTGGGGGGGGGGTAATTTGGAAAAATAGGGTAGCCTATTTGTAACTTACGAAAGGGTGACGAGATCGTAATGAAATTTGATATTTAGAAGGATCTCGTGCTTTAAAGCTCTAATTTTAAATTCCGACCAGATCCTGTGACATTGGGGGAGTCGGAGGGGGAAACAGGAATTCTTGGAAAACGTGAAAATTGGGATATTTTTATCTTACGAATAGGTGATCGGATCTTAATGAAATTTGATAACTAGAAGGAATTCATGTGTCAGAGCTGTTATTTCAAATCCCGACCAGATCTTTTGACATTGGGGCGAGTTGGAGGGGGAAATCTTGGAAAACACTTGGAGTGAAGGAATCGGGATGAAGCTTGGTGGATAGAATAAACAAACGTCCTTGATATGTGATTGACTTAACCTTACTGGATTTCGAGTTTGGATTCGAGTTTGGTGCATCTGGACGTGCTAGGACGATGAAAATTGATAGGCATGTCAGGGAGCTGCACAAATTGACCTGATAAAGTCGTTTTCCCAGATTCAACCATTTGGGGGGCAAAAGGGAGAGGAAAAATTAGAAAAAAATGAGGTATTTATTACGTACAATTGGGTAATCGGATCTTAATGAATTTTGATATTTAGAAGGACATTGTGACTCAGAGCTCTTATTTTAAATCCTGATCGGCATTAAGCCTCTGATTTTCCTTTTTAATCATTCTATTGATTCTTAGAATTTTGTTAGAGCTCGTACCATATGAGCTCTTGGCTCTTAGCTCTTCTTGCCTCGTCACAAGTGCCATACGAGCTCTTAGCTCTTGTTTCTTTTTATATTAATATTTTAAGTAGTCTAGGATTTTTCTAGGAATATTTATATAGGTTTTTCTTCTTTTTTTTTTTTTTTTTACTTAGGACGCCTTTAGGAAAGTTTATGTAGTTAATCGCTACGCTTTAGCAAAGTTAAAATTGTTGTCTAGCGTAATGATTTTGTAGGCTAATAGTTTATATTTTTGCTTATTATGTCAGTAAAAGTCAGAAGTCAAACATATCCAGTCAAATTTTAAGGCAGTCATTTTGTTCATCATAGAAAACAAATATGTTTCAAATTTTTTCACTTTTTTCATTTTAATATATAGAAAATTATTAAGACTTCGAGGAATAAATAGAAACTGACAAACCATGTTCATTTTTTTTCATTAAAGTCCAAATTATGTTCTTGTCTTGAGAAGGCTTGGGGGTTATCAGCCCCACTAATGTTAAACTTTGCTTGTTTTGAGTTTGACTTGGCCTATGATTGTAATATATTTTCGTTTTGAGTTTCATTTATTTTTTTATAGTGATTTGTGGTAGTTTTAGGCTTGGAAAATTATTTCACTTTTTCTGCTTTTTTTTTTTTTTTTTTTTTTTTTTTTTTTTTTTTTTTGAATTGATGTTTTGATAAAACAAAACCACACTGTTCAAGATATAATTTTCAATAAAACGCAAATCATGCAATGGGCTTCACAACTTTTACTGTTACCTTTTAAGTTTTAATATGGCTCTTTTTTGTTCTTTGAAAATTTCTTTTTCGGAAGCTTTTTTAATAACATGTTTAGCCAGTGCATTCTTAAAAACTATTTAATAATTAAAGTAAATTAAAAATCAACATATAATGCAATTTATTCACGGGTGTAAATTTATGTAAACATAAGGGCAGGGAGCGATTTTCTTATATTTGTTTTATAAATATACGAAAATATTACTTTTTCAATATTTAAGGGAGTATTTTATTTACTATTAAAATACCTAAAAGGTACTGAAGAAAAGTTGGTGGAAGCTACTGCCCCCTGTCCTCTCCTATTTGAGCACCCTTGTGGATTAATAAATTCAACCTTAAACAAGCAGAAATTAAACTGAATGATCAAACTTGAAACAACTAGGAATTGCCGCAAAAAATTAGGGCTACCGTACTTAAAAACCGTCTATAGAACAGACTATTATTTGTGCTATTTTGAAAACAATTTGCATTTGGATTAGTGTGTTTTTTATTTGTAATAACATCACCAACAAAAGAGTATCACAATTCCAATCAAGATTTAATAAAAAGAGCTACTGCAGATAAGAGGGAGACTATTCCTTTCCTCCTTTCCATCTCAAATATTGGCTCTTTTTAAGCTTAATTTGATATTTCTATAACATATGCTCTATTTAAGGATTTTCAGTATTGCATAGGTCTATGGGTAAAGCCTGATCCATGGTTTGAAAAGTTTTCATTAGGTTTGAAAATCCTCCCTTAGGTTTTTTCCGACCCGTAGAAAAGTGACGAAACCTACATATAAACAATATTTTTGTGTTTTGTAAAGATTTTTTACCCTTCCTCCCCCCTTCCCCTGAAAAATAGTCCATAGGCCTTGGGAAGTCTATTTTTAAGACCCCTCCACTAAATTTTTTCGATCCGTAGAAAAGTAACAAAACGTACATGTAAACAATTTTTTTTTTGCGTTTTGTAAAGATTTGATTACCACCCCTCCCTTGAAAAAATACCAGATACACCCTTGTTCTGGCATGTACACAGGGGGGGCCTTCAGGCCCCCCCCCGAAATTTTGTGTAATGTTTAAAATCCCAATGGTTTCTTGGGATTTCTGGCAAAGTAGGACATTTATTACGAATCTAGATAAATGTGTGAAGCCTTTTTTGGGGGGATTTTACAGCATGCAATTATCCGGTCAAGTCACTTTCCAATTAACCCATTTTGTGTCTAAATGTTTGCCCTCTTTGAAGTGATTAGCAATTCTACTGTTATTTTTTTTTTTTTTTTGTAAAGAGAGTTTGCTTTCCACAGCAAAATAGAATTACCCTTGATATTAGGGCGTTTATCCCCCCTTTTCAGGATAAAGTACAGCTTTTAATGGATCAATTTTGGAAACTATCATTTTTCATTAAAATCTACGTTTTTACAATAAAAGAACTACCCCCACAGCACCCATATTGCACTGTTAACCATAAATTTCCCTTTCAGTGGGATTAAATAAAAAAAAAAAAAAATTTAATTGAAAGTAAGGAGCGACATTAAAACTTAAAACGAACAGAAATTACTTCGTATATGAAAGGGGCTGCTTCCTCATCAACGCCCCGCTCTTTACGCTAAAGTTTGACTCTTTCTCTCAACTCTTCTTTTTAAAACAGTAAAAAGTTTAGTGTAAAGAGCGGGGCGTTGATGAGGAAGCAGCCTCTTTCATGTACTAATTAATTTCTGTCCGTCTTAAGTTTTAATGTCGCTCCTTACTTTCAGTTAAAAAAAAATTGTTTTTTTTTTTTTAATTTAATTTCTGAACGTTTTTGAATTAAATGCATGCTTTGATTTTGGCTCTCCGCAGAGGAATAATTGAAACGAAATTTGCATTTTTTTTTTTTTTTTGGCTAAATGGCTTTCTCATAGTTTTGATTGAATGATTTTGAGAAAAAAAGAGTGGGGGAGGGAGCCTAGTTGCCCTCCGATTTTTTTGTTACTTAAAAAGGCAACTAGAACTTTCAATTTCTTACGAATGTTTTTATTAGTAAAAGATATACGTAACTTATAAATTAGCTTACGTAACAAACTTTTGTATTCTCATGTTTTTATTACATATATGAGGGGGTTCACCCCCTCGTCAGTACCTCGCTCTTTACACTAAGGCTTAAATTTTGTCCCAATTCATTAAGAATGACCCCTGATTCACAAAAGCCGTAGAATAAATAGTTGAAATTACTAAAAATACTTTAGCGTAAAGAGTGAGGTATTAGGAGGAGGTGAGCCCCTTATATGCGTAATATTTTCTGTCCGTTTTAAGTTTTAATGCTGCTCCTTACTTCCAGTTGAAAATTTTTTCATATTTATTTTTTCATCGTTTTTTTTTAAATAATGCTAGAAAATCCTGAGCTCCTTTCATGGAAATTTTCTTCCCTCATGACAAATTCCTCAATGGAAAGTTCCCCCAACATATCCCCCTCTTTTCAGATCCTCCCCCAACCAATAAATCCCCCTGATAACGTCTGTACACTTCACAATAACCATTGCTATATGTAAGCACTGGTCAAAGTTTGTAACTTGTAGCCCCTCCCACGGGGACTGTGGGGGAGTAAGTCGTCCCTAAAGACATAGTTATAAGGGTTTTTGACTACGTTGAATAAAATGGCTATCTCAGAGTTTTGATCCGTTGACTTTGGGAAAATAATTAGCGTGAGGGGGCCTAGGTGCCCTCCAAATTTTTTGGTCACTTAAAAAGGGCACTAGAACTTTTCATATCCTTTAGAATGAGCTCTCTCGCAACATTCTAGGACCACTGGATTGATACGATCACTCCTGGGGAAAAAAAAACAAACAAAGAAATAAACGCATCCATGATCTGCCTTCTGGCAAAAAATACAAAATTCCACATTTTTGTAGATAGTAGCTTGAAACTTCTACAATAGAGTTCTCTGATACCTGAATCTGATGGTGTGATTTTCATTAAGATTCTATGACTCTTAGGGGGTGTTTTCCCCTATTTTCTAAAATAAGGCAAATTTTCTCAGGCTCGTAACTTTTTATAGGTACAAACTAAAATTGATGAAACTTATATATTTAAAATCAGCATTAAAATGCGATTCGTTTGATGTTGCTATTGATATCAAAATTCCATTTTTTAGAGTTTTGGTTACTATTGAGCCGGGTCGCTCCTTACTACAGTTCGTTACCACGAACTGTTTGATATAATAGATTAATCACTGGTTCTAACACGCTATGAACATAACCTGAGCCTAAAACGTACTTTTGAGGCTTCAGTCTTCTTCCCCCCATCCGCTACAATACTACAGATTAAAGTTAATCTGTATTTTCCGATATACGTGCTTTTTGCATTACTGAATAAAAAAGTGCTACTTTATATCTGCTGTTTCGAAGGTTTTGCCCCCCCCCTCCGAAAAAAATTCCTGCATACGTGCCTGCCCTTGTTCATAGACTTTGAAAAGTCTTAAAACAACCTTGAATAAGGTAATAGATTTTTTATTAATATTTTGGTAGAAGAAATTTCACAGACTGGCAAAATATAGCTGCCTATTTTCAAAATATATGGCGGCCATTTATGTTACCTGTAAGGAGGTTTCCGAAATACCGCGTGTCTTACGGTAGAACTTTTTAACGTGACCTTAAAACAGCAAGTTGAAAATAGTCTTTGAAACTGCTTAAACTCTTGCTCATGTCCGTCATTGAATTAATTTGTTACAATAAATTGGGAAATGAAAAGGCTTAACTAAAAAAGATAGAGGATTTTTTAAGGTAAAAATAAAATTTGGCCTAGATATACCTACCTATTAAGGTATATTTTCAAAGTAACTTACAGTGTTTAAAAAAGCAAAACGTGTTTGTATGTGACAGTATCGTAGCTTAAGGCTGAATTTAAATATGTAAATCCTTTTGTTGGGCAAATATTTTCACAGAAAGTTTGTAAAACTGAATAAATTCAATAAAATAAGGAAAGCAACTAAATCCAAGACTTCAATGACATTAGTAGTATAATGAGCACATAAAGGGAGTCTTCCTAGAGGTTGTCAAAATTAAGGGTATTATTAGTCTAGCTGTTATGGTTGAAATCACCCCTCCCCTCACGCCAAAAACGATTTACTATGTACGTTACCACGCTCAAATCCATGAAAAGATAGGGTAAAATTTTAGTTAATTGACTTCTTGCTATCTCAGAAAGGGTTTAGGTTAGGAAAATGAAAACTTTCAGGAATGAATCTACAGACTAAAGTATGTCCCGGGAAGGTATTTTGAACTATCTCTACTCCTTCTCCCTCTAGAGGGCTTTGACCTTTGATGACCTTTAAAAATATGTATGTTATAAAAGTGAAACCTTGCAAAATGGATCTTTTGCTTAATTGAAGTACAACAAAATTGTTTTTAGCTTCATAACTTTGCTCAATTCCATTTTATAAGGTTTTAAAGATATGCAAATATATTTCGGAAATTTTGAAAAAAAAGTATTGATATGGCTCAAAATTCTACTCAAATAACAGGAATTACATTTTCAGAACTAAAGGCAGGGAAAAAGCAACTAGTAAACTGAAAATTAAGGTAGAATGTTGTTTTGTCAAAATTTCAATAGGTATAGACCTGTTATGTAGGCAAATTTCAGGGCCCTCTAGAGAGAGAAGGAGTGGAGGTGGGTAGGTGGGTACTTTAAAATACCTCCCCGGGACATTCTTTAGCCTGTAGACCCATCCCTGAAAGTTTTGTTTTCCTAACCTAAACCCTTTCCGAGATAGTAAGAAGTCAATTAACTAGAATTTTACCAAAGATAGTTTTGGTATTGAGATGGGGAAAAAATCACAAGATGAAACCTTATTGCGGAAACCTGTCTTCTTAAATGAGCGTCAAAATTGAATAGACAAGCAGAAAACATTCCTAGGAAAGCGTCCTGTATATTTTTCGAATTTTATTGCTTCGTCACGGGTGAAGAAAGGCCTTAACAAGCCTAAGAAAGATACATCAATAGTTTCATTCGACTTGAAAAATTATTTTTATAATGAATTAAGGCATACCCTATGAATCTGTCAAGCTTTATGTTCCTATAAATTTGACAAGCTGTTTTTTTTGTGTATGCATTTTAGTAGCGGCTGTGTCTCTTGGGTCTGGAGCACTTCTTGATACGCCAGTCTGACTAAATTGTAAGCAGTGTTGTATCAAATGTTGAAAGAGGAACACCTGATATTGGTATTAAAGATAGAGCTGTGAAAGGTGATTCTTTTTGACTAAAAATCACTGTTTATCAGGGTTTGTAATTTAACCAATTTTGCGAAGAGTGTAGCAAGTATTTTGGTAAAATTCTAGTTGAGTGACCTCTTGCTATCTCAGAAAGGGGCTAGGTTAGGAAAATGAAACTTTCAGGGATGGGTCTACAGGCTAAAGTATATCCCGGGAAGGTATTTTAAAGTACCCACCTCCACTCCTTCTCCCTCTAGAGAGCCCTGAAATTTGCCTACATACAGGTCTTAATTTTCAGTTATCAGTTGCTTTTTCTGCCTTTAGTTCTAAAAATGCAATTCCTGTTATTTGAGTAGAATTCTGAGCCATATCAATGTTTTTTTTCGAATTTAGGAAATGTATTTGCATATCTTTAAAACCTTATAAATTGGGATTGAGCAAAGTTGTGAAGCTGAAAACAATTTTGTTGTACTTCATTCAAGCAGAAGATCTATTTTGCAAGATTTCACTTTTATAACACACATATTTTGAAGGTCATCAAAGGTCAGGGCCCTCTAGAGGGAGAAGGAGTGGAGATAGGTACTTCAAAATACCTTCCCGGGACATACTTTAGCCTTTAGACCCATCCCTGAAAGTTTCATTCTCCTAACCTAATCCCTTTGTGAGATAGAAAGAAGTCAATCAACTAGAATTTTAACAGTATTTTAGGTTTCCTACATGTGTTAGAAGAGTTCACTCTTTTATAGGCAGATTCGTCATATTACTGAAGCGTCAATTCACACAAATTTAGGGCGGCAGACAATTATTCAATATCTAGTACTAAAAATATCGTTTGTATTCATTTAAAATATTAAAAAGATAATATTTTTCATAAAAATAATCATCACAAAGCTATTTTCAAAAAATTTAGGTGGAAAGGGGGTGTGTGTGAAAAATCTAGGGGACCACAGAGACCCCTTGCACTCCATTCGAATTCAAGCCATTGGGTACTACTGATAAGGGTGATGTGCGTTGAATATCAACAATAAATTTTTCCTATTTATAAAAGAACTGAATTTCCTTTAATTGGAGTTTATGGGGATTGTGTCTGCCGAGAAAGCTTCCCACGTCATATACACTCGTACAGTATTTCAAAATTGAGGAAACTGCAACATTTTTTTTTTGGTGGGGGGGGGGGGGGTAGAATTTTGAAAAAGAGTAATTTTGTCAGAATGTGCTACATTTTTTATAATGTTACGCAATTTCCGGATATTTATGGTCACTAAGAAACCAAATGTGCGGTATAACCACAGCTTAGATACCACCAATATTGGTATTTAAGCTGTGGGTATAACTCTTTCCCCATGGGGATGCCCATATTCTACTTGCCAATCAATGGTTGAGTAAAGGCTGATGAAGTGTAATCAAAAAGCAGGACTGTGGAGTGGAAATAGAGCCAAACAAGTGAAAATTCCTTCACACTCCCTTCCTATTTTTCTTATAGCAACGTAGTGAAACAAGGTGGACTTATATAGATCTAGGTATTGAAACCAAAGAAGTATGTGTAACAAGCCTGCGCATTTGCAGGCTTCGGAAATTTTGTTATTATGACCATAGAATTAAAAAAAAGTATAAACAGGCAAATTAGGTGAGGAATTTTCCATAAAACCTATTCCATAAAAACCTATTTACAGTGGTTCATAGTTATTTATGGTCATCCATATTGTGAGAGGAGTTCGCCAGAACAGTAGACACCGAGTAGTTGCACAAAATGTCGTAGAAATTGAAAAAAAAAAATGGAAAGTGCCTAGTTGTAATTTTATTTAACTTCCTCTTCAGTGCATAAATTAAAGGTGTTTCGGTCCTAGACTAAGCTTCAATAAAAATGTAGAAACATGTTGCCTTAATCCTTCTTGAGGCTCAGACCACGAGAATTTGTCTCTTGTTTAATCTGTCCCTCTCGCTATGACTTTTCCCAATGAAATAATCTGCGCAAGTGAGGCCGTGATGGTCTACTGTCTTTGCTTCAACTCTGGCCGTAGTTCTACTTGAGATGTCCAAAAAGGAAGGGTAAAGTGTATACTGGTTGTTCAACTCTCATGTTCTGGTTCAGTATCTTTACTGAATCGGTTCAGTTTTCCCAGTTCGACATAGGCTAAAGTCTGCCAAAACTAATTCTCATGGTAATATTCTGCTGTAGAAATCAGATAGCAAAAACAGGAAACATACCATTTGATTCTGCATTCAGTGCTTATGTAATATTTCGCTACCGTGGCAATTGCGTCCCCTCCCCTCATGCCTAGATGTAGTCCTAGACTATATAGGCTACGAAAGTTTGTGGATTTTGATGGTTTGCGTTATTGTTTAAACGTTACTTAAGTCGGCAGACTTTTGTTTATGACTTAGAGCTATATCAATGCATCAGGGGATGGGGACTGGAAGCAATTTTATTATAGTAATTCCTTTAGTTATCTAATTTTTGCAGTATAACATGATATTACCTATTACTACTACTACTACTACTAGCAACTCACCGCAACACCCAGCTGCATGAGGCATACAAAGCAACACAGGCTGCTCGTCCATCCCAATCTGTTTACAGCTTCCCTTCTTATACCCTCCCCGGAAGTTCCAATTTCCCTTAAATCTTCCCTTACGACATCCTCCAACCCCAACCGAGGACGCCCTGCTTTCCACTTAGCCCTAGAAGGTTGGCCGAAAAAGACAGGCTGGAAATCTGTCATCCTTCATCCGCAGAACCTGCCCTAGCCATCTCAACCTTTCACTGATTATTGCTCTAGAAAGCTCGATTGAACCACGCTTTTCGCACAGCGTACTGTTTTACGGTCAGTCAGCCGAATACCCAAAACAATCCGTATGTCATTTCTCTGGATAACATGTAGCAGTTGCTGTTATTAAATATTAATGACAAATTACTAATCACTAATGATAAACCTATTGCTTATGATAAATTCTATTTGTGAAAATTACGTAATCGCAGATGAGATTCATTTTACGTAGAAAATTACGCAGTCTCTTGGAGTTTCATTTCGGGCCTTTTACTTTAAAGTACACAGCGAAAAGGAAATCTGACTGTTTGAATTCGTTAAACAGAAATTTACACACCCACATGCATCTTGATAAATTAAAAAAAGTCGGGAATTTAATTTTTAATCTAAAAGACCACCGTATACAGCTATGAAGTTTCCGTATTAAT
Source organism: Artemia franciscana (assembly GCF_032884065.1). Classification (NCBI taxonomy): domain Eukaryota; kingdom Metazoa; phylum Arthropoda; class Branchiopoda; order Anostraca; family Artemiidae; genus Artemia; species Artemia franciscana. The sequence goes on along the minus strand of NC_088873.1, from coordinate 10,244,260 downwards.
GGTCGTCCAATTGCTGAAAAAGAAGCGCGGGTGTTAAACCGGCAAAAAATAAGCGAAAACATAAATCACCAGATTAAGTCCGTTCTAGTCCAAGTTCTTTATTATTAAATAAAAAAATGTTTTCTCAAAACTTTCAAATTAATGACCCACGGTGAGAATATCTCGAGTGTGGGTTTATACACTTAACAATAAATAAATAATACTACCTCCGGATATTGGAGAAAACGATGACTTACGTTTGAGTTTTTACTGACCACATGCGATGTTAAAAACTAACTAATTATTTTACTTATCTATTTTTAAACTTCGACTATCAGCACTGTCAGCACTGACGAAAATGCCTCATTTCCTTAAGAACTTTATTATCTGAAACAACCAAAAACAAATCTCAGAAAATCATGGTTCACATTTATGAATGAAACTAAAATGGCTGATGGGGGGGGAGAATATGTTTTAGTTTTGATGTTCTTGGAACAAAAAAAATACTATTGGTGACAACCCTAATTCCTGGATAGGTCACAGATCTGCCTCCTGATTATCATTAAGACCATTTCGTGAGCTCACTTCTAATTTGACTCAGTGTTGCCAGATGTTTAATTTAAAGCTGCGCCACCATAAAAGAGAAAATGTGTCGAAAGTTCATTTTTCTAATGAAAACAAGCTGAATGAACAATTCTCTCCCCCCCCCCCCCCGCAAAAAATGCTCTGATTTAAAATAAATTCAGGCGCAAATGCCTCAAAAAAGCACCAAAATTGTGCAAAAGCTAAATCAAGTTGCTAAATCAATTGGAGAAAAGCCAAAATGTGGCCATTCTGATTTGACTAAATAACTTTTATTGTTAATGCGCAGTAGTTGTCGCTGACTACGCAGCTTTCGGGAAGATTACCCACATCGGAAAAATCAAAATTCACCAGTAAGAAGCGGCACTGCATTAATTCTTACGAAATATTTAAGAGGTGTGAAACAGAAATCTAATTTTTCTTGATACATTCCACGATAATTTATCATTTTCAGTTTTGGGATAATCTTACTATTAAGGTATTTGTTCCCTCCGAAACAAGCGTTTTTGTGACAAGCCCAGAGCCGTAAATCAAAAAGTTCGTGGTAACAAACTGTAGTAAGGAGCGACCAGGCTCAATAGTAACCAAAACTCTAAAAAATGGAATTTTGATATCAATAGCTACATCAAAAGAATCGCATTTTAATGCTGTTTTTAAATATATAAGCCCAGAGCCGTAAATCAAACAGTTCGTGGTAACAAACTGTAGTAAGGAGCGACCAGGCTCAATAGTAACCAAAACTCTAAAAAATGGAATTTTGATATCAATAGCTACATCAAAAGAATCGCATTTTAATGCTGTTTTTAAATATATAAGTTTCATCAAGTTTAGTCTTACCCATCAAAAGTTACGAGCCTGAGAAAATTTCCCTTATTTAGGAAAATCAGAGAACCCTACTGTAGAAGTTTCAAGCTCTTATCTACAAAAATGTAGAATTTTGTATTTTTTGCCAGAAGACAAATCACGGGTGCGTGTTTATTTGTTTGTTTGTTTTTTTTTCCCAGGGGTCATCGTATTGACCAAGTGGTCCTAGAATGTCGCAAGAGGGCTCATTCTAACGGAAATGAAAAGTTCTAGTGCCCTTTTTAAGTGGCCAAAAAAATTGGAGGGCATCTAGGCCCCCTTTAGTCTTACCCATCAAAAGTTACGAGCCTGAGAAAATTTGCCTTATTTAGGAAAATAGGGGGAAACACTCCCTAAAAGTCGTAGGATCTTAACGAAAATGACACCATCAGATTCAGCGTATCAGAGAACCCTACTGTAGAAGTTTCAAGCTCTTATCTACAAAAATGTGGAATTTTGTATTTTTTGCCACAAGTCAAATCACGGGTGCGTGTTTATTTGTTTGTTTGTTTTTTTTTTCCCAGGGGTCATCGTATTGACCAAGTGGTCCTAGAATGTCGCAAGAGGGCTCATTCTAACGGAAATGAAAAGTTCTAGTGCTCTTTTTAAGTAACCAAAAAAATTGGAGGGCATCTAGGCCCCCTCCCACGCTCATTGTTTTCCCAAAGTTAACGGATCAAAATTTTGAGATAGCCATTTTGTTCAGCATAGTCGAAAACCATAATAACTATGTCTTTGGGGATGACTTACTCCTCCACAATTCCTGGGGGAGGGGCTGCAAGTTACAAACTTTGACCAGTGTTTACATTTAGTAATGGTTATTGGGAAGTGTACAGACGTTTAAAGGGGGATTTTATTTTATTTGGGGGTGGGGCTGAGGAGAGGGGGCTATGTTGGAGGATGTTTCCTTGGAGGAATCTGTCACGGTGGAAGAAAAATTCAATGACAAGGGCGCAGGATTCTCTAGCATTACTATAAGAAAACAATGAAAAATAAACATGAAAACGTTTTCTCAAATGAAAGGAAGAAGTAGCATTGAAACTTAAAACGAACAGAGATTATTACGCATATGAGGGGTTCTAAAAATACTTTAGCATAAAGAGCGAGGTATTTAGGAGGAGATAAATACCTTGCTCTTTATGCTAAAGTATTTTTAGTAATTTCAACTATTTATTCTACGGCCTTTCTGATTCAGGGATCATTCTTAAAGAATTGAGACAAAACATACGATTTAGTGGAAAGAGCGAGGTATTAACGAGGGTACAAACCCTCTTCGTATACATAATAAAAATATAAGGTTATGAAAGTTTGAAACGCAAGTTAATTCTCAAGTTACGTATATTTTTGACTAATAAAAACGTTCGTTAAAAATTAAAAGTTCTAGTTGCCTTTTTAAGTAAACGAAAAATTGGAGGGCAATTAGGCCTCCTTCTCCACCCCTTATTTCTCAAAATCGTCTGATCAAAACTAAGAGAAAGCCATTTAGCCAAAAAAAAGAATTAATATACAATTTTCATTTTAATAATTTACGTGCGGAGAGCCAAAACCAAACATGCATTAATTCAAAAACGTTCAGAAATTAAATAAAAAAACTAATTTTTTTAGCTGAAAATAAGGAGCGACATTAAAACTTAAAACGAACAGAAATTACTCCGTATATGAAATGAATTGTCCCCTCCGCAATCCCTTGCTCTTTACGCTAAGGTTTGACTCTTTGCCACAACTCTACTTTTTAAAACAATTAAAAGCTTTAGCGTAAAGAGCGAGGGATTGCGGAGGGGACAACTCATTTCATATACGGAGTAATTTCTGTTCGTTTTAAGTTTTAATGTCGCTCCTTACTTTCAGCTAAAAAAAAAATTTTTTTTATTAAATTAAACCAAAAGGACAAGGTACTTACATCGTTTGATTTATTAGTCTAAAATATCCATTCATCGATTTAAAATTATGCAGCGAAGCCTTGCCGAAATTTTTGGCAGTGCCGATTTTTGGCGGCACGTCACCGAAAAATTATCGGCGGCACGCCGTCAATTTATTGGCGTTTGTTCTCAATTTTTAGAATTTTTTGGCTACTTTTAAAAAATTTTGAAAACTAAATTGGTATCATTTTTTATCACAATTTAGTCCATAACTCCTTTTTAGCTTCATTACCATGACCGAACATCGGACAAAATAAGGATGAGACGTCAATCTTAACTTCTGAGAAACATTCTTTTACCCCAAATGATTGATAGTGAGAATTAAAATGCGTGATATTTGAATTAACCCGACAAAACATGTATTTAAAATGTAATTTAAGTTTAGCTCTAGAGCTTGAATTAAACAAATTTACTTGCACCATGAATCCATGGCTAATTTATGAAACCTCGATGGAATCTGAAGTTTACATCTTCGCGTCTGAATTTCCCGGTCTTGCAACATGCATTCCTCTTCTTTAACTACCCCACCCCTCAACTCCTCGCTCTCTACGCTACAGAAGCTATTATTTCTCATTGCTTCAAGATTGAATCTTCGTACTTATGGGTCGTATAATATAAGTTTAAAATTAAAAGTTTGAACCAACTCCTTTGAGGATGTTCTTCCTATTATTCTCCTCTCTATCTCAGGAATCAAGGTACTGCATTTGTGGACGTACTTGGACATGGTGGTTAAGCATATCAAACGATCAGAGTTTAACTTTAGCGTATTTTATGAAAACTTTGAGGCAATTTTCAGAAAATTTGCCGTTCTTGTCTTTCTACTTGTCGTTGCATGTCGTTATTTAAGAACAGTTCGTTCCCAGGTTTTAGAAGAAAAAGAAGTAAGATTTCATAAAGAAAACTTTCAAATAAAAAGAGGCAACATCTTATAAAAAAAGCATTATGTATTATTAAATTTTTTAGTTCTGGCTTTAAATTTCAGAGTTTAATTTGAATTATGTTTTAATTTCCCTATTTTTTTCAATTCTTAGGCAGTTTAATTATCCAGAATAAATAATTCAAAAAACTTAGCTAGAAATAAACCCTATCACTTTCCTTTAAAGTTTTTTCAAGCTTTTAGGTATAATGTATAAAAAAGCTTATTTATACGGTGTGAGGTCAACATAGAACTTAGCTGCAACAATCAATCCTGCACCCCTGAAAACCCTTTCTGCTGTGGCACTTGTTGCCGGCAGCGATAGAACTTTTCTTGCCAAAGCTATAATCCATGGCTTTGGCATAAAGCCGTCCTGGCCGAGTGGGTTGGTGCGCTGGATTCGGGATCCCTCGTCTGAGAGGACGCGGGTTCGAATCCCAGTGTAACCAATTCTTCAGTTTGGGACGTGGGTTATTGGCGTGACTCTGTAAGCTTAACCAGAGTCGACCCAGCTCTAAATGGGTACCTGGAGAAATCTGGGGAAAGTAAACAGGAAGGGTGTGCGAAAGCACAGGATGGCTGGCCCCCAACCCCCCATTGCATTTCCTGGCTGAAGGGCCAAGAAACGGAGATCAGCACCGACGGTAAGGACTGTAAAGTCTAATGCCGTATCCTTTACCTTTTTTTTATAATCCATGGCAGATGAGTAAAGCATCTCTTCCAGAAAGTATTGCTTGGATTGATTGCATCAACTAGCGTAGGATCTTATGACCTACTGTTATGGGCTGACAAGTCCGGATATAATTCTACTTGGCGCTTAGTCAAATCATTATTTTCATCCTGTTCTGCATTGTCACTCTGTTCTGACATTATTTGACCGAGCAGCCTCGTTTTCTTTTTCATGCATGATCACGAGGAGATTTAGTGTTGCTTCTCTTCTGAGAAAACCTACTAGCCATATTCACGCGACTGATTGGGTAGCTGATCCACTGACAGCAACAGAGGTTACAGCCTCCTTCAGGCCTTTCGAGGACCCTCTCCTCTTCGTACAGAAGAAGGTGACCTTTTAGGAGGCCCCAACAGAGCAGAGCAACATTTAGGGTGGGAAAGAATTCTCTCTCAATAGTCTTGACTGTAGTAGAAAAAGTTTGTAGTAGAGAGCAAAGGTCACTCATCAGTTCATTTTACTCATCATCTAGAACTTGGTCAGGTTTCCAAATTTTACACAAGACACTTGCCAGAGGTTCTTTGCATTGAATAATATTTTGCATCATACTATATGTTGCATTCCATCTTGCGGGTAAACCCCATTTTATGGACCTGCATGATTCGCATCTTGATAACATAGGAGGCTGATCATCAGCAACCTGCGCACTCGACAACTGAGAATCAGAATCAAGAACCTCATCTAAATCACAAAATCTTTTAAGTAATTCAATGCTATTTTAAATTTGAATTTTTCGAGAAGGCTGTTAGTAAGACAAAGAATTTGTATATAAGTTTATTCATCCACTTTGTACATGCTTTCATGTACATACGTACAAAAAATATTTTGGATGGGGAAGGGGTTTCTGTTACTTATATAATGTTTCACCTTGCTTTCAGGCCTTTGTAGAATAGCTGCATTTTTGCATATGGTAAAACATTTATAAATAAAGTATTTGAGGAATATCATGGCTAGTCGAAAATCATTTTAATTAGAAAATGTTACATTGCAGCAAAGAAACAAGATAATGATAAAACCCCACTTGATAGACTTGATAGAACTTGATATAAACAAGATAATGATAAAACCCCACTTGATAGACTTGATAGAACTTGATAGAAACAAGATAATGATAAAACCCCACTTGATAGACTTGATAGAAACAAGATAATGATAAAACCCCACTTGATAGACTTGATAGAAACAAGATAATGATAAAACCCCACTTGATAGACTTGATAGAACTTGATATAAACAAGATAATGATAAAAGCCCACTTGATAGACTTGATAGAACTTGATATAAACAAGATAATGATAAAACCCCACTTGATAGACTTGATAGAAACAAGATAATGATAAAAGCCCACTTGATAGACTTGATAGAACTTGATATAAACAAGATAATGATAAAACCCCACTTGATAGACTTGATAGAACTTGATATAAACAAGATAATGATAAAACCCCACTTGATAGACTTGATAGAAACAAGATAATGATAAAACCCCACTTGATAGACTTGATAGAAACAAGATAATGATAAAACCCCACTTGATAGAACTTGATAGAAACAAGTGAATGATAAAATCTAAAGTCTATAGTTGACGAGTACATCCAAAAACATTTTGAGAAGATCTAAAATTTTTACATGTACCGTTAGATAGTAGATTTTGCATTGCATTTGTCGCTTGAAAATCTCAGAAAATAATTCGACGCTTAAAACTTCCGTTGGTGCGCCGCTGCCGACTGTATCTGCGGTGGCGTTGGCACACTGAAGCCTTTTTGGGGGTGGCACCCTATAAGATTTTGGGTAGCGCACCACAAATTTTCGTTGTGGCTTCGGGGACTAGCCGGAATTGTGATATTACTTAAACTTTTTCTTGGAGAATTATCTAAAATTCCTTAGAAAACGGGAAATTTGTCTTTTTTCGACGATTTTCAAAAGATTTTCCAAGTGTTTTCAATCTACAAAACTCAATACAGCAAATTCTAAAGATTTAATTCGGTGGATAGAAGGACCCGAATCTCAGATCCGGAACGATTGTAAAGTTTTCCATTTTCGTTCCTTGAGTTTGAACATCGTTCTTGAAGCATTGAAACAGAAAGTAAAACTTGGCGTAAAGACCGGGGATTTGAGGTGGAGCCAACTCCCCTCATCTACATAATATTTTCAATACGATTTAAGGTTTAATAACGCTCTTTACTTTCATTTAAAAACAATTGTTTTTTAGTACCGTGTTTTAGTGCCATCGTTTTTAGTACCATGTCTAGAGCTACTCTAAAAATAAGGAGGCCTGCTGCCCCCTCATAAACCGCATTTAACCATTTATTTTACTTGCTTTTCGAAATAAAGTGAAATTCTCCAAAATAAAGCACCTTTTCCGAAAAAAGAGGGGAGCTTTCGCCCCCTGAGCACCCATACTACACACTTTATTCATATATACATATATTCTTCCTAATGAAGGTCACTGATCAAATCCTAAGCATCTGAGTTTTCATTAAATACTTTTGAAGTACCCTCTTGGAAAGTTTTAAATTATGAGCCTGAAAGGGTTTTTTGAAGCCTTAGTTTTTTTTTCTCCCTATAAAAGAAACCATTGGCCAACACCCTAATTGGCCTAACCATTGGCCAACCATCATTTGATACTCTATGACCGTCATTTTTGTGGATAATCGATTTATCATAACGGCTCATTATTTATGGACTGCAGGTATGTTTAGGGACAATGGTATACCACACGTCACTATGGACTGTGCTATATAAATACCCTTTCAATCAATACCGTATCTAAGGGAGGGAGGGGTTTGAATACCCACCCCCCTTGATTTTTGTCCAATTCGTAAAAACGTAACAACATGGATATAAACAAATTTTTTATGAATTTTTATAAAGTTTTCTTTTTAAGCCCTCCAACCCCAAGAAAAAACATCCCCCCCCTGTATAAAATTCCTATCTCGACCTTGTTTTCAATAGTTCTCAAAATATCTCCTCGATAACACTTCGGCCCTGTTCGGTCCAAAATTGCTTTTGCAAGTTGAATGCTAGAATTTGGGACTCTCCTGTGGCTCGTTCGCTTTTGTTCTTTGGCAAGGGCAGAAGACCTGTGAATCGTTAATCAAATCAACCCTTGTTCAGTAATCTACGATTATTGGTACAAAAAAATCATCCATGGGGAGGAAAAACTCGCACGCATGCCCATTTTTCCCTGGGAATATATGTAGCCTAATATTATATTTTGTAGATAGAGGATTCAGGGTTGAGTTGGTTGAGTTTAATCCCTTCTATTTACAAACACTTGTCACTTTCGATGAACAGCTTTATAATTCATAAATTTACGTATTTAGATTCAGCAAAAATAATTAATTTTGTTGTTATATATATTATAAATAGAACTTAGGTTTTTTTCTACTGAAAAAGGGTTGTTTTTTGCTTTCAGTTTGTTACCATGAGCTATTTGATTCAAGGCTCTCTTGAATGTGACAGAAACTACCACTCCCTTCTTCAACCCCCGATTTGAAAAGTCATTCCTTTAATATATATATATATATATATATATATATATATATATATATATATATATATATATATATATATATATATATATATATATATATATATATATATATATATATATATATATATATATATATATATATATATATATATACACGTTGAGAATATAATTATCCTGAAAAAAATGTAACAATTTAAACGTGTTCAGGGACAGAGGGAGAAGGTATGAAGCATATCAGAAATGAATTCTGGGGCTAAAATTTCTACGGTGCTTGCCGATCAGTTTTTTCTATTAGGATGCCCCCACATCTCTCTCTTCTGTGCAGGTAATTATATGAATATAAATTTTGTGTTACGCTGAAAATAGCCCTGCAATAAAAGGGGAGATATCACCGCGCTGTTCCGGTTTTGCACCAAAAACCACTTTTAATCAGTTTTGCACCACACAATGACAGAAATGACACAAAATGACTGAAGTACAATCAATTTTACTGCTTAGACCAGAATTTTCAATTTATTTTCTAGTGAGCTCTCTTCCGATATTGTAGAACAATTTAGACCATATACCTGTTTCTTTTCTTTCTTTGTCAATTTTAACTACCCAACTGTATCGTCTAATGTTATTATTGCTTTATTTATAGGATTCGTTTCATAAAACCCGTTGGCAAACAATGGTTCCAGCATGACGAAAAAAATACAAACCCTGTGCATTTACTTATTCTTGTTTCTAGTGTTTCTTGCTTGTGTCGATAGTTACAAGGGAATTAATTACGGCTATGGAGATAGTGAGCAGTTCTTAAATTATGGTCATAAAAAACTCAAAGACGATAGACATGAAAACAGTGTTCTTAAGTCTAAGGTTGAGGTGCTCGGAGGAATCCTAAAAAAGCATGTGGAACTCCTTAGGAGTACCCCAAACCAGCGCATTGAACTAGTTTTTCTGGTAGATTCTTCTGCTTCTGTTGGCTCTGAGAATTTCTTCAATGAGTTGAAATTTGTTAAAAAGCTGTTAGCCGACTTTACTGTGTCCTACGATACAACAAGAGTATCGGTCGTTACTTTTTCATCAAAGAATCGAGTTGTCCGACACATAGATCATATCACGAATGCCTCGTTGAACAATCACAAGTGTAAGCTGTTAGAAGAAGAGATACCTGCTATTGGATATACAGGTGGGGGAACCTACACTTTAGGAGCTGTCCTGGAGGCACAAGTTAGTCATTTCTCTTTTTTAATAGCGAATCCACAACACTCCCCCTTCCTTTTCTTCTCCTTTCCCCTTTCTACTCCCCTTATCCTTTATATGTGTCTAAAGAGTCATTTCACTTCACATGAAAAATGACCCTTCTATGAGCCAATGCAACCAAGTTGTAAACCTTTTTATGCCACATTTTAGTATAAGTAGCAAATTGGCTTTCAAAGTTTTAGAGTCACAAGGATATTTTCTAAGAATTAGGACACTAAAGTTGAATTTTTTAAAAGAAAATGAATAAAAGAAAAGAAGTTTTTTGTCTCAAAATAGGGAGCAGCATTAAAATGGTGTAATTTGTTTCAAGATCTTGTCCCTGTTTGGGATAGTTTCCCCCGTTTTTCAAAAGCCACGCAAATTTTCTCTCTTAATTTTTGATAGGTAACTTGATTAGGTAACCTAATGATTTTGCATATTTTGAATCAGCGTAAGAAAAATTAATGCATTAATTGTAATCAAAATTCGATTTTTTGAGTTTGGGGCACTACTGGACCAAGATGCTCCTTAATTATAGTTCATTACTACGAACTATTTGATCATATAGTGTTTTGTATGGAAAAACTCGTAACGTGGCGTGCAAGTAAGTTTGAAGCAAAGAGATCACTCTCTTATACTTTCGAGTTCCGAGGCAGGAAATGTGCTTTAATTTCACTAATTTTTTAATTTTAATTCTAATTCTAATTTTTGAGACGTATTTTCTTTATCTAGTTATATTGTTCCTTCAAGGTATGTTGAAAGGGAGGCCAAATAGCCTTGCTTAATTTCACTGTTCTTGTAGCAAATACCAGTTGCAGGATATGCCTGGTGTTGCTATGTTAAGTTTTGAGTCAGTATAAATAACACAAAACTGAGTCGTTTTCTGCAGGATTAAATTAAAAAAAAAACAAGCTTTTTTCAACTGAAAGTAAGGAGCAACATTAAATATTAAAACGAACTTAAATTATTGCGTATATGAGGGGGGTTGCTCCTCCTCACCACCTAGTACTTTTAAAAATAGCTTCTTCTTGTTCTAATTAAATGAACATAGTGTTTCAGGAGTCCTTCTTAAAGAATTGGGACAGAATTCAAACTTTAGAGTAAAGAGCGAGATTTTGAGGAGGAGTAACCCCCTCATATACGCAATAATTTTGGTTCATTTTAAGTTTTAATGTTGCTCCTTACTTTCAGTTGAAAAAACTTTTTTTTTATTTCTGATCGTATTTTAAATAATGCCAGGAAATCTGACTAAACTTTCATGGAAAAATCCCTCCTCCTCACGGATTTATTCTCTAGACAAATCAATCCTGGTGAAAATTTACCTCGGACAATTATCCTTAACATCTCCACGCGTAAAATTGAGCAAAGAGAAAGCAAGATATAAAAAAAATTCGTATAGGAATTATGGCCAATTCCCACAGTTATTTTCCCTGAAAAATTCACCCCTTGGAAATTTCCCTCCCCATGTAAAACTATTCCCGTGGAAAATCCTACCAGCAGAATATTTCCCCTTCCCCACCCGAAAAATATATGCATACTTCCCGATAACAAATATTATACGTAAACAAGGGGCAAATTTTGTAACTTAAAGACCTTTCCCCAGTGGATTTTGGGGGCTATGATATCTCCAAAGGCATAGTTATTCAGCCTTTCAAATGTGCTAAACAAAACCGCTATCTCAAAATTTTGATTGGAGGATTTAGAGACAAAAAGGGGCGTGGGAGGGGGCCTAGTTGCCATCCAATTTTTTTGGTCACTTAAGGAGGTTACTAGAACTTTTAATTCCCGTTGAAATGATCTCTTTCAGATATTCTAGGACCACTGGATTGATATGATCACCCCTGGGGAAAAAACGAAAACAAACAAATTAAACACGTAGCCTATCCGAGATTTTTCTTTTTACAAAAAATACAAAATTCCACATTTTTGCTGATAAAAGATTGAAATCTTTACAGTAGGGTTCTCTGATACGCTGAATCTGATGGTGCAATCTTCTTTAGGATTCTATGACTTTTAAAAAAGTCATTTTTTTTAAAAGCCCTTTTTAAAAGCCCTTTGTCTTTTTTAAAAGCCCTTTTTTTGAAAATTAGACAAATTATCTTGGGCTCGTAACCTTTGATGGGTAAGACTAAACATAATGAAACTTATATATTTGAAATCAGCATATAAAGCCAATTCTTTTGATATATATATATTGGTATAAAAATTTCGTTTTTTAGAGCTTCGCTTACTATTGATCCTGGTCGCTCTTTATTTAAAGTTCGTTACCAGGAATTGTATGAAACTTAAAGCCAGTTAAAGGAGCGAAAAGTTTTTAAGTCGCACAATTTTTGTAAGCAAGCTTTTTGTTACTTTGCGCTACTGTTCTCGTGCTAAAAAGTGCAATTTAACGTATTTTCTTTAGCTGGTTACATTTTCCCTTGAAGGTAAGTCGGAAAGGAAATCCAAATAGCCTTGCTTATTTTACCCGTTGCTGTTGCAAATACCTGTTGCTGTATTTTCATGGTGTTGCTATGGTAACTCTTGAGCCAGTAAAAAGAACACAAAACTAGATGGTTTTCTGTAGGAAACTTTAAACCAATTAAAGGAGTGAAAAATTTTCAAGTCACACAATTTTCGTAAGCTTTGTTACTTTGCGTTACTGTTCTCGTGCTAAAAAGTGCAATTTAACGTATTTTCTTTAGCTGGTTACATTTTCCCTTGAAGGTAAGTCGGAAAGGAAATCCAAATAGCCTTGCTTATTTTACCCGTTGCTGTTGCAAATACCTGTTGCCGTATTTTCATGGTGTTGCTATGGTAACTCCTGAGTCAGTAAAAAGAACACAAAACTAGATGGTTTTCTGTAGGAAACTTTAAACCAATTAAAGGAGTGAAAAATTTTCAAGTCACACAATCTTCGTAAGCTTTGTTACTTTGCGCTACTGTCCTACACTTCCGTGCTAAAAAGTATAGTGTAATTCCATTACTTTATTTTTTTTATAGCGGATTCTAGGAAGCCAATTCTATTATTTCTTGCTTTCGGAGAGACAGATAGCTCTACCTTTGTTAAAACCTTACTAGTTTAAAAAAAAATATCGAAATAATAACTTGCATAAAATGAATCTATTCCGCACAATTAACGTATTTTTCGCGTAGTCAACTGCTCGTCATCCAATGAGGGGGGGGGTTTGTAAGGAAAAAAAGGGATTGGTAACTTCTTATGAGGTTGCAATGGTGGAGGCTTTCAATAGATTGGGATGGAGGGAAAGCGTGTGTAGCTGTTTGGTCTCAGGCGGCTTTATGCTGCTGTGAGTTTTTAATAGCAGCACTAGTAGTAATTAACGTAGAGCATTGAAAACCTAATTGGCTCTTTTATATGAAATCTTATTTAGAGGCAGCGATGTAATGCTAGCACTAAAAGTGACAAATACAATAATTATTGACAATACTAAAAGAATTAAATAATATCAAGGTCCCAGCTGCTAACAGTGTGGTAAATGAGTTTTTTGAATATGGTGGCTATGAGGTTAGAAATAAAATACTGACATATAGGATTATGTTTTTGAAAAAAAAGGAAGTACCTAGTGATTTTCGGACTTCAGTTGAATCCCTCTATCGCGAAAGGATAAAAATAAGTGTGGTAATCGTAGTGGCCTACAAGAAGCAAAATACTTAGTATGATGATACTTATTAGACTTAAAGTTGCTGTGGATGAAGTTTTAAGAGAAGAACAGCGTGGTTTTAGGAAGGGGAGGGGATGCATTGACCAAATTTCCCTTCTTAGAGTACTGACGCCGCAGTTTTATAGATTATGAAATAGCGTTTGATTCAGCTGAGAGTTTTAGCAAAGGTCCTATCCTTGCATGGTATATCGGATAAATACACTAAATTGATTAGGGCTATACGAGAATAAAATAGCTGTGGTTAAGGTAGGTAATGAAGTAAGTATCTGGTTTCGTATTATATCAGAAGGTTAAGCAGGACTGCGTTCTATCCCCAATTATATGGATCATTCTGATGGACCTGTCCTAAGGAGCACATAAAAAGCAGTGGGAGGACACGGATTCAATTGTTTAAGTAAACCCTTCTGTAATTCGATTATTCTGATGATTTAACCATCCTAGATGAAGTGTTAGCAATCTTTGGAGGTTTTGAGAGTTCATTGTAAAAGAATAGGTTCTAAAATCAATATTAAAAGACAAAATCGCTAAGAATAGGAATAAGTGAAGGTAAGAGGTAATGTTGGGTAACGAGAAGGTCGGCAAAATGGACAACTCCACTTACCTAGATAATAGAAAAAGTTTGAAAGAATAGGAAGATAAGTCTGCGGACCAAGATTATAATATTGGAAGTCACAGTGATGACAGTGTTCAATTATACTTCTGAAGGATGGGTGCTTCAAAAGCCGGAGGAGGAAATGGAGTAGGAGGATGTTTTCCTAAAAAATTGCCTTAGGTACCCGACTGACCGAGTGTATCTCGAACAGTAAAATGAGCGAAAAACATTGTCCAATCCCGGATCTTCGGCTATAAAAATAAAAGAAACTAGTTTTTATTAACTGAAAGTAAGGAGCGACATTAAAACTTAAAACGAACAGAAATTATTCCGTATATGAAATGGATTGTCCCCTCTGCAATCCCTCGCTCTTTACGCTAAAGTTTTTAATTGTTTTAAAAAGTAGAATTGTGGCAAAGAGTCAAACTAAATTTGACTAAATCAGACTAAATTTGATGAAACTTATATATTTAAAATCGGGATAAAAATCCGATCTTTTGATGTATCTTTTAGCATCGAAGTTCCGTTTTTTTTAGTTCCGTTTACTATTGAGTCGAGTCGCTCCTTACTACAGTTCGTTGATCAGAGAAATGTTAAGATGGCTTGAACACATTCTGCGGATGAAGTATGAGAGATTGTCAAAGATCACCTTGCCGACCAACTATCTAAGGCCAATCGAAAAGGTCGTCCCCAAATATGGTGGAAGGATATCGTAAGGAAAAGAATAAGGGGAATGGGAACTTCTTGGCAGGGTGTAGAGAATAAAGAGGGATGGTTTGAATAGACTGAGACGGAGGAGCACTTGGGCGTAGTTGTGTTGGCCTCTATATCTACGAGCGTAGATCATAGATTTAGAAACATCTTAGAAAAAGGGGAAGTAGGCAAAAAATCAGCCAAAACTTAACCAAAAATAGACGATACTAAACAGCCCAAAAACTGCCCCTAACCATTACGCCATTAAGATGGCAAACTGTATTAATGGCAAACAACCATTAAAAATGATTTACGTTTTCAAGGTGTTTTCATCGTTTTTCAAAAATCAAGCAAATATTTTCAGGATCAGTATCAAAAGCCTATTCTTTTGATGTATCTATTGTTATCAAAATCCTGTTTGCGAGTTTAGTCACAGCTGAGCTGAGTCACCCTTGCTTATAGTTCGTAATCACGAACTTTTTGGCAAAAATGTAAATATTTTATGTTAAAATTCAATGGCATAAGATAAAATTCATATGTTTCCACTGAAAAAATTCATTTATTTCCCAAAAAACTAGAGGATAATCGGGCTTGAACTGGTAACCTTTCAATCTGTAGCCAAATGCTCTACCACTGTGCGATGAGCTATCAAACATCCCAATAATAAATACCATATCTGAACAGCCCTTTCCCTTGGGCCTGTGGTGTCATTTTATCCCAAAAGGCATAGTTACTGAACCTTTTAACTATGCTACCCCAAAATTTTGATCAAACTATTTTAGGGGATGGGGGCTTACTGGCCTCCAATATTTTTGATCACTTATAAAGGCCACTAGAACATTTAATTTTCGTTTGAATGAGGCTTTTGCCGATCTTCTAGGACCATTGGTTCGATACGATTACCCATGGAAAAAGCAACAGCAAATAAACACGCATCCATAATCTTTTGCTGGCAAAAAATGCAAAATTCCGCATTTTTGTAGATAGGAGCTTGAAACTTCTTTAGTTAAGCTTTCTGATATGCTAAATCTGAAGGTGTAATTCGTAAATTAGGTAGATTTTCTTAGGCTCGTAGCTTATGATGGGTACTAAACTTAATGAATTTTATATATTTGGAGTCAGCTTAATAAGTCGATTCTTTTGATGTATTTATTGATGTCAAAATTCCGTTTTTCGAGTTTTGGGCGCTATTGAGCTGCGTCGATCCTTAAAACAATTATCATTATCACCAAGCATCTGATAAATAGAGAGGCTGCACAAAATAATCTGCACATTTTTCAAATCTGCACCACCTGCTGAAATAAACTCATGTGTACGTGTCAGCACGAGACACAGGGTGGGAGGCAAAGATTTAGAAAGCGGTCTTGACCCAAATAGTTGTTTCTTCTACGAAGGCCGGAAGTAAGCCTTCTTAGTAGACCTCTAAGTAAACCTTCTTGGTTCTAACCTCTGATGGCTTGCTTACGGCGGCCCAAATTTTAGGAGAAATGGTTCATTACAAAACAAAACTCTGATTCTATTCATTTTACCTGACATTCTATCACATTAATGGGATTTACAGATAAATACATGGTATTTATCTTAAGAGGATTAAAATGTTGTCTTGCCACATAATAAAAAGGAACCTGATTTTTAATTGGCATTTGATGGAAGCTAAGTGACAGATAAGACCGACGGAGCTACATAAATTGTGGCTTTGTAAAAAGACGCTTGTTTTATTCTGCTAGACAGCATTCAGACCGACGTTGAATAATTTTATATCATTGCAAGATGCACTTACGGGGATAGCCGTATAAAAGAGAAGTCGTGGTTCCGACCCCCCTCCCTAGAAGTTCTGCCGGCTCGTAAAACACTAACAAAATACAGATAAACTAATTTTTGTACACGAAAACCTTGAACCCCCTCCCACCTTACAAAAAAAAATTAACAACTTCCCCTGAACGAAAATTCTGGATATGACCCAACTTAGGGGGTTCCCTGGATGCCACCTTTTCAAAGAGAGAGAGAGGGACAACCCAGCCTCCAAAGATTTATCGTATAGGATATATTCAAATACCATGGCCTAAAGATGTACCTTTAATTCTGTAAGTATCCCTGAAAAGTAACCCTTATTTACCCCCTTTCCCCCTAGGGCTATGGTTAAATCGTGCAGGTGTAAGCTATATCTGTACTTAGGTCAGAGGATTAATACTGTTGTAGCAAATACTCTCTTTTTTTTTTTTTTTTTTACAGAGAAAGGGTCTTATAATGAGAATCTGTTAATTAGTTTATGTACTTATTGTACTTTTTCGCTTTGTATTCTTTAGATTGAAATATACGCTGAAAATGCTCAAGAAACATGTGGCAATAGGAACTTTCATAGGTCAATATTCACGAGAAAATCAGATTGATATAATAATATAAAATAATAAATATTATTTATATATGTTGTTTATATATAATAATTCTGGTTCAGTGAATGAATAGACATGAAGCTAATAAATCCAATAATACAAGTAACTTTTTTTTCGGTGAAGGTTACCAACGGTGCGGTTCGGTTACAGTGGCAACCTTGTTTCACAATCGCATGTCTCACAGGGAACATAAGACTCTAGGCTGATAATGGACAACCTATTTCTTCCTTTTGCATTCTTTCAACTCAGTAATGCATATTTTAGTATATTTTCATGCTAATATCATAGAGTAATGGGAATGGTTGATGCTGGAATGCTATTTATATCTTTGAGCTTATGGTATAGTCTACTAATTTGAATTCCATCTAAAATTTTTGTTGATTATATAAAACAAGTTTTAAAATGAGTTTCTAATTCGACAAGATTTGGTGAATTATTTTTGAACTCGCCCATGGCAAGAATAGTCCAGACGTACATATACTGGGGAGAAAATCGCTAGCGTGTAATTTAAAAATTAAATTAAATAAATATACAAGTAGTTTGTTGAAAATGGAAGTTTTTTTTTTTTTTTATAAAGAATGTTCACGAAACAACAAACATGTATGTGCCATCGTCACTCTCAAGAAAAGTGCAAAATTACGTATTTTGGCATGCAAAGTGTTGATACATCCTCTGTAAGATTCTGAAATACATCATATTTGACACCGTACTTGTTAAGGGGGCTCCCCCTTTTCTTCAGAAAATAACTATGGAAACATGAAGATTCATTTGGCAAGGAGGCATTAGAACTGGTATCAGGATTAAAAAATAACAATTTCTTAGATGCTGATTGCGTAGTAAATGAACTTTTGAAATACAGTGGTTGCGAAATTAGAAGTGAATTGCTGCTGATTATGCGTTTGGTTTTTGAAAAGGGGAAGTACCTGGTAATTTTAGGAAATACTTTGATTCAACCCTTTTTTAAGGACGGTGATAACCGAGGTGTGGTATTTATAGAGACCTTAGTTTTGTTTCTGTAGGAAGGAAACTACTAAGCGCAATGATCACAGTATAAATATATTAATGGTAGCGAAAAGTCCTATGCTTTCCATTAAAGATTTTTGACGCACATCAATCCATACCTCTCTTCATGAATCGGGCTTTTGCGCACGCACAATGATAAATTTTTAGCGTATTACAATGGGATTGTGGGAGATCTATTACTCATGACGCAGACGGACTTCCCGTTTCCGCGCGCTTTGATGAGTGTCATCTATGAAGAAACTTTTGGCTACTGTTCTACATTTATGCTTTGGTAATGATATTTGTTAGAGCAAGAGATGTCATAGATAAAGTTTTAAGAGAGAAGAAAAGTTCAATTTGGGAAGGAGAAATGATGCATCGACAAAATGTTCACTTATAGGTATTGAGCAATGTTTGAATCAACAGTTCCCTCCAGTCCTCAGTTTTATAGACTATGAGAAAGCATTTGATTCAGCATATAGTCGCTATTACGGCTATAAAATTTCGTATCTGGCGCTGCCAGACTTCTGAAATAATTACCAAAAAATTCATTGCTGAGCTACATCCAAAGGGAAGATCCAGCAGGGCAATGTATTTTCAAATAGCCTACTCTTTGATCCTCATGATGTACATTATTCTACTGACTTTCTCTTCCACAACAGCTTAGCAAATGGCTCCTGGCAATTACCCCAGATGCTTTAATGTGTCAGGTACAAACCTAACGCGTAACAGCGATGATTTAGAAAAGATCTAGTAAAAACGCTATCCCAGAGTGACATCAATTGTAAAAAAACTTTTTTCTACAAAGAAAATTTTTCAAAGAAAAGTAAAGAGCTACATTAAACCAAAGATGAGCAGAAATGAATTCAAATAATCTTCCAAGTGTAAAACTACCATAAATCATATCCATAAATGAATGAAACCCAAAACTAAAAGAAATTACAATAAATAACCGAATCAAACTCAAAACGGGCAGAAATTAAGATGAATAGGGCTGACGGTCCCCATGCCTTCTGAAACCAGAACATAATATGCAGCTAACTGAAAAAAAGGTAAATGAATTTTGATTGAAAGTGTATATATAATACACTGACATTTAATCCTGAAAGTATGAATAATTCTTGATTCAGTAAAGTTAAAACAAGTGAAAACATTTAAAATGCATTTTATTTTCCATAAAGTGCAGATAGTTTTCATGTCTTCAGAAGGCATGAGAGGTGTCAGCCATGGCTGAATTCAGGATTTTTTTGGAGGGGGGGGATTTTTCGGGCAGGAAAAAACTGAAAACACGCATAAAAAATTTGTTCATCTTCATTTTTGTTACGTTTTTATAAGTCGAAATTTTTTTTGTTGGAGGGGTTCAAACCCCCCGACCCCTCAAATACGGCCTTAGCATCAGCCCTACTTATGTTAATTCCTGCTCGTTTTGAGTTTGACTCGGTTATTTATGGTGATTTCTGTTAGTTTGTTTTTACAAACTAACAGAATTACCCCAACCTACCCCAACATTCCTTCATTTGGGGGAATCTATTAGGACTGAACTTTCTATGTTTTGTATTATTAAAAAATAAAATGCTATTCTGGAAAAAATAATATCAGAAAAATCATAACGTCCTAATTTATGAACTAATGAATTTGTTTATAAATGAACTAACGAAGTAATTTATGCTTGCATTTAGTTTTAAATATGCACTTCATTCTTCATGGAAAAAACCATTTAGAAAATTTCAATTTCCTTGGCATGTAATTTCCTAGTCAGAACTTTCATTTGAAACTATATTTTTTTTTTCCTTACAGAAAATCTTGAATTTCGCGCGCCCTGACGCCAAGAAGGCTGTATTCCTTATTACAGATGGCTATTCAAACGGAGGAGATCCTCGCTTTGCTGCAAGAAGACTCAGAGAAGAAGCCGTTGAAATGTTCACTTTTGGAATTCGGAATGGAAATGTTCGAGAATTATTTGACATGGCTAGTGAGCCGCAACATGAACACTCCTATATTGTTGACTCCTTTGAAGAATTCGAGGCATTGGCACGCCGTGCATTACATGAAGGTATTTTTTTTTCTTTTATTCTTTATAAATTTGTTTATTTTATTATTATTTATTTCTTTCCTTCAAAGTAAATTTATTTTTTTTATTGTTTATTTCTCCAGATTTGTGAAAATATGTGCGAAATGCAGAGAAAATTTTTTACCTCTTTTTTTCTCAGGGAGGTAGGTCGTTAATATTAAATACATTCCCGCCTTCTCATAATTGTGAAAAGACTAGAAAAAACTCTAGAAAAAGAAAAAACGAGGATATATATTTTAGTAGTTATTTTTTATGTTCATATTTTGTTTTTTTTAAGTTGTTGTATTTTATGGTCCTCTTTTATTTTTCTTTCTTCGCACTGAGGACCGAAATATTTGTATTACATTTTTGCCTTTTCAGTGGGCGAAAATATTCTCATTTTTTCTTCTTCATGAGTTGTTTCTTATCTTGTAAAGTGCATATCCAACTTTCATGTGGTTTAGTTGCTCTTCGTGGAAACAATACTAACATTTGTTGGTAAAAAACAAAAAAACATAACAAAAAAAACAGAGAGCCATCCAACATTTTTAAGGTTAACATTCCCGCCTTCTCATAATTGTTTATGTTTATAACAGCTAATACCATAAGTGTGGGAACGATTGGGAACCATTCAAACCTCTATCTTTATTGGTTTTGCGACGGTCATAAAGTAAGCAGTGGCCCGGTTCAACAGCAACTGAATGTCCAAAAAATAGAATTTTGGTCCCTATAGATGCATCAAAAAAATTAAATTTTTATGCTGACTTCAACTGTGTAAATTTCATAAAGTTTAGTCGTACCCATCAAAAGTTATAAACCTGGGAATATTTACCTTATTTTTGAAAAAAAGGGGAAACCCCCTAAAAGTCATATAATCTTAATGAAAATCACACATCTGATTCAGCGTATTACAGAACTCTAGAGGTTTCAAGCTCCTATCTGCAAAAATGTAGAATTTCGTATTTTTTGCCAGAAGAAAGATCACGGATGCACGTTTTTTTGTTTTTTGTTTTTTCCAATTCTTTAAGAATGACCCCTGAATCGCAAAGGGTTTAATTAGAGTAAATAGCGCTTTTGAAAGTAGTAAAAAAAACTTTAGCGTAAAGAGCAAGGCATTGACGAGGGCGAACCCCTTCATATACGTAATAATTTCTGTTCGTTTTAAGTTTTATTGTTGCTCCTTACTTTCAGTTGAAAAAACTTGTTGTTTTTGTTTAATTAAGATAAGAAGGGACCCTCCCTTCTTATACCCTAATAATATCCTCACTAGTAGAGTTATAGAACAATCAGAAGAGACCTGTCTTTTTTTTTCAGAGCCTATAGCCATTCTGAAATTGTAACGGGGAATTAGATAGATAAGAAAAGTAGGACTGTTTTCATTTTAGCTTTGTTAGCGTTATAAGTCTTTTTCGTGTACTGCCCAAAAATGAATAATCTTTATTGCCGTTGTTCAGCGATTAAGACAAGCCACTACAACAGGTAAGACAGGACTTAAAAGGATATTTAGGGTATTAAAAGGATATTAGGGTATTATTTACTTAAAAGGATATTAAAAGGATTGCACTGAAACGGGATACTGAACCTCTTTATGGATACTCGTATATTTGTCAATTCCTTTAAGAACTTGAAACCTTGGTATTCCACGCATTTTATGAAGATAAGTTTGTATCTAGTTTGCCACCCCTAGGGATTTTTCACTATTTCTTGTGATTTGTATTGCCAAAGCAAAAAAATATGAGTAAATTTGCACAAAAACTACTAGATTATTGAAGAAAATTACTAAATCAACCAGAAAATCACTAAAATTTAGTGATTTTTGTCACCGGATGGCAACCCTGGTTTATGTGTCCAGGAGACATCAATATTTGCAATTTTAAATATTCCCCGAGCTTATGTGCAGGTGCGTGAATATGTTTACAATATTGCCCAAAATTCTTTTTGAAAGGTAATATTCTGATCATTTAAAATGAATTGCAATAAATGATTTTCTAGTCCCCATAGTATTTCTGTTTGAAATAATAACTAATATGACCGGCGGTAAACACTTTTTAGCTTGATTATTATTAAAAGAATGTCGAATTTTTTGAGCCTGTTTCTGGAATTCATCTCTAACTGAATGAAAAATGAGAATGAATGAAATGCAAAATGAAATGAAAAATGAAAAAATGAATGAATGAGAATGAAAAAGAACTGCATTTTAAGAAACTGACTGCTAAAATTAAGAGAGATAACAATATTTATAATTAGCTTTCACGTCGAAGCGGCAATTTTCTGCGGTTTGAATGTTGGAAAAAATAGGGTAAACAAGTAAATAACAAGGGCATCAATTGGGGAAGTGGATGGGGGAATTTCTATCTCCTAGATTTTCTCTCCCTAGATTTTGAAGAATACATTTTTTTGATCTTATTATTGAAAAAAACCCCTTTTCTAGCATGTCCATCACAAAATTTTACAAAGTATAAATTGCCTCCCTCCTTAGGTTTTGAAAAATATATTTTACTCCTCCCTATGTTTGAATGGTGGAAAAATTGGGTAAACAAGTAAATGACAAGGGAATCAACTGGGGAAGTGGATGGGGGAATTTATATCTCCTATATTTTCTCCCCTAGATTTTGAAAAATAAATTTCTTTATATTACCTTCTTTTTATTTTAGTATGTCCCTTGAAAAAATCTAACAAAGTAAAAATTTCCTCCCCCTTAGGTCTTGAAAAATATATTTTACTCCTCCCTGTGTTTTCGTGAATTGACGCTACTGGTACATGATAGAAAATGTAAAAACAGTAAAAAAGCCTACAAGAAAAACAAGAGCTAAGAGCTCATATGGCACTTGTGACGAGGTCGGAAGAGCCAAGAGCTTATATGGCATGAGCTCTAGCAAAATTCTAAGAATCAATAGATTGATTTAAAAGGAAAATCAGAGGCTTAATGCCGGTTGGGATTTAAAATAAGAGCTCTGAGACACGAGGTCCTTCTAAATATCAAAATTCATTACCTATTCGTAAGTTAAAATACCTCAATTTTCACGATTTCCCATCCCTCCAGTCCCCACTACCCAGATGGTCGAATCAAGTCAGTTTGTGCAGGTCCCTGACACGCCTACCAATTTTCATCGGCCTAGCACGTTCAGAAGCACCGAACTCGCCAAAGCTCTGAAAATCCCCCTAACTCCCCCAATGAGAGCGGATCCGGTCCGGTTATTTCAGTCACGTACTTAGGACTTGTGATCATTCTTTCCACCAAGTTTCATCTCGATATCTGTCCTCCCAATGTCACCAAATCTAGTCGGGATTTAAAATAAGTGCTCTGAAGCACGAGATCCTTTTAATATCAAATTTTATTAAGATACTCTAAGGTACTTGTTAAGGTAAATTTTTCATGAAGAATAGAGGAGGATGTTGAATTGAATAAAAAATACTATATGCATGCAGGTTGTAAAAATGGCGTATCAGCAATATCTCATGAACGGGTTAAGGTATTAAGTTGAAACTTTCAGGGAATTTGACGCGGATATTGAAATGGCCAAAAGGCACAAGGTGCATACATACATATTTTCGGGCATGTTCTAGATTTGTAATTGTACTTGTATTTACTATGAGGCCAGGTGCGGATGCCTCGCCTTGCATCTAGAAGACTCCGCATGGTTGACTTCCATTTGTTGCCATCTTGTCGCAGCTCTTCAGGAAACCAGAGACAGCAGCTCTATCAATTTCCGCCAAAGTTCCGAAATCCGCCAATTCAGTCGAGGCCATTTTTGACACTTAACCACAAATCTTTCAATTAACCGCTGGGTCGCCTGCACCAATCTGGTAAAGGGGCAGCTGAAAGCAGTCACTTGGTGGTGCTGTCATTGGGTCTTCTCAGATCATTGCCAACCTCAACGTAGTCTTTTCTGTTTGTTAATCATGGCGGTGGGCTCGATGTTACAGCAGCGGTGGCGCGCATCAGTATTTGAAATTCTGTCAGAGTATCTGATTCTCAGGATTTTCCGTAGACTTTGAGGTCAATGACTTCCATGCCATGAAGATGAAGTGCCTTCAGTAGCCAAGGCTCGACTGCATAGAAGACGCTGCTTTACAGGCGTAAATTCTTGTCTTTATGCTGATCTACCACCGATTCCACACATGGCTAGGAGTCATGAGAACATGGTTTTGGCTTTGTTATTTGTGTTTTGCACGCCAAGGTCACAACCTCTACAAGAGTCTACTAGTGACTCAAGACAGGTGAAGCTATCGACCTTTCCATTTTTTTTCCATAATGTAGACGCTGATAATCCGACTGTATACCTAGGTCAATGAGTATAGTTTTTGGAAGTGTTGATCTTCATACCCAGTAGCTGATAGTTTTACACCCTTTCCACATTAAAGGGCTCAGTTTCTTTACTCAGCACTCTTAAAGTCGATTTGCAATGTCCATAGTAGGCATTCAACATTTCTATGGATTCTACTTCCAAACCGTTGTCTACTCTTATTCGCCAAAGGTTTTCGCAGGTTAAAGAGCTAAAAGCAGCCACAAAATCCAGAAACAAATTAATTATAGGGAAGTTATAGCGTTTGCACTGTTGGAGAATTAGACGAAGAGTGAAGATCAGGCAAGCGCACCCTCTCCCTCTTCGAAATTGCACCGATTTTCACATGTCCCCTCATCCCTTGCAGCCATATGTGTGAGTGATATCCCTTGGTAGTTGCGGCGGTTACATTGGTCCGCCTTTTTGATGCTGGGGTTATTACTGGCACCTTCCGATCAGACGGAAAGGTTTTCTTTTCCCATATCAGACTGCAGACAGATTCTAGTTGCTCTTATACAACATGTGGCGAGGCCTGGTAGACATTAGGACGGAGCTTCGCCAGGTGACTTATTGTTTTTTAGTTGTTTAATTGTGTTTAGTATTTTTGAAGCTGAAGAAGGTACTGCCTTGTCAATTTCATGTGATTTTTTTTTTAGCTGTTTCTGGCAGCCTTGACGTTGTATCTTGCCCATCTGTATTTTTACTAAACAGGTTTTTAAATAAGTCCAAAATTTTTAAACTTTCACGAATGAATGCAGATAAGGGCAAATTACGAACTGGTATTTTGAAGGCATATGGCGTGTTTTGATATTCACCTCGTTGTTTATCGTAATTCGTGTTATTGTTTGGGTTTCATTTACTTATTGATTGGGATTTATGGTAGTCAAAAGATTGAAAAATTACTTAGTAGTTCAGTTGGGGTGAAGTCAAAAGTAGAAATTATTATGTATTAGAGGGAGGTTGCCCTCTCCTCAATACCATGCTCTTCACTCTAAAGTTTTCAGCTCTTTAAGAGACCTTCTTTTTGTTTTAATTAAACGGCCATTGTTTTTCAGGAGTTGTTCTCAAAGAATTGGAACGAAAGTCAGACTTTAGGGTAAAGAGCGAGAAAATGAGGAGGGGTATTCCCCTCCCGCCATATACGTAATACTTTTTGTTCGTTTTATAGTTTTAATGTTGCTCCTTGCTTCAGTTGAAAATTTTTTTTTTTGTATATAATTGTTTGATCGTTTTTAAGTAACGTCGGGAAATCCAGCAGCGTCCACGAAAATTCTCTATATGAAAAGTTCTTCCCACGTAAAGTACCTCCCTCCTCCCGCCGCGGGAAATCTCCCCGCACAATTCCATTCTCGCTAAAAATTCTCTCCGGAAAATTTTATGCGGACGACTCTGACTGAAAAATTTTTTGTAGCACACTTTCATTTAAGAAATATTTTAATTTATGATTATTTTTCAAGTTATGCCAGAAATCCGTCCATCCATGGAAAAATTATCCCATCCCCAGTGAAAAGTGGCTCCCATAGAAACTTCCTTCGTGGAAAATTTCTACCTTTGAAAATCCTCCACGGAAAATATCTCTCATGAAAAATTTCCTCCCCCTCTCCCACATAAAGATCCTCTAGACGATTCCAACCCGGTGAAAATAGCCACAGGACAATTAGCCCTAACATCCCCACATGTAAAATTGAGTCGCCAAAGAGAAAGTAAGACAAATAAAAAGGATTTCATAAAGGAATTTTTGCAAATTCCCCCACTGTAAATTTTTTCTGGAAAGTATGCCCGCAAAAGTATATTCTCCAAAGTATACCTCGTCACCGAAAATATCCAGTATGGAAAATCCTGTCTGCAGAAAATTCACCCCCCCCCCAAAAAAAAATGTCTGTATACTTCCCAATAAAGAATACTTTACATAAACAACGGGCAAATTTTGTAACCTAAAGACCTTTCCCAGGGACCGTGGGGGATCATGTTATCCCCCAAGATATGTTTACCGAACCTTTCAACTATGTTGAACAAGATCTCTATCTCAAAATTTTGATTGGGCGACTATGGAGAATATGAGGCCTGGGAAGGGGGCTAGCTGCTCACTGAAAAGGGCACTAAAACGTCTAATTCAAATTAAAATGAACCCTCTCCCGATATTCTAAAACTATTGGATTGATATGATTATTTCTGGAATAAAAAATAAATAAAGACGCATCCGTGATCTTTCGATGGTACAAAATACAAAATTACACATCTTTGCAGGAGCTCGAAACTTCTATACAAGGAATCTCAAATACACTGAACCTGATTGTATGAATGTCATTAAGATTCCTTGACCTTTTGGGTTTCTTTCCCCCTTTTTTTCGAGAATCAGGAGAATTTTGATGGGCAACACTAAACTTAATGTATAATAAGCCAAATCTGTCGATGTATCTATTGATATCAAAATTACATTTTTTATAGTTACTGTTACTATTGAGCCGAGTCACTCCTTACTTTTAGTTTGTTAACATGAACTGTTTGAAAAGAGGTTGTAAGAAGGGATGTAAAAAAGTAAAATTCTCGGGAGGTATTGAAGAGTGATGTTTTCGACAGGGTGAAAAGGAAGAGGACCAAGGGTAGGTGTGCTTGCCTAAGTGACTTGATTAAGCCTAAGATAGCTTGAATGAGCTGTCAACAGTTGTAGTGAAACATTAAGGACTCGTATAATGTCTGTATTATATTGTATATCTTGAGTTTAAGTTTTTATCTTTTTTTTTGGCTGGGTGTTTTTAAAAAAAAAATCTTTTCTTTTAGACTTGCCCTCTGGTGGATATTTGAATCAGGACAGACATTTGTGTTTGAATATCTGTACTGGGACAAAGTTTGATAAATCGGTACTCTCATCTTGTTGCGACAGTAATGCTCATTGTGCCTGTGGAACTCACTCTGGACTCTATGCTTGCCTTTGTAGGCCTGGGTACTTCGGCACGGGTCTTTTTGGTGATTGCCATGGTAAGTCATTTTTATTATAAGAGCTATAGATCATAAATCTTGTTAAGCATCATGTCATGGTAAATGCTAAGGCATGTATAAAAGAGATAGAGCGTTTGAGGATTCGATGGATTCGGGTTTTTTGTTTTTGTTTTGAGGCTACATCGGCGATTTCGTGCAATCATGGGGTCGTGCAATCATGGGGTTCGCTATGAAGCGAACATATGTCTAAATCTATGAGAACCCCAACTATTCGTCTCTGTTTTTTACTTTGAGGATCGATTATTTGTTATGCCTCAGCTCTCAAAGAAAAAAGGAAAAGGTTTTCTAGCTGCAGCTTATTCACTGAATGAAAGCAGTAAGATTACTGAAGATTAAACCAAAAATTAAACCTCAAGTAAAAATTGATGTATTATTGTTTTTCTAAAACACTTATTATTAATTATAAATCAATACATCATTGGAATTTTACCTGGGATTAAACTTAAATTAACTAAGGTAAGTTACATTGCTAGGAGAAAGCATAGCTCTTCTAATAGTTAAATTTAAGAGACATAATGAATAATTTATTAGTACCATAGGTATATCGGGGTTTTTCGGATTTAAAATAATTATTGATTTTTTTCCCTTCGCTTAGTTTTATTTTACTTCTATTTTGTATTGATTTGTATATTGTTTTTGAGGAATTAAAAGAATTATTAATTTTTCCCTTTAATTAGTTTTATTTTACTTCTATTTTGTATTGATTTGTATTTTGTTTTTGAGTTAAAATGTTTGTTGGGGCTACAGATAATAGTAAAGTCAAAAAATGGTTTAACCTTGTACAAATAGCAACAGAAATCATTTTTATATCTTTTGATATAGAAAACCGCTTTTATTAACATATCCAAAATTGGCATCGCTACCTCGAGGTGAAATGGGTCAAATCTGCCCTTAAAGTGCGGAGGAGAGGACAAAAAGCCAAAAAGTTTATTTTGTTATAATGCAAAGAAAGGGATGTTTTCTATGGGGTTATTGAGACCATAGAAAACGAAATGGAAGAAAAAAAATGTCCATCACCTGTACTACACGGATAAATTTTCAAATTCCTATTAGAATTTGAAGTGACAGAAAATCAACCAAATATCCTATATTAGTGAGCAAGGAGTTCTTTCTGGGGTTTTTTTTGGCCGTAGACAACGAAAAAGGAAAACAAAAGTCTTACAACCTGCAAAACACCCGCAATTGCAGTATTACAAAATATAAATGGCATGCTTCTGTAGAATCGACCAACTTTTGCTGAAAACCAAAGTTGAGAAAAGTTTTTTTGGTTTCAAAAAACTTTCGTTTTTATTATTTTCATTGTATCAAACTTAAAAGAAAAACAAAATTAAAAAATTATTAGCGTTAAAGGCAAAGACGTTTTTTTCAGCTTCCATGGTATTCTGGCGGTAGCTCCCTCTGCATGATTTGCAAGCAATAGAACAATCCAGACCTGACTTCTTTCATGAGCATCTTCCTGAGTCACAGCTACTGGGCTTACAGGAGCACTTCTCAACTTTCAGAAGGTGAAATGGAACAGGAGATTAATCCGTCATCATAGGAAACAATACCATTTCGTCGCACCTGAATCGCCACTGAAGAGGTTCGAGACTGCTATTTTTACTCCAATTTTGGATCTGATAATCGACTCGCAGCCAGCGAAAGGTTGCGGATGAGCGTGTGGGGGATGAGCAGGGTCGCTACCACAGCCAGTTTCTGCAATGCCGCAATTGCCCAAATTTGCGTGCTACACAGCGATTTTCAGTGTAACAGTCAAAAATTCGTTACTATTCGTTTTCTGGAAAAATCGGACGGTAAACTAGAAACAGGAAAAGCAGTCTAAACTTGCCGTTTTTTTAAAATGTCTGAACAAGTTTATCAGCTATTCCATTAATAGCATGTGCTACAGTTCTAGACATGATAAAATAGTGCTAAGATTACACTTTCGTCCAGCAGGTGGCAATCCTGATGGTGAGACTCGAAGATGAACGAATTTTGAGGATATCAAGACCTTGTTTTGGAAAATACGGTAGCGAGCTGAGCTTAGGTTTTCGTCACTCTTGTGTCCATAGATATAAAGCTCGTTCTTCAGCACTAACTAGGTTTTAAACTAACAAATTCAAGCCAGGTTTAGAAATAATAGTCCCAATGATAGCAAAAACGCAAATGAATTGGGTTAATGTACCATCCAGTATCAACGTGGAATATATAGACGGTCAGTTTTTATTTCTTTGTTCGACCCGAATTTGTGAGACTTAGAAAGCCGTTTTTCATAGGAACCGCGGACACATTTAAGCTCAGTATTTATTTGCTAATAAATTGTATTGAATTGAACAAGCAACGATTCGCTGATATCATTCATGACTTGTTAGAGCGATGCTGGTCAGAAATCGGTTTCCCCTCCTTGTGCATCTACTCTGACTGGAAAAGCGATAATATCGAAAACTAGGTGACTTTGTCTGAGAGAAGGCTTTGCAGGCGCAGGCAGAATAGGTGTAACACTAGGAAATTTTTACAGAAACAAACTTGCAATGCTGATATTTTCCCAAATATTTCAGAGCTCTTCAAATATTTCAAATATTCCGGAGCAGATCCTCATGACCCTACATGTCAGTTTGGCGTCTGTTTAACAAAGTTTTGATACCATGGGGAGATCGAAAACAATTGACGGAGGAAAGACTCACTGGACTTGCCCTTCTTCATGCTCACCGCGATATATCATATATTGTATTGTCATAGTGGAAATAGGAGGCGAGAATTCGTTGCATAATATTAATCAAATAGAAAAAAACAAGTTTTTTTTTTAAATGAAAGTAAGGAGAAACATTAAAACTTAAAAAGAACAGAAATTACTCCGTATATGACAGGGGCTTTTCCTCCTCAACGCCCCGCTCTTTACGCTAAAGTTTCTTACTGTTTTAAAAAGTAGAGTTAAGAGAAAGAGTCAAACTTTAGCGTAAAGAGCGGGGCGTTGAGGAGGAAAAGCCCCTGTCATATACGGAGTAATTTCTGTTCGTTTTAAGTTTTAATGTTGCTTCTTACTTTCATTTAAAAAAACTTTTTTTTTTCTATTTAATTTCGTTTTTGAATTCATGCATGTTATGATCTTGGCTCTCCACACATAAATAATTAAAACAAAATTTGCATATTAATTAATTGCAATTATCGGAAGACTTTGAGAAAAAACGTGAAGGAGGAGGCCAAGTTCCCCTCCAATTTTGTTATTACTTAAAAAAGCAAGTAGAACTTTTAATTTTTTACAAACGTTTTCATTGGTAAAAATTATACGTAACTTACGAATTAACTTAAGTAACGAACTTCTATATTCGTATGTTTTTATTGCGTATATGAGGGGGTTCAACCCTCGTCGATACCTTGCTCTTTACACTAAAGCTTAAATGTCCCATTTAAGCTTTAGTGACTTTGAGCTTTAGGCTTTAGAACTTAAATTACACTTTGAGAATCACAAAGGCCGTAGAATAAATAGTTGAAATTACTAAAAATACTTTAGCGTAAAGAGTGAGGTATAACGAGGAGGTAAACCCCTCATATGCGTAATAATTTTTGTTCATTTTAAGTTTTAATGCTGCTCCTTACTTTCAGTAGAAAAAACTTCTCATATTTATTTTTTCATTGTTTTTTCAAATAATGCTAGAAAATCCCGCGCCCCCTTCATTGAAATTCTCCATTAAAAAGTTCCTACATGGAAATATCCTACCACGTAACCCCCCTCAAATCTCCCCCCTAAACCAGAAAAATCCCCCTGAAAACGTATGTACACTTCCCAGTAACCATTACTATGTGTAAACACTGGTCAAAGTTTGTAACTTGCAGCCCCTCCCACGGGGACTGCGGGGGAGTAAGTCGTCCATAAAGACATAGTTGTTAGGTTTTTCGACTATGGTGAATAAAATGGCTATCTCAGAATTTTTATCCGGTGACTTTTGGGAAAAATGAGTGTGGGAGGGGGCTTAGGTGCCCTCCAATTTTTTTGTAACTTAAAAAGGGTACTAAAACATTTCATTTTCGTTAGAATGAGCCCTCTCGCGACATTCTAGGACCACTCAGTCGATACAATCACCCCTGGAAAAAAAAAAACAAACAAAAAAACAAATAAACACGCATCTGTGATCTGTCTTCTGGCAAAAAATACGAAATTTGTAGATAGGAGCTTGAAACTTCTACAATAAGCTTCTCTGATACGCTGAATCTGATGGTGTGATTTTCGTTAAGATTGTATGACTTCTAGGGGGATAGTGTTTCTATAATTTTAGTTTTGTGGTTAGCTTTACAGAACTGACTGCTAAATGACGGATATAAGCAGAGGTATGCAACTTTCAATATCATTAATGTATGTTAGGCTTAATTGAAAATTGGTAATTTTTCGAAACATGTCCTCCCCCTTCCTAAAATTTTGGATCCTCAACTGTTGCTCACCGTCAGGAAAACGTGAGAACTTCTTTGGATCGCCCCGTTTCCTTTAAATATGCTTAAGGCCTTCCTTTTTCCAACACCATGTGTATGGGAAGTAATATCACAGCAAAGTAGTACATGACAAAAAATATGGAATTGCAGATTTCTATTCTCAACCTTGTTTTCATTATGCGTGTGCCCCACGTAACAATTACACCGCCTTGTTTTTCTTCTGGAGAGTAATATGTCTTTTTGAAATCGCAATTGTCATGAAACAATAGAAGAACGAGTAAGTCAATATTATCACCAACTAGCACAGTAAGAAGAATGGATAAGATAGACAAGGTAAGATTTATTGCAAAAAGCCTAAGGGCCATAGCAACACAGAATACAGTCTACAAACAAAGCTCAGGAACAAAATACAACTTTAGATAATAAAAATCAAAAAAGAAAAGGAAAAAAGAACAACAAAAGACAGAAAAAGAAGCACGCCAAGGTTCAACATACTAACCAACAAACACCAATCATAATAAAATTCAAAGCTAAAAAACGTCACAAGCTATCCTCTCAAACATGATTCCCTATGTTTGATCCCTAAACGAAGAAATTTACACAACTGTTTAATAGCACAAAAGTTCCTCGCAGCCATCTGCTCAATTAACCAGCTTTCACTCCAAACACTCGTCCACAATATTCATTCTGTAACTCAGACAGCTCTTCACACTTGGATACAGAATGAAATAAGAATACAGAGCAATAATACATACAGAACACTGTTTCTATAGCCAGTGGTGGTTTCAATTCAGACCTCATTCGAGTAATGTCGGAGACCCCAACAGGTTAAGAAAAACTTTCCTAGACATCATGTAGTTCAACTCAAAACATGTAAAAACAAAACCAATTTAAAACAACACTCTCAAACAAGTTTTCAATCATTCAATCTAAGGAAACTCTCACCACAGACACAGCTCCAGTGTCAAAGAAATGGCTAGGGAGATCCTGGGAATTCAGATTCACTCGAATAACCCCCAAAATCATCGATCTTGGTGAACAGTAGAGTGCCCATGCTAACAAAACCGACGGAAAAAGTAAGGATGAATACGAGAGGCTGAAACCTTACCTTTAGACCTTAGATCCTCCAGAGCCAAGGGTGGCTCATAGGGCATCTACTAAACCTCGCCAGACATCTCGGAGCTGAGCTGCAGCCGTGACTTCCTCCCACTGTGGTTGAAGAGACAACTCCGCATTTCTCAGGTCTCGGTCGTACTGTCGTCGTAAGGTGTGTCTTGGTCAACCTCTTATTCGCCTCCCCTCGGGACGCCAATCATATACTGTATTCGGGAGTCGATCCTCTGGCATACGGAGGACGTGGCCAAGGTATGTCCATCTCCTACGTTTCAGAAGGTCAGTAACTAATGGCTGACCGGTTCGTCGGCGAACTTCTATGTTGGTGACCTTTTCCTGCCACGATATGTTCAGGATTCTCCTAAGGCACATGTTTTCAAAGGCTAAGACACGTTTCTCTAGCTGGGTGTTTAGTTTCCAGCATTCACTAGCATAGAGGAGGATGGACATCACATTGCTATTCAGGAGGCGGAGCTTCAAGCGCATAGAGTATTTACTACTGCGCCAGACTGGTTTCAACTTGCTAAAAGCCGATGTCGCTTGTCCAATTTTCCTCTTGATTTCGTTGGCTACTTCACCATCGTATTCGATCCAACTCCCGAGATATTTAAATTCCTTGACCTGCTCAATAGTTTTATTTTTGCATTTTAATATGAGTGGGGAGTCAGATGTGGCCATACTCTTTGTTTTACTGACATTTACTGCAAGTCCCATTTTCTCGGCCTTTTCGTCTTTGGCGTCGAGTAGCAGCTGCAGTCGCAGGAACCCGACCCGACCCGAGCCGAATATAACGCCCGACCCGAGTATCCTCTTGTCTTTCTCACCACATTGTGCCTTACAGACCAAAGCCCTCCTCCAGTGAGATATTAAGTATCTTCAGCCATAAAATCTCTGAAGAATATTAAAGGCCCCGGTTCGGATGGTATTCAGTCAGGGCTGCTATAATCAGGCGGAGAAGAATTGGTAGATATCTACCACAAGACAATAACAAATCTCTCGGAAACGAGTTATTTTCCCTTATCCTCAGTGAAAGCTATAACTTTCCCCTCTTTTTAAAATAAGAGAAAACGATGACTGTAATAACTACAGACCATTTTGCCTGACAAGTAAATCAGCAAATAGTCTTACAAAAATACTCCTTGACCGACTGAAGTCTCAAACAAAACATATCTTACAGGAATATCAGGCCGGCTTTCGAAAAGACCGTCCACCATAGACCATATTTTCTCAACTTGGCAACTGATGTAGAAATACATCGAATACGCGAAAGAGTTGCTATTACTTTTCATCACTTGTATTTATGTGCATACGGGTTGTCAAAAGGGTGTAATTCAGGAATGACTGAGCATATCAATTTGGAACTTTCACGAAATGATAAGGGAAATGATTAATTGACCAAAAAGGCAATATTCGCACGCTACTACTACTGCTAGGACTACAACTACCCCTACTATTTCTGCTACCTACCTCTCTCCTCTCTCAACTACTTCTCAACTACTCAACTACTTCTCCTACCCCTACTAACTGTAAAACTACTGCTCCTGTAGAGAGTACCACCAAGACTTACTATATTGAAATGAATATCTGAGGAAACGTCGAGGGGAAAGTTGAACTAAATCAAAACATACTATGTTCATACAGATTGCTCATACAGGCTTATCAATAATAATTTTGGACCGACATACTGTATCAAGGAGAAAGTTTTGAGGCATCATGAAGGGGATGTTCAACTGACCAAAAGGTAACATGTACCTGCTCGTACTGCTATTAATAATGCTGTTACTACTGTTATTATACTACTAATACAACACTATTACTGCTTCTGCTAGTACCACCATTACTATGATACTAGTACTACTAAGGCTAGGCGTATGGAGGTAAAAATCTGACAGCATATTGAGGTGGAATCTGAACTAAATCAAAACGCACTATGAGCATTTGTCAAAATTACAGATTGTCAAAAGGGCATATCTCAAGAACGGATTTGGATATTAAGCTGGAAGTTTCAGAGAATATTTAAAGGGGAGGATAAATCGACCAAAAGATAATATGTATATGCTACTACTAACACTGCGACCACTGCTACATTTTTGCTATTACTACAACTGCTGCTACTACTGCTGAACTAATCCTACTTGTACTTCAATTGCAACCACTTGTAAGGCTTTGAGTATTATCATCTTAGTTCTCTTCGTTTGATTGGATTTGATTAGAAATCGGAAGTTCTAGCGCTCTTTTTAAGAGTCAAAAGTGAAAAAGTGTTCGGAAATACTACAACAACTGCTACTACTACCTCTACAACTACTACTTATGAAGCGAGTACTTCTAAGGCTGGGGATATTAAAGTTAAAATTTAAGGACATGTTGAGGGGAAAGTTGAACGAAATCAGAATATTCTACGTACCAACAAACTGTCAAAAGGGCGTATCAGCAATATCTTTGGAACGGTTTACCGTATGAAGCTGATACTTACAGGACATCGTGAAAGGGATGCTCTACTGACCAAAAGGCACCATGATTATGATGCTACTGTATTTGCTGTTGTAGGCGCTAACACTACTACTGATACTACTACTACTATTTCTACCCGAAGTACCATGATGCTAGTGCTATTAATACTAAGGATAAAGGTGAAAACTCGGGATAATACAGAGAGGACATTCGGACTAAATCGAGAGACGCTATGTGCGTGAGAACTGTTAAAAGGGCGTATCCCAGGAATGGATTAGGAAATTAAGTTAGAACTTCCAGGCAATCCTGATGGGGGAAGATCAATCGAACAAAAGCCACCACTCCTTTTGAACTACCAATACCACTAACACTGCTACTAGTCCTTCTACAACTACTTGATTTATTAATTCTACTGAAACTTTTACTAACGCTCAGAGAACTGAGATGAAATTTTCAGGAATTGTTGAAGGGGAGGTTCAACTAAATTAAAACACTGTATGGATTGGATATACAGGTTATCAAAAGGGCACATCTGCAATATCTACCACCACTACAACTAGTACGTCTTTGGCGATTACTTCCAAGGCTGAGGATATTGCAGAGAAACTTGAAGAAATGTTGAGAGGAGATGTTCAGGAGGGAAAGGAATATCCCTGTAGAAAACCTGTCTGGGTTTGACACAATAGCTCAGAGCCTGGGGGAAATGGTTGTAAGTTATACCCCGGGGCATATAAGGTTTTTATTGAATGGGCTGCCGTATAAACTTCGGATTGGGCTCACATTTTATTAGAACTAGGAAGTTCTAGTCCCTTTTCTAGAGTCAAAAGTGATTGGAGGGCTATTGCCCCCCAAACCCCGCCATTTCCCGAAACACATCTAACAAGTTTTTAAGAGCTATTAGTACTACTATTAATGAAATAACAAATGAATGAGGATTGCCATTTTAATATACATATACTGATATTTATTCCTTAAAGCCTAAATAATTTTTTATTTATTAAAGTAAAAAAAGTGAAAAGATTTAAAATACATTTCATCTGCAGTAAAGTGCAAATTATCTTATGGTCTTGAGTAGGCATAGGGGTTCGCAGTTAATTTATGCTCATTTTGAATTTGATTCGGTAATTTATCGTAATTTATGTTCGTTTTGGGTTTCATTTATTTATTGACGGTGATTCACGGTAATTTTACGCTTGTAATATTATTTGACCTTTTTTCTGATCGTTTTTGGTTTAATGGAGTTATTTACTTTTCTTTGAAAAACTTAATTTGTGGAAAAAGTTTCTAAAATTTGTTTATAAAGAAGAGCGAGCTCCTTCGAGCCCGGCTCCACCGAATTCTTGTATAGATATGCATCAAGATTCTGTTTATAGATACATCAAAATAGATACATCAAAGATACGTTAAAACTGTACATATTAATCGTATTTGACTGAAAGCATTAGTCGTATAACAGTAGTAGTTATATTAGTTGTAATAGTCGTAGTAATAACAGTCGTAGTAGTCGTAGAGGTTGTACTAGTACTAGTCGTAGTAGTCATAGGTTTCATTGCAGTGATATTAGTAGTTGCAGTAGTAGTGGATGTAGCAGTAGAAGTTGTAGCACTAGGAGTAGCAATAGTAGCAGTCTTATAAATAGTATTCATAATGGTCGCAGTGGTAGCATTAGTTGTAGTCGTAGTAGTAGTCACATGAGTAGTAATAATAGTAGTCGTGGTAGTAGCAGTAGTAGCCGTAGCAGCCATAGTTGCATTAGTACTAGTCGTAGTTGGAGTAGTCATAGTAATAGTAGTCGTAGTAGCAGGAGTCGTAATATTTGTAGTATTAGTCGTAGTAGTACATTTCGTAGTAGTAGTGAAGGCAGTAGTAGTAGTCCACTACTAGAAGCCGTAGGCATAGTAATAGCGGTCGTAGTAATAGTAGTCGTACCAGCAGTAGTTTTATTAGTCGTAGTCGTAGCAGTTAAAGTCATAGAAGCAGAAGTCGTAGTAGTTGTAATGCAATTATAGTAGCCGCAGTAGTAGTCGTCGTAGTATTAGTATTCGTAGCAGTAGTCGCAGCAGTAGTCATATTAGTAGCAGTCATAACAGTCGTAGTGGCAGTTGTCATACTGTCTTACTAGAGGTAGTCATAGCAATCGTAATCGTTGTATTACTAGCCGCAATAGTTGTAGTAGTAGTGTTCGTAGAAGTAGTAGTCGTTATAGTAGAAGTATTCGTAGCAATAGTGATCATAGTAATACTAGTCGTAATAATAGTAATCGTAGCAGAAGTAGACATAGTCCTGGTAATAATAGTCGTGATAGTAGTAGTTGTAGTAACAATAGTTGTATTAGTAGTGGTCGTAGCAGTAACAGTCGTAGTAAGAGTAGTCACACAAGTAGTAGTCGTGGTAATCGCAGTAATAGTAATAGTAGTAGTATTTGCAATAGTCTTAGCAGTAGTTGTCGCAGTGAAGCAGTAAACTAGTTGTAATCACAGCAACTAGTTGTAATCACAGCAGAAGTAGTAGCAGTAGTAGTAGTAGTATGCACCTAGTCTTTTTGTTAGTTCAATACCCCTCTCTATATGGCGTGAAAGTTTCAACTTAATACCCTAAGCTGTTCCTGAGAGTTTGAGATGTCCTTTTGACAACCTGTATGCACATTATGTTTTTGATATAGTTCGTAATCCCCTAAACATTCCCTGAAATTTTCACTTTAATGCCCTTTGCCCTTTTGAAATTACTGAATCGAACATGCCCCCATTTTCCCAACAACAAAGCCTAGATGTGTAACTTGCAATATATCACTGGGATAGCCTAGAACCCTTGCCCGGAGGACTCGGGGGGGGGGAGTGTCATCCCCGGAGACATATTCATCGGACCTTTCAATCATTTTGAACACAATGTCTATCTTAGTAAATTGATGGGACATTTTTTGGGGGATGGCAGCTAAAAGTGGCATGGGAGGGGGACAATGGGTAATTGGTGTAGCTTACAATCTTGCCCCAACGGCTGGAGGGCACGTTATCCCTGGAGACATGGTTACTGGACCTTTTTGTCTTTTGGGGGAGAAGCAGCATGGAATGGAGACTTGTTGCTATCAACAATTTTTTACTCTTAAAAAGGACACTGAAACTTTCAATTTCCAATCGAATGAGCCCCTACGAAAGTTTTTACAACAACTGCTTCAGCACAAAGTGTCCTGGGAAAAAAATAGATAGTACCTTCTTTTTTTCTTTTTTTTTGCCAACAGGAAGTATGGTTTTTGAGTACAAAGGACCAATTTCCTTTGGCCTGTTTTCCATTATCACACACATTTTTATGATGTCTTCATCATAAGGAACTGACGCGGAGGAACAACCTTTGTGTTTTTGCCTCATCCAAGCTGCATTTTCACTTTGGCAAAAACTCTAATTTCAAAAAATCTAATTGTCAAAAACTGTATTTCTGTATTTTTCTTAAGCCGCGTTCTTAATCGGAAAATAAAAGCAAAGTATAGTTATTACATTTCACCATTTGCAAGCTTCGTAGAAGGGGAGGGATGTGATAGTTCCCTCATACTAAAGCCTCACCTATTGTATGGGGTGGGATGGTGACGTTAGAAAAGAGTTAAGCAAAATCGGAACTTCTGAGGCGATTTAGGCTTTGAATAAACTGGGTTGGAGGAGGAGCGTGCTTAGAAGTATTGGCCTCCTGCGGCTTGGTGCTGTAGTGAGTTATTAGAAGTAGTTGTAATCTTCTTAACAACTAATTGACAAAAGTCAATGTTAAATGATCCACACCAACAACCACAGACCCTCTGGTCTCCCCCCGTAAACTGAGGTTTTCTTTCTTTTAAAAGTTTCCATGTAAAAGCTTATAATCTGCATGTTTTTGTTTGTTTTTTAAATAACCCCCTCCCCCTCGTGATAAATTCTTTCGTACATGCCTGGTCGTCAATGTGTCATCTCTGATGCTAATTTGAACCACTGAAATAAAAACAAAAAAACTAAAAAGTTTACTGACTTGAGTAGACCTTAATACAACTTGTAAGAAAGAAAAGAAAACTTGTATTCAATTAGGTTTCTAATTTTGGAAATAAATAATAAGATATAATTAAATGTCAAATTTTCTTTGATTCACTCTTGTAATTTATTTTTTTTAAACCTTGAGTCTTTTAATTTAAATGACTTGGCAACTTTTATGTATAGCATGAAATTGCTTTTTCAATGACAGGAAAATGAAGACATCATAAAAATGTGTTTTCTTTCTTTCTATTGTTGAAATGGGAATATACTCTATGCCAGTTAATTCACTCATATAATATTTGAAGCAGTAACCGCATATTTAAAAGGGATATGCTACCACAAATAGCATTTCCTAGGAAGGAAGAACTTCCCAAGGGCAATGGGCAGTAGACAATAGAAAAGATTCAAAAGTAAATTGGTACTGTCTACTTTAAAACCGTGTTTTCTGTCGGCAAAAAAAAGAGCTAAGAGCTTATATGGTATGAGCTCTAGCAAAATTCTAAGAATCAATAGATTAATGTAAAAGGAAAATCAGAGGCTTAATGCCGGTTGGGATTTTAAATAAGAGCTCTGAGACACGAGGTTCTTCTAAATATCAAAATTCATTAAGATCCGATCACCCACTCGTAAGTTAAAAATACCACATTTTTTCTATTTCTCCTCTCCCTTCGGGGCCCCAGATGGTCAAATCAGGAAAAAAGACATTATCAAGTCGGTCTGTGAAGCTCCCTGACACGCCTAGCAATTTCCATCGTCCTAGCAGGTCCAACAGCACCGAACTCGCCAGAGCACTGGAACCCCCCGAACTCCCCCAAAGAGAGAGAATCCAGTCCGGTTACGTCAATCACATATCTACGACATTTTCTTATTCTACCCACCAAGTTTCATCCCGATCTCTCCCCTGTAAGCGTTTTCCAAGATTTCTGGTTTCCCCCTCCAACTCCCCCCAATTTCACCAGATCTAGTCGGGATTTAAAATGAGAGCTTTGAGATATGAGTTCCTTCTAAATATCAAATTTCATTAGGATCCGGTCACCCGTTCTTACGTTAAAAATACCTCAATTTTTCTAATTTTTCCGAATTAACACCCCTCCCAACTCCCCCAAAGAAAGCGGATTCAGTCTAGTTATGTCAATCACGTATCTAGGACTTGTGCTTATTCTTCCCACCAAGTTTCATCTCGGTCTCTCCACTTTAAGAGTTTTCCAAGATTTCCCGTTTTCCCCTCCAACTCCCCCAATATCAGCGGATACGGTCTGAATTTAAAATAAGAGCTCTGAGACAAGAGGTCCTTCTAAATATCGAATTTCATTAAGATTCGATTACCCATTCGTAAGTTAAAAAAACCTCATTTTTTTCTCCACGCCCCCAAGATGGTCGAATTGGGGAAACGACTGTCATCAAGTCAATTTGTGCAAATCCCTTGCACGCCCACCAATTTTCATAATCCTAGTACGTCCAGAAGCACCGAACTCGCCAAAGCACTGGAAACCACCACCACCCTCCAACTCCCCCAAAGAGAGCGGATCCGCTCCAATTATGTCAATCACGTATCTAGAACTTGTGCTTATTCTTCCCATCAAGTTGCATCCTGATCTCTCCACTCTAAGCATTTTCAAAAACTTCCGGTTTCCAAGATTTTTGTTTCCTCCCCCTTCCCCTCCAACCCCATATGTCAACGGATCCGATTCGAATTGAAAACGGAGCATCTGAGACATAAAATCTTTCTATATATCAAGTTTCATTAAGATCCGATCACCCATTCGTAAGATAAAGATACCTCAATTTTCACGTTTTCTAAGATTTCCGGTTTCCCCCTCGAACTCCTCCCAATGTCACCGGATCGTATCGGGATTTGAAGTAAGAGCCTGAAGCCCAAGATCCTTCTAAATATCAAATTTCATTAAGATCCGATCTCTCCTTCGTAAGTTAAAATTCTAATTTCTCATAATTAAACCTCTCCCCCCAACTCCCCCAAAGAGAGCGGGTCCGTTCAGGTTATGACAATCACGTATCTAGGACTGTGCTCATTTTTCCTACCAAGTTTCATCTCGATCCCTCAACTCTAAGCGTTTTTCAACATTTTAGGTTTCCCCCTCCAACTTTCCCAAATGTCACCGGTTCCGGTCAGGATTTTAAATAAGAGCTCTGAGACACGATATCCTTCTAAATGTCAAATTTCATTAAGATCCGATCACCCGTTCGTAAGTTAAAAATACCTCACTTTTTCTAATTTTTCCGAATTAACCGTCCCCCCACTCCCCCTCCCCAGATGGTCGAATCGGGGAAACGACTATTTCTAATTTAATCTAGTCTGGTTCCTGATACGCCTGCTATATTTCATCGTCCTAGTTTATCTGGAAGTGCCTAAACTAGCAATAGTGTCCAATCAATTTATTAAGACAGGCATTGTGTTCAAAATGATTGAAAGGTCCAATGAATATGTCTCCGGGGATGACAACCCCCCTCGAGGCAAGGGCTCTAGGCTATGCCGGTGATCGATTGCAAGTTACACATCTAGGTTCTGTTGTTCGGAAAATAGGGGCATGTTCGATTCAGTATTTTCAAAAGGCAAAGGGTATCAAAGTAAAAATTTTAGGCAATGTTAAGGGGGATTATGAACTATATCAAAAACATAACGTACATACATGTTGTCAAAAGGACATCTCAAACTCTCAGGAACGGCTTAGGGTATAAAGTTGAAACTTTCACGGCATATAGAGAGGGATGTTGAACTAACAAAAAGACTAGGTGTATGCTAATTCTACTGCTACTACTTCTGCTGTGACCACAACTACTACCACTATGATAACTACTGCTACGACTACTGCAAATACTACCACTACTACTATTACTACGGCTACCACGACTACTACTTGTGTGACTGCTCTTGCTACGACTGTTACTGCTAAGACTACTACTAATACAACTACTGCTACTATGACTACTACTACCACGACTATTATTACCAGGACTATGTCTACTTCTGCAAAGATTACTATTATTACGACTAGTTTTCTACGATCACTATTGCTACAAATACTTCTACTATGACGACTACTACTTCTACGAATACTACAACTACAAGTATTACGGCTAGTGCTGTAACGATTACGACTTGTGTGAATACCTCTAGTACTACAGTACTACTACCACTACGACTGTTATGACTACTACTAATATGACGACTGCTATGACTGCTGCGACGAATACTACTGCTACGACGGCTACTACTACCGCT
Organism: Artemia franciscana; assembly: GCF_032884065.1. NCBI lineage: Eukaryota > Metazoa > Arthropoda > Branchiopoda > Anostraca > Artemiidae > Artemia > Artemia franciscana. Next base: position 10,201,698 of record NC_088873.1, on the reverse strand, counting down.
ACTGTGATTACGATTACTACTACTACGACTTTGACTGCTACGACTACGACTAATACAGCTACTGCTGCTACGACTACTACTGCTACGACCACTATTACTATGACTATGGCATCTAGTAGTACGACTACTACTACTGCCATCACTACTACAAGTTCTACTACTGCGTCTATTACAACGAATATTACGACTACTGCTACTATGTCTACTATTATTATGACTACTCCGACTACGACTAGTACTAATGTAACTATGACTACTTCGACCGCTATTACTACGACTACTGCTACCATGACTACTATAATTACTGCTACTGCGACTACTACTACGACTACAACTAATACTGCCACTGCGACTTCTACGACCACTATTAATAAGACTGAAACTATTAATACTACTACTGTTACAACTTCTACTCCTACTTTCACAATAACTACAACTACTAATATCACTATAACGAAACCTACCACGCTGCGACTACTACGACTCGTACTAGTACAACCACTGCGATTACTACTACTACGACTGTTATTACTACGACTATTATTACTGATATAACTACTACTGCTATAGGACTAATATTTTCAGTTAAATACGATTAATATTCAGTTTTTGATGTATCTACTGTTATGAAAATCATGTTCGCCAGTTTCGGCTACTGTTGTGGCGAGTTGCTCCTTACTTACAGTTCGTTACAACAAACTGATCAGTGATATGTTTTAAATAAATAAACAAATGTTTAATGCTTATCTATACAAGAATATATGGGAAGAATCATGCAAATACAGAAAATCGCCGTCAACAAATAAGTGAAACCCAAAACGAACAGAAACTACGATAAATTACCGATTCAAATTCAAAACGAGCATAAATTAGCATGAGTCGGGCTGAGAACCCCTATGCGTACTCAATACTATAAGATAATTTACACTTTACTGAAAACATAATGTCTTTTTAATGTTTTCACTTTTTTTACTTTAATAAATAAAAATTATTGAGGTTTCAAGGAATAAATATCAGTATATGTATATTAAAATGACAATCCACATTCATTTTCTATTTTATTACTAGTAGTTTCAACAATCCTGAACAAAATAGGGACATGGTGGGTGTGGGGGGGATGGCTACCCTTCAATCACTTTTGACTCTTTAAAAGGCAACAGAACTTCCGAATTCCAAACAAATGAGTCTCACGTGAAGTTTATACAAGCTATTCCATGAAAACCATATATGCCCCGGGGCATAACTTACAACCCTTGCGTCTGGACTCTGGGGGAATGTGTCAACCCTGGATACATTGTTATATGTATTTTGGACTATTTCGAACAAAATGGCTTTTTCATAATTTCGATCAGCGCGTTTGGGTAAAAGAGGGCGTCAAGGGAGGGCAAGTTGTCCTTACACTTTTGACTCTTAAATAGGAGCTAGAAATTCCAATTTCCAATCAAATCAGCCTCCTGAAATTATGCGTCATCCCTTCCATAAAATTCTTATTTGACCCTACGACATAACTTACAGCCCTTGTTCCCAGGCTCGGAGAGGTTATGAAAACCCCGACTATTTTGAACAAAATGGCTGTATCAAATTTCTATAGAATGTATTTGGAGATAAGAGGGGATGGGGCTAGTTGCCTTTCGATTACTTTTGACTCTTAAGGAGAGCACTAGAACTTCTGATTTCCATCGAATAAGCCCCCCCACGAAGTTTTTACGACCACCCCTTCCAAAAAAAACTTTGTATGTTAATAATGACTGGTATAGCTTATAGTCCTTGCTCTGAGTGCCATGGAGGGGGGTGTTCATCCCTAAAGGTATAATTACCGGACCTTTCAACTATGCTGAACAAAATGGCCATTTCAAAATTTTTAGTGAATGAGTTTGGGGAAATGATGAAGTGCCTTGGTAAAAAAAAGTAACACATTTTGCCCACGTCACTCTTTACTTAGACAGGGCTATGGCGCCGCATATGATGCCGTACTTAAAAAAAAAATATTAGTCACTAGTTGGTGTCTTCTAAGCATCCTTTCTTGAACCTTTATCAATAGGCGTATTTCCAGAAGAGTATTAAGATAATTAAAATGCTAAGAATACTAAGAGTATTAGCAGTACTCTATACAATACTCTGTAAAACGTGTAACATGTATAATACTGTGATATAATGTATAATACTCTGAATAATACTCTATGTAATACTCTTTAGAATGATTTGTTGAATGAATGATAATAATTGGACGAAACATTTTTAAGTGGTGGGACGAGAATACATTTGGAAATCTATATATAAATTCTGTATATATTTTTGCCATCCTAACCTAAGAAATTATGATTTTAAGCTACAAAGTGTAATTTTAGAGATTTATCCTTCAATCCTCAATGTAGGATTGTTTTTGTAAAAATCTCGAAAGCCTTACTTTTACTTTTCTGTACAATTTTCAAAGTTTCAATTCCATGCATTGATTTTAGGCGCATCCATATGATGCTGTTCACCTCTAGATTTGCTATTATTTAAATTCTTAAAGCAAAACAATTCTTTTTAATTGCATCTTAAAAAAGAGAAATAATAGCTAGATTTTCATGAAAAATCTATCTAGCGAACCATATACAAAATTAAAATTTTTGAAATACTTAAGTTATGGGTAAAACTGTTAATCAAGACAGTGAATAGATAAAGTTCAAAAAGTTCAAATTTCTACTTCTTACTTATATATTTGAATGTCTTCGTTTTATTTTGCAAATGGGAAAGCAGTGTGGTCTCAGGAGTTATTAAAGTATAAAATTTAGATAGTGATTCTCAGCTTTGGCTTATAATTTTTTTTCTTTCAGAGTGTCCTTCTGGGACGTACAAGAACGTCAGTGGGCCTGGTGATATGAATTCCTGCACACCATGCCCATCTAAGAATCATATTTCACCTACTGGTGCCACCTCTGTTGACCAATGTACCTGCAAGCCTGGGTATTTTCTGGAGAAAAACTCTTGTAGAGGTATGTTTAAATTGTAGAGGTATGTTTAAATTGTAGAGAAAAACTCTTGTAGAGGTATGTTTAAATTGTAGAGGTATGTTTAAATTGTAGAGAAAAACTCTTGTAGAGGTATGTTTAAATTGTAGAGGTATGTTTAAATTGTAGAGAAAAACTCTTGTAGAGGTATGTTTAAATTGTAGAGGTATGTTTAAATTGTAGAGAAAAGCTCTTGTAGAGGTTTAAATTGTAGAGAAAAGCTCTTGTAGAGGTTTAAATTGTAGAGGTATGTTTAAATTGTAGAGAAAAACTCTTGTAGAGGTATGTTTAAACTGTAGAGGTATGTTTAAATTGTATATTGCAATGTTTCCGTACTTTTTTTTATTTCATGTTCTTGAAACAAAGTAACATTCAAACCAAGAAATACCTTGAAAGGATTTTAAGATTTTGTTTAATAGGAAACTGGAAATAGTTTTTATTTTTCATTTTTAAACCTTTTTAACACTTGATATGAATAAATCCATATCTATATTTATATTTATGCATATGTATTTCTCACTCTATATAAGCAAGTAACTTGCTTCTGTCAGAAAAGCTTTTGCAATATTCCCGGGAATTATTCCGGAAACGTTCCAGACTTAGTAAATCTTTCTCTGTCTGAATGTCCTTATAGGAGCGTACGCAGAATCTTTCTTCTCAATTAATTTAAAAAACTTTTTCCACAAAATAAATTTTTCAAAGAAAAGGAAGAGTTCCATTAAACCAAAAATTTGCAGAAATAAAGTGAAATAGTCTTCCAAGTGTAAGACTGCCACAAATCACCATCAATAAATAAATGAAAACGAACAAAAATTACAATAATAACTGAGTCAAACTCAAAACGAGCAAAAATTAACATGAGTAGGGCTGACAACCACCATGCCTTCTTAAGACCAGAACATAATTTTCACTTCACTGAAAACAAAACCCATTTTAAATATTTTAACTTTTTTGACTATAATAAATAAAACATTCTTGAAACTTTAAGGAATAAATGTCAGTATATGCATATTATACTGACATTCGACGGTTATTTTTTTCCAGTAAAGTGCAAATTATGTTCTGGTCTTGAGAAAGTATGAGGGTTGTCAGCACTACTCTTGTTGATTTTTGCTTGTTTTGAGTTTGACCCAAATATTTATTGTAATTTCTGTTTGTTTTGGGTTTTATTTATTCAATAATGGTGATTTGCGGTAGTTTTACGATTGGAAGATTATTTGACTTTATTTCTGCTCATTTTTTATTTAATGGAGCTCTTTAATTATCTTTGAAGATGATGTTTTGTGGAAAAAGTTTTTTAAATTAATTTCTGTTCATATTTTGTTGATATAGTCGATTTCATGGAATTTTTCTTTATATATCTTTACGGTTTTTTCCATAAGAATCCATAGTTTGGCTTGGTTCTTGTATGTTGGAGAAACTTTTTCATCAATGTTTAATCCTTACTTAAATAGTATTGTTTAATTTGGTTTTATACCTCCTCAAGTTGACCTGAAATATTAAACATAATACCATTCCCAAAAAATCCTGTCGATGCTCTTTGACAACTTCGATACACTTACACTCTTTTGATTTATTTGAATTGTAAGAGCAAGTAGTAATAGTAGTGGTGCCAGAAGTTTCAACTTATCCCCCCAGTCGTTCTCGATATATTCTTAAGTGTCTTATTCAAACCATACACACAGTGCCTTTTGATTTAATTTTAAAGCAACATTTAGTTTTAAAACAAAATGGACCTATTACATATTTATGGGGGGTTGACATACCCAATATCCCTAGAGATTTAGTTACCGGACCGTTCTACAAAATGACTACTGAACAAAATGACTGAAAATTTTGACTGGTTGTGTTTAAAAATGAATGGGCTCGACAGGAGGGCTGCTTGCCCTCCAATCTCTATTGGCTCTTAAAAGTGGCACTAGAACTTTTTGATTTAATTCAACATTCGTCTAAATATTCCTTGAAAGCTTCACCTTAATTCTCCTAGCTGACGTAGTAGCAATAGTTGAACAGTGAAAGTTTATTGCGAAAACAAATTTATGGGAATTTAAAAAAAGGCCTGAGTTGCTCTTTTTTTCTTATTTTTCGCTGGAGTGATCGCAGTAAATCAGTGATTGTAAAATATTGGGAGAGGGCCTGTTGCAAGGAAATTGAAATATCTGGCTTTTTTTCTTCTTAGAACAGAAGAGATCATGCCCAAGAAAAACGGCATTGATGCCAAAATACATCAGTTTTTGCCCAAAGAAGGTCAAAATGCCAAGGATAAGAAGGATTGATCAAAATACTGGAGAATGAAAATTCTAAGAGAACCTATGGACTTTTCTTGGTGTAAAGCTCTCAACAGACGGTTTTGAGATTCCTATCTTGGAAAACCAGCCACAACTAGTAGATTACCGCAAAATCGCAGATAGTTTTAATGGTTCATTTAAAAGCTACATAATGACCCATTTAATGGCTCATTAGAAAAAAGAATTGGACACAGTACTAAATTATAAAAAAGTAATAAGGCTCCAGGTGTTGATAATGCGGTAAATGAGTTATTTAAGTGCGGGAGAAGTTTTTGAAAAAGGAAAAGTACCCACCAATTTAGGAAAACTCTAATGAAACTCCACTATAAAAATGATGATAAGAGTGAGTGTAGTAATTATAGAGGCATTGGCTTAGTTTCTGTAGGATGTAAATTACTTAGTATGATGATACTTTTTGGACTAAGATATGTTGTCGATAAAGTTTTAAGAAAAAAACAATAACAAAAAGTCACTGCAACAAAACATCCCTAATATCAAGTAGCTTACATTGATAAATCATCATGGCAACTTAATGTAAAGAAGTACTAAAATCAACTGCAAAAACAATTATGAAAAATAATAATGATAATAAAATCAAGTAGCTTACATTGATCAATTATCGTGGCAAATTAATGTCAAGAAGTACTAAAATCAACTTGCCAAAAAAAGAAATAATATCAAGTAGCTTACATTGATAAATTGTCTTGCCAAATTAATCCCAAGGACTGCTAAAGTCAACTGCAAGAAAATAAACACTAATTTCAATAGCTTACATTGATAAACTATCATGGCAAATTAATGTCAAGAACTACTAAAATCAACTGCAAAAAATCACTACTTTCAAGTAGCTTAAATTGATACCTTCCATGGACTGCAACCAAAATACCACCAAAGGTCCAACCTAGGTTAGTTGTGGCCGGGTAAATGACAAAACTTTTGATGGGTTGAAAAATCCAACCTTTTTGAAAAATCATTTCTAAACTTATATTACAAACTGAATTATACAACTGAAACTTTTGATTCTGCCCTGGTTCAATTTCTTTTCAAATACCCCATCTATTTCGTTCAGATCGAAGAGGTGACAATTATATCAAACGGTACGAGTTTTAATCAATGTGTGAGATAGGGTACATAAAAAATCAACATGTTTTTCAGCTTTGGATGGAAAGATGCAGGAAATCTCCGGCCAGGGACCTACTTAAAGGGAGGTTTTTCAACCCCCCCTCCACCGGAACCCCAAATTTTATTCAATTTATGGCACTCCTGATTAAAACTTTTTTGTTATTGCCCCCAACTCCGTCTTTATGGCACTTGGTATTTGTTAAGTGACATATAGCAATCGCAATTTCTGCCTGTCTGTCTGTCGGTCCCGGTTTTGTTAGTTCGTGCACTTTCAGATGAGCTGAAGACGATGAAAGTGGGCAGGTGTATGAAGGAACAGACCAGATTAAGTTAGAAATAGTCGCTTCCCTGATTTGGAAAAATATTAGAAAAATGAGGTATTTTTAACTTACGAATGGATGATCGGATCTTAATAAAATATGATATTTAGAAGGACCGTGTATCTGAGATCTCTTATTTTGAATCCCGACCGGACCCGGTGACATTGGGGGAGCTGGAAGGGAAGCCAGAAATCTTGGAAAGTGCTTAGAGTGGAGAGATCGGGATGAAACTCGGCGGGAAGAATAAGCACAAATCAAAGATACATGACTGACATGATCGGACTGGATCTGCTCTCTTTGGGGGGGGGCGGGGGGGATTTCCAGTGCTTTGGCGAGTTTGGTGCTTTTGGACGTACTAGTACGATGAAAATTGGTAGGCGTGTCGGGGACCTGCACAAATTGACTTGATAGCAGTCGTTTTCCTGATTAAAACATATGGGAGTGGGAGCTGGAGTGAGGAGAAATCTCGAAACATGAGTTATGTTTATCTCACGAATGGGTGATCGGATCTCAATGAAACTTGATATATAAAAATATGCCATGTCTCAGATGCTCCATTTTCAATTTGGATCGGATTCGGGGATACTGGGGGGTAAAGGTGAAACGGAAACCTTGGAAACCGGAGTACTGATTCTTAATTTTAGGTTCCGACCTCGTCAAAAGTGCCATATGAGCTCTTGGCTCTTGTTTATTATTGGGTTCTCAGTGAAGAAAAGACCTGCATACATGCATGAATTCGATCAAAATGTATAACTTCATTAGTTTGGAATAGAAAGTTTCAAGATGAATGAGTTAAATATAACACTTAAACAAATACAGCAATAAATACAAATTTACCTAAAAATTAATCGCGCCAAAGATTAAAAAGGTAGCGGGGAAAAATTATCTCTATTTATTTGTATAACAAAAATCATCTTAGCCAGACAGAAACAGATATATGAAAATGATTCAAAAAGAAGGAAAAGGATTGCATAAAAATATCGTTAGGCTTGCCCTAATCCACTACTTTGTCACAAGATACGTAACGGCATGATTCTTCTAAGAAACTGTTGACACACTTTTGATAGAGCACTTCTAATGGCAAATTTATTATTATTTAGTTTTTTTTTGGGGGGGGGGGGGATGAGGGGGCTGCGAAGTATGCATCGGCACTGTTTCTGTTTTCTGTTTCTGTTTCTGTTTTTTCTTGCCTGTTTCTGCCTGTTTCTGTTTCTGTTTTTACAAAAAACAGAACAGAAAACAGAAACAGGCTACCTGTTTTTGTTTTACCTGTTTCTGTTTCTGTTCTGTTTTTTTTTTCATCTGTTTTTTTCCGTTTCTGTTTTTTTTTTATCTGTTTTCTGTTTTTTTTTCTGTTTTTTTTTTTTTTTTTTTTCAAATGCCGCGCTATCTAGCGGGCATGATACCGAAACGCATGATACCTACCCGTACCTACCGTACCGAAACGCACATCTAGCGGGCATGATACCATGATACCGTTGATTTTTGAATTTAAACAAAAAGGGAATAGTTGTGGGAAAAGTCAAAGTCATGGCCAATTGTAGAAAAAAGCTAAGACCGATTGTCCAATTAAGTGGGCAACCCAGTCAAGGTTAATTTTACCCCTTTGATTGCCGTTGTGACTGTCTCCCATTTATGCTACACCTCTCCGTGCATGCATGTCCCTTGACAATGCCGAAATAGAGTCAACCCGTTGACTACGGGTTGACTACTTGAAAATTTTCCTCTCATGCATGTCACTCCACAATGCTCAACTAGAGTCAACCTCTCATGCTAATTCACGGCGGGGTAAATCTGAGCGAAAGAGAGAGATAGAGAAAGAGAGAGAAGCTTGAACGCTATACAGTGGACATGGGCTAGATGGGAACCCCATATGACAATGTCTCTACTGTTGGTATATGTGTAGCGGATGGCTATTACCGCTTGAGCAACGGTCTAACCATTGACGGCTTTAAGGATTCGTGCTTTAAGCGGCAAACATGGGCTCAATGAAACCCCATATAAAAGAGGAATATAGCGTTGGTATTTACTTAGAGCAATGGGTTACCGCTAGAACAGCGGTCCAACAAGCCACGGCTTGAAGGCATCCGTACTTTAAGCGGTGAACCTAGACACCTTGGTATGTGTGTAGCGGAGGGTTATTACCACTTGAGCAATGGTCTAACCATAGAGCGTTATAGAGCGTTGGTATTTGCTTAGAGCAATGGGTTACCGCTATAGCGACGGTTTAAATAGCCTCTAACTTAAGCGGTGGACATAAGCTAGATGGGATGACTCTGTGTCTGTCTGGTATATATTAGCAAGCAGCGGTCTAAGTAGCCTCGGCTTGAAAGTATCCGTGCTTTAAGCGGTGAATATAGTGTTGGTATATGCTTTGAGCAATGGTTTACCGCTAAAGCAACGGTCTAAGAGTAACTAGGGTAAATTGTCAATTATAAATGACATTTAAGCTTGAAAGGAATATAGCGTTGGTATCACCCGATTGGACACATTATATGACAAATTTCGCCCCCCCCCCCCCTAAAAACGCTAGTGTGTTGAATTACACGAAGTTGCTCATCTTTTGTATGTGACTACAAGGATTTAACAAGAAGATGTTTTCTTTCCTATTAGAAATAGAAGAAGTAAGGAAAAAACAGGAAAAACAGCTGTTAAAACAGCTGTTTTTTTTAAAAAAACAGCTGTTTTCTGTTTTTTCAAAAAACAGAATAGATTACAGAAACAGGTCACCTGTTTTTGTTTGACCTGTTTCTGTTTCTGTTCTGTTTTTTTTCTAACTGTTTTTTTCTGTTTCTGTTTTTCTCAAAAACAGAAACAGTGCCGATGCTTACTGCGAAGTAATGGCTTATTTTTCGATTTAGAATTCGATCATTTGATTTTTTTGTTGCATAAAACTACTCTATTACTATGACCTATTCTACTTCTGGTAAGGGTTAATACATTGTTGGTGTTGCCGCTTCCGGAATTTCTGCTCTGAAGACTGCTATGTAGCCTTAACATCAATAAGCTTGCTGTAGTTACTCGGATGATGTTAACTTTGGCAAAACACTGAGGTAAACCAAGTATCTTATTGAATTTAGAGTTGGTCTGTCTCCAACATCCACGAGGCCCTACCGAGGATGAGCTCTACCGAGGAGATTCCACCCAGTTTAGAGATATCTTTCCTTCGCGTCAGCCGCTCTCTTAAATACTGATGGGTGGTCGTACGACACCGTCACATCCGCAATATAGGAAACGCCCTGCTTAACGATTACTAGATCCAGCTTAAGCCTTTATATGTCATGTGTGAGGTAGGTTTCATGCATATGCCTTAGGCTGCTTCCCTTCGAATGCTGGATCAAAGAATTGACCACGGAATCATTCCGCTTGACCCGGGCTCCGTAGATGAACACACGGGATTGTAAGGCATGCTGAATCGTTTCCTGCGACTGACATCCGTGCCTACACATATTCGTCATACTGAGTCCTTCTGGTTGGGTATAACAGAGTCAGTAACAGAATCTCATGAGTGTTGAGTCGCCCCTTCAAAACTTAATCTGTCCTGAAAGCCAGAAGTTGGCGATTGGGTTTGCCTTAAAGGAATCCGCCCCATGACCCTGCCAGGTCTGGGCAAACTCCAACTGCCAATTTCGCGCTTTAAATTTTTCGATTCGGTTCTGCAGTCGTTGCACCAATTGTGTAGAAGCTAGTGCAATGATCCTCATGTTTGGAGGTCCAGAGCTTGCGCAACAGACCTTCTAGGAATGTTATGACCAGGAACGGGGGACAAGGCCCCCGTTCCTGGTCTTAGTGTATAGGAAGCTGGTGGCGGTCAACTTTGGAAGGTACAGTACCTTCTTGACGAAAGAGCGAACTGCTCTATCGTACCGCTCTAGCCGATGGATGCTGGAATCAGCCACAGACACTCTGGAATCAAGACGCCGGGGGGGGGGGTCTTCCGACATTGCCACCTTTCTATCGTCAAGACACTTTTCTACCTCATCCGCCAGTTCATTATTGAATTCTGTTGCGGGCTTGTGAAGTAACTTGTTGATTCTCTACATTTTCTTTGGTAGAAATACAAGACGGGCCTTGCGGTCGGTATTCCAACTCTTGACGTTGTCAAATACCCCAAGGTACTCGGGCCGCTGGTGGGCTTTCTTTACCGCCTCCACTGTCCTTCCAGGCATCAAAGGAGAAATGATCTGCTTTATGTTAATCAGTTTTCAGCATCTATACTCGATTTCTGTGACCTGATTCAACTCATCATCACTCCAGCGAGCTCGTTTAATTTCTGCAAAACGTTCATTGTGCTCCACCGGGTGCTGGTGTCGCATATGCTGACCCAGACCCGAGGCAGATGTGAAACACCTGCCACGGCCAACAACAATGCACTTTAACATTTGGCCCTCACCCTCACTAACGCTGGCTTGGGTTCGACATCCTGCCTGGACCTGGACCAATCGTCCGAATGAAACCAGCTTGTCTTAATCCTTATATGGCCTATACTTTTCTTTGAATAATATCTTTTTCAAAAAGGTTTTTTTTAATTCATTGAGTAAGATGTTTCAGTGTTTTGGTTCCAAATAATTTTAAATCGACAAAAATGTATTCGTGTACCATCAAGACATGTTTATGAAATAACTCAAATTTTTCATGAATTCCTTGAAACCTTTATAATCAGTTTTTTTTTGTAAATAAAAGTAAAGAAAAGGTTTATTATTAATTCATTTGAATGCTAGATGACTTATCAAACAGTTCGTGATAACGAACTGTAGTAAGGAGCGACCCGGCTCAATAGTAAACGAAACTCTAAAACCGGAATTTTGATGCTAAATGATACATCAAAAGAATCGGATTTTCTTGCTGATCTTAAATATATAAGTTCTTATATTCTTATATAGTTTCATCAAATTTAGTCTTTTGTCATCAAAAGTTACGAGCCTTAGAAAATTTGCTTTATTTTGGAAAATAGGGGGAAACATCCCCTAAAAGTCATAGAATCTTAACGAAAAAAGCCATCGCATTCACCGTATCAGAGAACCCTATAGCAAAAATTTCAAGCTCTTATTTACAAAAATGTGGAATTTCGTATTTTTTGCCAGAAGACAGATCACGGGTGCGTGTTTATTTGTTGTTGTTTTTTCCAGGGGTCATCGTATCGACCAAGTGGTCCTAGAATGTCGCAAGAGGGCTCATTATAACGGAATTGAAAAGTTCTAGTGCCCTTTTTAAGTGACCCATAAAATTGGAGGGCACCTAGGCCCCCTCCGACGCTCATTTTTTTCCCAAAGTCAACGGACCAAAATTTTGAGATAGCCATTTTGTTCCGCATAGTCGAAAACCATAATAACTATGACTTTGGGGATGACTTACTCCCCCACAGTCCCCAGGGGAGGGGCTGCAAATTACAAACTTTGACCAGTGTTTACATACAGTAATGGTTATTGGGAAGTGTACAGACGTTTTCAGGGGTATTTTTTTGGTCTGGGGGGGGGGGGGGTTGAGGGAAGGGGGCTATGTGGGAGGATCTTTCCTTGGAGGGATATGTCATGGGGGAATAGAAATTCGATGAAAAGGGCGCAGGATTTTCTATCATTACTATAAAAAAAAACAATAAAAAAAAATACATGAAACAGTTTTTTCAATTGAAAGTAAGGAGTAACATTAAAACTTAAAACGAACAGAGATTATTACGCATATGAGGGGTTCTTTTCCTCCTAAATACCTCGCTCTTTATGCTAAAAGTATTTTTAGTAATTTCAACTATTTTTTCTACGGCCTTTCTGATTCAGGGGTCGTTCATAAAGAATTGAGACAAAACTTAAGATTTAGTGTAAAGAGCGAGGTATTAACGAGGGGACAAACCCCCTCATATACATAATAAAAATATAAGAATATAGAAGTTTGTTACGTATGTTAATTCTTAAGTTACGTATATTTTTTACTAATAAAAACGTTCGTTATAAATTAAAAGTTCTGCTTGCCTTTTTAAGTAACCGAAAAATTGGAGGGCAACTAGGCCTCCTTCCCCACCCCTTATTTCTTAAAATCATCTGATCAAAACTAAGAAGAAAGCCATTCAGCCAAAAAAAGAATTAATATGCAAATTTAATTTTAATAATTTATGTGCGGAGAGCCAAAATCAAACATGCATTAATTCAAAAACATTCAGAAATTAAATAAAAAAAACTAGTTTTTTTAACTGAAAGTACGGACTAGGAGGAACATTAAGACTTAAAACGAACAGAAATTACTCCGTGTATGAAAGGGGCTGTTACCTTCTCAACGCCCCGCTCTTTACGCTAAAGTTTTTTACTGTTTTAAAAAGTAGAGTTGAGAGAAAGAGTCACGGGGCGTTGAGAAGGGAACAGCCCCTTTCTTACACGGAGTAATTTCTGTTCGTTTTAAGTTTTAATGTCGCTCCTTACTTTCATTTAAAAAAACTAGTTTTTTTTTATTTAATTGATAACAAAGAGCCTGCCGTTATGTAAGAATCAAACAGGCCTGTTATCCAAACTGTTGGAACACAGAAAAATAACATACCAAACACTTGGACATGCAACATAGCAATATCTCCATTGGACAAATAAGTCCAAAAGGTAAAAAGGTAAATGTGCTCACAGCACAAATTTCGAGGATGATTACAGCCCCACCTCAAATTGTCTTTTAATACAATTTTAAAAATTTTTGTTGGGAATGCCCTTGTAAACAATCTTTTAGGAGTATTACTCATACTTCCACACCCTCTGTGTGCAGGTATGTTAGTGACTTGCGTTCATAGAAGCGAGGTATATAGAGGAGGGGTGAATTTGGAGTTAAACAAAGGTTGTGATGAAATAAATTAACTCTCTAAAACGCTTCACGTTTGTCCTCCTCCTTCGAAAATTTCAAGAGCGCCCATACCCAAAGAATACAAATTTGAAAATTTTCGATATGAGGCTCAACTCTTCTCGATATCTTGAAAACAACATAAAAAAAAACAAATAGGAAAAATAAACCCCATTACAAATCAAAATAGTGCAAAAAATGTGGAACGCTTCACGATTTTGCGTGTCATCCTTGCGCAGGGGCCATGCTAATCTTCTCTGTATCGTTCCAATTTTAGTATATGTCCTCCCGAAGGAGGACAATATGTAATATGCAAAATTTGTATATATACCTAGAAATAGCTCAAGATCTTACATATATTGTGCATGCAGTAAAAATTAACTTTCATACGGAACAGAGGAGGCAACAAAATTCTACAAAGTGAAAAACTACGTGTGTGTCATGTCTTCTGCGTGTGTCATGTTAGAAACGTAAACACAATCATTATTATTTTCTTACTACAGCTTGTTATTCTAAAAACAAATACGAAGTATTAATTGAAAAGTGAGTTAATGCGTTTTTAACTGTTTTAGAGGTGCACTATGAAAGCTGGACAAGTTGCATATATCCTTGTCTCACGGGAAAACCTCAAAAAATTCTGGTTTCTTTGTTTTTAGTGATTCCATTAAAACCCATGCTTTTCACTTTTTTGGGTCAGTAAGCGCATGCCCTTCTGATGTCAGGGCTGTATACAGGATTTTTTTCCGTGGGGTATTTTTTCGGGGGGAGGGTTACAAAAACTTTTAAAACATGCAAAAAAATATTTTGTTTATATGCGATTTTGTTACGATTTTACGAGCCAGTCAAACATTTTGGCGGGGATACGGCTCAAGCCCCCTAACCTCCCCCTCCTGGATATGGTCTTGCCTGATGTATAATTTCCTATGTAACTTCCATAGAATCTGTTATACATCTGTTATATATATCCATAGAATCTGTTCCCTACATCTGTTACTTACAGAGTTCTACCCTGCTTCGAGATCATTCCTTCGTATGTAACTGGCATAATGAAACCTAAAATGCAACCAGGGAATTTTTCAGGGGGGAGGCACCAGGAGTGTGGAGACCTAGCCGTTAGAAATGGGTCTCTGAATTTTCAGCTTGAATAAGTGGAGTGGCATCGATTTTTTTTCAATAATTTAATAATGAAATGGTGGAAAAAAGTGGAAATTCACACTGCTTGAGTTAACCACAATGCAACGACAATATTTCTTAGGAATTTCTCACCTTCTGTGTACCAACCAGTCACAAAATATAGTTATGTTTATGTATAGGGTGTGCATATATTTGTCCATAAAATCGTACATACTGCTATATATACCGCTGAGGATTGTATACTTATTTCGGTACCGTACATATCATCCTATAATCTGTCCACGATTAACTGTCTATATAAAAACTTTTACAGGACAATTCTCTTATCTAAAGCTAAATCTGAGCCGAATTTCAAATTTTGATTTTGTGCTCAACAGACATATCGAGATTTGAACGTTTCAATGGAATATTTTAAAATTTCAAGATTTGAAATAATAATCTTTGAAATAATAATCCATAATAATCAGACATTGATTTTCTCCTCAGTTTACTCACCAGGTTTCTTTGCTTTGTAAATAAAATAAAAGACTCATCACTTTTGGAATCCAAATATGTTTCGTAAAGCAGATTTCTTAATTTTATTTGGTCAATTATCTCCTCTGTTATCCATGGTCTATGGGGAACAAGCTTTTTTGGTTTAATAACTTTTACTAGACACGTTCTTTCATAAACAGTGTTAATTATTTCCATCGGAAAATCCAGAGCTTTAGCAGGGCATTCATTCAAATCAATTGAACGAAAAAATACATTGTCAATAATCGAAGCAGATTGACTTGTGATTCTCGTTGGAATATTGACAAGTGGATATAAATCATTTGCAATCATAAAATTTAGTAGATCACCATTTGACTAGATAGATCCAATAAATTAAAATTAAAATTAAAATTAAAATTAAAATGAATAAAGCGAAAGAGACTGATTTGCACATACAAACGTTTCACGCAGCCCTAGGACATCAATTCGGGACTTTACCAAGGAGCTCATTAAATCAATCAATAAACTCATCCAAGTGAGTGCTAGGAGGCTTATACACCATACCAATTAAAAAAATTTTTTGGTGATTATGTTCAATATCTGCTGAAAAAATTTCCACCTTACCTTCTCTCCATATACTAAAATCATCCCTTATATGACTCATAATCCCTTTCTTCACCAAAAGTGCAGTACTACCTCGGTGAAGTACGATTTTTGACATGTAGATTGTACCCCAGAAATGAATAAAGCGAAAGAGACTGATTTGCACATACAAACGTTTCACGCAGCCCTAGGACATCAAACTGGGATAATCTATTAACTGGAGTATATCTAGGTAACATGATGTCACTTGGACATTCCAAGATCATTAATACAAACATTGGTCGTTCTCTATTGACGAAAACTCATGTGGCGCGCACAGATAAACACTATTTTTTTGGATTTAACTGGGTTATAGGAGAATCATCATCACGGGCAATTCCCCTGGATAAATAATCCTCCAGGCTAAATTTATCTACTTCAGACCCGACCATCTCTTACCAGCAAAAAAGAAAAAAATCACATAAAAGCAGAAAAAAGAAAAAAATAGAAGCAAAAAACAACAAAACAAAACAAAAATAAACAAATGTAAAAAACACTAGGCTTAGCCGAAATCTGACCATGCATGTCGCTGACCATACTTATCTTTCGCTGCGTTGAAAATATCCCGGCGACGTTTTGTTAGAGACTCCGATACAAAATGTTGAATCGAGTCTAGTTTTTGCTTTAAACACTTCGGGCTACATCTTTGTTTCAAAATATAACGACGATCGGAGCAACTCTAATAGAACTTTCTTCATGCTGCATAGTCGGATTATTCAATCGGAGACGGTACACATTAATCATATCAGAAGATGAGAGATCAGTTACAGACATTTTGCTATTTATAATGCGAGATATTGTCGTACGAGTGTCAACACCAGGTAGCTGCTTTACCCTATGAAATACAAGACTGTCAAGCAAGGACTCTTGACCATAATCATCAAGCTTTTTTTCTATTCGACTAATTCTCTCCCCCAAATTTTCAATTTGAGTTCTCAGACTACTTAGAGCCCGCTCAATTTTTGCAAACTTTGGATTAAACTCGAGCGTGGGTGAATCATTAACCTGGCTGACTATCAGTTCAATAGTCTCTTTCGGTGACCTTGGGTCATTGAATTTTTCAGTCACTTTCTCTGTTATATTTTCCAGCAGATCACTTTTTGTCTTCTCCAGCTAAGCTTCAGTTTTAACTAATTGTTCGTAGATCGGGGCGATACTTGAAGAAACCGGGTTAGACCCTAATTTCTTACTTTGAATCCCGACCGGATCCAGAGTCATTAGGGGGGGAACCTAAAATCTTGGAAAACGCGTAGAGTGGAGGATCGGGATGAAACTTGTTGGGAAAAACAAACACAAGTCCTAGATATGTGATTGACATAACCGGAACAGATCCGCTCTATTTGGGGGAGTTGGGGGGAGGGTTGATTCTGAAAATTAGAAAAAATGGGGTATTTTTAACTTACGAAAGAGTGATCGGATCTTAATGAAACGTCATATTTAGAAGGACCTCATAACTCAGATCTCCCATTTTAAATCCCGACCGGATCCAGCGTCATTGGGGGGAGATATCTTGGAAAACACTCAAAGCGGAGAGATTAGGATGAAACTTGGTGGGAAGAATAAGAACATGTCTAAGATACGTGACTGACATAACCAGACTGGATCCGCTCTCTTTGGTGGAGTTAGGGGGGGGGGGGTAATTCGGAAAAATTAGAAAAAATGAGATATTTGTAACTTACAAACGGGTGATCAGATCTTAAAGGAATTTTATATTTAGAAAGATCTTGTGCTTTAGAGCTCTTATTTTAAATCCCTACCAGATCCGGTGACATTGGGGGGGAGTTGGAGGGGGAAACCGGAATTTTTGGAAAACGTGAAAATTGAGGTATCTTTATCTTACGAATGGGTGATCGGATCTTAATGAAATTTGATATATAGAAGGATCTTATGTCTCAGATGCTTCATTTTCAATTTGAATTGGATCCGGGGACATAGGGGGTTGGAGGGGGGAAACAGAAATCTTGGAAAACGCTTGTAGTGGAGAGATCGCGATGAGACTTGATGGGAAAAATAAGCACAAGTTATAGATACGTGATTGACATTATTGGAACGGATCTGTTCACTTTGTAGGAGCTGGAGGGTGTTGATTTGGAAAAATTAAAAAAATTGAAGTATTTTTAACTTAAGAACGGGTGACCGGATCTTAATGAAATTTGATATTTAGAAGGAACTCATGTCTTAGAGCTCTTATTTCAAATCCCGACCAGATCTGTTGACAATTGGGGGGAGTTGGAGGGGAACTCAGAAATCTTGGAAAACGCTTAGAGTAGAGAAATCGGGGGTGAAACTTGGTGGGTAGAATAAGCAAATGTCGTAGATACGTGATTGACGTAACCGTACTGGATCCACTCTCTTTGGGGGAGCTAGGGGGTGGGGTTTAGTGCTTTCGGGAGTTTGGTGCTTCTGGACGTGCTAGGACGATGAAAATTGGTAGGCGTGTTCGAGAGCTGCACAAATTGACTTGATAAAGTCGTTTTCCCCGATTAGACCATCTGGGGGGCTGAAGGGAGAGGAAAATTAGAAAAAATGAGGTATTTATAACTTACGAGTGGGTGATCGGATCTTAATGAATTTTGATATTTAGAAGGACCTCGTGACGCAGAGCTTTTATTTTAAATCCCGACCGGCATTAAGCCTCCGATATTCCTTTTAATCTATTGATTCTTAGAATTTTGCTAGAGCTCAAACCATATAAGCTCTTGGCTCTTCCGGCCTCGTCACAAGTGCCATACGAGCTCTTAGCTCTTGTGTTAAGAGCAAATACTATTTGTAAGTAATGGACAAATTGAAAAACTTAAAAAGACAACTAAACTTCTATAATGGGGTTATTTGATCGTTTTGTAGTTAGTTAGGGAGCGAAATACCTCAAAGGGTGCATTTTAATGCCAAAACAACCCGGCTCTCATTGAAGCTTCTGACAAATATATAATTAGTTCTAAAGGAGAGACAAGGGAGGGTGGAGGTGAAAAACTGATATATAACCCTCAAGGACCGTAACCAAGAATTTTGTTCAAGGAAGGTTAATATTTCGGGGGGGGGGTACAAAAATCTTTAAAAACACATCAAATTGTAAAATTTATATTTATTCCCTTATTATTTCTGGGAGTATTTCTGGTCTACGCTGCTCTTATCATGGTTGCAGCGGGAGCTGCAACCTATTAAACAAGCAAGCCACAGTCCATAGTAACCAAAAGTCAAAAACGCGTTTTGAAAAAACTACCTAGTGAAAAAAGTGCCATCTGACACTGACTCAGAAATGGTAACTATTATTTCGGTTTGACTTAAAAGTAAAAGTTTATTCCAAAAAGAAATTTACGGTGATTTCGAAAAATGTTCTGAAAGCCCTGAAAAATGGAGTCAGATCAAAATGAAAAGTGTACCATTGGAATCGGTGTGGTCGAAAACCTTATGCAGGAAAATTAAAGTCCCCGTCCTTGAACAACAACGAAAATCACTTTTTTGCATCTGTTGCACTGATCTATCTCCCGTTTTTTTTTCAGCAGGCCTAGCGGGCTACCAGAACATCATAGAGAGATGCATAATGGCTCATTCAAAATATATTTCTCATATCTATGTGCTTTTCATAAATTCCGCCATCTGCAAGTGCCATATGGCCCTAAAATGGCACTTTGTGCCATTTCTAAAGGAGTGGGGCTAGTGGGCTACCAAAACATCGTAGACAGATTTTTGTTGCTCATATAAAAGGCGTTGCTTATATTTACATTTTCCCTATAAAAATCACCATCTGAAATTGGGAAATGGCTATTGGTGCCGTATCTCAAGTGGAAAATCTGCGGCTAGTGGGCATCCATAACTTCTTAGAGAGATGATTAACGTCTCATTTGAAAGCTATTGCTCATATCTACGTGCTTTTTCATCAGTTCTACCATCCGTAAGGGCCATATAAAACTAAGAATGGTACTTTTGGTGTCACTTCTTTAGTGGAAAAGCTTGTAAGTGTAAAATGGTACCATTGTAATAGTTATGGTCCAAAATCCTTAACTGGAGATTTAAAAGAATCCTTCCCATATACTCCCCCTCCCACCCCTCTTAGTAAGTCTCATTAGTCCGTTGGGAGAATTCACTATGAACTCTCTAACACGGTCAACCGACTTTGGGGCTCACAAAATGATTTTTAAAATATCGAATGTTCTTAAGAGGAAGAAATTCATAGAAGAACAAATAATTGAATTTCAAAGTTCCAAATGACTATTCCTTGGCGTACCCCTTCCCTTCCTCCTGTTCGTAAAAGTTGAGCTTCGCCAAATATAGTTTAATGCTCTCACTCTTTATAATAGAAGCTTTTCTTAACTTAATGTTTTATAATAGCCAATTACAAATGTATTTGATGAATAAGGTCCAATAACTATGCTTTTGGTGATGACATAGCTTTCCTTGAGAAAGCTATTGAGAAAGGGCTGTAATCTATTGAGAAAGGGCTAAAATCTTTGAGAAAGGGCTGTAAGTTACACAACTTGGTCCTACAAGAACAAATAGACTGAATTCGATCATCAGCCGCTGTAGTTTAGTTACTAGCGAGTTTGGCAAGGGTTCAGTTCCTTAATCATGCATTTTTATTTCAATCATGGTTTTCTGCCTTATATATGATTATTTTTCTGCTAACTTACAATTTTTATTAATTTATCTGTGAATTGTGAAATGTTCCATGCACTGTTTTTTGAACAAATTATGCCCCAGATCCCAACCCCTGGCCACTTAGGGGTTGGAGAGGTGTATGCATATGATTCTGGAACCACACATAGTTGCATCTTCAAAGCAGGTTTACTTCTTGTTATATTTATTTATTCATATTATTTCGTTTTTACTATTTAATAGACAAAATAAAACTATTTGTAATGTCTTTAGAGAAATCATAGCACTAAGAACCAGCAATAGAAATCTTAGCAATTTTTGTTTCTGTGATTTTTTCTGGTTATCAGGTTACGTTCGAACTTTTTCTTGTTTATTGCTATTCCACACATTTATGTCTGATGTTTTTTGGTAATTTTCAGGGGGGACGGGAGAGATATTTTGTGAAATAAGTTAGACATACCAAAATTTTGCTTAGGTTTTGAAAACCTTAAAAATCTTCTTTAGAAAAATAGTTACTCTTTCCTAGCTGTCGAGGTTGCCCACTTTCAAAAATTGTGTACACCATTTTCTGTAGCATGGATTTCTCGGCATTATTTAAAAAACAATCAGAAATTAAATAATTTGTTTCAACTGAAAGTAAGGAGCAACATTAAAACTTAAAACGAGCAGAAATTATTCCGTATATGAGGGTTCTGCTCCCCCCCCCCCTCAAAAAATTAAAAAGATCATTGCATTGTTGCTTCTGCATTAAATCAAACATTTCGTGGTAAAGAACTGTAGTAAGGAGCCCCGGCTCAATAGTAACCGAAACTCTAAAAACCGGAATTTTAATACCAATAGTTGCACCAAGAGGATTGCATTTTTATGCTAATTTTAAATATATAAATTTCATCAAGTTTGGTCATACCTATCAAAAGTTACGATCCTGAGAAAATTTGCCTTATTTTAGAAAATAGAGGGAAACAGCCCTTAAACAACATTGAATCTTAACGAAAATTGCACCATCAAATTCAGCGTATCGGAGAACGCTGTTGTAGAAGTTTCAAGCTCCTATCTACAAAAATGTGGAACTTCGTATATATTTTTTTTTTTGCCAGAAGACAGATCGCGGGTGCGTTTTTTTTTCAGGGTGATCATATCGACCCAGTGGTCTTATAATGTTACGATAGGGCTCATTTTAATGGAAACTAAAAGTTCTAGTGGTCTTTTTAAGGGACCAAAAAAATTGGAGGGCACCTAGGGCCCTCTCACGCTATTTTTTCCCAAAGTCACCAGATCAAAATTCTAAGATAGCCATTTTGTTCAGCATAGTCGATAAAAACCTACTAATTATGTCTTTCGAAACGACTTAATCCCCCACGGTCCCCGGGGGAGGGGCTGAAAGTTACAAACTTTGACCTTTGTTTACATATAGTAAGGGTAATTGGGAAGTGTACAGACGTTTTAGGGTTATTTTTGCATGTTGAGAGGGGGGGTCAGGGGAGAGGTTACGTGGGAGAATCATTTAGGAATTTATCATGAGGGAAGAGAATTTCCATGAAGGGGCTGCAGAATTTTCTAGCATTATTTAAAAAAATAATGAGAAAATAAATAAAAAACAATTTTCATCTGGAAGTAAGGAGCAGCATTAAAACCTAAAAAGAACAGAAATCATTACGTAAATAAGGGTGTTCATCTCCTTCATAATACCTTGCTCTTGACGCTAAAGTTTTTTATTGTTTGAAAAGTAGAGTTGTGAGAAAGAGTCAAAGTTTAGCCTAAAGAGCCAGGCGTTGAGGAGGGGACAACCTTTTTCATATAAGAAATAATTTCTGTTGGTTTTAAGTTTTAATGTCGCTCCTTACCCGCAGTTAAAAAAAACTCGATTTTGTTATTTTTAAATTAGAAACGGGCAAAGATTAGTCTATCTAACATATATCAATAAAGCTAGTACAAATAAACAAAATAATCATATTTCCCTATGGTTGTAGGATTATAGAAAACTAGCGCTTTACGGAAAACACAAAACAATATAGGAGTTTTGGTACAGTAAAGGTAAACGGATTAAGGCCACTTTTTACAGTATACAAATAAAGCATTTTTAGTAATATTAAAGTGTAAAATTACAATTTAAGATTGTTTATTACTCACAATTGGTATTATAGCTGGTGAGACCAAAATGTGACCTGATAAATCAATCCAATATTTCTGTATGCTGTTCAGTGACTTTGCGGCTATTGAAAAAATATTTATTTTTATGCTTATATTTTTAACATAATTTTAATTGTATACTAAAAGTTATTAATATCACAGCTGGTGTAAGACTATGAATAGATTAGTTTGTCGTTGTCAGGCTACGTACTCACTTTTAACTAATAAATCAACATTCTTGTTTTTTATGCTTAGCTTCTGTGTTTTCAGTAAAGCGGTAGTTTTCTGTAATCCTACAAACATAGGGAAATATGATTATTTGGTTTATTTGTACTAGCTTTATTGATGTAGCCTCTGTTAACTTGATTGTGAAGCAATAATTTTTGTCCGTTTTAAGTTTCAACTTTGCTCTTTACTTCCCTCAAAACCTGAAAATGAGAAGAATATATTCTGTTTGTGAGAGACACTGCCCCTTTCTCATCCACATCTCACCTTTATGGTCGCAGAAACATTTGAAGGGTGCTCATTATACCAGAAATTGAGAGTTCCAGTCCTTTTTTTATAAGGTGAAAGTGATTGGAAACCAACCGGCTGCGGTGGGGGGGGGGTATCCGAGAGAGTATTATTGGGGGTGGTGTGTAAACGCTGGCTTCCAAAGGTTTATGGGTTCCTAATGTATCTATTCAAAACTACTCAAAGGATATGGGTATAGCCAGGGGAATTGCCCCAGGCACTGCAGGTTGGGTGGGGTTCCTGCACCGCAAAGGTTTATGGGTTCCTAATGTATCTATTCAAAACTACTCAAAGGATATGGGTATAGCCAGGGGAATTGCCCCAGGCGCCGCAGGTTGGGTGGGGATTGCTGTCACCTTTGATTTAAATTTTAACTTTGATTCAACTTTTTTGCTTATATTTGAGTATGGAAGGGGGAGTTTTATTTCTCGGGGCATTGCCAACCTTTTATTGGCTGTTTATCTATTGATATAATACAATCATGGTTGTAGCGTTGGCTGCAACCTAGTAAATAGCGAACCACAGTTCATAGTGACCAAAAGTTAAAATGTGTTTAAAAAAAAACTACCTAGTGAAAAAAATTGTCATCTAACACTGATTCAGAAATAGTGACTATTATTTTGGTTCGTCTTAAAAATAAAAGTTTATCGCAAAAAGAATATTTATTGTAATTTTGAAAAAAGGTCTGAAACCCCTCGAAAAAGATGTCAGATCAAAATGAAAACCGTACGATTAGAACTAGCATGGCTGATAACCTTTTACAGGGAAATTACAGTCTATAAACAACAAGGAAAATCTTTAAACAACAAGGAACAACAAGTGCTAGTGGGTAGCACTAGCGCTGATGCTTCTGTTTTTTTCTGACGTTTAACGGCGTTTAATGACTCATTTGAAAGCTATTGCTCATATCTACGTGATGTTTATCAATTCTACCATCCGTAAGTGTGATATAGCACTAAAAACAACACTGTTAAGTAGAAAACCATTTATCTATTTAAAACTATTTAAAACGATTTAGCTTGGAAAGTTCGTTTGAAAGAGACTTTAGTTTCTAATCGTTTTTCCGATAGCTGTAAAAATTCCCCCTTCCGTGGAAATTTTTTCCTGGAAATCCAAACATGCTGAAAATAGCCCCCGGACAATTCCCCTGGAAAAATATCTATGTGCCAAATTGAGTTGGCAAAGAGAAAGTAAGAAAAATAAAAAGAATTTCGTTTAAAATTATGTCAAATCTCTCCAATGTAAAATTTACCCCTGAAGTTAGCCCCAAGTAATGTACCTCCCCAGGGAAACTCTATGGAAACCCACCCCAACCACAAAGTTGTCCCTCTCAAAAAAGTGTGTATGTTTCCCTATAACAAATATTATGCGTAAACAATGGCCAAAATTTCATAACTTGCAGGCCTCTCCCCACGGGCTGTTGGAGGGAGGGGGGTCATAATACCCCTAAAGACCTACTTCAACTATGCTGAACAAAATAACTATCTAAAAATTTTGATTGGATGACTTTTAGAAAAAATGGGCCCCTCCCACGTCCATTTTTTCTAACAAATAGCCCCTGAGGGGGGCTAGTTTCTCTCCAATATTTCAGGTCACTTAAAAAAGGCGCTAGAATTTTAATTCCCGTTCAAATGCACTCTCTAACAAGCTTCTATGACCATTATTTCGATACGATCAACTCTGCGAAATATATATATATATATATATATATATATATATATATATATATATATATATATATATATATATATATATATATATATATATATATATATATATATAATATATATATTTATATATATATATATATATATATATATTATATATATATATATATATATATATATATATATATTATATATTATAAAAAATAATAAAAAATAAAACACGCAACCGTTATCTTACTTTGGGCAAAAAAAAGAAAATTCTACATTTTTCTATGTAGGAGCTTGAAACTTATACACTAGGGTTCTCTGGTACGCTAAATCTGATGGTAGGATTTTCATTAAGACTCCTTGTCTTTTATGGGATGTTTAACGTCTTTTTCGAAAATCATGCAATAAAAATAAATGTAATGATTTATGATTAATAATAAATTCTTTATAAATTTATCTATTTGGAACCAGCATGATAAGACAATTCTTTTGATGTGTCTGTTGATATCAAAATCCCTTTTTTTATAGTTTTGGTTACTATTCAGCTGAGTCACTTCTCACTGACAGTACGAACTATTTGATACAGAATCAATTCTAACGAAAAGACGGGGAGAGGTGGAGGTAGAGACTGATGTACAATCCCCAGGGCCGTAACCATGAATTTTTTTTAGATGGGTTGTTTTTCCATGGGGAGGGGGACAACAAACTTTAAAAAACACATCATAATGTGAAATTGAAATTTAATTTCTCTTGATTTCTGGGAATATCTCCATTCTATGCTGTTATTATAAATGTAAAGAGTAGCATTAAACCCCAAAATGAGTATTCCGTATAGGAGGGGGGCTGCCTTTTCCTCAACCTCATGGTTTTAGAAACTTTGGAGAGTGTTTTTTACATTAGATTTGAAAGTTCTAGTTCTTTTTTTATAAGTTGAAAGTGTTTGGAGACCAACCAGCAGTAGGAGGGGGGGAAACTTTGGCTCCCTTTTATTAGATTTTTTATTAGATCTATTAGATCTCCATACAGATTAGCGTCTTTATATTTCTCTATCTGTTAACGAAGCAGTCACGTCAAGCCGTAATAAAACAACCCCCTTAGGAATAGACTTCCGCATGTCAAATTCGACCAGCCTGTTTGTCAAAGTTGCGATAGATAAAGGGTTTTGACAAAATTGGACGTAGCTATTGGAAAAACAAAGGAGACACACAAGACTTTCTTATGTAGTAAAAAAGTCATCTTGGATAAAATCTGTATAAAATAACATATAAAAACTATTAAACTCCGCCTGAGCTTTATTGGCTTTATAAGCCGTAACCTGACTAAAATAAAGTTTGTGGTTTATAAAGAGGCCGTTAAAAAAAAAAAAAAAAAAACAATAAGGGAAGTTTTTGAAGAAATAAGATGATATAAATTAAAATCCGGCTCGCACGTTTAACCTAGATAACCAAGCTGTTTCAAACTATGTTTCATCCATATTTTGATTTATTTCTACCATCTTGAAATAGTCCTTTTTAGAAATGTGAGTGCGTGTTTTTATTTAATTACCAATGGTATTGTTTTGGAAAAATCACGGATCACGGATGCGTGTTTTTTTTCAGGGGTGATCGTATCGACCCAGTGGTCCTACAATGTAACGAGAGTGCTCATTTTAACATAAATTAAAAGTTATAGTGTATTTCTAGGGGACCAAAAAAATTGGAGGATACCTAAGAAAATGCAATCCTTAGTATGTTTTAAACATGTCTGGAAATTCTGATAATTCTGTTCCGAATTTTCTCCCGTTAGTCGAAGGTAAAATCAAGTTTCTTTGTTGAAAGGGGTTACAAATTTGTCACAAATACAAGCCAAAGCTGAGGCTGAACCATTAATTGATCACGTTAGTTAATTAATTTTGTCAAAGTTGAGCTGCTTTTTACTGTTTAGATTGTCACCACTTTCTATTATTGTGTTAGTATAAGAAAACGTAAATCGAACTCATATCATTTACGTGGCTTTTATAACTGACTATTTTTTGTATCAATATTTTTACATCATTTCAAATCTAAGATTTATAGAACTTTAACTCTCACCATATTTTTGGTTAAATTTACGACCATTTCCACTACTTACCTACGACGTGTAAATTTTGAGGTTCCTTTGAATTGATGGTATTTCTTTGTTCGCAAGTTTATCCGAGCAGCCTATTATGCGTCCTAACTCTGGATCTGCCCCAAACCTGTGGGGGGGGGGAGGTTGTTGGGAAACTTGGAGAAAATACAATCCTTAGTATGTTTTAAACATGTCTGGAAATTCTGATAATTCTGTTCCGAATTTTCTCCCCTTAGTCGAAGGTAAAATCAAGTCTCTTTGTTGAAAGGGGTCACAAATTTGTCACAAATACAAGCCAAAGCTGAGGCTGGACCATTAATTGATCACGTTAGTTAATTAATTTTGTCAAAGCTGAACTCCTTTTTACTGTTTAGATTGTCATCACTTTCTATTATTGTGTTAGTATAAGAAAACGTAAATCGAACTCATATCATTTACGTGGCTTTTATAACTGACTATTTTTTGTATCAATATTTTTACATCATTTCAAATCTAAGATTTATAGAACTTTAACTCTCACCATATTTTTGGTTAAATTTACGACCATTTCCACTACTTACATAAGACGTGTAAATTTTGAGGTTCCTTTGAATTGATGGTATTTCTTTGTTCGCAAGTTTATCCGAGCAGCCTGTTATGCGTCCTAACTCTGGATCTGCCCCAAACCTGTGGGGGGGGGAGGTTGTTGGGAAACTTGGAGAAAATACAATCCTTAGTATGTTTTAAACATGTCTGGAAATTCTGATAATTCTGTTCCGAATTTTCTCCCGTTAGTCGAAGGTAAAATCAAGTTTCTTTGTTGAAAGGGGTCACAAATTTGTCACAAATACAAGCCAAAGCTGAGGCTGAACCATTAATTGATCACGTTAGTTAATTAATTTTGTCAAAGTTGAGCTGCTTTTTACTGTTTAGATTGTCATCACTTTCTATTATTGTGTTAGTATAAGAAAACGTAAATCGAATTCATATCATTTACGTGGCTTTTATAACTGACTATTTTTTGTATCAATATTTTTACATCATTTCAAATCTAAGATTTATAGAACTTTAACTCTCACCATATTTTTGGTTAAATTTACGACCATTTCCACTACTTACCTACGACGTGTAAATTTTGAGGTTCCTTTGAATTGATGGTATTTCTTTGTTCGCAAGTTTATCCGAGCAGCCTATTATGCGTCCTAACTCTGGATATGCCCCAAACCTGTGGGGGGGGGAAAGTTTGTTGGGAAACTTGGAGAAAATACAATCCTTAGTATGTTTTAAACATGTCTGGAAATTCTGATAATTCTGTTCCGAATTTTCTCCCGTTAGTCGAAGGTAAAATCAAGTCTCTTTGTTGAAAGGGGTCACAAATTTGTCACAAATACAAGCCAAAGCTGAGGCTGAACCATTAATTGATCACGTTAGTTAATTAATTTTGTCAAAGTTGAACTCCTTTTTACTGTTTAGATTGTCATCACTTTCTATTATTGTGTTAGTATGAGAAAACGTAAATCGAATTCATATCTCTTTTTTTATACTTTCTTCTTGTTGTTCCACTTTCCGTTGCTTTTTTAACGTTGGCTCTGAGCCAAAGAAAGAAAGCAAGGAGTTCTGGCCTTTCTTGGTTTTATTAGCCTGTTATAATCAGATAAAATTGATATAAAATTATATTTTTAATAACTCTACAAAACACATCTAAGTTGAAAGCTGTACAGAGCTGGTTAAAGAATTGAAAGTTTGGCCATCTTACATCGCTGAGCCTACGGACGCGCTAATTCTGAATTAATAATTTACAGAATTACAGAATTAATATTGTTATATTTTTAATAATATGATGTATAATGAGGGTAGGGCGACATCCCTAGTTGCTAGACTTGAGCACGTTTATTTATTTTGTTTTAATTGTTGTGATTTTGTGATGGTGGGAGATGGTGTGGACTTGGATTTGAATTTCGAGGACGAAGTGATAAGTAAAAATAACACAAAGTTATTTAATTGGATCTCTTGTTTTTTTTAAGAAGAGACTCTCTATTTGGTATTTATTTTCGTTTTAACCCCTATGTAACGGGCCATGGAGCCTTGTAGGGGTAGAGAGTTATTGTTGTCCATTTATTTTGATGTTAATAAACTGAACTAAACTGAATGTGTAACAGCCCAGCCGTCACTATCCTGGGTCTACATGGGTATGCACTCTTCATCCTGATAGGGAGGGAGGCCACCAAACGGTTGAAAAACCAAGAAAGCCTGTTCCTTACCTAAGCGTTCAATAGGACATCTTTCTTCATGTGATATCCAAGAAAAGTTACTATTTATCAAATACGTTGCTCGGCAGGGTTGCCAAAACTTTTTGGACTAAAGTGTCAAATTCAGCAAAAAAGGGACACTTTTAGTGTCCTCCTAGAAAATTAGCCAATATACTTTAAAAGTTGACAAAAAAGGCTTTAAATGGTTTTCTCGCAACTCCAGGGCCAGATTTACGTTCTTCTTTTTCAAGGAAAAGCGAAGCGATTCTTCAAATAAGTAAAATCCTATGTAAAACCTCAAATCGCCTAATACGCGAAGAAGAAAAAGAATTCAGTACAATTTTTCGGGTTCTCTCGAACCTTCGGTTGTACTAGTTATTCTTCTCCCGAAAACTCAGTAAAGCCCTGTTTTTATTATGGCGTTTTCCGGCACCAGAGCCAGCTTTGCCGCATTTTGGACGAAAGTTTTCATTTTCGTCGTTTTTGGGAAAAAAAAATTTGAAAGCGCAGTTTTATTTCAGGAACTGCAGAAGATTCTGAATCATTTGTGCTGCGTTTGCGGTGTTACAGGAACGTAAAAAAAAGTTGGAGTACAACTAAGATGAATGACAAATATGTCGTTTAGTTTTTATGTTTTCAGCCAAAATGTCTACTCTGTACGCCGAGAAAACGAAAACGGCGATAAAAACTGTCTTCACTGTGAGCCGCCCCAGCCGTCTCGGCTGGAAAACGCCATAATGAAGGCAGGGCTTAAAAGATTTGCGCCAGCAGACCACAGATACGATGTCTGTCGCTGCCAACACGGCTTAATTGCCCCCTCCGCAATCCCTTGCTCTTTACGCTAAAGCTTTTAATTGTTTTAAAAAACAAAATTGTGGCAAAGAGTCAAACCTTAGCGTAAAGAGCGAGGGATTGCGGAGGGGACAACCCATTTCATATACGGAGTAATTTCTGTTCGTTTTAAGTTTTAATGTCGCTCCTTACTTTCAGTTAAAAACACTAGTTTTTTTATTTAATTTCTGAACGTTTTTGAATTAATGCATGTTTGATTTTGGCTCTCCACACATAAATTATTAAAATGAAATTTGGATATTAATTCCTTTTTTTGGCTAAATGGCTTTCTCTTAGTTTTGATCAGACGATTTTGAGAAATAAGGGGTGGGGAAGGAGGCCTAGTTGCCCTGCAAATTTTCGGTTACATAAAAAGGCAACTATAAATTTTAATTTTTAACGAATGTTTTTATTAGTAAAAAATATACGTAACTTAAGAATTAACTTACGTAACAAACTTTTATATTCTTAAATTTTTATTATGTGTATGAGGGGGTTTGTACCCTCGTTAATACCTCGCTCTTTACACTAAATCGTAAGTTTTGTCCCAATTCTTTAAGAATGACCCCTGAATCAGAAAGGCCGTAGAATAAATAGTTGAAATTACTAAAAATACTATAGCATAAAGAGCGAGGTATTTATCTCCTCCTAAATACCTCGCTCTTTATGCTAAAGTATTTTTAGAACCCCTCATATGCGTAATATTCTCTGTTCGTTTTAAGGTTCAATGTTACTGCTTACTTTCAATTGAAAAAACTTTTCCATGTTTATTTTTTCATTGTTTTTTTTATAGTAATTTTAGAAAATCCTGCGCCCTTTTCATTGAATTGTTGTTCCCCCATGACATATTTCTCCAAGGAAAGATACTCCCACATAGCCCCCTCCCCTCAACCCCACCTCCAAAACCAAAAAAAATCCCCTGAAAATGCCTGTACACTTCCCAATAACCATTATTATATGTAAACACTGGTCGAAGTTTGTACCTTGCAGCCCCTCCCCCAGGGACTGTGGGGGAGTAAGTCATTCCAAAAGACATAGTTATTATGGTTTTTGACTATGCGGAACAAAATGGCTATCTCAAAATTTTGATCCGTTGACTTTGGAGAAAAATGAGCGTGGGAGGGGGCCTAGGTGCCCTCCAATTTTTGGTCACATTAAAGGGGCACTAGAACTTTTCATTTCCGTTAGAATGAGCCCTCTTGCGACATTCTAGGACCACTTGGTCGATACGATGACCCCTGTTTTTGCTATAGGGTTCTCTGATACGCCGAATGCGATGGTGTGATTTTCGTTAAGATTCTATGACTTTTAGGGGATGTTTCCCCCTATTTTCCAAAATAAGGCAAATCTGCTCAGGCTCGTAACTTTTGATGACAATGACTAAATTTGATGAAACTTATATATTTAAAATTAGCATGAAAATCCGATTCTTTTGATGTATATTTTAGCCTCAAAATTCCGTTTTTTAGAGTTTTGTTTACTATTGAGCCGGGTCGCTCCTTACTACAGTTTGTTACCACGAACTGTTTGATTACATGATCTTGACAGTTACCAGAGAATTTTCTAGTGGGTTAGACTGTACCCATATGGGACAGGGTCCACCCTCTCAAATGCATGTGAACCTAAACTGCATATTTACCAAAAGCCTAATGTCTTAATTCAGAAAATCAACTGAGGTTCACCCTCGTCCAAAAAATGATTAAGCGGTATCAGATCAGGATCAGATAGTTTGCTGCTAACTACTACCCTTGCCGCACCTCTGCATAGTCCTGTAAACTACAAGTCATAAAAGACCTTAAGCTTTTACTTACCAGCAGTTATATGCTTGCTTCAGTTTTTTTATCAATTTTTTTTTCCAAACTCTCTTGAGCAAGTCACATGTTTCACCACGTTTGAATTTTCGCGCTTTTTAAAAGGAAAGCAGTGCGGACACGATAAAAAAAATCCCTAAGACGAAAACGAACCTGAAAAGCACAAAGCACAAATTAAAAGCAGTTGCAGTTAAGAAAAAATGAAAATAAATACATATGGCGTCGATTTTGAAAAAATGCCAACAAGTGTCCTTTTTTCAAAAAGTTGTCTTTTTTCAACTAATAGTGGCACGGTGTCACCCAGAGTGAAAAAGTGTCAAAAAAGCACTAAAAGTGTCCCTTTGGCAACCCTGTTGCTCTGTCAGTTTAAAAAATAATACACAAGGCAGAAATAAACAATGCGCACGCGTCAAATAAGCATACAATTGAGTAGTGGGCTCAGGTTTTACCAAGGCTGTCAGCAATGAGTTGCTGCAGACTACCGTAGTGTACTGTAGACAAGCTTTCAGTTGGGTGATGGCGAGATATAAGATTGGCTTTTTTGCCACCTTTACCGTTAATATTACGTCACTCAGACATGCAACATAAATCCCGAGTCCAAAGATAAAAATTCATCGTCCTAGCTTACCTGGAAGTGCCTAAACTAGCAAAACCGCGACAGACAGACAGACCGACCGACCGGCAGAATTTACGATCGCTATACGTCACTTGGTAGATACCAAGTGCCGTAAAAAGCCATAGGTGCTCACAGCACAAATTTTGAGAAAGATTACAGCCCCCACCTCAAATTGTCTTTTAATGTAAATTTTAAAAGTTTTGTTGGGAATACCCTTGAAAACAATCTTTTAGGAATATTACTCATACTCCTTCACCTTCTGTGTGCAATTATGTTAGCGACTTGCGTTTATAGAAGCGAGATATATGGAGGAGGGGTGAGTTTTTCTCCTTCCTTCGAAAAATTTCTTGAGCGCACATGCCCAAAGAATATAAACATGAAAAATTTCGATAGAAGATTCAACCCTTCTTGATATCTTGAAAACAACACTAAAAAAACATATAGGAAAAAGTAAACCCCATTACAAAATTAAAAATAGTGGAAAAAATGTGGAACGCTTCACGATTTTGCGTGTCATCCTTGCGCAGGGGCCATGCTAATCTTCTCTGTATCGTTCCAATTTTAGTATATGTCCTCCCGAAGGAGGACACTATAGAACGTGCAAACTTTGTATATATACCTAGAAATAGCTGAAGATCTTACATATAGTGTGCTTGCAGTAAAAATTAATTTTCATACGGAACAGAGGAGGCAACAAAATTCTACGAAGTGAAAAACTAAGTGTGTCATGTTAGAAACATAAATACTTAAACTTAATGCTTATTATTAATTTTTAAAAAATTAATTTAAACCTGATGATGACAGGCACAGGTTCCTGTAGAAATTATCGTTTGAAAAAATTAATCACCTGACATCCATACCTTATGTAAGCTTATTGCCATCCATCATTACTACAAGGTATAAACTGAGACCAAAAATAGGCCGATACCAATTGTGAGACATATAGGGGAGTCGGCTGTCGGCTGTTAGCTCTTATCTTCGGCAATGAGGGATTCACAACTTTTGCTAGTTGGTGTACCTATTATTTGCTTCCGGTGTATTCGATGGTAAGACCAATTTGTTCCAGTGGTAAGGCATGTAGGGGACTTGTAAGTAATGATCGTCTGTTAGGCTACAATAATCTTCAGCGATGAGAGTTGTGCAACTTTTGCTAGTTGCAATGAGGGGTTTGCAACCTTTGCGAGTTGGTGTACCTAGTATTTATTTTAAGATCCTTACAGATTAACAACTTCAGCGTTTAATCGAAGCGAGGAAACAAAACCAAAGTGTTGCTCTCGCAACACTTTACTCGCCGATGCCAACCAAAGATTGCCGCAACACCTCACGTTTCCCATGCAACGTAGATCTAGTTTCTGTTTGTTTTAAGTCCTAATGTTGCTCCTTATTTTCAGTTCAAAAACTTGTTTTTTTTTAAATTTAATTTATCACTGTTGTTTGAAATAATGCTGAAAATCCAGTGCCCCTTCATGGAATTTCTGTTCCCCCATGAAAAATTCCATGTGAAGGGCCTTGGTGAAAAAAAAAAAACACTTTACTCGCCGATGCCAACCAAAGATTGCCGCAACACCTCACGTTTCCCATGCAACGTAGATCTAGTTTCTGTTTGTTTTAAGTCCTAATGTTGCTCCTTATTTTCAGTTCAAAAACTTGTTTTTTTTTAAATTTAATTTATCACTGTTGTTTGAAATAATGCTGAAAAATCCAGTGCCCCTTCATGGAATTTCTGTTCCCCCATGAAAAATTCCATGTGAAGGGCCTTGGTGAAAAAAAATTATAATGTTGCGTCGCCTGATGGTTTTAGATTATTAACAGTAAAATTTTGTTTGTTGTTATTTGTCATCTGTCTTCTAGTTTTTGTTATTGTTTTCTATATTTCTGTATATTTTTATGTTTCTATATATTGCATATTTCTATGTTTTTCTATATATTTTTCTATATTTCTAGTTTCAACTTGTCCGAACCTTGAACCCCCCAAGAATGGTTACTTTATAAAAAATTCATGCTCCAGCATTTTGAACGCAGCTTGTGGTTTTAAGTGTAATATTGGATACTCACTATTAGGATCACATATTCGTATGTGCCAAGAAGATGGAACCTGGTCTGGAAATGACACCAAATGTGTCAGTAAGTAGCTTTCCGTCAATATTTTTATTATTTAAATCAATATTTTTAATATTCAGACACAACTTATGACATCAGATATAATGTAAAAACATCTCACAAGCTAGCTCCATGCAGGTTAGAATAAAAGAACAAAATTAGCTGAAAGCATATCCGCTTTTATTACATACGTTTTTATTAATATGATTTTAATGTCTATTCTGGTGGGAGTTTAATTACCGTGGTAAATTTT
This sequence comes from Artemia franciscana, assembly GCF_032884065.1. NCBI lineage: Eukaryota > Metazoa > Arthropoda > Branchiopoda > Anostraca > Artemiidae > Artemia > Artemia franciscana. The sequence continues at coordinate 10,167,097 of NC_088873.1, read as the reverse complement.
CTCTAGTAGCCTTGAATGATTGATTACGTTTATATCAAAAAACTTGTTTGTTGGCTCTTTTTAAGGCCCTATTTTCTGGCACAGAAGCCTTATTTCATTTTTTTTTGGAATTGGAACTAAACCCAAGGGCTTATATATATAAGTCTCAGGCCAATGAATGACAAATAAATTTTGATTCCAATGGACCTCGTGCCCCGAACCTTACTTTTTTTGTGCAATAGGTTTTTTCTTGCCAAGGAATTTTCGGCTATGAGTTTTAAACCATGAAGCAAAATTGTTGTATGACCCTTTCCAGTCAGAACCAGTCAGTCAGTATTCCAGTCAGTATTTTCTATCCTTTTTTTTTTAATTGGGACTCTCCTTGTCCAAAGGTTTAAGGATAATTTTATAGCCAATCGTTGAGAAAAAATCATCTTTACTCCTTTTTAGGGCTCTATTTTTGGGCCTGTTGAGTATTGCTTGCTATGGCCTATAACTGCATTTCGTTTTATTTTGTTTCTCTTTTACTTTGTTTTTATCTGTTCTCTGGTGAATTGCGGGTTTTCTATTATCCGTCCGTTCACAATATACATAAAGATAGAATCGACTAGCATCTTTTTTTCTCATTTTTTTCTTTTTTATTGGGACTCTCTTTGCCCAAAGATTTAAGGATAATTTTTTAGCCAGTTATTAAGAAAAATCATTTTTAGTCCTTTTTAGGGCACCATTTTTGGACCTGTCGAGTATGGCTTGTGATGGCCTATAACTGCATTTCGTTTTATTTTGTGTCTCTTTTCTTTTGTTTTTATCCTTTAGGAATTAGAGTGCGTGTGACAGTTTTTTTTTTTAAATACCAATGGTATTTTTGGAAAAAATACTTCGTACATATTTTTAGCCATGTTTAGGAGCATAAACATAGAATTTCTCCACTAAAAAAAAAAATACCATTCTTGAGAAAGATATCGAGCATTGTTTAGGATAGGAAAATAGCATTAGATCAAAATCGAGTAGATTCCTCTTAATCCATAGTATTATTCTGTCGAAGTTATATCATTTTTGTATAATAGGGATTGTGCTCTCTTGATTTAAGTCTTATATGTCTGTAGTTTTCTTATTCATTTAAATTGTCAAAGGTGTTTTTCTATAGGGTGTTGGCTTGTGAGATGTTTCGAACAGGCTAAATTGGATACTTAGGTCTACTTTTGCAGTATTAGCAGAGTTTTTAACTAGTTTTCTTATTCATTTAAATTGTCAAAGGTGTTTTTCTATAGGGTGTTGGCTTGTGAGATGTTTCAAACAGGCTAAATTGGATACTTAGGTCTACTTTTGCAGTATTAGCAGAGTTTTTAACTAGTTTTCTTATTCATTTAAATTGTCAAAGGTGTTTTTCTATAGGGTGTCGGCTTGTGAGATGCTTCAAACAGGCTAAATTGGCTACTTAGGTCTACTTTTGCAGTATTAGCAGAGTTTTTAACTAGTTTTCTTATTCATTTAAATTGTCAAAGGTGTTTTCTATAGGGTGTTGGCTTGTCAGATGTTTCAAACAGGCTAAATTGGATACTTAGGTCTACTTTTGCAGTATTAGCAGAGTCTCTAATAAGTTTTCTTCTTCATTTAAATTCTCAAAGGTGTTTTCTATAGGGTGTTGGCTTGTGAGATGTTTCAAACAGGCTAAATTGGCTACTTAGGTCTACTTTTGCAGTATCAGCAGAATTTCTAATAAGTTTTCTTATTCATTTAAATTATCAAAGGTGTTTTTATAAGGTGTTGGCTTGTGAGATGTTTCAGACAGGCTAAATTGGCTACTTAGGTCTACTTTTGTAGTACCAGCAGAATTTCTAATTCTGCACATACACTTCAAGTAAGAAAAATACTTATCTCTATAGTCAGAATTGCATCCTGAATCCAAAGTTATTGTGCATTTGCATCAGAAAGGAAATTAATATTCACCATATACAGACCTAGCCTATACCAATTCAGGGTATATATTTGCACGTTAGTGAGTATGTGTGTATGTATGTGTATATGTATGTATATGTATATGTATGTGTGTATGTATATATGTGTGTATGTATATGTATATATATATATATATATATATATATATATATGTATATATGTAAGCCCTATAGATAGGTAGAGTAGCTCCATAGGAGGCTTAGGCCAAGTAGGACCTTGTCCCAGTGGGGCCCATAATAGAATCTGGGAAACCCTCCCCTGGGGGTCATAATTTCAGGTGGAGGAGGAAGAAGGCCCCTCAAATGTACACTCAGCAGGGCCAACTGCCGTGTTCACGCGTCAGATGAGTTACAAACCTTCTCCCAGTAATGGGTTAAATTGCATGGTGAAGCAGAACACCATCGTGGGAGGATCCTCTATAGGAGGACAACTGCGGCAGGGCGTAAGATCCAGATTTATGGACAACGGCCTCTGTAAAGGGCTGCCTCGACCCTTTCGGGGTACCTGCAAGACTGGGAAACTTGCGGTCAATTTTTCCCACTTGAGGAGTGGCGCCCCTCGAGGAAATTATAGCCTAGTAAACAACACAGCACTCGTACGGGATTCTGATTATTGGATAATTTTCTGGGCTTGGTTTGTTTTGATGGGCGTTTTCGGGCTGAAAAACCTCTTCCTAGCTAATTTATCTACTATGGGCTGCCTCCCCGTAGTAGCATAATATTTGTAGGCATGAATATATAATGAGTCGGAGGTAATAGGCTTGGGACTGTCTGTGCAGGATTTCGACTCTTGTTGATAGAAGAGCATCGCCAAGTGCTGAAAACCATGTTGTGACCAAGATGGGCCCAGGATTGCACAAAGCCTCCAACTTACTGGAGGTCCCAGGGACTTCTTGCTGTCCGGTTCTAAGCCGGCTTAAGCGCTTCGGTGTAGACTTGAGAAGATATGTTGGTCCCCATCCTGCACTGGTATCCGGGATCACTGCTTTTCTTGAGGCCAAAATAATTTCAAAGATTTAAAGAACATGAAAATTGGAACTTGGAATGTTACGACGTTAAAAAATGATCGCATCGACATTTTGACTGACGAATTCAGACGGTTTGAACTGGATTTATTAGGAGTTTCAGAAACTCATATCCCAGGGGTAGGAAGCATGAAATTAGGTGACATAGAATTTGTTTACTCAGGAAGGAAGGATGGGGTACATAGACAGGGAGTAGGGCTCATGATGAATAAGGAAGCTGCTAAGTCTTGTTTAGGCTGGGAAGGTATTAATAATAGAATACTAATTGCTCATTTTATGACTAAAAAGTTTAGGGTATCAGTTATAGTAGTATATGCCCCCATTGAACCAACTGATGGAGATACTAGTGACTCAGATGAATTTTACTTACAGTTACAGGAGCAAATAGACAGGGTACCAGGTAGAAATATGGTGTTTTTGCTAGGAGATTTTAATGCCCAGGTTGGTAGAAATAGGGATAGATGGTATCCTAGCCTAGGTAATTTTGGTGTAGGAAAAGAAAACAGTAATGGCTATAGGCTTTTGCAATTTTGTAGGTATAACAACCTAGTTATAACCAATACGGTGTTTGGTCACAAAATGGCCCATAAGTTGACATGGTATTCACGTGATGGTAAGACAGCAAACCTTATTGATTATGTTATTGTAAACAGAAGACTAGCAGGATCAATACAAGATACTAGGGTGTATAGGAGTGCCGTTATTGATGTTAAAAGTAAAGATCACCATCTAGTAGTGTCTAAGGTTAATTTAAAGCTGAAATTTCGGAAGAGTAACTCCCTCCCGGAAAGTTATGATGTTGGTAGACTTCAGGATGAAAATTTGAGAAAAAAATTCCAGGAACAGTTGAGTACTAAACTTGAGGGTTTAAAATTTGACAATGTGGAAGATGGATGGAATAATTTCAGAAAAACAATTTGTGAAGTTGCTGATGGTGTCCTAGGGAAGAGTGCTAAGACAGCAACTAGGAATATTAGTGAAAAAGCTTTAGGTTTAATAGAGAGTAGAAGGGGTTTGTATAAGAATTATCTGAGCGATAGGTCGTATGAAAACAAAAGGAATGTAAAGAAAGTGGAGAAAGCATTAAAATATGAACTAAGGAGATGTGAAATGGAGGCGATGGATAAAATTGCTGAGGATCTGGAAGATGCGGCTAGACGGCATAATAGTAAAATATTATACTGGCATGTTAATAAATTGAAAGGGAGTAGCCGATCCGGACTAGTCCCAGTTAAAGATAGAAATGGGGTCACAATTAGTGATAAGGAAAAAGTTAAAGAAAGATGGGTGGAACATTTTGAGAATGTGCTAAACCGAGATACAGTTGCAGGAAAAGATATAGATGAAAATGAAAAAGTTTGTGATACCTTGGATGTGAAGGAAGATTTGTTTAGTGAGGAAGAATTAGCGACAGTACTAGAAGGATTAAAAAATAATAAGGCCCCAGGTGCTGATAGTATGATTAATGAGTTCCTTAAATATGGTGGCTCTGAGGTTAGGAATAAGCTACTGAAGATTATGAACATGATTTTTGAAAAAGGGGAAGTACCCAATGATTTTAGGAAAACCTTAATTAAACCACTGTATAAGAAAGGTGACAAGAGTGAATGTCGGAATTATCGAGGCATTAGTCTGGTCTCTGTAGGTAGCAAATTACTGAGTAATATGATACTTTTTAGACTGAGACATGCTGTAGACAAAGTTTTAAGGGAAGAACAATGCGGTTTTAGAAAAGGTAGAGGATGTGTCGACCATGTTTTCACTCTTAGGTTAATAATTGAGAAGTCCCTTCGTTGTCAAACACCTTTGGTCCTTAGTTTTATCGATTATGAGCAAGCTTTCGATTCTGTTGATAGAACAGCGTTAACAAAGGTCTTATCGTTATATGGTATACCAGAAAAATACATTAAAGTGATTTGCGCTATGTACGAGAATAATACTGCTGCGGTTAAGGTAGGAAATGAGGTTAGCAACTGGTTTTGTATTAAATCAGGAGTTAAGCAGGGTTGTGTTCTATCCCCCTTTATATGGATCATTTTGATGGACTTCGTCTTAAGGAGCACAGGAAAGGCAATTGGAGACCATGGAATCAAATGGGGAGGAAGAACGCTCCTGGACTTAGATTATGCTGATGATTTAAGCATATTAGATGAAAGTGTGAGCAAAATGAATGAATTTTTAGAGGTTTTACGAGTTCAGGGTGCTAAAATAGGCTTGAAAATTAATGTTAAGAAGACTAAGTCACTAAGGTTAGGAATAAGTGAAGATGAACAGGTGACCTTAGGTAACGAAAAGATTGATCAGGTTGGGAGCTTCAGTTACCTTGGTAGTATTATTAGTAAAGATGGTGGGAGCAGTGAAGATGTTAAAAGTAGAATAGCTAAAGCTCAGGGTGTTTTTTCACAGTTAAAAAAAGTTTGGAAGAATAGAAAGATAAGCCTACAAACCAAGATTAGAATATTGGAAGCTACAGTGATGACAGTGGTCAAATATGGCTCTGAAGCATGGACACTCCGAAAAGCAGATGAAAATTTACTAGATGTTTTCCAGAGAAATTGCCTACGGATTGTTCTGGGTACCCGGCTGACTGACCGTATTTCAAACAGTAGGTTGTACGAAAAGTGTGGTTCAATCCCGCTTTCTGGGGCTATAATGAAAGAAAGGTTGAGATGGCTAGGCCACGTTCTACGGATGAAGGATGACAGATTACCGAAGATTGTCCTTTTTGGCCAACCGTCTGGGGCTACACGGAAAGCAGGTCGTCCTTGTCTGGGTTGGGAGGATGTCATAAATAAGGATTTAAAGGAAATGGGAACTTCCTGGGAGGGTGTAAAGAGGGAGGCTTTAAATAGATTAGGTTGGAGGAGGAGCGTGCGTAGCTGTGTTGGCCTCAGGCGGCTTGGTGCTGCAGTGAGTTATTAGTAGTAGTAGTAGTAGTTTTCTGGTGAATTGCTGGTTTTCTATTATTCGTCCGTTCAATATGTACATAAAGATAGAATCGTATCTTACTAGTATCTTTTTTTTCTCTTTTTTTCCTTTTTGTTGGGACTCTTTTTTCCCAAGATTTAAGGATAATTTTATAGCCAATCTTTAAGAAAAAATCATCATTAGCCCTTTTTAGGGCTCCATTTTTGGGCCTGTCGAGTATGGCTTGCGATGGCCTATAAATGCATTTCGTTTTATTTTGTTTCTCTTTTCTTTTGTTTTTATCCATTTTCTGGTAAATTGCTGGTTTTCTATTATTTGTCCGTTCAATATATACATAAAGATAGAATCGACTAGCATCTTTTTTTCTCTTTTTTTTTCTTTTTTATTGGGACTCTTTTTGCCCATGATTTAAGGATAATTTTATAGCCAATCATTAAGAAAAATCATCATTAGCCCTTTTTAGGGCTCCGTTTTTGGGCCTGTCGAGTATGGCTTGAAATGGCCTATAAATGGATTTCGTTTTATTTTTTTTTCTCTTTTCTTTTGTTTTTATCCGTTTTCTGGTGAATTGCTGGTTTTCTATTATTCGTCCGTTCAATATATACACAAAGATAGAATCGACTAGCATCTTTTTTTTATCTTTTTTCCTTTTTTATGGCACTTGGTACCAAGTGACATATAGCGATCGCAAATTCTGTCGGTCTGTTGGTCTGTCTGTCGGTCTGTCAGTCGGTTGGTCTGTTTGTCCCGGTTTTGCTACTTTAGGCACTTCCAGGTAAGCTAGGACGGTGAAATTCAGCAGGCGTATCAGGAACCAGGCCAGATTAAATTAAAAATAGTTGTTTCCACGATTTGACCATCTGGGGGGGGGGTGGGGGACGGTTAAATTGGAAAAATTAGAAAAAATGAGGTAATTTTAACTTACGAACGGGTGATCGGATCTTAATGAAATTTAACGGATCCGCTCTCTTTGGGGGAGTTGGGGGGGGGGGGTGGTGGTTGATTCTGAAAAACTAGAAAAAATGTTTTTTTTTAACTTACGAAGGAGTGATCAGATCTTAATGAAATTTGATGTTTGGAAGGATATCTTGTCTCAGAGCTCTTATTTTAAATCCCAACCGGACCTGGTGACTTTGGGGGGAGTTGGGGGGGACCTAAAATCTTGGAAAATATACACCAAAAACAAGAAGAACGATAGGGAATTTCTCAAGACAGTGGGAAACAAATTAGAATGAATATTTCGGCCCTATGTCCAAGGGCCGTCCTCAGCAATACAAATAAGAAAAAGGAACTTACAAGAGGATAAAATCAATAAAACTAAAATGAACAGTTCACAAATAAGACTTAAGATTAATAATAATATTTCCTTAAATAGGGATTTAGGAGAATATTCACTGAATGCTCTATACATAAATTTAATTAAACATGACCTTACGAAATGTTATAAAAAACCAATAGATATTAACACAGAACCTGTCACAAATAGACCTATGAGATAAGCAGCGAAAAAAGCTAGGCTGGCATTAAAAACGTGTTTTTAAATAATTTTCTTTCATTTCAATGAATTGCCTCGTTTCATCACAATTTATCTATCAGTCCTGGTTGAACTTCGCTGAGGTAAGGATACTGGGACTGTTTTGAATAACTTCATTTTAGTTTTATTGATTTTATCCTCTTGTAAGTTGTTTTTTCTTATTTGTATTGCTGAGGACGGCCCTTGCACATAGGGCCGAAATATTCATTCTAATTTGTTTCCCACTGTCTTGAGAAATTCCCTATTGTTCTTCTTGTTTTTGGTGTTTGTGATGGAAAGGCAGTGTGGTCTTCGTCGTTATTTACATCTTGAAAAACGCTTAGAGTGGAGGGATTGGGATGAAACTTGGTGAGAAAAATAAGCACAAGTCCTAGATATGTGATTGACATAACCGGAACGGATCCGCTAACTTTGGGGGGGGGTTAGGGTTAATTCTTAAAAATTAGAAAAAATGAGTTATTTTTAATTTACGAAGGAGTGATCGGATCTTAATGAAATTTGATGTTTGGAAGGATGTCGCGTCTCAGAGCTCTTATTTGAAATCCCGACCGGCTCCGGTGACATTGGGGGGAGTTGGGGGATTTAAATCTTGAAAAACGCTTAGAGGGGAGGGATCGGGATGAAACTTAGTGGGGTACGGGACTGACACAACCGGAACGGATCTGCTCTCTTTGGGGGAGTTGGGGGGGGGAGGGTTGATTCTAAACATTTAGAAAAAATTAGGTATTTTTGCCTTACGAAGGGGTGATCGAATCTTAATGAAACTTCATATTTAGAAGGACCTCGTAACTCAGATCTCTTATTTTAAATCCTGACCGGATCCAGTGTCATTGGGGGGGGGGACCGGAAATCTTGGAAAACGCTTAAAGTTGAGAGATGAGAATGAAACTTGATGGGAACAATAATCACAAGTCCAAGATACTTGACTGACATAACCAGACTGGATCCGCTCTCTTTGGTGGAGTTGGGGGGGGGGAGTAATTCGGAAAAATTAGAAAAAATGAGGTATTTGTAACTTAGGAACGGGTGATCAGATCTTAGTGAAATTTGATATTTAGACGGATCTTGTGCTTTAGAACCCTCATTTTAAATCCCAACCAGATCCGGTGATATTGGGGGAGTTGGAGGGGAAACCCGAATTCTTGGAAAACGTGAAAATCGAGGTATCTTACGAATGGGTGATCGGATCTTAATGAAACTTGATATAAAGAAGAATCTTATGTCTAAGATGCTCCATTTTCAATTCGAATCGGATCCGGGGACATAGAGGGTTGGGGGGGGACCAGAAATCTTGGAAACCGGAAATTTCGGAGAACGCTTTGAGTGGAGACATCGGGATGAAACTTGAAGTGAAGAATAAGCACAAGTTATAGATACGAAATTGACATAATTGGAACGGATCCGTTCTCTTTAGGGGAGCTGGGGGTTGTTAATTTGGAAAAATTATAAAAATTGAGGTATTTTTAACTTAAGAACGGGTGACAGAATCTTTATGAAATTAGATATTTAGAAAGAACTCATGTCTCAGAGCTCTTATTTCAAATTCCGACCAGATCTGTTGACATTGGGGAGAGTTGTAGGGGGAAACGGAAATCTTAGAAAACGTTTTTAAATGCCGTAGATACGTGATTGAAATAACCAGACTGGATCCGCTCTCTTGGGAGGAGGTAGGAGTTGGGGTTCAGTGCTTGCGCAAGTTTGGTGCTTCTGGACGTGCTAGGAAGATGAAAATTGGTAGGCGTGTCAGGTAGCTACACAAATTGACTTGATAAAGTCGTTTTCCCCGATTCGGCCATTTGAGGGGCTGAAGGGAGAGGAAAAATTAGAAAAATTGAGGTGTATTTAACTTACGAGTAGGTGATCGGATCGAGTGGGATAGAATTTTGGTAGAGGTCCTACCATATGAGCTCTTGGCTCTTGGCTCTTCCGACCTCGTCACAAGTGCCATATGAGCTCTTAGTTCTTGTTATTGGGACTCTCTTTGCCCAAAGTTTTAAGGATAATTTTGTAGCCAATCATTAAGAAAAAATCATATTTAGCCCTTTTTAGGGCTGCATTTTTGGGCCTGTCAAGTATGGCTTACGATTGCCTATAAATGCACTTCGTTTTATTTTATTCAGAATTAGAACACTGCATATGGACTTTAGAATTTTTATTTACTGTGTCACTTGTAAATGCAAATGTCAATTATTTACAATGTCACTGAATGCAATATAAAATATCAGGTGACTAGATGCACTGTATTGAGCTAATGATAAGCTAGAAGATCGGTAAAGGGCTCATTTAAAAGGAAATTAAAAGTTCTAGTGACATTTTTAAGTGCCTAAAATGATTGAAGGACAACTATCCCCCTCCCACGCCCCTTTTCCCCCAAAGTCGGCCAATCAATATTTTGAGATGGTCATTTTGCTCAGCATAGTTGAAAGATCCAATAACTATGTTTTTGGGATGACACGACCCCCTACAGCCCTCGGAGAAAATATTGCAAGCTATGAAATTTGCCCATTGTTCAAATATAGTGTTCGATATAGTGTTCTATATATATATATATAGTGTTATATATATATATATATATATATATATATATATATATATATATATATATATATATATATATATATATATTGGGAGGGGAATTTTTGCGAGGGGGATATTCTACGGGGAGAATTTCCCGTGAAAAGGGAAGTTGCTGGGGTGAGCTTTAAAGGGAAAATTTTAACCAAGGGAAATTTGCCAAAATTCCTATACGAAATTGGTTTTATTTGTCTATTTTTCTCTTTGGTGACTTAATTTTTTACATATGGAGATTTTCTGGGGAAACAATCTTGAGGAAACTTTCAGTGGAATTTGAATTCTTTTGGGTGTTATTCTGTAGAGGGGGATATTCCGCGGGAGAAATTCTCCACAGGGAGTTATCACCAGGAGAAATTCTCCGTTATGAAATTTTTCCCAAGAGAAAGTTTCCATTGGAGGGGGGAGTCCGGGAAGAAATTTGAACATAGGGGGGATTTCCACCAAAAAGACTAGTTTGACTAGTGCATACTAACACTTTTTACGCTTCTAATATATTTGAGCATGACCAGGTTTATGCGTCACAAAAAGTTGTTTTCGATAAATCATAAAGATCTACCTTATAAAAAAGCCCAGTAGAACCAAGTAAACCCTACCTCTAGTAATAATCAGGCAGCCCAAGATAGATCTTTCTCTAGAAAGAACAAATAGTCGTTTCCGAAAAACATTTGCATTTACCACACACAGAAAAAAGCTTCGGCTTTTTCTTAACCGGAACATAATGCACAAACCATTAGTTTCTTTTCTAGGAGAAAAGGCGAAATTTCACTGCCAACCACTCGAACAAGTAATTTTCATTAATACCTCGCCCTTTACGCTAAAGTTTGACTTATTATTTCGATCATTTAAGAATGATTCCCGAAACGCTAGGTTCGTTTAATTAGAAAAATAAACTGTTTTAAAAGTTCCAAAAAACTTTAGAGTAAATAGTGAGGCATTGAGGAGGGATAACATCTCCCCCTCATATACATAATGATTTCTCTTTGTTTTAAGTTTTAATGTTGCTCCTTACTTTCAATTGAAAAAAACTTGTTTTTTTATTTTATTTTCTTTTGTTTTTTTCAGTAATGACAGAAAATCCGGCTCCCCTGTATGGAAAATTCTCTTACCCAACGAAGAATCCTTCCATGGAAAGATCTTCCTACGTAACCCCCACCAGAAAATCCCTCTCACCCGAAAAATGCCTGTATACTTCCCAATAAACAATACTGTGTGTAAATAAAACTCATAGCTTGCAGCCTTCCCTCGGGGACTGTGGGGGGTCAAGTCATTCTGGAAGACATAGTTATTAGGTCGTTTGACTATTTTGAACAAAATGGCTATCCCTAGATTTTGATCTGACAACTTTAGAGAAAAGGGGGCGTGTGAGGGGGACTAGGTGCTCTCCGATATTTTCGGTAATTTAAAAGGGGAACTAGAACTTTTGATGAAATGAGCTCACTCCCGATCTTCTAGGATCCCTGTTCAATACGATAACCCCGGGGAAAAAAGGAACACATATCCGTGACCTTTCTTCTGGCAAAATTTCACATTTTTTATATGAGCGCTTGTAACCTCTACATTAGGGTTCTTTCATATGCTATATCTGATGATATAATTTTTCATTAAGATCACTTTATGTTTGGCGTCTCAACCCCCTTTTTAAAAAATGGAGCAAATATTCTCAGACTCGTATTTTTTGATGGGTAACACTAAACTTGATGAATTTTGTATATTTTTTAGATAAACATCAAAATTCGATTCTTGTGATGTATTTATTGTTATCAAGACTTTGTCTGTTAGAGTTTCAGTTACTGTTAGAGTTATCAGCCGCATCACTCCTTACTTACAGTCCATTACCAAGAACTGTTTGATACATAGGTAAGAGTAATATTAGTATCGGTACCTCTAATCACAAAAAAAATGATTTGATTAAGCATGTTTTTCCTTTACACGTTTTTATGATAATGAAAACCTGCCAAGATCATTCATCACCAACTAAATACCTTAAAATACCTTTTTTCAAAATATGCAAAGTTATGCGTGCTATAAACCTTTGATTCATGGATTTTATCTTCCCACACACTTAAAATAAGTGAAGATAAATGCTCAAAAAACTATTTTAAATCTTTCAGTAAAAAAATGTCAAGAATTGAAGACACCTAAATATGGTTTTATGAATTGCACAAGTCCTGATCCGGTTTTTGATAGTGAATGCGAATTTTCTTGTGAAGAAGGCTACCTGCTGGTTGGAAGCAAGAAAAGAACATGTCTCCCAATTTCAGTTTGGACAGGTGTCGCTGCGTTTTGTCGGCGTAAGTTATTTACTATTTTATTCTATCATATCGGTTATAGTCAGAACCCCAGAAATTTTTTTTACCGTATTTGTATAATTTACGTCACATTCTTCCCTTGCATGGCTGACTAACGCTACGTTGCCGAAGGCGCTGCAGAGGAAAAACTGCCAATAGGCAATTAGCTTTTGCATCCAAAGCGAAGTACTGTTTTGATTCAAGTCTGTTATTAGATAAGTTTTACGATGAGATGTTTCGTTATAAATTGGATTTATTGGCGATAGTTTGATTAAACGATATATCGATGTTTTCTTTGTTATAATGATTTCGATATCTCGAATCTTTTTTTGGCTCAAATTAATTAACTCCTCGCTTTGCTAAAGTTCAACAACAGAAATTGTAATTAAAGAGTGTTTTGTACAGTTTTTTCCAAACAATGAGTAATATCAAAACAAGCTTCGATGACATAAATACTTACCGTAAAAATCTAGATTTGAAATTACACGGGCTCAGCTTCAGAAGAGAAAAAAATAAATTACTGGCTATTTTGGCTTTTTAAAATCAGCTGCATTTTAATGTTTTCTCCTGAGAACCGTTTATGTCATTGCGTGATTAAACAAAAAAAGCAGGTTTTTCAACTGAAAGTAAAGATAAAAATTAAGAATTAAACAGACAGAAATTATTACGATGTGGGGAGGACATTCCCTCCCCAACACCTCGCTCTTCACGCTAACGTTATTTAGAAAGTTTTAAAAAGCTATCTTATTCTAATTTAACAAACTTTGTATTTCACTGTTTGTTTGTAAAGAATTGGGATACAAAGTCACACTTTAGCGTAAAGAGTGAATTAATCAAGTGGGGCACCCGTCAAATCCCACCACTGAAGATTCCCCAGAGAAAATTTGCCTCCCGAAAAAAGTCTGTTTACTCCCGGATAACAAATGCTATGTGTAAGCAATAGGCAAGAGGCTTTTCTTTTTTGAATTATATAAAAAACATGTTTTTTAACATAAAGTAAGGAACGACACTAAAACTTAAGATGAACAAAAATTATTTTGTATGTGAGAGTTGCTGCTCCCTCCTCAATACCTCGCTCTTTACACTAAAGTTTGACTCTTTGTCACATCTGTACTTTTTTAAAACAGTAAAGCTTTAATGTAAAGAGTGAGGTGTTGAGCAGGGGACAGCCCCTTTTCATATACGCAATAATTTCTGTTCGTTTTAGTTTTAATGTTGCTCCTTACTTTCAGTTAAAGAAACTTGTTTTTTTTAATTTACTTTCTGGACGTTTTTCAACTAGGTTCGATTTTGACTCACTGTACACGAAAAATAATAACAAAATTGGAAAATGAATTCTAGAAGATTTATTCCTTATATGTAGGGTTGTCCCTCCTCATTGCCTTACTCTTTACGCTAAAGCTGTTAGCACTTTTCAAAAAGCTTCCTATTCTAATTAACCCCCCCCCTGGTTCAGTAAACGCTCTTAAAAAATTGGGACAAACAATCAAACTTTAGCGTAAAGAGCAAGGTATTAAGGGGACACCCTTCATAGTTCCTCTCCCTCACGGAAATCTCCGTCGGTGAAATTTCATCCAGCGTAAAGTAAACCTTCCCCTCGTCAAATTCCCTCCAGACAGTTCCATCCTCGCTTAGAATCCCCCCTCCCTGTAAAATTGCTCGCGGACGATTAAGCCTGAAAAACTCTTCTTAGCATTCTTTCATTCCAATAGGACTTTAATCTTTAATCGATTTCTCGATCACTCCAAAAATGTCCTCTTCCGTGGAAATTATTTCCCAGAAATCATAACACGTGAATAGCCCCGGATACTTCCGCTGGAACATCTCCACATGAAAAATTGGCAGAAACCGTAATACTTCTAGGCTGGCACTGATGTTTTCAGTAATTTAGTATTTGTTATGAAAATATTTATAGCATTCAATGCTACTACTACTGCTACTACTAACAACTCACCGCAGAAGTGAACTGCCTGAGGCCAACACAGCTATGCACGCTCCTCCTCCATCCCTATCTATTCATAGCCTCCCTCTGTACACGCTCCCAGAAAGCTCCTATTTCCTTTACATCTTTCTTTATAACATCCTTCCACCCTAACTGCAGACAACCTGCTTTCTGTTTAGCCCTAGACGGTTGGCCGAAAGGGACAATCTTTGGCAATCTGTCATCCTTCATCCGCACATTGTGCCCTAGCTATTTCAACCTTACTCTCATTATAGCCCTAGAAAGGGGGATTGAACCACACTTTTCGCAGAGCCTGCTGTTTGAAATACGATCAGTCAGCCGGTTACCCAGAACAATCCGTAGGCAATCTCTCTGGAAAACATCTAGCAAGTCTTCATCCACTTTTCGGAGCGTCCATGCTTCCGAGCCATATTTGACCACTATAATCACTGTAATTTCCAATATTCTAATCTTTGTTTGCACACTTTTCTTCCTATTCTTCCAAAAAAAAATTAAACTGTTAAACCTGAGCCTTGGCTTATCCTCCGGTTTTACTAATAATGCTACCAAGGTAAGTGAAGCTGTCCTTTTGATCAATCTTTTCGTTACCCAACGTCACCAATTGATCTTCACTTATTCCTGTCCTTAGTGACTTTGTCTTCTTAATATCTATTTTCAAACCTCCTCTAGCACCCTGAACTCGCAAGACCTATAAAATTTCATTCATTTCGCTCACATTTTGATCTAGGAAGCTTAAATCATCAGCATAATCTAAGTCTGGGAAATTTGTTCCTCTTCATTTGGATCCATGGTCTCCCATGGCCATTCTTGTGCTTCTTAAGACAAATCCATCAAAATGATCCATGCAAAGGGGGATACTATACTAGGATAAAACCTTGTCTAAAGCTCTTTTATCAACAGAATCAAAAGCTTGTTCATAATGTATAAAACTGAGGACTAAAGGTGTTTGATAACTCAGGCACTTCTCAATTATTAACCTAAGAGTGAAAATTTGGTCGACACATCCTCTACATTTTTTAAAACTGCATTGTTATTCTCTTAAAATATTTGCTTCAGCTTCTGTAAGTTTAAAAAGTATTTTAATACCACGTAATTTGCTACCTATAGAGACCAGACTAATGCCTCGATAATTATCACACTTACTCTTATCACCTTTTTTATATAGGGGTATAATTAAGGTTTTCCTAAAATCGTTAAGCACTTCCCCTTCTTCAAAAATCATATTTATAATCTTCAGTAACTTATTTCTAACCTCAGACCCGCCATATTTAAGAAACGCATTTAACACACTATCAGGACCTGTAGCCTTTCTATATTTTAATCCTTTCGGTACTCTCGTGAATTCATCCTCACAAAACAAGTCTCCCTTCGCACCTAAGGTATCACAAACTTTTTCATTTTCTTATACATCTTTTCCTGCAACTCTATCTCGGTTAAGCACATTCTCAAAAAGTTCTGCCCATCTGTCTTTAATTCTTTTAATTTATTATTTGATTCTTATCACTAATTGTGGTCCCGTTCTTATCTTTAAATGAGACAGGTCCGGATTGACTGCTCTCAATTTATTAACATGTCAGTACTATATTTTACTTATATGCCGTACAGCTGCATCTTCCAGATCCTCAGCAATTTTATCCCTGGCCTCCACTTAACACCTTAGTTCATACTCTAATACTTTCTCCACTTTCTGTACATTTCTTTTGTTTTCATATGATCTATCACTCAGATAATTCTTGTACAAGCCCCTTCTCCTCACTATTAAACGTAGAGCTTTTTCACTAATATTCCTAGCTCCAGTCCTAACTTTCTTCCTTAAGACACCATTAGCAACTTTATAGTTTTTTTCCTAAAATAATTCTATCCATCTTCCACATTTTCAAATTTTAAACTCTCCTGTTTAGTATTCAACTGTTCTTGAAAATTTTCTCTCTAATTTTCCAATTTTAAACTAACCCTAGACACTACTAGATAGTGATGTTTACTTTTAACATCAATAACAATACTCCTATATGTCCTATTATCTTGTATTGATCCTGTCAGTCTTCAGTATGCAATAACATTATCAACAAGGTTTGATGCTTTACCATCACGTGAATACCATGTTAACTGATAGGATATTTTATAACCAAACACTGTATTGGTTGTAACTAGATTGTTATACCTACAAAGTTGCAACAGTCTGTAGCCATTGCTGTTTCTTTTACTGCACAAAATTTACTTAGGCTAGGATACCATCTATCCCTATTTCTACCGACCTGGGCGTTAATATCTAATTAAAACACCATATTTCTACCTTGGACGCTGCCGATTTGCTTCTGTAAGTGCAACTAAAATTCATCTGAATCACTAGCATCTCCGTCAGTCGGCTCTACAGGGGCATATACAACTATAGCTGATACCCTGAGCTTTTTAGTCATAAAATGAGTGATTAGTATTCACATTATTAATACCTTCCCAACCTAAACAAAACTTAGCAGCTTCCTTATGCAATCTTTAGCGGGCCTGAAAACGCCCACCAAAACACACCAAGCCCAGAAGAATTGTCCATTAATCCAAATGCTGTGTTAATAATGTGTCGTTTTTATGGCACCAAGTGACATATAGCGAACGCAATTTCTGTTGGTCTGTTGGTCCCGGTTTTGCTAGTTCGGGCACTTCCAGATAAGCTTGGACGAAGAAAGCTGGAACGCGTTTCAGTGACCAGACCATATTAAATAAAAAAAATAGTCTCTTTCCCGATTCGACCATCTGGGGGGGGGGGGGTGGAGGGACGGTTAATTCGGAAAAATTAGAAAAAAATGAGGTATTTTTATCTTACGAACGGGTGATCGTATCTTAATGAAATTTGATATTTAGAAGGGTCTCGTGCTTCAAAGCTCTTACTTTAAATCCCGAACAGATCCAGCGACAAGGGGGGAGTTAGAGGAGGAAACTGGAAATCTTGGGAAACGCCTAAAGTGGAGAGATCGGGATGAAACTTGGTGGGAAAAATAAGTACAAGTCCTAGATGCGAGATTGAAATAACTGGACGGGATCCACACTCTTAGGGGGATTTTCAGTGCTTTGGCGAGTTCGTTGCTTCTGAACATGCTAAGACGTGAAAATTGACAAGCGTGTCTGAGACCTGCACAGGTTGACTTAATAACAGTCGTTTTCCCGATTCCACCGTCTGAAGGGGGTTGCTGGAGGGATGGTAAATCATGAAAATTGAGGTATCTTCATCTTACGAATGGGTGATCGGAGATCTTAACGAAACTTGATATATAGAAATATTTTATGTCTCAGATGCTCCATTTTGATTTGGATTGGATTCGGGGACACTGTGGGGCGTAGGGGAACGGGCAATCTTGGAAACTGAAAATCTCGGAAAACATTTGGAGTAGAGAGATCGGGATGAAACTTGATGAGAAGAATAAGCACAAGTTCCAGACAAAAACTGACTAGATAACAGTCGTTTTCCCCGACTCGACCATCTGGGGGGCTCAAGGGAGAGGAAAAATTAGAAAAAACAAGGTATTTTTAACTTACGAATGGGCAATCGGATCTTAAGGAGTTTTGAAATTTAAAACGATCTCGTGTATCCGAGCTCTTATCTTAAATCCCGACCGGCGTTAAGCCTCTGATTTTCCTTTTAAATCAATCTATTGATTCTTAGAATTTTGCTACAGCTCATGCCATATGAGCTCTTGGTTCTTCCCACCTCGTCACAATTGAGCACAATATGTCATAATATGAGCTCTTGTTATCAATACAGTAACCCTTTAATGAAATTAAATAGAAAACAATTTTTTGACTAAAAGTAAGGACCTAGATTAGAACTTTAAATTATCGAAATTTTTCAATATGTAAGGGGACTTCCCCTCTTAAACCCTCTCGCTTTATGCTAAAGTTGGAAATTTCCCCCCCAATTCCTTAAGAAAGACTTCATAAACATAAGGGCCGTTTAATTAGAATAAAAAGCATTGCATCATTCATATATGAACTAATTTTTTTTCGATGTTGTTCCCCTTCCATGAAAAATTTTGCGCGGGAAAAATCCACCGTGGAAATTTGTTTTCACGTAAATACGCCCTCCCCCCTTCCCAATTCCATTCTAGCTGAAAATTCCACTCTGAAAATCTTTTTTGCAGATGATTTGGGGTGAAAATTTTTTCTTAGCGTACTTTCATTTGAAAAGACTAATTTCTGATTGTTTTTCAAATCATGCCGGCAATTCTCTTCTTGGTGGAAAAGTTTTCCAGCAAAAAGGCAGAAAAGGAGTGTTTTCAAGCAAAGTTTTTTTTTGGGAGTGGGGGGGCAAAAAACATATCAAAAATGTGAAATTGATATCTACTATCTTACGATTTCTGGGAATATTTCTGGTCTACGCTGTTATTATGAAAGTAAAGAATAACACTAAACCCCAAAATGAGCAGAATTTATTTCATAGAGGGGGAGATTTCACTTCCTCAAAAACACATCCAACTTAAGGTCGCAGAAACTTTGGAGTGTGCTGATGGGATCAGAAATAGAGAGCTCTAGTCCTTTGCTTGGGGGTGGAATTTTGCCAAGGGGGATTTGTGGAGGGCTGTTTTCGGGGGGGGGGGTATTTTCCGCGGGGGGTATTCTCTTCAGAGGGTGGGTATTTTGGGGAGGGGTGGGTCCACCGAAAAAGGACAAGTAAAGATAGAAAAAAACACTAGTGTTTTTAATAAAAATACACATGAAACGAGGCATGCCGATAAAAACAAGAAAAAAAACAGAAAAGTCTAACAATAAGAAAAAAAGGATTGCGTTCAATCAAGTGAAGAAAAGAAGGTTAAAATCAAAATTGTTTGCCATTAAAACTAAAAGTAATTAAAATCTAACATTTATTAGGCTAGACTCTTTTTACCTAGATTTTTGTTAGTGTCTTTTATGTATATTTGGTATTCTTTTTCTGTGCGGGAGGGGGGTCAATTTTTTTGTTTTTCTTTAAAAAAAATGTTGTTTGTAGTTTTCATATCTCTTCTTGCATTATTCTTGTTTCTCCATTCTTCTGTTTTTGTATCTTTTGTTTTTATTCTTTTGTTGTATTGATATAAATGAATCAATAAATCTTAAAACGAGTACAGCTTAATTGAATATGCAAATCGAGCTTAAAACAAACACAAATATTTTACTATTGTAGCATAAAGGAAACCCAAAACGAACAGAAACTAAATAAACGATCATAGCAAACATACAACAGGTACAAATATAAATGAATAAATAAACCTTAAAACGAATAAAAATTTAATTCAATATAAGAACCAAGATTGGAACGAACAAAAATCAATTCAAAAAAGAGTATGGGTACTGCCTACTTCCCTAACTGTAAAAGTCTAAAACCGACTGCGCCATTGGCGCTTTACTGAAAATGGCGCTTTATTACTACAACATTGAAAATAAAAAATTTAATTACAGTAAAATCAAATTTTGAACTGAGGAGCTTTTCAGCAGTTGACATTATTATCTATCAAATATTTAGTTTAACCTTATTTCTCCCCAAGACCGTTCACGACAAAGTTAGTTCCACTGCAAACAAGAACTTAGCTACTGCCTCCTTTCCTAACTTTAAAAATCTAAAGCCTACTGCGTCATTGGCGCTTCACTGAAAGCGAATCATATTACAAATGTTCTCTTTTATCAAACAGTTCGTGGTAACGAACTGTAGTAAGGAGCGACCCGGCTCAATAGTAACCAAAACTCTAAAAAATGGAATCTTGATATCAATAGCTACATCAAAAGAATCGCATTTTAATGCTGATTTTAAATAGATAATAATCATGTTTAGTCTTACCCATCGAAAGTTACGAGCCTGAGAAAATTTGCCTTATTTTAGAAAATAGGGGAAACAACCCCTAAAAGTCATAAAATCTTAACGAAAATCACACCATCAAATTCAGCGTATCAGAGAACCCTATTGTATAAGTTTCATGCTCCTATCCACAAAAATCTGGAATTTTGAATTTTTTGCCAGAAGCCAGATCACGGATGCGTGTTTATTTGTTTGTTTTTTGTTTTTTTTTTCCCAGGGGTGATCGTATCGACCCAGTGGTCCTAGAATCTTCCGAGAGTGCTCATTCTAAAGGAAATGAAAAGTTCTAGTGTCCTTTTTAAGTGACAAAAAAATTGGAGGGCACCTAGGCCCCCTCCCACGCTAATTATTTTCCCAAAGTCCCCAAATTAAAATTCTGAGATAGCCATTTTATTCAACGTAGTCAAAAAACCTTATAACTATGTCTTTGGGGACGACTTACTCCCCCACAGTCCCCATGGGAGGGGCCACAAGTTACAAACTTTGACCAGTGCTTACATATAGTAATAGTTATTTGGAAGTGTACAGACGTTTTCAGGGGGATTTTTAGGTTGTGGGGGGTTGATAAGAGGGGAAATATTAGGGGAACTTCCCTTGAATGAATTTGTCTTGGGGGAAGACAATTTTCATGAAGGGAGCGCAGGATTTTCTAGTATTATTTAAAAAAAATGAAAAAATAAATATGAAAAAGTTTTTTTCAACTGAAAGTAAGGAGAGGCATTAAAACTTAAAACGAACAGAAATTATTACGCATATGATGGGCTCACCTCCTCCTAATATCTCGCTCTTTACGCTAAATTATTTTTAGTAATTTCAACTGTTTATTCTACGGCTTTTGTGATTCAGGGTCATTCTTAAGAAATTGGGAAAAATTTAAGCTTTAGTGTAAAGAGCGAGGTACTGACGAGGGGGTGAACCCCTTCATATACGTAATAAAAACATGAGAATACAGAAGTTCGTTACGTAGTATTATTAAAAAAAAACAATGAAAAAATAAATATGAAAAAGTTTTTTCAACTGAAAGTAAGGAGAAGCATTAAAACTTAAAACGAACAGAAATTATTATGCATATGATGGGCTCACCCCCTCCTAATACCTTGCTCTTTACGCTAAAGTATTTTTAGTAATTTCAACTTTTTTTCTACGGCTTTTGTGATTCAGGGGTCATTCTTAAGAAATTGGGACAAAATTTAAGGTCTAGTGTAAAGAGCGAGGTACTGACGAGGGGGTGAACCCCTCATATATGTAATAAAAACATGAGAATACAAAAGTTCGTACCCGAATCCGAATACGAAGGGGTGTACCCCTTCGTATACATAATAAAAACATGAGAATACAGAAGTTCGTTACGTATGCTAATTTGTAAGTTACGTATATCTTTTACTAATAAAAACATTCGTAAAAAATTAAAAGTTCTAGTTGCCTTTTTAAGTAATCAAAAAATCGGAGGGCAACTAGGCCTCCTCCCCCGGTCCTTTTTTCTCAAAATCATTCGATCAAAACTATGAGAAAGCCATTTAGCCAAAAAAATAAATATGCAAACTTCATTTTAATTATTCATCTGCGGAGAGCCAAAATCAAAACATGCATTGATTCAAAAACGTTCAGAAATTAAATAAAAAAACAAGTTTTTTTAATGGAAAGTAAGGAGCAACATTAAAACTTAAAACGAACAGAAATTACTTCGTATATGAAAAGGGCTGCTTCCTCATCAACGCCCCGCTCTTTACGCTAAAGGTTTTTACTGTTTAAAAAAGTAGAGTTAAGAGAAAGAGTCAAACTTTAGCGTAAAGAGCGGGGCGTTGATGAGGAAGCAGCCCCTTCCACATACGAAGTAATTTCTGTTCGTTTTAAGTTTTAATGTCGCTCCTTACTTTCCGTTAAAAAACTTGTTTTTTTTATTTAATAGTTATTACAGCATTGAAATGAAAATACGTATTACACTATTCAAATTTGTTTGTTATAAATAGAATTTTACTTTTTCAGTTTTTTTATTCAATTAAAATGAAACATTTAGCCTCCTTATAGTATACAAAACGCTAAATGCATAATAAATGCGTTCAATACTTTGTGGCAATTAAATGTTTCTCCTTGTACTATAAAAATATTACATTCAAAGGCCTACTGATACTGAAATTTTAGCCCACTGCGCGTTTAGGCAGTCTAGCAGACAAGAAGCTGAACGTAATCGATGAAATCAGGTTCCAATCCAGGTTTTCAGCCTGTTGGTAAAATGTGTTCTGACTATAACTGATATGCATTTTTGCCAAAGGCTGTATATGAAATTTACTAATTCTCAAGATTATTGCCAAAAATCGTATTAGCAATCTACCATCCAGACTTTATATGCCTTTGGGTTCTGAAATTAGCAAACTACCACCCTGATTTTGGATTCCAAAGGGCAACGACCCCGGTACCGAGAACTCTATTTTTGAGAACCTTGTATATTCAATCACACCGAGATCCTGTATTGCCCCTCTTTAATTCTTTAGAACAGCTTAACAGAAGTTTGGTTGCTATCTCAGAAGCGCGAATATGTCAGATGCAGTCTCTCGCTGAGAGTGAGACAAATAAATAATATTTTGTAGGAAAATGAATAATTAGATATGAAATAATTCGATGCGAACAATTACCTTAAAATAGAGATTTTCAGGACCCTGGGACACTCAGGCTACATTCTTTGTTCTGGGACCGAAAAGTACATTTCTTTAAATACGTCTGAAGATTAAGTTTTGGAGAGGTAAAGAATAATTCAAGAAAATAAGGAGGGGAGGGGTGAGTATTACCCCTTTGAAATGCAGCTGAATTGTGCTGCTGAAAAGGAGTGAATTCATATCAGGTGAATGAAGTTGGAATAAATCACAAGAAAAGATCGAAAGGAAGTACGGGGGCAAAGAGTTTGTTGTAGATAGAGTGGTGATGTGCGAATTGGTACTGCAATGTGTCGTCATTAGTAGTAGTACTAGTACATAAGACCATTCTACTCTTTAACATGTTGTTATTTTCTTGTGACTCAATGTGGCTGAGGAGGGCAGAAAGAGTTCAGCTTTGAACAGAGTATTTTTTTTGGGGGGGGGGAGGAATGTCTGCAACCGTTTTAACCTCAGGCGAATTGGTACTGCGATGAGCAATCAGCAGCAGTTCTTCCATTTTAATCCTTAATAAATGAAAAAAACATATCATCATTATCGATGCCATTATTATCATTGCCTCATCTTTCTCAGAACTAGTGATATACTAGCTGTTGGGGTGGCGCTTCGCTCCCCCCCAAGCCCCCCCCCCCCCGCGGGCGTAAGTTGTTACGCGCCATTGTAGTTGTGTCCCTGTGTACCACCTATGAATATAGATAGATTTATATATGTGTTTTGAACTACGTAAAACTTGCGAATATACAACATTCTTGGCTTTCCCATTGTCTGTGCATATACAAAGCCTTATGTTCTTATAATGACGTCATATGCAAACGCTCTTTTTACAAACAAACAAACATGCATACACACAACTCGTTTTTATATAGGTAGATAGATAGATAGATACAATACAAATTAACTGCGTAAAACTTGCGAATTTACAACATTCTTCGCTGTCCAATTGTCGCTGCATATAAATAGATTGTCAGGTTTACCGACCCTCGAACATGCAACGTACAATTGTCCATGGGAAAAACAATCAGTATTAAGATCTATACCACATTTGTCTAATGATTGACCTTGAGCTTTGTTGATGGTGATTGCAAATGCTAATCGAATTGGGAATTGCAATCTTTTAAATTGAAAAGGCAGATCCGTTGGAATCATGGGAATGCGAGGAATAAGAACAGCCTCACCCTCAAAAGGCCCTGTCAAGATTGTGGCCTCTATTACGTTTTCAATTGTTTTTTTTTTACGGCAAGTCGCGTGCCATTGCAAAGCTTTGGTGGGTTTATGTTACGTAACAATATTATTGGTATGCCTATTTTTAGTTGTAGCACGTGTGGTGGAAACCCTGAAAGATCCAAGGAATTTAAAAATTCAGATGGATAATTAACCGCCTCATTTGGTTCCAAAACTGTGTCGACTGACTTGTAAAGGACTGCCTGGTCTCGAATCTTGGTCAAAACAATATTGTTGATTTCGTGGACGTCTATATTTTTGGGTGCAAGAATCGCTCTTTCACTTAGCCATTAATTATTTTTATAATTGTTTAGAATACTCGGAAATACTTGGAAATTACTAGGAAATTACAGAATTCAGCAGGTAGTTGTATACGTCCTGAAATTGAGTCTACTGGGAGCTTTCCGTTTCCAATTGCCAGCAATTGATCTGAAAATGTTTGACCAGAGTCAACGTTTTGCAATCGGACACGCATATTTGTAGTTAATTTTAATGTCTTTACATGTGCCCATAAATTAGAATTTTTCAGGCAAGCATTCATTTCGTCTGCAGGGGTTGTTCTAGGTATTATAGGTAATGTTTGCCTGAAATCTCCCGCAAGCAATATTAATGTGCTGCCAAAGGGTTTTGAATACCCTTGCAAATCTTTCAAACATTGATCCATCCCAAATAATAAGTTTGCATTGCTGCAATACTTTACCCATCCCATATGATTTGGAAATATTGCACGTGGGGGTTTCTGTAGAATGTAAATTCAGAGGCAATTTCAAAGCGGAATGAGCAGTTCTTCCACCAGGCAGCAACGTTGCGGCTATTCCGGACGACGCAATTGCCAACGCTATATCATTTTTTGATCGAATTGATGCCAGAATCAGTTTTATCACAAACGTTTTACCAGTACCTCCTGGCGCATCCAAAAAGAAAATTTCTCCAACGTTGTTATCGACACAATGCATTATCGTATCATAAATGTCTTTTTATTCCGACGTTAACTTGGAAATGTTATTTTGCACATACGACAATAGATCACTCGTACTGTAACTTTGTTCACGATCCAATTCTACACATGTCGAAACAGCAGCGGTACGATTAGGTGAAGGCATTCCCAAATCCTGAAGAGGTTTGTTTGCCATACATACGCACAAATCTTCTATAATAACTAAAGTGTAGTTATAAATTTCTGATGTAAAATCAAAAGTCATATCTGACATCTCTAACCGTTTTTGATGGAGTATATCTTCGGACATTTTCGATTTATAATTTTCCCATAACTCTGTAGGAGCTGAAGGAGAGCAAGTTGTTAGTATGATTCCAAACAATGAACGAATTTGACTTGTAGTTGACGTTTCGCACGCGTCATTGATGCAGTTATCCCAGTGTTGGTCTTTCTCCAATAAATTCAGAGCTTAGCATGCACTACGGTAAGTGTCATGTATAGTACCGTTTACTGTTCTCAAATACTCAAAGGACGTCGGACCGGGTACATTCACCAAAAGCAGGCGTAGAAAGAAGCATTCATGTTGATTGGGGTGAACGGTGTAGAGTCTTCCTATCGTGGTATCTTTGAAGATGGTAGGTTGGCCGTCGACTGACTTACCCTGTTTTCGACGTTCAAATACTTTATTTTTAGTATTCCACGTTTAATACGAAGGCACTTCAGTATACAGCAGTTTTTTTGCAAAAGAATCATTTTTGCATAGCGAAAAGAAAGCAGTTAACTTTGTATCCGGTGGATTCAGGGCTCTTTGTTGCACGTTGGATTCCGAAAAATAAACACGTTGACCATTCTGTAAATGTACCGCTAAGTGAACAACAGCTGGACTACGTTCATGTATTGGAAATGAAAGAATTCGCCAAACAGCTTCATTACTGCTTATGTATCTTCCAGCCTGATATTGTACGATTTCGTCGATATCTTTGATTTCGGACTGCATGCCAAAAACTGCCATGTCACTGCCTTTGTTGACGTATTTACATATGTATTTGATTGCCTTTACGGAGTTACAGTATTCAACGTTTATGTGCATTAAATGTTTTTGAGGCGAATATGGAACAACTCACTGGTTATCTACTTCGATGGTGGTACCGTTACGCTTCTTTATTATTGCTGTTTTACCGCCATCTTCAGTAGATCTTCTTCTATATTGTGGGTAACCATCATTGCCAGTAATTGTGTTGGGTACTAAAAGTCGAGGATATTGCTTTGTGCACCTTCCTTTGGCCATGCATGGTGAATTTTCGTTCAGTGCACCGCAAGGTCCATGTATCATATTTTTTATAACAATATCATATAACCCCTTATCGACAATTTCATCAGGTATTTCAGCGGAAATCACATCATCAATTTCATTAGAAGTAATTTTATAATTTAGCCAGATTAGTAAATGTGCGTGTGGCAATCCTCGTTTTTCACGTTGCTCTTGTGATTCCTCGGCACGCTTTCTTTTGGCATTATCTCTTGAAGCCGTGATTCCTCGGCACGCCTTCTTTTTTCACTTTCTCTTTTAGCAGCTAGTCTGGTTTCGCGTTGCTCTGGTAGTTCCTCGACACGCCTTCGTTGACGGAAATTGCACATTCATAATCTGGCATTATCTCTTGAAGCCGCAAGCCTGTTTTCACGTTGCTCTTGTGATTCCTCGGCACGCTTTCTGTTCTTACTTTCTCTATCAGCCGCAAGCCTGTTTTCTTGCTGTTCTTGTGATTCCTCGGCACGCTTTCTTTTCTTACTTTCTCTATCAGCAGCAAGTTTTTTGGCATAGACTCTTTGAACAGCTTCCTCGGCTATTGCCATTGTAAATTCTTCAGTCATTTTACAATTAAACATTTTTCCGTCCACGATCTTCTTACAATTAAAAATTTGTCTTTGAATGAATTTCTTAAATACCTTTAATGACGTCATCTCCCTAACAAATATGACGACAAATAACTTCATGACGACATGACGACATGATGACATGACGTCACTCGACAGACATAACACACATACAACTTATCTATCTATATATATAAAAACTAGCTGTTGGGGTGGCGCTTCGCGCCACCCCAACACCTAGTTGGTGGGGGCGCTTCGCGCCCCCCCCAAGCCCCCCCGCGCGCGTAAGTCTTTTCAGTTTTGACGTCACCTGATCCAGTTTTTTCAGGTGACGTCACCTGATCCACGATCCACAGATCCACAGACAACTTATTTTTATATATATAGATAGTTTTTTTTTTTTACTTATGTCCTGGTCTTCTTTTAGTTTTTACCTTTTTTAGTTTTTTTTAGTTTTTTAGATGAAATTTTTTTTTAGTTTTTTCCTTTTTTTCTTTTTAGTTTTTTATTGGTTTTTACCTTTATTTTAGCTTATTTTTCAGTTTTTTCCTTTTTTTTAGTTTTTTTTTATTTTTTATTTTTTTTAGTTTTTTACCTTTTTTTAGTTTTTTTAGTTTTTTTTAGTTTTTTAGCTTTTTTACTTTTTTTATTAGTTTTTAGTTTTTTTTTGTAGTTTTTGCCTTTTTTTAGTTTTTTCTTTTTTTTTTTAGTTTTTTATTGGTTTTTACCTTTATTTTAGCTTATTTTTCAGTTTTTTCCTTTTTTTTAGTTTTTTTTAGTTTTTAGTTTTTTTAGTTTTTTATCTTTTTTTAGTTTTTTTAGTTTTTTTAGTTTTTTAGCTTTTTTATTTTTTTTATTAGTTTTTAGTTTTTTTTGTAGTTTTTGCCTTTTTTTAGTTTTTTTAGTTTTTTAGCTTTTTTATTAGTTTTTAGTTTTTTTTGTAGTTTTTGCCTTTTTTTAGTTTTTTTAGTTTTTTAGCTTTTTTATTTTTTTTATTAGTTTTTAGTTTTTTTTGTAGTTTTTGCCTTTTTTTAGTTTTTTCAGTTTTGACGTCACCTGATCCAGTTTTTTCAGGTGACGTCACCTGATCCACACATCCACAGACAGACAACTTATTTTTATATATATAGATAGATAAGTTGTCTGTGTGTCTGTGTGTCGAGTGACGTCACTGTCCGCATATGACGTCTGAATTATTTCATCACATACCAATTCAAAAACGAATGTATTCAAGCCGAAGTAGCTCAGTTATATAACTACCTGTGTTGGCGCAGTGGGTTTGACCTTAGCGTGGTAATACGGGACCCAGAGATCGAACCATGCTGCAGGAATGCACTACAGGGCCGACACAGGGACCTTAGTAGTCAAGAAGCGTCGTTAATCGGATACAAATACAAATACAGTAGCTCAGTTGGTAAAGCGTCATGTTCCAGGTTTTAGGTCCGAGAGGTTCCAGGTTCGAACCTTGGCTTTAGCATTAATACAAAAGAAGAAAAAACTAAAAAAGATAAAAACTACAAAAAAACTAAAAAGAAAATACTAAAAAAAACTAAAAAAGCTAAAAAACTAAAAAAAATTAAAAAAGGATAAAAAACTAAAAACTAAAAAAGTAAAAAAAAAACTAAAAAAAAACTAAAAAAAGGTAAAAACTACAAAAAAACTAAAAACTGAAAAAGAAAAAAAACTAAAAAAGGAAAAAAACTGACAAATAAAGGAGAAAAAGAAAACTAAAAAAATAAAAATAAAAAAACTAAAAAAGGTAAATGTAATCAAGCCGAAGTAGATGAGTTGGTAAAGAGTTATGTTCCAGGTTCTAGGTCCCAGGTTCCAGGCTCGAACCTTGGCTTTAGCATTAATACAAAAGAAGAAAAAAAACTAAAAAAGAAAAAAACTAAAAAAACTAAAAAACAGGTAAAAACTACTAAAAAAACCTAAAAAAGCTGAAAAACTAAAAAAGGCTAAAAAACTAAAAAAACATAAAAAATGTAAAAAACTAAAAAAGAAAAAAAACTAAAAAAACTAAAAAAAAGGGTAAAAACAGCAAAAAACTTAAAAGAAAAGAAACTAAAAACTAATAAAAAACTAAAAACTGAAAAAGAAAAAAAACTAAAAAAGGAAAAAACTGAAAAATAAAGGACAAAAAGAAAACTCAAAAAATAACAATAAAAAAAAACTAAAAAAGGTAAAAACTACAAAAAAACTAAAAAAAAAAAAAACTAAAAAGCTAAAAAATAGGTAAAAACCAAAAAAGACTGAAAAGAAAAAAAGAAAAAAAAAACAAAAAATTTATTTCATCATATACCAATTCAAAAACGAATGTATATACAGACCGGGACACAGGGAATATAAATGACGACCGGGACACTCAAAGAGAAATTACAGACTGGAACACCGGGACACAAATGACGACTGGGACGTGTGTGTCGACTGGCGTCATGTTTGTGTGTCGACTGACGTCATGTTTGTCGACTATAAATGACGACTGGGACACAGGGACACAACTACAACGGGGACGCCGGGTGGCACAGGGGGATATATAAATGACGATGGGGACACAGGGAATGTTTGATTAGCAATCACCATCAACAAAGCTCAAGGGCAATCATTAGAATAATGAGGTATAGATCTGAATACGGATTGTTTTTCCCATGGACAATTATATGTTGCATGTTCAAGAGTCGGTAAACCTGACAATCTATTTATATGTACAGACAATGGGACAGCGAAGAATGTTGTATATTCGCAAGTTTTACGTAGTTAAAATCATATATATAAATATATATATATATATATATATATATATATATATATATATATATATATATATATATATATATATATATATATATATATACATATATATATATATATATATATATATATATATATATATATATATATATATATATATATATATATATATATTCACAGGTGGGACACAGGGACACAACTACAATGGCGCGTAACTAATATGGCGCGGGTAAGCTTCGGGTAAGCAATTCAAAGGGCCAAAACCAGTTAAGGCTGGTGATATCTTTCTGATTAGTCCTCCTTGATAACCTGTTAACTCCCCTTTCTTTGTGTGTGTGCCTGATGATATATATATATATATATATATATATATATATATATATATATATATATATATATAAGCTGTTTGTCTGTGTATTGACGTCATGTTTGTGTTTCGACTGACGTCATGTTTGTCGACTGACGAAATTACAGACGGGACACTGGGACACAAATGACGACCGGGACACCAGGACACAGGGAATATAAATGACGATCGGGACACTCAAAGAGAAATTACAGACTGGGACACCGGGACGCAAATTACGACCGGGACAAAGGGAATATAAATGACGACCGGGACACAGGGACACAACTACAACGGGGACGCCGGGGGGCACAGCGGGGATATATAAATGACGACCGGGATGTTCAAGAGTCGGTAAACCTGACAATCCCGGGACTCAAATGACGACCGGGACACAGGGAATATAAATGACGACCGGGACACTCAAAGAGAAATTACAGACCAGGACACCGGGACACAAATGACGACCGGGACACCGGGACACAGGGAATATAAATGACGACCGGGACACTCAAAGAGAAATTACAGACTGGGACACCGGGACACAAATGACGACCGGGACACAGGGAATATAAATGACGACCGGGACACAGGGATACAACTACAATGGGGACGCCGGGGGGCACAGGGGGGATATATAAATGACTACAGGGACACAGGGAATGTCCGATCAGCAATCACCATCAACAAAGCTCAAGGGCAATCATTAGAATAATGAGGTATAGATCTAAATACGGATTGTTATTCCAATGGACAATTATATGTTGCATGTTCAAGAGTCGGTAAGCCTGACAATCTATTTATATGCACAGACAATGGGACAGCGAAGAATATTGTATATTTGCAAATTTTACGTAGTTATAAACATATATATATATATATATATATATATATATATATATATATATATATATATATATATATATATATATATATATATATATATATATATATATCTATATCTATATTTAGAGGTGGGATGCAGGGACACACTAACAATGGCGCGTAACTAACATGGCGCGTAATGACACGCGCGCGGGGGGCGTGAAGCGCCCCCACCAACTAGGTGTTGGGGTGGCGCGAAGTGTCTCCCCAACAGCTAATATATATATATATATATATATATATATATATATATATATATATATATATATATATATATATATATATATATATACATATATATATATGTATATATATATATATATATATATATATATATATATATATATATATATATATATATATATATATATATATATATATATATATATATATATATATATACTTAAACGCTACCTATATATATACTTAATATATTATATATATACTTATATTATATATATTTATATATATTATATATATATATATATATATTATATTATATATATTATATTATATTATATATATTATATATTATATATATACTTATATTATATATATACATTATATTATATATATACTTAAACGCTACTTAAACGCACGGCCAAATACGACTTCTCAGTTCGACTTTACTTGGAGCTTTTAATTTCGGTACCACCCATCAATTTTAACCGAATTTTTATAATCTAATTCCTTCCAATTTTCTCCGGCCCATCTATAACTCTCCCGCTATATATATATATATATATATATATATATATATATATATATATATATATAAAGCCGTCCTGGCTGAGTGGTTGGCGGGCTGGCGTGAGAAGCCCGCCAACTATATATATATATATATATATATATATATATATATATATATATATATATATATATATATATATATATATATATATATATATATATATATATATATATATATACTATATATATATATATATATATATATATATATATATATATATATATATATATATATATATATATATATATATATATATATATAATATATATATCGGTACCACCCATCAATTTTAACCGAATTTTTATAATCTAATTCCTTCCAATTTTCTCCGGCCCATCTATAACTCTCCCGCTATATATATATATATATATATATATATATATATATATATATATATATATATATATATATATATATATATATATATATATATATATATATATATATATATATATATATATATAAAGCCGTTCTGGCTGAGTGGTTGGCGGGCTGGCGTGAGAAGCCCGCCAACTATATATATATATATATATATATATATATATATATATATATATATATATATATATATATATATATATATATATATATATATATATATATATATATATATATATATATATATATGTATATATA
Organism: Artemia franciscana; assembly: GCF_032884065.1. Classification (NCBI taxonomy): domain Eukaryota; kingdom Metazoa; phylum Arthropoda; class Branchiopoda; order Anostraca; family Artemiidae; genus Artemia; species Artemia franciscana. Next base: position 10,134,977 of record NC_088873.1, on the reverse strand, counting down.
TATATATATATATATATATATATATATATATATATATATATATATATATATATATATATATATATATACTATATATATATATATATAGTAAAAAAGTAAAAAAGTAAAAAAGTAAGTAAGTAAGACGGCACTAGACCATCAAGGTCCAAACGGCGGTGCTGATCTCCATTTCATGGCCCTTCAGCCAGGAAGTGCAATTGGGGCTGGGGGCCAACCTTCCTGTGCTTTCACACACCCTTCCTGCTTACCTTCCCCAGATTTTCCAGGTACCCATTTAGAGCTCGGTTGACTCTGGCTGAGCTTACAGATTCAAGCCACTGACCCCCGTCCCAAACTAAATAACTGGTCACTACTGGGATTGAACCCGTGGCCCTTGGACAAAGAATTCCCACGCCAGCCCGCCAACAACTCAGCCAGGACGGCTTTATATATATTTATATATATATATATATATATATATATATATATATATATATATATATATATATATATATATATATATATATATATATATATATATATATATATATATATATATATATATATATATATATATATATATATATATATATATATATATATAGCGGGAGAGTTATAGATGGGCCGGAGAAAATTGGATGGAATTAGATTATAAAGATTCGGTTAAAATTGATGGGTGGTACCGAAATTAAAAGCTCCAAGTAAAGTCGAACTGAGAAGTCGTATTTGGCCGTGCGTTTAAGTAGCGTTGAACAAATTAGTGTGGGATTATCAGTGCAGTGCTTTTGTATTTACGGTGAGCAAGTCAGTTGTCGTAACTCAAAAAGGTTATCTGATACTATTGGGGAAGTGAGATTTGTAGCTCAGCCCTTTAAATTGGGTTTACTTTATGTATTTATTCATTCCATTTCCCTATATCTTATTTGGTTCTCAAAATACTTACAGTAATAATGCATAGTCCTCAATTGTTTTTATAATTTGCTATGTCTTCGATTTTTATTCCAAGGAGAGCTACAAAACCGAAAATTTGACGTCAAAATTCATTCTTACCTGATATTGCTGGTAGAACTGAACACTTATACAGCTCCAAATTTCCAAAAGTGTTTTTTAACTTCTCCCTCTCCAGTGGTGTAATTTCGTCAAAATTCTGGGGGGGGGGTCAAAGTTGGAGCCTATTTTCCAAATCATGCGGAAATGACAGTGAAAACAGAAAAATGAGCCATTTAGAACCATAAAGGTAAAGATATACTAAAGAAAACTGACCTGTTTCTGTGGATGCTTGAATTATGCAGGGTTATCTTAGTTTTGACAAGATTTTTGAACAAACCAAATTTCAGCTGGGGGGGGGGATAGTTGCTCCCCTTGCCCCATAGAAAATTAAGCCCTTGCATTTAAGAATGTCATCTTCTCTGTCAAATAAAAAGATTAATTTTAATATCTTAACCAACGTTAATCAAACCTCCTCCTTGTCCTCCTCGTCAATCAAACCTCCAACTGAACTAACCTCCTTTTTATACAATCCTAATGAGGGGGGAATTAATACCAGGTTTTTCTTCTCATTCAATTGGACTATCTGTCTTGGCTTTTTTTACAACTAGCCATGACTTGATGCTGGGAGCAAACCGAGGTCTGGGGGAGGGGCAAACCTAGGTCTGGGAGGGGCAGTTGCTCCCTAACCTATAGCAAATTACACCCTGTCCCATTCCCTTTGAAATTTCAGTCTTTTAACAGTTTTTTATTTATCATAGCTTATCTACATTTCACACGATTAATTTTTTTGTGTAGCTTCGTGTCCCAGTTCAGAATAAATTCTAAAACAAGCAATGTCAATTCATGCAAATATATCGAATCATATTTTTGTGGATCTACGGGAAAGGAGGGGGGAAACATTGTTCTTTTGTTTTAAATTTTCTAGTGAAAATATAGGAAAAAGTATTTTCAGTGGAAATTAAAAAAAAAATTGAAAATATAAGAAGGGTAGCAAAAAAAAAATTGACGGAGGGAATCTCCTTGCGTCAAATTGACGGCCCTGTCTTAAAGTCCTTTGAAACTGGATGAACTGTTATTTTTCTTCTCGTGTATTAAAACAAATAATATTTTGACTCTTTAGTAAAGTTTTTTGTTTTATTATTCTGCATTTTTATTTATATAACTCTTTTCAGCTATTTTATGCCAGCCATTACGACTCTTGGTCAATGGTACCATATCCCCGGCTCGGTGTACTGAAGGTAAAAACAAATATGGCGAAAAATGCCACATAGAATGCAATTCCGGTTATGAGCTTCGTGGCCTTCCATTGAAAACATGTGGCAATAGAGGGAAGTGGACTGACCACACATTGCCAACGAAATGTATTGGTAAGATTCCAAATATTGGTGAAGTTTTAAGTGCCTGTATCAAAAAGTTTCTGCACATTTCAGCTTCGAAAAAGATTCGTTCCGTTCATTGAGCAACGGGATAAACAACTTTCTTGATTCGAATTTAATAGATTGGCTCAAATATGACAGATTTCCAAACATTGTTCTTTTCGACCATCCATCTAGGGCAAAACGAAAAGCAGCTCATCCCCGAATGGGGTGGAACTAGGGTTGTAAGAAAGGGTTTAATGGAACTTCTTGAAAGGGTGTAAAGAGAGAAGCTTAAGTAGATTGGGATGAAGAATGAGGTTGCGCAGTTGTGTTAGACGGTGGATGATGGCGCTGTCTAAGTGAAGAGCTAATTAGGCTCTATCTGTTATTTAATTTTTTTGTTGTTGTTCTTTTTTCTTCTAAAGGGAGGACTGCAACGAACCAATGGTCGTAGAAACTTTGGAAGGTCTTCAATTAATTGGAAATTGATAAATCAAAAGAGCTTAAGTGCATTCAGGTTGTCAAAATAGCATAGATGCTGTATCTCAGGAACGGAGTAGGGTATTAAGTCGAAACATCTTGAGGAAGTTGAGGGGGTGCAAAACTAAATCAAAAGCACTATATGCATGGAGGTTGTCAAAAGAACGTCTCTGTAATATCCTAGAAATAGCTTAGGGTATTACGTTGTAACTTTTAAGGGTATTAGGTTGAAACTTTTATGTCATGCTGGGGGGGGGGAAGTTGAACCAAATCAAAAGAAATTATGTGCATCCAGTTATCAAAAGGACGTGTTTGCAATGTCTCTGGGATAGCTAAGGGCATTAAGGTGAAAAATAAGGGAATATTGAGGTGGAAGCTTAACTAAATAAAACACGTGTATGCAGGTTGTAAAATGGGCACATCAGCAATATCTCATGAACGGCTGAGGGCATTAAATTGGAACTTTCAGGGCTTCTACTGTAACTACTACTACTAGCACTACTACTACTGCTACTAATACGGACTACTACTGCTTCTGCTACTACTATCACTACCACTAATACTACTACTACTACTACTACTACTACTATCGCCTCTACTATTACTACTATCGCTACTATTGTTACTACTACTTATACTATTACTACTAATGCTACTACAACTACTTATGACTGCGACTGCGATTATTTGCGACTGTGACTACTTGCAACTGAAGCTGTGACTACTTGCAACCGCGACTGCTACCAACTGCGAATGTGACTACTTGTTACTGCCATTGCGGCAACTTTTAACTGTTTGCCACTGATTGTGACTGTGACTGGGACTACTTGCAACTGCGACTACTGGTGACTGTGAATACTCACTAGTGAGACTAATTGCGACTCAGACTACTTGCAACCGCGACTGCTAGCAACTGCGACTGTGACTACTTGTTACTGCGATTGCGGCAACTTTTAACTGTTTGCTACTGCTTGTGACTGTGACTGGGACTACTTGCAACTGCGACTACTGGTGACTGTGAATATTCACTAGTGAGACTAATTGCGACTCAGACTACTTGCAACCGCGACTGCTACCAACTGCGACTGTGACTGCTTGTTACTGCGATTGCGGCAACTTTTAACTGTTTGCCACTGCTTTTGACTGTGACTGAGACTACTTGCAACTGCGACTACTGGTGACTGTGAATATTCACTAGTGAGACTAATTGCGACTCAGACTACTTGCAACTGCGACTAGTTGCGGCCACATCTGCAACTAATCACTGCTGTGACTGCAGCAACTAATTGCGACAGCAACTACTTGTGACTGCAACTGCAATTAATCGCGACTGTGACTACTTGGGACTGTGATTACTTGTGACTGTGACTACCAGTACTACCACTGTGACTTCTAGTACTACCACTGTGACTACTGCTGCTACTGCTGCTACTACTAGGCTACTTCTCTTACTATTACAATTACTACTACTACTACTACTGCTGACATTGATACTACTACTGCTATGACTGCTACTACTACAGTTGAACTAAACCAAAAGAGTGTAAGTGCATCCAGATTGTCAAAATGGCATAAATAAAATATCTAAAAAATTGAATAGGTTATTAAGTTGAAAGTTTCACGGAACATTGAGGGGGATGTAAAACTGAATCAAAGTAAAACTAAGATCAATGCTATGTGCATCCAGATCGTTAAGAAAGCATCTGTACAATACTCCAGGAAAAGCTAAGCGTATTATATTTGAACTTCCGGGACAGGTTGTTGGGGGTGTTAAACTAAATAAAAAATAATTGTACATCCAAGTTTGTCAATAAGGCGTATCCGCAAAATCTATGGAACGGTTTAGGGTATTAAGTTAAAACGTTCAGTGCATGTTGAATGGGATGCTCAACTAATTGTCAAAAAAGTGTATTTGTGTTGTCAAAAGGTTGTAACTTGACAGAGTTCAGAATTCCGTCAGCTCTATAGAACTCTATATGCTTTTCAGATTCTAACCAATTTATTTAATATAAATTACCCATTAATACAATTAATCCTCTTACCCATTAATACAAAGCAACTATTGTTAAAATGTGTTGCAAAATTTTGTTAAAAATATAAGTAGTAGGCCAAAATCTTCATTCATATTGATAAACACTAAAATAAAGTCAAATAAAGTCAAGTATTAATTCAAGCGAAAAATCAAGGTAAGGCCTTCTCATCAAATAAAAATACCCAAAACGAGCAGAAATCACAAAAATAAGTCCAACTCAAAACGAACACAATTTAACAGAAACAGGAGTAGGGATGCCCCCTCTCCCCTCTGGTTTCTAAAAACCAGAACATCATTTGTGCTTTTACCTAAAACAAGAAAATTATATACGAGAAATACATTTTTGATTTTAGTAAATTGAATTTTTTATAATATAATGGGTGTTTCTAACGACAAAGGGAATAGAAAATACATAGTATATACAATAAGTAATAGTAATACAAAAACACTACAACATAGATAGTATAATATATACAATAGTAAATTTACTGAAATCCAGTCTGCACATTTGGCAAATATGATTGATCCTGGCAAATAAAAAATATATAGTAAGGCTTTCGACCTTCATAGCGAATTTAAAAAAAAAAACTTGTTTTTTTTAACTGAAAGTAAGGAGCGACATTAAAACTTAAAACGAACAGAAACTACTCCGTATATGAAATGGGTTGTACCCTCCTCAACGCCTCGCTCTTTACGCTAAAGTTTTTAATTGTTTTAAAAAGTAAAATTGTGGCAAAGAGTCAAACTTTAGCGTAAAGAGCGAGGCGTTGAGGAGGGGACAACCCATTTCATATACGGAGTAATTTCTGTTCGTTTTAAGTTTTAACGTCGCTCCTTACTTTCGGTTAAAAAAAAACAAGTTTTTTTTTATTTAATTTCTGAACGTTTTTGAATTAATGCATGTTTGATTTTGGCTCTCCGCACATAAATTATTAAAATGAAATTTGCATATTAATTCTTTTTTGGCTAAATGGCTTTCTCTTAGTTTCGATCAGACGATTTTGAGAAATAAGGGGTGGGGAAGAAGGCCTAGTTGCCCTCCAATTTTTCGGTTACTTAAAAAGGCAACTAAAACTTTGAATTTTTAACGAACTTTTTTATTAGTAAAAAATATACGTTACTTGACAATTAACTTACGGTGCGTAAGAAACTTTCATATTCTTATATTTTTATTATGTATATGAGGGGGTTTGTCCCCTCGTTAATACCTCGCTCTTTACAATAAATCTTAGATTTTGTCCCAGTTCTTTGAGAATGACCCCTGACTCAGAAAGGCCGTAGAATAAATAGTTGAAATTACTTAAAAATACTTTAGCATAGAGAGCGAGGTATTTATCTCCCCCTAAATACCTCGCTCTTTATGCTAAAGTATTTTTAGAACCCCTCATATGCGTAATAATCTCTGTTCATTTTAAGTTTTAATGCTACTCCTTACTTTCAATTGAAGAAACTTTTTCATGTTTATTTTTTCATTGTTTTTTTTATAGTAATGCTAGAAAATCCTTCGCCCTTTTCATTGAATTTCTCTTCCCCCATGACATATTCTTCTAAGGAAAGATCCTCCCTCATAGCCCCCTCAAATTTTTTTTGTTACTTAAAAGGGCCACTAGAACTTTATTTCCGTTAGAATGAGTCCTCTTGCGACATTTAGGACCACTTGATCCCTGAAAAAAAAAAAAAACTAATAAAGACGCACCCGTGATCTGTCTTCTGGCAAAAAATACGAAATTCCACATTTTTGTAGATAGGAGCTTGAAATTTTTGCGACAGGGCTCTCTAATACGCTGAATGCGATGGTGTGATTTTCGTTAAGATTCTATGACTTTTAGGGGGTGTTTCCTCCGTTTTGCCAAAATAAGGCAAATTTTCTCATGCTCGTAGCTTTTGATGACAAAGACTAAACTTGATGAAACTTAAATATTTAAAATCAGCATGAAAATTTGATTCTTTTGATGTATCTTTTAGTATAAAAATTCCGTTTTTTAGAGTTTCGTTTACTATTGAGCCGGGTCGCTTCTTCCTACAGTTCGTTACCACGAACTGTTTGATAACGAAAGCCAGTTCTATAAAAAAACTTGTCACTGTTAGTAGTTGAACCCACAGCCTCATTTTAGTAAGAAGTCCTACATGTTAGCAATAATTGATAGCTGTAGGTCAATTCATGTCGATGGCAAGTTTTATACCACATTTGTAATTGTTTGTCTTTGAAAAGAAACAAAAAATAAATAAATAAAATTAAGAATTAGATTATGTCGAGATTTTCTGAATAAGGAAATTTGTTCTCAGATTATAAGAACTGAATGCTGACGAAGATATGTGTCAAGATATATCCATTTTTCTTGTCTAAGGAAACAAAGACGAGAATTAGGAGTTCGAGTTTATCAGGATTTTCCGAAAAAAAAAGAATTTTTGTTTGAGTTCTACGAGTTGAATGCCTGTGAGGATTTTTGTCAAGAAGAATTCTTTATAAAAATTATCCGAATATAATTTTGAAGTCGGAATACTGATATTCCTCTTATCTCCCAAAAAATTGCGAAAAAACTAGGATAGAAACGAAGTTGAAGCATATCTGAAATTTATGCTAAAAGAATTGGAACAGAGTACTAATGAGGTTTTCTCGCTAGACTAATTAACATCAAGGAATATATGCGAGTGACTTTTACACTAAGGGTTCTGAATTCTAATCTTGAGGATTGGAAATATTGGCTGAAACATGTGTATCGGGTTACAAGAAAAAGGTAATTTCCCCTCCTCCTTGTAAAATAGTTGTTCTACAATTGAGTACAACGCAAATACTTTTTAGGAGTAAAATGGTCAGAAAAATATGGAGAATAACATGCTAAGACCACAAAAATCTAAAAACAGAAAAATGTCCCGAAATCGTATTTATAAGCAAGGATTTCATCCCAAAATAAACAATAAGTTCCTTAGGCTGAGACAGAACATCAGCTTTAAACTTGCTTTTGACTTGAGTTTCGACCTTGAAAAACATATGGTTTCACGCAAAGTGAATGTGTCCTCAGAAAGTGGAATGTTTATACAGTCTTTTGGTAGTTTTGGACTTGTTGGCTGTCTTGTGATTTTCCTGTGATAGCTTTTACGCCTTATGTGTGTCAAAATTGTCATATTGTTGTGTAATGTCACCAAAAATGTAACTTTGTTGCGGGCGCAATCTTTTTTGCGTATTGGAAAGAGTTCTAAGAATCAAAATGTCCGTTCAGTTGAACCTACTTATAGTTTTATCGTCAGTAGTGGGATAAAACCCCCTTTGAAAGAAAAGAAACAATAAAGGACAGTTTGTAGCTATCCTTCTCAGGAAATATTCAAAATTCTGTTTTCTTTAAGAAGGCTGAACCCTCATTTCTAGATGTCTCAGACATTATTAGCTGATGATGAATTTTGTGTAAAGATTGTATACTTTTGGGAAGTATTTTTTCTCTATATATTAAATTAGGTAATACGACTTATTTAAATAACTTTTGATTGAATCAGCAGAAAAAACAATTTCTTGTAAGTCTCTAACATAGTAGATCATATTGTTTTCAAACTTCCGTTTTTAAAGTTAGATATGCTAGTGATTGCGATCACTGTGATTGGATCACTGTGATCACTAGTGATTGGTTATCGTTTATTAAAGCTTAATGTTTTGGACTGCGAGCTTACCAGATCATGAACGGTCTGGTATCACAAGTATCACAGTGATTCTCTTTTGTGACTTTTTTCTATAATCACTAAGCTTTTTTGAAGAATTTTTCGAAGCTTTTGAAAGAATTTTTGAGAATTTGAGAATTCAGGCATGCAAGAATTAGTTCGAAAATTAATTATAAGGTGACTAAGTCACATAGATTCGGAACAAATGAAGACGAAGTAATGATTATAGGTGACTATAAAATAGTTCTATTTATAATTCGATATTAATTCTATATTTTTTCATTATTCTTAACTTACCTTGTTCTTATATTATTTTATTCGTATATCACTATGCTTGTATTATTTCGTTTTTCTTTGTTACGTTCCATTTTTATTTTTCGTAATTTTGTCTTTATTTATGCACTTCTACTTTTCCCGCCTTCAAAATCGCGTAAGTTAAAATAACGTTGCATGTTAAAAATAAACGTCACTTCATTGTAATCAAATCGCTCGTGGTAACGAACTATAAATATGGAGCAACCCGGCTCAATAGTAACTGTGACTATAAAAAAAAAGAATTTTGATACCAATAGATACATCAAAAGAATTGGGTTTGTATAATGATTTTAAATATACAAGTTTAGTCCTAGTTCATCAAGTTTAGTCCTACGCAACAAAAATGAAGAACCTGAGAAAATTTGCCTTATTTTCAAAAAAAGGAGAAAACACCCCATAATTGTCATAAAATCCTAATGAAAATCACACCATCAGATTCAGCGTATTAGAGAACCCTACTGTAGAGGTTTGAAGCTCCTATCTGCACAAACGTGTAATTTTTTATTTTTGCCAGAAGTAAAATCGCGGATGTGTGTTTGTTTGTTTTTTTTCCACCAGGTGTGATCGTATCGACCCCGTGGTCCTTGAATTTTGCAAGTGAACTCGTTCAAACGGAAATTAAAAGTTCTAGTATCCTTTTTAAGTGACCCAATTGCTGGAGGGCAACTATGCCCCCTCCAACGCTCATTTTTTCCCAAAATCACCAGATCAATTTTTTCAGATAGTCATTCTGTTCAGCATAGTCGAAATACCTAATAGCTATGTCTTTGTGGACGACTTAATCCCCCACAGTCCCCAGGGAAAGGGCTGCAAGTTATGAACTTCACCCATTGTTTACACAAAGTAATTGTTATTGATATGTATACAGATGTTTTCAAGTTTTTTCTGGTGGGGGGATCGAGTTACGTGGGAGGATCTTTCCATGGAGGATTTTTTCATTAAAGGAGGAATTTTCCATGGAATAATATTAAAACTTAAAACGAACAGAAATTATTACGTATATTAGGGGATTCGTCCCCTTGTCAATACCTCGCTGTTTACGCTAAAGTATTTTTAGTAATTTTAAAAGAGCTATTTATTCTAATTAAATGGCTTTTGTAATTCAGGGTGTCATTCTTAAAGAATTGGAACAAAATTTGAACTTTGACGTAAAGAGCGAGGTTTTGACGAGGGGAAGAACCTGTCATATTACGTATATGAGGGAGTTCACCCCCTTGTCAATACCTAGCTCCTTACGCTAAAGTTTGAATTTTGCGAAATAATGGCCGATACAAGCACTAATTTTTTGTCTTATTTTCTGGCCAATCGTAGCATTTAATTTTACCTTAAGCAGCTTCATAACTATGATTTTTATGTGATAACATACCAAAGATATTGTATGTGTTCGGCTTGTGCTTGTTATTAAATAAATAAAAAACATTTTTTTTCCAACTGAAAGTAAGGAAAACTTAAAATGAACATAAATTACTAGGTATATCTTTTATAGGTCATTTCTTTCATTTATTTCAGTCATTTAAGAATGGCTCAACTTGTGACTCTCATTTTAAGAAAAATAGTTTCGGCCTCTTTGGCCGTTTTGTTACTATGCCTTATAAAATTGGTTCCGGAAATTTCGCTAATTTAAGTTACATGGGAGAATCTTTCCATCGAAAAATTTCTTGTTAGGGATGGGAGTTTTCATTTGAGAGGTAGCTGGATTTCCTGACATTATTTAAAAAACGATTAGCAATTAAATAAAAAAACAAGTTTTTTCAACTGAAAGTAAGAGGCGACATTAAAACTTGAAACGAAGAGAAAATATTACGTATATGACATGGGTTGCCTCTACCCAGTAGCTCGCTCTTACGCTAAAGTTTCTTTTTTAACTTTTAAAAGAAGCTATTATTCTAATTAGATAGCCTTTGTGATTCAGGATTCATTCTTAAACAACGGAGACAAAAATCAAACTTAGGCTATTATAAGGTTATTATTAGTTTATAAAAAGTAAAATTAATATGACAATTTCGTTCTAGTTATTCAAGTACGGTGAGCCAAATTCAAACTTGCATTAATTCAAAAACGCTCAGAAATTAAACAAAAAAAAAGCTTTTGCAACTGAAAGTAAGGAGCGACACTAAAACCGTATATGAAAGGGTCTGCCCCCTCCTCAACGCCCTGTTCTTCATGCTAAAGTTTTTTATGGTTTTATAAATCAGAATTGTGAGAAAGAGGCAAGCTTGAGCGTAAAGAGCGGGGCCAGCCCCTTTCATATACGGAATAATTTCTGTTCGTTTTAAGTTTTAATGTCGCTCCTTACTTTCAATTAAAAAAAACTTGTTTTTTAATTTAATTCTAAAATAGTGCGAACTGCAGAAGCTAGTGTAATATGACCACAGAGGCTCTAACGCAATCTAGTACGTGGCGATACCAGTAATTTCCAAGAGAAAAAAAAATGCTAAAAACAGATATTAAAACATTTGGTGTATTTTTGTGTATTATATGTGCATAAATCATTAAAAGGCTAACTTGTTTGCTTTATTATGAGTATACAGAGGGTCAAACGGGTTTAAATTTTCAGATATGAGCGAAACATTTAAATATGAGGGTAATAACTAGTAATCAAGTCTATTTAATAATAACATCCTTCAGGGACAGACCCCGTGTCTTTTCCAGGCACCGTGTACACAATTAAATGAGATTTATTTTTTCAGATGTCACTCCGCCGCAGCTAAAATGTCCCTCTAATATCAGTACGGTTACAGAGACCGATGAGAATTTTGCAATTATAGCCTGGGAAGTCCCCGAAGTCTCTGGTAAGTCGATGAGTATTAAATAAGAGCTAATCTGGATATTTTGTCCACGTTACTATTTTTTTCCAAAATATTTTTAATTTTTCAACGTTATTATTTTTGTTGGTATTTTTTCTACAACATTTGCAATTTTTCCTAGTTATTATTTTTGTTGACATTTTCAATTTTTCCATGTTATTATTTTTGGTTCTTCCACGACATTTTCGATTTTTCCACCTTTTTTTATTTTTTGGTTTTTCCACGATATTTTCATTTTTTTTTAATGTTATTTTTTTCCATTTTATTATTTATGTTTTTTCGTGACTTTTTCATTTTTTCCACGTTATTATTTTTGTTTTTTCCACTACATTTTGAATTCTTCCCCGTTATTATTTTTGGTTTTTATACGACATTTTCAATTTTTTCATGTTATTTTTTTTGGCTTTCCCACGACATATTCAATTTTTCCATGCTATTATTTCTGGTTTTCCCATGACTTTCATTTTTTTCTACGTTTTCATTTTTTGTTTAGCTCGATCTTATTGCCTGAAATAGATTGAAATAGAGCTTGACCACAACTCATTTTCAAAGCTACAATTTTTCTTTTACAACAAAGTCCAGGGGTTGAAAATTCATGAGTATGTGGCAAAGGGGGGGGTGTGTATTGTTCAATTTTTTAATGTAGACTAAAAAATTCAACTTTTTTCAAATTTTGTTATTTATTGTTTTTTTTTTCTAATGAAAATATTTTGTTTTAAAGCAAGAGCGTTTTACTATTTTACTGCAAGGCCCACTACGTTGTCATATCCAGTTAGTAGAAAAAGCTGACAAATTTACATGAATTTTAGAAAAAATTATAAGAAATCTTAAAATTTCGAAGCAACTGGACCAATCGACGTACATGGCTAAAATGCAATGATGATGCCTGAATTCCACAATTACAATGATTTGGGTACGAATTTCAAATGCATTTTAAAGGTCACAATGATTTGGGTGCGAATTTCAAATGCATTTTAAAGGTCTGTTTAGTTCAAGAAGTCAGAAAAATTTCTTCATTAGAAACTCTATAATTCAAGTGTGAAAAAACTGCTAATGATGTTAAATCCATTGTTTGAACAAGTACTTCTTGTCAAAAATCTGTCTGAATTTCTGTTTCCAAAAATTTTCTCACGCGGTTATGGGAAGCATATTGATAATCCAAAGAAGTTCTAGGGTTCTGTTTAAGCTCCCATGTAAGCAAGCAAGCCGCAGTTTCGAAATCAAATGCAATTTAATTGCATTTGATTGCTTTTAATTGCTACAATTTAATTTTTAATCAAGCTAATTACAATTTAATTGCTTTTAATGACTACATTTAATTGCTATAATCAATAAAATTACAAATAAATTCTCTAATAAAATTAATTTCCTAGCTCTGAGAGATAAGAATGAAAGGCTCATATAACAAGTCATTGATGTATCATCCCTAGCTGCTTCATCTGTCAATTCATTACGTGTAAACCCAGGCTGTCCTCGTGCCCCCGTCTATGCAATAGGGGTGCCATTAAGTTTTAGAAAATTACTCAAGAGGTTATATTAAATTTTGAAAGTCAATCCAAGAAATGCACATTTATCTTTAATTATTTTCTATTAGTTGTTATTTTATCTTCCCCGACTTGGGGTCTATATTGGACATAATTCCAGTGGTATAGGGATGCTTATAAGAGTCGTTTGCCTGCTCTTCCACAAGACAAACTAAATCCTTAGGTTTGCTCTACTACCTGTCCAGATTCTTGGGTGAAAACTCCCGCTGGTGCTTCATATATAGAAATGAGACTCCTGGCCTACCCTTTGGACGATCATTTGTCCATATAATCAGATGCAAGCCACATCTAGCCGAGTGAGTAGAACACAGGAATCTGCAACCCTCTGTCCTTCAGGATGCTCAGCCACCTGGGGTATGGAAGTACGGGCCCCTTTAGGCCTGATCCTCTATCTATGTTGGTCACCCCACCATTGAGAAAGTAAGTTAGTAAGCACTCGGGATATTCTGTATTTAAAAGAGGTAATTAGCCCCTCCTCAATATCACAGCTTCACTATTTTGTTTGAAAAAAAAATAGTTGGAAATAGTTTGTATCTGCCTTTTATTTCAGGCATAATGATAGAGTTTATTTATAAAGAAAGAAAATCTCAAAATCTTACCATTCATTCAAAGGTCAGGTTTTCCTAGGGGTGTGTAAATAATAAGGTAAAAATACTCTTTACTTATATAACCAGTTAGATTTTGAAATAGTGGGATTTTTTGTCTCTCCAAAAATTAGGATATGGTATGACTGGTGTCCAAAAATGCGTCACAAACTAAACCAGTAAGAAAAAAGAGAATAGAGTAGGAATAGAGAAGTAAACTCTCTTTCTGTTTGACTGAACTATCTTCAACTCCACCCCGAAAATTTCTGGAAATGTTAAACAACCTTGCGTTTAGTGTATATCGAGAATTTAGCGAACTAAATATCAAGAACAAAGCTTCTAAATATCAATGCAAAGTGATATTAAGATGAAATTTAAAATGTTAACCAAACATACACGATGATAATATAAAATCTTCTTTTTCTTTCTTTTTATGGTTTTTAGATATGTAATGACAGTTATTGTGTACAATTTATTATAAATAATGACGAAGACCACACTGCCTTTCCATAATACAACAACAAAAGAGAGAATAATGAGGACTTTTTTCCCAAGACAGTGAACCAACAAAACCTATTTGAATATTTCGGCCCTATATCTAAGGGCCGTCTTCAGCAAAGAAAAAATAAAAAACAATAAAACACTTACAATAAAAGTTCTCAGTTAAAAATACATTTGTTTTTTGCTATTTTAAAATAAAAACAAATGGATTTTTAACTGAGAACTTTTATTGTAAGTGTTTTATTGTTTTTTATTTTTTCTTTGCTGAAGACGGCCCTTAGATATAGGGCCGAAACATTCAAATAAGTTTTGTTGGTTCACTAAAAGTCCTCATTATTCTCTCTTTTGTTGTTGTACAATTTATTATAGTTAGTAATACTTACAAGAAAAGGGACAAATGAAAATTCTCTCTTTCAGAATTTAGAAAGGAAATTTTTACTAACAAAATTTAAAAAGACAATTTTTTCTATTCAGATTTGAGATATGAACATATTTCATAGTGTTTTTAGGGAAACCTTGGTGGAACTGCATGCGAATGCCACTTCAGAGCTATCAAGCAATCTAATTGAAAATCAATTAAAAGGAAATAAATTAAATTTATCGGTTATATGTTTTGTAATTCTCTTTTTTAAACGTTTAACAATCATTTCATACCACAATTGTTCTATTGTCATGATAATTGCTTTTAATAAACTGTTGGTAGTAAAATATGTTTTGCTAAACAATTTGCCAAAAACAAACAGACAGACATAGTTAAGTTTTATACTGGTATAAATGGGAAAACTCATTATAATACAATGTAAATAGCTATAGAACAAAAGCGGCTGCATGGTCTCAAATATGTTTTGAGATCACACTGACAATATATGGTGTATGATAAAACAAAAAATTAAAAGAAGAATAGAAAAAATTATTAAGTAACAAAAACCAAGCAATGGTGATTCTCAGCCTCATAATAAGACAGAAAACAATAAGTGACAACAGAATCAATAAGTGAACTTTGGAGCTTAAGGGCCGGACAAACGTAATTTTTTCTGCATCTATTTCTGCAGCTCAGTGGGCAAACGATAGTGGCAAAAAATTCATAAAAATTCAAAAATTCAGTGGCAAAAAACGATAGTGGCATCTATTTCAGCAGCTCAGTGGGCAAACGATAGTGGCAAAAAAACAGAAAAATCAGTGCCCTATGTGAGATTTTCAAAATCTAAACATCATGGACACCAATAGTCAACTGTAATTTATCAATCAAACAGTTCGTGGTAATGAACTGTAAGTAAGGAGTGGTTCGATTCAATAGTGACCAAAACTCTAAAACACGGGATTTTAATATCAATAGATACAAAAAAGAATCAGATTATCATGCTGATTCTAAATAGATAATATTCGTTAAGATTAGTTTTACCCATTAAAAGCTAAGAGCTTGAAGAAATATGCCTGGTTTCTGAAATAGGGGAAAAACACCCCCCCCCCCCTAAAATATAAGGAATCTTAATGGAAATCACACCATCAGATTCCGCGCAACAGAGAACCCTACTGCAGAAGTTTCAAACTCCTATCTGTAAAAATGTGAAATTTTGCTATTTGTCAGAAGATAGATCACAAAGTTGTGTTTATTTGTTGTTGTTTTTTGTTTGTTTATGTTTCCCAGGGGTGATTTTATCGAAATAATGGTCCTAAAAGATCGAAAGAAGGTGCATTTGAACCGTAATTAAAAGTTCTAGTGCGTTTTTTTAACTGATCTGTCTTCTGAGATTATTATGCTGATTCTAAATAGATAATATTCGTCAAGGTTAATGTTACCCATCTCCAAACTCATAATCCCAGGGGTAAGAAGCATGAAATTAGATGGCATAGAATTTGTTTACTCAAGCAGGAAGGGTGGGGTACATAGACGGGGAGTAGAGCTCATAATGAATAAGGCAGCTGCTAAGTCTTGTTTAAGCTGGGAAGGTAATAATAATAGACTACTAATTGCTCAATTTATGACTAAAAAGTTCAGGGTATCAGCTATAGTAGTATATGCCCCTGTTGAACCGACTGACGGAGATACTAGTGACTCAGATGAATTTTGTTACGAGAGCAACACTTTGGTTTTGTCGCTTTTTTTTCTGGCATCCCAATTTCAGCTTATTTTTAGAACGTGGTAAGGACCTAACCTCTGCGGTTTTCATGGAACGTGTGGACTTTAGGCCGGATTGATGAATATGACTTTGCATTTTGGAAAGCTTCGTAGAACTCTTGCCTGGGGCCAAAAAGGATGGTTTTTGCTTGTCCTTGAGCCAGAGCCTATAGTGTGTGAAGTGAAGTGGAGTTTTATAGCCTATGTCAGAGAGAACTATCTGAAGTAATGCGGTCAAGCTTTTGTTTCATCAAACCATGTTTCTGCTTTCAAGTGGAAAGCTCCGTTCTAGTAGGCAAGCAGCCAGGCACCGATTTTAAATTGAAGATGGAGTAAAATCTATAAGTGATAAATATATATGGCAGTTACCTGGCCCCACAACCAATATATCTTCTTTGAGTGAAAAATTGAAAAATTTACAGAAACAAAAAAGTGGCATTTTCCCACGGGTCCGAAAGTGCTGCCATGTATTGTTTCTACCCATTTCTGTTCGTGACTTCAGCTTAGTTTATCATTCGGTTTTCCCACTTTGGAATTGTGGTGGAGAAATGGTATCAGATGTACCTCTTAAACTTTAAAAGTTCTTTTATTGCTAAAGAAATCAGAGTTTATCCTTTGCTCCTTTCTAAGTGATGACGTTAGAAACTTGGCCTACGGCAAAAAAAAGTCAGTTTTTGAACTAAGACAGATAGTTTTTTCTTGACGGCAGTCGATAGCTCCTGATAAGCTGATCAAAGTATATATCATCCCTTTTTTGGTAGAAGAATTCCTTCATGAGATATACCAGTTTGAAAATTTAAAGGGGTTGACAACTTCAGTTGTAAGATACACGCTGAAACCAAAAATAGGCCGATACCAATTGTGAGACATATAGGAGAGTTTTAAGCAACAGTCGGCTGATAGCTCATAATCATCTTCGGCAATGAGGGGCTCGCAACTTTTGCTAGTTGGTGTACCCTATTATTTGTTTCCGGTGTATTTGATGGTAAGACCAATTTAGTTCCAGTGGTAAGGCATTTAGGGGATTTATAAGTAATAATCGGCTGTTAGGCTACAGTCATCTTCAGCGATGAAGGGTTTTGCAACTTTTGCTAGTTGCAATGATGGGTTTGCAACGTTTGCGAGTTGGTGTACCTTGTATTTATTTTAAGATCCTTACAGATTAACAACTTCAGCGTTTAATCGAAGCGAGGAAATAAAACCAAAGTGTTGCTCTCGCAACACTTCACCTCGGCGAAGCGGAACAAAGGTTGCCGTAACACCTCACGTTGCCCATGAAACGTAGATCTAGTTTTGCTTACAGCTACAGGAGCAAATAGACAGGGTCCCAGGTAGGAATATGGTGTTTTTACTAGGAGATTTTAACGCACAGGTCGGTAGAAATTGGGATAGATGGCATCGTACTTTTGCAATTTTTTAGGTATAACGGTCTAGTTACAACGAATACAGTGTTTGGTCATAAAATGGCCCATAAGTTGATATGGTATTATCGTGATGGTAAGACAGCAAACCTTATTGATTATGTTATAGTAAACCGCAGACTGGCAGGATGAATACATAATACTAGGGTATATAGGAGTCTTGTTATTGATGTTAAAAGTAAACGTCACCATCTAGTAGTGTCTAGGGTTAATTTAGAGCTGAATTTCGGAAGGGTAACTACCTCCCGGGATGTTATGATGTTGATAGCCTCCAGGATGAGAATTTGAGAGAAACTTTCCAGGAACAGTTAAATGCTAAACTTGAGAATTTAAAATTTGACAATGTGGAAGATGGTTGGAATAATTTTAGAAAAACAATTTGTGAAGCTGCTGACGATGTCTTAGGGTAGAAAGTTAAGACTGTTGCTAGGAATATTAGTGAAAAGGCTTTATGTTTAATAGTGAGGGGTAAGGGTTTGTAAAAAATTGTCTGAGTTATAAATCATATGAAAACAAAAGGATTGTAAAGAAAGGGGAGAAAGCGGAGGTATGAACTAAGAAGGTGTGAAGTAGAGGCAATGGATAAAATTGCTGTGGATCTGGAAGATACAGCTAAATAGCATAGTAGTAAAATATTTAACTGGCATTTTAATAAATTGAGAGGGAGTAGTCAATCTGGACTCGTTCCAGTTAAAGATAGGAACAGGGCCACAATTAATGATAAGGAAAAAGTTTAAGAGAGATGGGTGGAACATTTTGAGAATATGCTAAAATAAGAAACAGTTACAGGAAAAGATATAGAGGAAAATGAGAAAGTTTGTGATACCTTGGATGTGAAGGAAGATTTGTTTTGTGAGGAAGAATTTGTGACAGTACTAAAAGGATTGAAAAATAATAAGGATCCAGGTGCTGATAGTGTGGTAAATGAGTTTCTTAAATATGGTGGATCTGAGGATAGAAATAAGTTACTGAAGATTATGAATGTGATTTTTGAAAAAGGGGAAGTACCTAGCGATTTTAGAAAAACCTTAACTCAATTACTTTATAAGAAAGGTGATAGGAGGGAGCGCGGTAATTAACGAGACATTAGTCTGGTCTCTTCAAATAGCAAATTACTTAGTAATCTGATACTTTTTAGACTGAGAAATGCTGTAGACATAGTTTTAACAGAAGATCAGGAAACAGTGAGAAAAATAAAAATAATAAGGCCACTGGTCCTGATAGTGTGGTAAATGTGTTTCTTAATTATGGTGGCTCTGAGGTTAGAAATAAGCTATTGAAGATTATGAATATGATTTTTAGAAAGGGGAAGTAACTAACCATTTTAGGAAAATCTTAATTAAACTGCTGCATAAGAAAGGTGATAAGAGCGAGTGTCGTAATTATCGAGGCATTAGTCTGGTCTCCGTAGATAGCAAATTACTTAGTAATGTGATACTTTTTAGACTGAGAAATGCTCTAGACACACTGTTTTACAGAAGAACAGGGAACAGTGAGAAGAAGAAAAATAATAAGGCCATAGGTCCTGATAGTGTGGTAAATGTGTTTCTTAAATATGGCAGCTCTAAGGTTAGAAATCGGTTACTGATGATCATGAATATGAGTTTTGGAGATGGGGAAGTACCCAGCGATTTTAGGAAAACCTTAATTAAACCACTATATACGAAAGATGATAAGAGTAAGTGTGATAATTATCGAGGTATTAGTCTGGTCTCTGTAGGTAGTAAATTACTAAGTAATAAAATACTTTTTAAACTGAGAGATGCTGAAGGCAAAGTTTTAAGAGAAGAACAGTGCGGTTTTAGAAAAGGTAGAGCATGCGTCAACCAAATTTTCACTATTAGGTTAATAATTGAGAAGTGCCTTAGTAGTCAAACACCTTTGTTCCTCAGTTTTATAGATTATGAGTAAGCGTTCAATTATTTTGATAAAGAGCAAAGGTCTTATCCTTATATGGTATACCAGACAGATACATTAAAGTGATTAGGGCTATGTACGAGACTAATACTGCTGCGGCTAAGGTACGAAATAAGGTTATCAGCTGGGTTTGTATTAAATCAGGAGTTGAGCAGGGTTGTGTTCTATCCCCCTTTATATGGATCATTTTTATTGACTTTGTCTTAAGAAGCACGGAAAGGCAATGGGAGACCTCAGAATCAAATTGGGAGGAAATACTCTCCTTGACCTAGATTATGCTGATGATTTAAGCCTGCTAGATGAAATTGTTGTGCAAAATGAATGAACTTCTAGAGGTTTTGCGAGTTCAGTGTGCTAGACTAGGCTTGAAAATTAATGTTAAGAAAATTTAGTCACTAAGCCTAGGAATCAAGATGAAAAGGTGACGTTGGGTAACGAAAATACTGATTAGGTGGGTAGCTTCACTTACCTTGCTAGTATTATAAGTAAAGGCGGTGAGAGCAGTGAAGATAATAAAAGTAGAATAGCCAAGGCTCAGGGTGTTTTTCGTAGTTAAAAAAGGTTTGGAAGAACAGCAAAATAAGTCTGCAAACTAAGATTAGAATATTAAAAGTTACAATAATGACGGTGGTCAAATATGGCTCTGAAGTATGGGCGCTCCGAAAAGCGGGTGAAGATTTATTAGAAGTTTTCCAGAGAAATTACGGATTGTTCTGGATACCTGTCTGACTGACCGTATTTTAAACAGTAGGCTGTACAAAATGTCAAAATGTGGGGTTCAATCCCGCTTTCTAGGGTTGTAGTGAAAGAAAGGCTGAGATGGCTAGGGCACGTTCTGCCGATGAAGGATGACAGATTCCCGAGGATTGTCCTTTTCGGCCAACCGTCTAGGGCTAAACGGAAAGTAGGTCGTCCTCGTCTAAGGTAGGAGGATGTCCTAAAGAAAGATTTTAAGGAAATGAGAACTTCCTTAGGGGGAGGGGGGTAAAGAGAGAGGATTTGAATAGATTTGGATGGAGGAGGAGCTTGCGTAGGTGTGTTGAAGGGGCTTGGTGCTGCGGTGAGTTGTTCGTAGTAGTAGTAGTGGTGCCCATCAAAAGTTCAGAGACTGAGAAAACATGCCTGATTTTTTAAATAGAAGAGAAACAACCCCTAAAAGTAAAGACACCTTAATAAAAATCACACCATCAGATTCAGCGTATCAGAGCAGAGAAACCTACCGTAGAAGTGTCCAAGTCCTATCTTAAAAAATGTGGATTTTGCTAGTTTTGTCGCAAGACAGATCACTGATGCGGGTTCATTTTTCTTTCTTCTTCTACTTCTTCTTTTTCCCCAGGGAAGATTGTATGGAAATAATGGTCCTAAACGATCGGGAGAGGATGCATTCGAACGGAAATTAAAAATTTTAGTAAGCGACCAAAAAGATCAGAGGATAACCCACGCCGAGTTTTCCCCGTAATTATGTAATCAAAATTTAGAGATATCCATTTTGATCAGTACAATTTAACGATCAAATAATTATGCCTTTATGTGTAGAATGACGCCCCACAGTCCCTGGGGGGAGGTCTGTAAGATACGAAATTCGCCCGCTGTTTACATATATTATTTATTATTTGGAAGCATACACATATTATTTGGGGGGGGGGGTGCTAAGGGTTTATTTCTATTGGGAAAATCTTCATTGGGGAGGGAAATTTCTGAATTTCATCCAGGTGCTTTTTTCCGCGTGTTTTGATTTTCGGGAAATAACTTCCACGGAACGCGATATTTCTGGAGTGATCGAGAAACTGATTAGATATCAAAGTCTTATTGAAATGAAAGGGTGCTTAGGAAAATTTTTCAAGCTGAATTGTCCGCAAGTAGTTTTACAGGTAGGGGGATTCTCAGCGAGGATGGAACTGTCTGGAAAGAATTTAAGGGGTGGTGCACTTGACGTTGGATAAAATTTTCATGGTGGAGATTTTTGTGAGGGGGAGGGGTATATTTCATAAAGGATGAGCAAGATTTACCGTCATTATTTGAAAAACGGATAGAAATTACTCCCTATATGACGGGTTGCCCCCTCCTCAATACCTTACTCTTTGTGTTAAAGTTGGACTGTTTGTCCCAATTTTTTAAGAGCGTTTACTGAAACACAGGGGCCGTTTCATTAGAACAGAAAGCTTCTTTGAAAGTGCATACAGATTTAGCGTAAAGAGCAACATATTGAGGATGGGGCAACCCTTCATATAAGGGATAAATCTGCTAAAATTAATATGCAAATTTTATTTTAATTTTTCATCTATGATGAGCCAAATTTGAACCTGCGTTAGTTGAAAAACGTTCAGAAATCAAATAAAAAAACACAAGTTTTTTGAACTGAAAGTAAGAAGAGATGTTAAAAATTAAAAAAAACAGAAATTGTTCCGTATATGAAAGGAGCTGTCCCCTCCTCAACGCCTTGTTCTTTACTCTATAGTTTTTATTGTTTTAAGAAATAGAGTTGTGACGAAAAATCAAACTTTCGTTTTATTAAATGGCTGAAAATTATCTATTTTTTTTATCATTTTTCGTAAAATTATCTTAATTTTTTTTTAATTTCCTAATGTTCTCGATTTAAGGTTTATGTTCCCTATGTAATTTTTTGGGTCTGATTTTTCTGCTCTGCTACAAATTTAATATGGCCTCGAAAGAGGCTATCACTCCGCATCTGAGATTGAGTTCGATCCATCTACCAAAATACGTTTCTTTAACATAGGTGTGCATAGTTTTTAGATGAAAAATACATTAAAAATTGTAGAATAAAGGGCAATTGTCCTTTAAATAAAGGGCTATAAAGGGCATTTCTAAGCAAATTTATACCCTTCTCAATGAAGAGTTCATGTAATATTATAAGTCTGGCTCGGTGTACATCCTTGTTAGTTTTGAGATTTGTTCTACATATTTTTATTTTCATGTATGTCACCTATCTTTGTGTTTCCTATTATTATTATTTTTACAAATATCCTCCACAAAACTCCTCCAAGAAAAATATCATCCAAGAAACATGTATAAACCTGAATATTCGTTTGTTTTTTCAACAAGATAAAATAGACAACACTGTTCAAAAGAAGAAGTTTCGAAAAAGTAGAAAAGGTTACGCCAAAAGAAGGGAGAGATAAGTGTCTAATAAAGCTGAAGTAGTTGTTTAGTTTGGTTTAGATACCAAATATCTGAGGTATGAGATTCAACTAACTACGCCTATTTAGAGGGAGGTATTTTCTCCTATGTTAATTTAATGATTTTTCTTTACTATTTGTCTATTATTCTGTTTGCAATTTAGTTCAATTTTTATTACATAGAATATTGTCCTTTATACCATATTATGTAATATTAGTTTATTCCAAATTTGTATTTCTTAATCACAGTAGCTCTTGGTTCATCTATGGAATTTGTGTTGGTTTGTGGCTGTTTTACTTAATGCTTTGAAATCATGAAAGGATATTGCATGTAATAAGTTGATTATGTCTTTTAAGCATTCTTGTACTTCTGTTAAAATAGGTGACAGCAGGTCTCTTTTTCTGTGTTGTGCCATATACATTTTTTTTTTTTTTCTTACATCGAACTTTGACAATTGCTTTACTATAGAACCAGATGTATACAAGTTGCCAAAAACATATAGAAATACATTATTTAACTCGTACTTCTTATTGGCATGAATATAAGAATTTGTCATAGTATACTGTAAATGTTTTTAATTCACACAGGCTAAATTTACGAAGTTCTGGGAAAGGTGTTTGGTCAAAGGGTAAAAATAATACAAAATAAAATGAGAGAAAGGCCTTGTGTTTTCTATCCAGTGACGGTTCTAGGCCTTGTCAGAGGCCAGGTGCCCCCTCCCCCCAGTTGTTCTGACCCTTAACATTAAATTCCTTTTATTTTGTTCTTTTACGCTCCTATTAAGGTATTTAATTAACTCAATTTTTTTACACCGTGCCACCCCCATTTAGTTTGTAAGATGTAAAACCGTTACTGCTTCTATCTGATATAATTTTCTTCTTTGAAGCAAAACTGATTGTACTGTACTTCACATGTTTTTTTCGATTTTTTTTTCTTCTAGTGGGCATGAACACTTTTTCGGGTGGCAGGCGGAGTAATAGCCGAGGATTTTTCAAGGGAAGAGGGGCAAGACGAACAGTTTGCCCTATTTTTAGGGAATCCCCCTTTGGCATGTATTGGTCAAGCTGATGCAAAACAAAGTTTGACAAAAAGTCGATGTCAGGCTTCGAGTCTTCCTATTCTTCTTTACGAGTCCATGAGATTATTTGAGTAGCTAGAAGTTATAAATAACAAAGTTCATTTGGATCTATTGTTATATTTGTATTCGTAGAAACTTTTTTTTACTATATAAAAATAGATATTAATACGTCACTTACTGAATATGATTGAGGTACATTCAAATTGAATGGCGATAGATATAGGTATCTATTCAGACTCTAAATTTGCATTTTTAATTACTGAATTTGGAAAAACAGTATTTCCATTTTTGGTGGAATACAAGGTTCGCGTTATTAGTTGTGTACAATTGATGATTTCGATGTCACTGAATAAATCTAAAAATCAAAAATGATTTATTTTTACGAAAGATTGTCAGTCCATAAATTAACTAGCAAACTACTTGGTTTCGACCCCGGCCTCCTACTAAAAATTTCAAGGTGATTTTTCCAGCCATTCTTAATCTCTTGTATGGTTTACATGGGTATTTCCATTTTGTTTCTCTATTATGTGACCCTCGCTAAATGACCTTTTCCGCCTTGAAATGAATTAGTGTCTAAAAGCCAGCATAATAATAAAGTATTTTAAAGTGGATAGTTTCAAGCTTATGCAGGTTTTTAGACATAGGATTAGTGCCCAGGTGGGTGTCAGCACGCACGTCCACATTGCAGGGGTCGACGTTTTTGAGGGAAGTTTTATAATATTTACAAATAAAATGAACAAATCTAAGAAACTATAAAGAATATCACAATAGTCAAGGTTCTATGGGGATGGGGGGTATTAATTTTCGCAGATTAACAGCCAATAAAAATGAATAAAGATGAGAAACTGAAAATCTAAAAACAACCATGGTTAAACCTTCTTTATAACTTCTAAGCAAAAATATTTTGAAAACTACTATGTATAGATTGAACCGAAGAAACCATCTTGTCTAGACTTGAGGATTCAGCTGAGAGGATATCTTGATCAGGAACACAAAATGCTTCGAGGGGGTAAGAGGGTTGGGAGCATTGTCTAAATTTGTCTTCAAGTATCTGTCACAACTTTTACGCAATTTATCATGTAACAGTTTATCGTTTACATGGTTTATTGACACTTAATAGGATAAAATTATTTCATTTAGACAATTCAGACATGCTACTTAATTCAGACATGCATGCCCAATTTAACTTGTTGTTGTAGTCAGTCATTTAAATGGTTTATTGGAACTTAATAAGATAAAGTTGTTTTATTTAGATAATTCAGACATGCTACCATACCTTACATCAATACCTGCTGTTGAACCTCCTATGAAATTTCGTATTGGAACCACGCAAATAACATATTCTGCTACAGATTCGTCTGGGAATAAGGCTGAATGCATGTTCGAAGTTGTCGTTAAAGGTAAAAGCTTAATCATAATCTTTTATATTATTGTTTTCTATTTTATAGTACACTACTTCCCTCCTAAGAAATAAAGGTGGATCTCAAGAAATAATAACTTTGGGCTATAGCAAGGAGAAACAAACAGCTTACTTATATCTTATCGAATTTATCGCTCTTTTTACTATTCCTACCTACTACCTCCGTAAAGCCAACACTTGCGTTTGAAACCTCTACGAAATGCCAGGGTGCTTTGCTCCTCAACCCGAATACGCCTGACCTTGCTTAACTGAATCGAATGCAGCTATTAAGCCCATAAAAAGAAAATCCTTGGCAGACGGCATATGTGATACTATTGTAGAAGCAACCCAGGAACAAACGTCTGTTTTGTGCCTCCTCTTTGAAAGCCTACCTCCTTTTTCCTCATTTTTTTTTCTTGGGCCTGTTTCAGCCTATTCAGGAGCAAAATAGCAAACAATTTTGCTGCGATATTGGCTAAAGTAATTCTGTCATTATTCTTACTTCAGTTATCTTGATGCTTGATGTGACTATTCGTTCTACTTTCTATTCTTTTTCGGTTCCATGCATTATTGTGGCTCGTTCTAGTTTTCACAAAAGAAAAATCACGATTTTCAGGGGCTACAGGCCATGTATTCATTTTTAAATTAGATATTTTGGCTCTTTCGTCCTTTAAAAGAATTTTAAAAGAATTTTCTTTTTCCTCATTTTTTTTTTCTTGGACCTCTTTAAACCTGTTCAGGAGCAAAATAGCAAACAATTTTGCTGCGATATTGACTAAAGCAATTCTGTCATTACTCTTACTTCAGTTATCTTGATGCTTGATGTGACTATTCGTTCTACTTTCTATTCTTTTTCGGTTCCATGCATTATTGTGGCTCGTTCTAGTTTTAATATATTTCTTTAATTGTCTTTGAAAATTGTTTCATTAGAAAATTTTATTTTTAATTAATTTTCACAAAAGAAAAATCACGATTTTCAGGGGTTGCAGACAATGCATTCACTTTTAAATTATATATTTTGGCTCTTTCGTCATTTAAAAGAATTTTAACGCAGAGACTTTTCACCATGTTTATATCGGGTATTAAAAATATTTTGAGTTACTATGAGGGAAATTTTTTATTTGGAGCCTACGTCTGCTAATGGGGAGCTAAAATATTTGTCTGCGTATATTTGTTTCTAAATAATATCATCACAGCAGGGCTGCTACTCCTTGGACCTTTCCCCTAGATCTTGGGATTTTTGTCCTGAGCTTGGTATTTTTGGAAAAGTGACGATTTTTCTCCAGTAAATTTTGGAATATTTATCAATTCTCAATGATAGACCTCTATAATTGTATGGTTGTGGTATATTTGAATAGTATTGTCATTGGCCATTCATGAGCTCAATTCTCATTGATAGCACATTTTTCGCTGCAAGATGTTAATTATTGCCCCATTTGTATGCACCAATTTTTTCTTACAGATGTCCAGCCCCCAACGGTAGACCGATGTGAGTCTCCTCCCACCTTTTTGTCACGAGATAGAAGAGTGCCACTAATTTTTGAAGAACCAATATTTAGCGACAATTCCGGTAAGGCTGTTAAGGTAAGTTTCTTCCTTTCTATATTTCAATATGAAAATAAAGCCAAATGAAGCTAGTCATTTGCTTAATTATTTATTTCAGTTGATTTCTTTCATTTTGTCACTTCTGTCCACTTTGTTGTTTATTCTGCTATATTTTATTTACTATTGTTTATTTTATTTTTGTGGTTTCTATTATCAAACGTCTCTTGCAACGAATTAAGAGCTGCTCGTGCTAAAAATAACTGGGAATAAAAAATATCAAGTTTTATAAACAATATTTTCACCGATAGAATTGGGTCACCTTTCACCGATAGCCTTGAAATCATCCATCAAAAATTATGAACCTGAGAATATTCATGTAATTCTAGAAAAAAGCGGCGAAAAATTTCTCAAAATGCGAAATGTCTTTGAAGACAACTACATAATAAAATTTAACATATCTGAGAACCCTAGTCCGGAGCTTTTAAGCCTCTATCCACAAAAATACAAAATTGTATTTTTTTTGTTGAGAAGGATGGGATGGATTTTTTTTTATGGATAATCTTATTGAACTAGTTGTCCTATAGTATCAGAAAAAAGCTTTTCTGAACCGATATTAAAATTTTTTAGCTCCGTTCTAATAAGTAGAAAAAGAAGATCGCGCTACAGCAAAACGGGGTACATGCAGTACATATGCATATGTAGTCCATATATCTTTTCCTAAATACATGCAGTCCTTGCCAAATATCTGGAAATGGTTAATATAGATGATATTTTTAAACTCCATTTCTCTGAGTTTACTCATTTAAGGGTTCATAAATGGTCAGTGGTGTAAAGTAGCACATCGGCTATTGGGGAGAATGTTTGATGGAACTTTTATTATATTTTAGATCCCCCCCCCCGAGAAATATTTCAAGGGCTGCGCTTTTTAAAATATGTTGATGACGATTCAGAAGCGGTCAAAGCATTACTATACGAATACTAAAGTTAAAGATTAAAAAGGGGGAGGAAGGGTCAAACGAAGAGGTAGCAGCATCTCTCACATTTGAATTACCCCAAATAAACAGTTCCTAGTGAAAAAAAAGAAACCGTAAGTAAACAACAATCCATATCAATTGAAACCAAAACTCCAAGATACAGATGAATTGGATACAAATTCGGATTGATATGGATGTATCCTGTGGTCTCTTCCAAATGGAACGGGTCTCTGCCAAGAGAATGATATCACTCGGTTTGGCTTAAGAATTGTCTGGTCACTTATCCCACCCACCATGATTAGAAACTTCTCAAGGCTACCTTTCTACCTTATAAGGAGTCTGCACTTCTGGATAAAACAATGGGTTGCTGAACAGAAGTCATGAACTCTTTGTACCGGTGTGCTTTGTGGCATGCGAAGAATGGATATCAACCATCTTTTAGGTTTCCTGGCCAATTTTGTCTGTGAATAACGCTTGGGATATCATTGGGCTTGGCTTAAGCTATGTTTTGATTAAAGACATTAAATTTTAGCTAGCGAGAACAATGACGTGAGATCCTGATGTGTTTATGTCTAGCTTGAAGTTTTTTTTTTATTGAAATTGGAACTAAGTACTCACAGAAACTATAAAAAAAGAGAATAAAAACTTTTTTGAATGTCTATCTAAAAATAAATTTAGGCCTAAATTTTTACAAGTACATAAACAAAATACTTTTATTTATTCTAAAAAACAATTTTTCCAGCCATAGAATGACTTTCTCAACTCTTATCTACAAAAAAGGTGAATGATATATTTGATCACTTTAATGCGGTTTTGTTTTATTGGGTAGCATAAAACTCGACCAGAAATACGAAGTTTGGCTCCGGTCAGAAGGTAGCTTCATTCTTTTTATTATTGTGATTTCTCGACCAATCATACTTGTTTTATTGATTAGGCGACTGTTATCTTTAAGAGAAGATAGTTGAAAGCCTTGATTTTTCTTTTTTAAAGGTCTCCAGCAGCTATGAATCTAATATTTTCCCACTTGGAGAGACAGTTGTGACTTACTATGCTTTTGACGAATCCAGTAACTCAGTGAGCTGCAATGTAACGGTTACCGTACAAGGTAAGAAATGCTACACTCCTTACTCCTTTTCTGTTTCCTTTAATTTTGTCTTTGCACTTGCACCTCATGAAGACATATGCTTTGTTTCTCGCTCTAGTGGTTTCTAGTATAACCAATGCTCACCTGCCTTTTGCCACTACCACCTTGGAATTTCCCCAAGATTCTGGGATCTTAGCCCTGAGCCTGGGATTTTTGGTAAAATACATACACCAAACACTGACCCCAAAATGTATGTTAAGAAACCTTGTACATTGCCACCAGATAAGATAGGATAATATTTATTTTCAAAAGACTATCACAAGCTCTATAGAGCCGAATTCGCTTTATATGTCAGTAAAAGCTCTAGCAAAATTCTAAGGATCAATAGATTGATTTAAAAGGAAAATCAGAAGTTTAATGCCGGTCGGGATTTAAAATAAGAACTCTGAGTCACGAGGTCCTTATAAATATCAAGGTTCATTAAGATCCGATCACCTACTCGTAAGTTATAAATACCTCATTTTTTCTAATTTTTCCTCTCCCTTCAGCCCCCCAGATATTCTAATCGGGGAAAACGACTTTATCAAGTCAATTTGTGCAGCTCACGGACACGCCTACCAATTTTCATCGTCCTAGCACTTCCAGAAGCACCAAACTCGCCAAAGCACTGAGCCCCACCCCCTAACTCCCACGAAGAGAGCGGATCTTTTACGGTTACGTCAATCACGTATATACGACATTTACTTATTCTACCCACCAAGTTTCATCCCGATTTCTCCACTCTAATTGTTTTCAAAGATTTCCGGTTTACCCCTCCTACTACCCCCAATGTCAATCCGTTCCAATTATGTCAGTCACGTATCTATAACTTGTGCTTATTCTTCCCATCAAGTTTTGTCCCCATCTCTCCACTCTAAGCGTTCTAAAAGATTTCTGTTTCCCCCTATGTCACCGGATCTGATTCGCATTGAAAATGGAGCATCTGAGACATAAAATCCTTCTATATATCAAGTTTCATTAAGATCCGATCACCCGTTCGTAAGTTAAAAATACCTATTTTTTCGATCTAACCGTCCCCCCACTCTTTCCCCCCCCCCAGATCGTCGAATCGTGGAAACGACAACTTTTAATTTAATCTTGTCTGGTTCCTGATCCGCCTGCCAAATTTCATCTTCCTAGCTTACCTGGAAGTGCCTAAACTAGCAAAACCGGGACCGACAGACCAAAAGATCGACAGACCGACAGAATTTGCGATCGCTATATGTCACTTGGTAGATATCAAGTGCCATAAAAACCAATCCGACAATTTTGGTGAAATGGTTGCCCTTTGATAAAAGGTATGCTTCTTTGTTTATGCTTAATAAAATGTAGTTAACAAAAATAGAAAAAAGGAGAGAAAATTTTGCAGTTGGCCTGGCCCTTTTGTGGTTTTGATGCGTAGTGTGCCCGTTAAACTAATATTGGCAGTCAGCTTAGGAGGCGCTCTTGGCTGAAAATAAAACATTATTATTGACCATATTTTGAACAAATTATCTTTAGAACTTTAGCGACTCAGAACAATTGCTTAAAATACGGGAAATTTTTTGAGCCCAGCCTTCTAGATCATATCGTATGATCTTAATTGAAGAAAAATACTCTCTTCTCTGTTTTTTTTTTGTGAATCGGTGCTGCTACTCAGTTAAATAGTCTGTCTTCGTCCTCAAGGGCCTTGGGGGCTCGTGTCGGTTTAATTGTGGAGGGCACAAGGTACCAGAAAGTTCTAGAGAAAGAGGTGAATTTATACACTTGTAGAAAACAGCCGTCGACGCTGTTCATTTGTTTATTAAAGTTTTGAATCCCACCACTGACAGGTTTTATAACCAAATATTCATGTTTACTCTCTAGCTTATAACTTTTTTAGAGCATGCTTGTCAACTTCCTCCTGATCCAATTCATGGCTCCAAGAACTGCACCACGAAGTCGGATGCAGTTTATTGCACACTCACATGTGTTGATGGTTATGCATTTGCTTCAAGGCCTCCTCAAGACTATTTTTGCAATTATGATGGGATATGGAAACCGAACGATAACCCTTTACCTTTCCCAGATTGTTCAGGTAATTTTTTACTTACTCTTGGCTATTCACTTACATTTACGCAGAAAGAGTGAAATTGATGGAGTCCCCCAAGGATCTCCGAAGTTTTTCACATTAATTTTATTGTTGTTATTTTAATAGGCTTACTTTTGTTTAAGGATGATATCCAATTTTTAAGCTTTATTGGTTAAATGGAAATCATTTGTGCTGTCAGTTTTGTTTGTGGTGACAAATATTTTAAGGAAATTAATAAAACAGTTTAAAAATAAGGCTTTGAAACAGTAATACATTATTAAATAGATAAGATAAATTAAAAACTCCTATAACACTAATGTCACAAACAATACAACAATGCAGAACAAAATTAAAGAGCATGCGATCCTTTAAAATGAAAGTTAAAATTAACAAAAATAAATCAAAGTATATAAAAACCATAAATAAATAAAAAAGAAATGAAAAATCTCATCGTAACCATTCTGAAGATATAAGCCAGATGATGTTATATATTTTATTGTTGTTATTTGTGTTAATTATCACCTAATGTTAATTATTTATAATTAATTCTGCATAATATTGGGTTTTCTTCATAAAGAAAATTTAAACTTGCACCAGTAAAACAGTTCCTTAGCTTTTTTTGGTTATTTTGGATGTCTTGCGCATAACTATGTCAAACTGAAATTGCGTATAGATTCACAAAAAAAAGAAAATCTCTAATGGGGCTTTCTCCTAAAACATTCAACAAATGAGCATTTGTCGTATTTTGATCATTTGATCATTGAAGAAAAAGGACGAATAAATTTAAGCTTTATATCTAAGCGCAAAACCCTACAATAATTTGAGTAGCGTTGTACATGCTACTTTTAAACAGGATATATGGCCAACTGATAAAACCTGTATGGGGGAGGGGCTATATTTCAACTGTTTTCACTCTGAAAGATGTCATTAACAGATAATAAGCTATTTGGGTAAGTTTTAGTTTTATTCATTACCAATAATTTACTATTTGATTTAGAAAACAGAAAATCAAGACCTGTGATCAATAACGAGAAAGTATGGGTTTCAAGTTTCTATAGGGTGGTTTTTGGGACAAGCCTTGACTCCAAAAATTCAATGAAAAGCAAAGCTTGTAGTTGTAATGGCTAGTCGTGAATAGTTTTTTTTTTTTTTTTTTTTTTTTTTTTTTTTTTTTTTTTTTTTTTTTTTTTTTTTTTTTTTTTTTTTTAAGTAAGCTATTCAAAAATTGGCAATGCTTGTATTGTCTCAGTCATTATTTTGCATGGTTTTCAAAATGGTATCTGTTTTTTGAAGTAATTGGTGAAAACATGTAGAAGAAAGTTAAAATTGAAAGTTTTATTAAAATCATAAGCGTAAGAGTTTGGATTTGGTGCCAAAATCTCTAACCAGAAGGACTTTTCAATTGACTCGCTTTCCAAGTCTAGCAAATTCTTGTCTTCTTGCGAATAACGATCTGACACATTTCCGCTAGTTGCGAAAAATGAAAATACATTATGGAAAGCTAGGCCAGCTTTGCTTTCCAGCTTTCGAAAAAAGGCCTTATATAAGCTTACTTTCCCGATTGTGCCGTATCACGATGCTTCACTTCTACCAGACAACTTGGATGTATGGTTTACCAGTGTTACAATATCTGATTTTAATTCTTTATTTTAATTTGATTTTAATTAAGTTTTAATTTCAGATTTTAATTTTATCCCATTGGTTGAAACCGGATGAACATGAGTGTCATTTTTAAGTTTATTATAATCAAATTGTTAAAAGGACAATTAGTGGAAAATTTTGAGAATTTTCGAAAGGATATTTATATAGCTGCCCAGTTTCAAGGTGATACTGATGCTCGGTATAATATTTGTCCCTAAACACACATACACTCTGTAAAAATATGCACCGCTGAAATAAACCGTTTAAACAATAAAACTAACCGTTATGGATTAATATACAGTTGTGTGGCATCTCTCGGGGAGGAGAAAAGGGATATTTTTCTGGAAAGAGGGGGGCATTTAGAGCGTTAAACAATGCTCAGTAAAAACACCACCTTTTTAAATGATTTTAAAGAGTTTTAACCTAAAGTGAGAAGGGTACTACCGTCCCCCTACCCCCAGAAGTGGGTGGGGGGATTCAGGAATAATCAAGGAGTGTCGTACTATGACCTACCTTCTTCTCAAATCTTAAATTTTAGCCATAAAAATCATTTTTTTGGCATTTCAGACTCATCCTCCTGCCAATAATATTTTTTCTGTAAGTGCAAATTTTGCAGAAGGGAATGTTATTATTGAAGCATAGTTTCGCAAAATTTAAACCTTAATATGAAGAGAGAAAGAGATACGGGGATGACAGTCCTCCACACGTTTTGTAAGGACATAAAGTGTCGCTTTATGACCCAAATTCTTCTAATAAGGAAATTATTATAACTTAACGCTAACAAAATTATCCCATGTAAGACCCTCAGTAGAGTGCAAGTTTAAACAATTTAGCTTAAAGAGAGGTGATTTTAGAGGAACGGCAGTCACCCTCATATATAACATATATTCTGTTTATCTTGAGTTTTAACCTTGCTCTTTACTTTCATTTGAACTACTTGCTTTTCATTGTTTGATTATTACAAGGCGCCCTTCATACTGATAATTTTTAGCGATATTTCCCGCTATTCGTATCTGCCAATAGGGGCGTTGTTTGGGGGGGAGGGCAAGGGGGCCAGTTGTCCCCCCAATAAAGAGGAGAAATTTTTTTATATATCCCCTGCCCCTTGACTATCCGGATATAGACTCCTCTTGTCCCCCCAATAAAAATGCTGGAGATTTGGCCCTGTCTGTCGCAACTTTTTTAATGATGGTTTTGAAAAATTTCACGTTTCATTTCTAATTCTAGTGACGTTCAATTCAACATTTCTCGTTCTAGTTTAAATTCAAACATTTCTAATTTTAGTAACTGCACATTCCAATGCAGTAATTCAAGACGGTACAATGAAAATCGACGCCGGACCAGATTTTTGCAGTAATCCACTTCTCTTGAATCAGGTATTTAGTTTTAACTATTCTTTTCTTAGCTTCTAGTAGGGTACAGGGTGGCCATAGGCTGCAAATTTTTACTGTTAATAGTACGCTTGCCAAAAAGCTTGGCCTTCGACAGGCATAAAAAATTAAAGAAAATTCATCGCATATTCTGTTTTGTAATGACTGGAGGAAAAAATTGTTTGCCCCCTTCCCCCAAAACAGTGAATATCCTTTCCATTTCCCCCACCAAAAATATAAAAGGATTTTCCTGAAGGTTCCAACTCGATCTCAAAGCCATAAGTAACTGTGTTCTGCACGAACAATGAAATATAGTTGCATTACCTTTATAGAAAAAGGAAAAAATGCATACCCTCTTGTGAGTAGTAGGCCTATCCATTCAATGGGTCCTATGACAGCCCACCCCTTCGAATCCCGGTGCCGATACTATTTTTCAGACCATACAGAAAGGGAATTCTTCTAGTGCCGTGATCTACATAACCAAAATCATAGATGACGTTATTGTTAGCTACAGTTATAGATGGAGACATGTTTTCTTTTCCAACGACACATTTTCTAGTTTCTAAGCTGTTTTTCATTTGAATTTATGTTTGTTTTATGTATGAATCGAACGTGAGACCCAAGATTTCCTATGGTAAAAGAATGACGGGCTAGTCAACTGAGCCAACAAGTCATTGATATTATTATGTTTAGACAAATCAATGAAAAGCAAAGTATCGCTGAACGCTAGTAGTATCATTTAGTTTACCATCAAAAACCATTATTGAACAGAATAATAGCAATGATGAAAAAGTGAAGATGAAATGCTTCAAGAAACTATGTGTGCATGATTGAGTTATCGTAGCATTGAATACTGACAAAGACAAATATTTGAACTAGGAAACACACACTAAAGGTGATTTCATTGGAAATAGATGTGAGCATTATCCTGACTGTGAGAGATAGTGTTTCTTTGGAATCTCAAAAATGCCATGATTTATCAGCAGGTAGCCTGTTACCACTAACATAAGTAAGAAGCTGGTCATCGTCACCAACTATTAGTTTTAGGCTTGCATTATCTTTAAGCACCGTCATCTCTGGGAATTTTACTATGGCATATCCACTAATGCAACATTTGAGTTTTTCGGCACACCAGAGAAATCTAATACATCACTGCAATGTCAATGCTTGAATACATTTTCAATGACGTCACCATTAGTTAGTCAGTTTGTTTCGCACTTCAAATTTATGTTATTATCAGCCGCCTTTGTTACGACAACTCTATCATGTAAACACACTTTATTGAAATATTTCATCTTTAATTTTTATAATAAGGTGTATGTGTTACATCCAGTGCACGATTAATATTGATCGAAAACATACAATAAACCAGCTTTGTCGATTACCAAGCAAAGAGTACCACGGGGACGACCACAGAAGAAAAATCCAAAAACCTTGTTCGCTAAAGATCACATGATTCATTTACTAAAGATTTATTTTAAGACATGAAGAAAAATCTAAGTCCCCAAAAAATTTGGGTGCGGAAAGGGGGGCGGGTGCAAAAAATTGGAGGGACTTAAATTGGGTCCTAGATGGGAGCTTGAGGACCCAAACTCATGCACAAGCCCCGTTATTTGAAAATTAGTATGTTCAGAACCATTAAAATACAAAGCAGGATCACTGGCCGGTTGTAGTTACTACAATTTGCGGAGCCGAAACAAGTGTCATTGACCATCAAAAGAATATGATAGCACTGTTTTTCATACTGTTTTACTTTTTTGGGGGGTCAAAAGTCTCAGACATCGAAGAGGAAGTGGCAATTTTTTTGTTTATTTTTTTAAATAAAGCATTTGCTGATGATAATGCTAAGTTTATTTCATGTGCTAAATTTATGAATTTATTGTTTTTCTTTTATTGTTTCTGGTGGAAGCAGTTCACAAAAAATGTTGGGGGAGGGGGCAAAATGCATTTTTTTAATTTTTAGAGGGCGTTCTGAAACAAAATATCTCAAAACAGGGGATTTTAAACAAAGAAATGTCTAAAAAAGGTATTTTTCGAAATCTAAGAGGAGGGTTGAAAAATTTGGGGTAGACAAAATAGCATTGTATTCTTAAAACATGCTTCATCAGTCCTGAGTAACAAAATTCTGAAAGATAAGGAAATATGATTTTTAGAGAGACAAAAAACTCCTGTGGTTTTAAACCTATTTTTCTGTGACAAACACGATGCCAACAAGAAGAACACGTTTTTGAGTTAAGATATTTTTAGGAGCAAAACTTTAGCGTAAAGAGCTAGATTTGAGGAAGGGATAACCTCTTCCCACTTATATACAGAATAATTTTTTTTCGTTTTAAGTTTTAATGAGGCTCCGTACTTTCGGTTAAAAAGACTTTTTTAATTCAGTTTCTCACAATTTTCGAATCATGCTAGGAAATACCTCTCCTCCCCCCTTTAACAATTATTCCGTAAAATTCCTCTGGAAACTTTCTTTCCCACTGAAAATCATCCCCGTGGAAAACTCTCTCCCCCTCCCCATAGAAAATTACCCCAAAAATGTCCGTATATTTCCCAATAACAAACACTATGTATGAACAATATGGGTAAATTGTATAACTTACAGCCCTTTCCCCTGGAACCCTATAATAACAACATTAATAACAATAATATCAAAATAATAAAAAAAATTTAAATTCAATTTCTCACAATTTTTCGAATCATTCTAGGAAATACCTCTCCTCCCCCCTTTAACAATTATTCCGTAAAATTCCACTGGAAACTTTCTTTCCCACTGAAAATCATCCCCGTGGAAAACTCTCTCCCCCTCCCCATAGAAAATTACCCCAAAAATGTCCGTATATTTCCCAATAACAAACACTATGTATGAACAATATGGGTAAATTGTATAACTTACAGCCCTTTCCCCCTGGAACCCTATAATAACAACATTAATAACAATAATATCAAAATAATAAAAATTGTTATCAGTGCTGACCAGAGACATGTCATCAAAACTGCATTAATTTTGGTACAAAGACTGATAGATTTGTTTACAGGTTGAGCACAATATTCGCAACAAGATGATGAGAAAAATGACGGAAATTTGTGGCGACAGTGATATTTGTGAACTGGAATCCCTACACGCGGCTTGTCTAGAATTATATTCGCCATTTAACGATGAGAATAATTTGGACAACGATATCTTCACGTCTAGAAGAAGACGACGTGATGTAGAGCCAACGACTTTACCTGACATAGCGCCCACTTCAGGCGTGGAAATCCAAATCAACTTTACAGTGAAAAGTAAGGATCATATTGGTTGATTTGCGTAGAATGATCGATAGCTTTATACACACACCTTTTTTCTATATTAATTTAAGTTTTTTTCATGGAAAAAATGATGTTTTACATCTTTTCAGTTAGTCAAACAGTTCGTGGTAACGAACTGTAGTAAGGAGCGATCCGGCTCAATAGTAACCAAAACTCTAAAAAATTGAATTTTGATATTAATAGCTACATCAAAAGAATCGCATTTTAATGCTGATTTTAAATATACAAGTTTCATCAAGTTTAGTCTTAACCATCAAAAGTTACGAGCCTGAGAAAATTTGCCTTATTTAGGAAAATAAGATTCAGCGTATCAGAGAACCCTACTGTAGAAGTTTCAAGCTCCTATCTACAAAAATGTGGAATTTTGCATTTTTTGCCAGAAGACAAATCACGGATGCGTGTTTATTATTATTTTTTTTTTTTTTTTCCAGGGGTCATCGTATCGACCAAGTGGTCCTAGAATGTCGCAAGAGGGCTCATTTTAACGGAAATGAAAAGTTCTAGTGCCCTTTTTAAGTGACCAAAAAAATTGGAGGGCATCTAGGCCCCCTCCCACGCTCATTTTTTCCCAAAGTCAACGGATCAAAATTTTGAGATAGCCATTTTGTTCAGCATAGTCGAAAACCATACTAACTATGTCTTTGGGGATGTCTTACTCCCCCACAATTCCCTGGGGGAGGGGCTGCAAGTTACAAACTTTGACAAGTGTTTACATATAATAATGGTTATTGGGAAGTGTACAGACGTTTTCAGGGGGATTTTTTTTGGTTTTGGGGGTAGGGTTGAGGGAGGGGGCTATGTGGGAGGATCTTTCCTTGGAGAAATATGCCATGGGGGAAAAAAATTCAATGAAAAGGGCGCAGGACGAATCTGGTCACGTTAGAAAAAAACGTCAAATTCAGAGCTTAATATACAATGCTGGGTGTTCGGAGCCTCTCTATTATGGAGTATAATTTGAAAATAACACAACTATACGAGCTATAAAACATATATACCACAACCATAACTCAACTAACGAAAGAACTGCTAAGAGATAACACAACTATAAAGCGAAAACAGGTGAAAACTAACGGGAAAATAAACGAACTAAGAGGTGGAAGGGGCCCAGAGAAAAAATATAATCCTTTTTCAATTTTGAGCCTAACTTCCACAAAGGAGTAATAATGTCAGAAGCCCCGAAATACCGAATTATTTTCTTTTCAAACAGTTCGTGGTAAAGAACTGTAGTAAGGGGCGACCCGGCTGAATAGTAAACGGAACTCTAAAAAACGGAATTTTTATGCTAAAAGATTCATCAAAAGAATCGAATTTTCACGCCGATTCTAAATATATAATTTTCAATTAATTTAGTCTTTGTCATCAAAAGTTACGAGCCTGAGAAAATTTTCCCTATTTTGGAAAAAAGGGGGAAACATCCCCTAAAAGTCATAGAATCTTAACGAAAATCACACTATCACATTCGGTATATCAGAGAACTCTAAAGCAAAAATTTCAAGCTCCTGTCTAAAAAAATGTGGAATTTCATATTTTTTGCCAGAAGACAAATCACGGGTGCGTGTTTATTTGTTTGTTTGTTGTTTTTTTTTCTTTTCCCCAGGGGTCATCGTATCGACCAGGTGGTCTTAGAGTGTCGCAAGAGGGCTCATTCTTACGGAAATGAAAAGTTCTAGTGCCCTTTTTAAGTGATAAAAAAATTGGAGGGCAAATAGGCCCCCTCCCACGCTAATTTTTTTCCAAAAGTCAACAGATTAAAATTTTAAGATAGCTATTTTGTTCCGCATAGTCGAAAACCATAATAACTATGTCTTTGGGAATGACTTACTCCCCCACAATCCCTGGGGGAGGGGCTGCAAGTTACAAACTTTGACCAGTGTTTACATATAGTAATGGTTATTGGGAAGTGTACATACGTTTTCATGGGGATTTTTTGGTTTGGGGGGTGGGGTTGATGGGAGAGGGCTTTGTGGGAGGATCTTTCCTTTGAGGAATATGTCATGGGGGGAAGAAAAATTCAATGAAAAGGGCGCAGGATTTTCTAGCATTACTATAAAAAAAAACAATGAAAAAATAAACATGAAAACGTTTTTTCAAATGAAAGTAAGGAATAGCATTGAAATTTAAAACGAACAGAGATTATTACGCATATGAGGGGTTCTAAAAATACTTTAGCATAAAGAGCAAGGTATTTAGGAGGAGATAAATACCTCGCTCTTTATGCTAAAATATTTTTATTAATTTCAACTATTTATTCTACGGCCTTTTTGATTCAGGGGTCATTCTTAAAGAATTGGGACAAAACTTACGATTTAGTGTAAAGAGCGAGGTATTAACGAGGGTACAAACCCCCTCGTACACATAATAAAAATATAAGAATATAAAAGTTTGTTACGTAAGTTAATTCTTAAGTTACGTATATTTTTTACTAATAAAAACGTTCGTTGAAAATTAAAAGTTCTAGTAGCCTTTTTAAGTAACCGAAAAATTGGAGGGCAGCTAGGCCTCCTTCCCCACCCCTTATTTCTCAAAATCGTCTGATCAAAACTAAGAGAAAGCCATTTAGCCCAAAAAAAATTAATATACTAATTTCATTTCAATAATTTATGTGCGGAGAGCCAAAATCAAACATGCATTAATTCAAAAACGTTCAGAAATTAAATAAAAAAAACTAGTTTTTTTAACTGAAAGTAAGGAGCGACATTAAAACTTAAAACGAACAGAAATTACACCGTATATGAAATGGGTTGTCCCCTCCGCAGTCCCTCGCTCTTTACGCTAAAGTTTGACTCTTTGCCACAATTCTACTTTTTAAAACAATTACAATAACAACACAATTTGACTCTTTGCCACAATTCTACTTTTTAAAACAATTACAATTACAATTACAATTACAATAGGTAATTCAGCCTTTTTAAAACCTGATTGGTTAATTTGTGAGAAATATTAAGCCTGTAAAAAAATCACAAGTATTTGAGTTAAAACATATATTAACTAGCAAGTTCTGTGTTTCTTTTGGATACCATTGTCAGAAGTTAAGCT
Organism: Artemia franciscana; assembly: GCF_032884065.1. NCBI lineage: Eukaryota > Metazoa > Arthropoda > Branchiopoda > Anostraca > Artemiidae > Artemia > Artemia franciscana. Next base: position 10,094,619 of record NC_088873.1, on the reverse strand, counting down.
GTTATAACTTCGGAGTTCGTTGCTATTCATATGTCGAAACAGGGAGGAACTACCTTCTAAAATTGGCTTGATTGGTCTATCTGACCCGAAAACATGGAAGATTCTGACCAATATTGTCAAATTTCGTCTTTTTGACCCCTCCTCCTACCTCTAGTGGAAAATCGTCAGACTCGTCCCCTTCCCTAAAATTGTGTGTGCGGCTATAAGGACGTTTAGCTGCAACTTGACCAGTTCTTTGCTTTAATCCAGGCTTTATATTCCTACCTACCTATTTTACGGATTTTTTTTTGACAGACTTTGTCCTAAGGAAAAGGGCAAAGGCTATAGCATCGAATTGTATGGGAAAGTAAAAGACTCATAGACTAGATTATGCAGATGATATGAGTCCGAAATAAAGATTTTCGCAAAATGACTGAATTTTTGAGATTTTGAGAGTCCAGTGTATAAGAACATGTTTCTAAGTTAATAATGTTTAGGAGACTAAGTCGCTTAGACTAGTAATAAATGACGGTGAAGAGGTGATGTTGGGTAACGGATAGCAATATGTGGATTAATTTACTTACCTGGGTAGTATGATTAGGTGTTTTTTTTACTTTGGGAAAATAAAAAGATAAGTCCGCATACCAAAATTAGAATATTCGAAGCTAAGGTCATAACAGTGGTCAAGTACAGTTCTGAAGCGTGGGCTCTTCGGAAGGCGGATGGATATTAGTTAAAAATTTTCAAGCAGTATTGTCCATGGATAGTTTGAAGTGACTGTTTGACTGACTCTTATTATGCATCAAGCTGTTATAAAAATATGATTCTCTCTGATTTCCTACGACTATGTTGAAAGAACTGTTGAGTTGGCTCGGACTTTTCACTGATGAAGGGTGGCAGATTGCCAAATATTGTTCTTGTTGGCTATCCACCTGGGGCCAAACGAAAACCTGGTTGTCCGCAAATGTGATCGGAAAAAGTGATATAGAAGGAATTAAATTAAATTTAAAAGAAGACAATTAGAGGAAATCGGAACTTTATAATTGGGATAAAGGGTGAAGCTTTGAATAGATTGGGGTGGAAGAGTAGCCTGCGAGGCTGTTTTGACCTCAAATGGTGCGGTGCTTCAACTACGTAATAATAGTAGTATTAATAATAGTATCTTTAACTATAAATAAGAAAAATCGAGAATGTTCAATGAAAAAGACTTACATTTGCAGTTATACAATTTTGATTGTAGTTGGTACCAAACTTAAAAAGGTTAACGTGGAAGAATAATCAGCAAGAAATACGTTAAAAACATATAGTACCGAGCAGTTTAATTCATTTTCACGCTTCATTATGGCAAGAAAGGCGAAAATGCGATTCTGCCCTAACAACGTTATATTTTTGAAAAACCACAACGGAAGTGTTTGAAAATTGTGATTTACAAGCAGGAATGGACCAACGATGCGCCCATGGGACGGTATAATAGCAAATGTGTTGCTATTTTAATAATGATTAACAATTTTAAGCTCCCCAATTAACAGTATATTTTTAATAATAATTAGCAATTCACTTTAAAAGTCTCCTAGTTTTATTTTCTAGCCAGCCAATCAAATCACTGACATTAATTACTCTTCCCTTGCAGTCATTTTTTTGAACCGTGTCGTAATCTCTTTGTTTTTATAAAATCGATTTTTATTGATATGAAAAATTGTTTAGAAAATACATCAAGGGAAGCCTTTTCTACAGCACAGTCAGAAGGTGTATATTGTGGAAGAGACTATGAATTTTTGAAATGTATGTATAAGATGTTATATTTTAACAGTATAAGATGTTTGAAATGCTTCGGAGACAATGTTTGGGAGAAAAAAAAAATAGGAATACAAAATTCATGCATAAGTTTCAACAACTTTTGGCTGTTAATTGTAAACTGGAATCTTTTTTCAAGGGAAAGTGATCTAAACTAAAGTTGAAATTATAAAAGCTTAAAACCTTTAAAAACACAAAATCAGGGTTTTTTATTATCTTGAAAAATATTAGTTTCAGAATTTATGCAAAATTTACAAAAATCTCTTATGCAAAGTTTACATAAATTTTTGCAAAAATCTATACAAATACACACAAAACAGAAACTGAGAAAACGTTTTATTTATGATAATTTATAACAAAATCGATTTGGTTTATGTTGCAATTTTCAACCAATAGAATTTGTGCTTTTAGGCTGTATTAGGTGTGCTATGTGTTGAAATGATATATAAAAAATCACAAAGTTGAAAGTCTAGTAACTTTTTGTTTTGTTCTTTTGTTTTATTGGTCTTTTTTGTTTATCATCATTCACTTTTTTTAACTTTTGTCATCCTTCGCATTGTACCGTCAACCGTTGTACATTGAGTTAATTCGCTGTGTTTTTCCCTTCTTTTTCGTTGTCCATTGTTTTTTTTTGTTTTTTTTATTTCATTATAAGCGGCTACTAAATGAATATTTTATCATTTTATAGACGTTTTTTAATTAAATGAAAAAACAGATAAATTTATAAGTCATTGGTGCGCACAAGTCTGACCCTTAGGCAAGATGGGCTAATAACTGAAGATGGGTAGAATTTTTTCTTTGGATGTGGAAGTTTGAAAAATCTTTTTTACCCAACTATTGGCTCAGTTTTTCTTAAGTCATGTTAAAATAGTACTTTATGCTCATGTTAAAATAGGAAGTTATTTCACGAATGATTATCACATTTTTTAGGTACTGTGATAGTGAACACCAGTATGCCTCAATCACAAAAGCTGGAAAATATTGAAGATGGTCTTAAAAGGGCAGCAACAGTTGGTGAATTAGATCTTGAACTTGGTGGCAGAAAATTACCCGTTGAGCAACTTGTTTTTTCGGGTGAGCAGAAAATAGTTTGTGAACCCGGAAGCGTTCCTCAAGGAGATGTATGTGGTATGTAACAACGTTCTTAAATATAAATTTTAATGGGATGCCCCCATGTTCCTTTCAAATGAACTTAGTAAGCACAACTAACGAATATTTGCACAAATAAGTGCTTTGTGTTCATGAAAACTCAACAACAACAATTTATGCTATTTTGATATTGTCAAATTTAATCAGTGCTTGTTATCATATGAAAATGGTGAATGTTTTTTTTTTTTCCTACTCGTAATTGCCATTAAAAGTAATATATTCTTTTTTTATTTCAATAACTAACGATGAATAGTAATATATTTTCGATTAGTCTTTTATTTAAGAAACTTTACGTGAAACTTACGAAAAGTTTTACGTGATGTAAAGTTTTAAATTATGCTAGAGTGAAACAACGCTCAACTTGGTGTGAAAGCACCCTTCGTCTCGCACAACCAATGCTAAGACCATGTCCTCGAAACATCCTTGTACTGATCCCGAAGTAGATGGCACACATCGCCATGATAATAAAAAAAAAATTAAATAAACCAATTGAGGCCATTATAGACTGTAATGGTTATATCAGTTGGTACTGTCTGTAGAGACTTTGTTTGTGATCTTGAGTCAGTGTACTAAACATCTCCCATGCCTTAGAATATCCGCCATGAACTTTTGTTTGTCCAGACTATTCAATTTAAGTTAAGTGATTACATTAGATTTTTAAAATTTGAGTTCTCGTTCTCTCCAAAATTTGGGTTGCCAATTCAAAATGAATTGTTCTTCCGTTGAACGGAACCAAGTCCGTTGATTTTGAATTAAAATCAGATAATTGCAGGCATCAAGGAATGGTTAGTTTTAGAAAAAGCCAAGATAGATAGTCTGAGTGAGTGAGAGGCAAATCTGCCAAAAGCCCTTTTTAGAACTTTTTAAAAATGACGTCATTTCATTTGTTGATAGATAAGTCGAGAAGCTGAGCTGGAAGCTAGAGGCTGATATAAAAAGGTGAAAAAATACCAATCTAGGGCCTGCTACAATGTATTACAATCAACTGAATAGGCTAATAAGGAGTAAACTGAACAATTATGTTTCTCTTATGAAGTAGGAGTCATATTCAGAAATTTATAGTTTCTTGGGTTATTTATATCCTACTTATTCCAGATTGTTAAGTGTTGAGTAAGATATTACTTCAGATGTTAAATTTTGAGTTCTCAATCTCACAATTTTTTAGTTGTCAATTAAATTAAAAATCTTCAGAAACGTGTTACAGCAGATCTCCTTTGAAGTAAACAAATAATGAAGAATTCAGAGAGTTTCAGAATTCCTCAAAAAATGACTCTTTGATGATTTTGTAGAAATACGTTGATTTGTTGATTTTGTTGTGGATTTAACACACATGCGTAGGATTTCCTAGCAGCACTACAATGGAATTACAATGGAATTTGGCATTAATGGAATTACTGGGAGTTACCGATCTTCCAATTTTGGGTTCTAAGTAATAGCAACTGTAAAATGCTATTATTAATCCTATTGTGTTGTTATTTTAAGCCTATTGTTATTAAAATATAAACATATTTCACAATATCAAAAAAGTTAACATTGACCTTATTTTATAATCAATAATAAGGATTCTGTGCCATAATACTATAGTAATTTGTTTCCCTGTTTGTAGTCCTATGTCCAATCGGCACTTACTTTAACGTAATTACTGAGGTGTGTCTTCCCTGCCCACAAGGAACTTTCCAGTCAGAGGAGGGGAAATTGGCCTGCATGGTTTGTCCTGAAAATACTTCAACAAAATCTGGAAGTGCTAAGCTACCTGGAGACTGTAAAGGTATGGTGACAAACAATATTTGTTCTTGCTAAGTTGTGAAGTACAATCATCATACGCTACAAATACAAGAACTAAACGAAATCACTGTGAAAATTCAATAAAAAATAATTCGGAAAAGCAAACTTCTATCATAATAAGTTGTCTGAGACCTCAAAGTTCCTAAAAAAAAAGCAAAATTTGCAAAACGACACATAATACGAGTCTTGTGATAAATAATAAAGTCTTTGTGATAAATAATAGCTGTTGTCCTTAAAAACGAGTCCAAACATGAAGACAAGTTAAGAAAACTTGACTTATTTGAATTCAACCTCTCGCTCAGTAGCGTCGCCTTTGTAAAGGGAGCCAGAATGTCAGCGCTTTTATTTGTCTCTCGAGTGGTCGATTCGGGACGAGGGTTGTACCTTCAAATTATATTCAAGGTACCTTCATTGTACCTTCAAGGGGGTCGATGCTTCGAGTAGGAAAATTGCTGTGTGCAGAAAGCAAATCTCCTGATGAATGTTTTACAAATGTGTGATTTTATAATTATTTTCTTTTCATAAGCTTGCAAGAACTTACCTATCTAATAGAAAAGAAAATAGATGCTTTTCAACAAAAAGTTTATTGTCTATAAGTAGCCTATATAAAATGACAGAAAAATGTACCAAAAAGCACTAAGCATCATAATTCGTTCTTTCAAAGAAATGGAAAAAAATCCTTGCAAGAAAGTGACAATTTCTTTCTCGAAATGAAAGATGAAAAAAAGGGATAATGATATAAAATTATAAAAAGAAATAATTTCAACCAGTGAAATGTAACTGTGAATGAAACGCAAATATTTTGGCAAGGGTGTCCTATTCACAGGTCAACAATTTATATTGTTTGAATTTTCTTTTTCTTCTCATAATTTTTCGTTTTTTACTATCATATATAGTCTTTTCTATATAAGTTCTTAACCTGTTTCATGACCCATGGTTACATTAATTTAAACAAGAAACTAACAAATCAAACTATCAAGTCAAATCCAAACACTGGATTTGTTCATCTTGTTTAACTATTTAAATAATAAAAAAAATTATTTCAACTAAAAGTAAGGAGCAACATTAAAACTTAAAACGAACCGTAATTATTGCGTATATGAGGTGAGTTCGCCCCCTAGTCAATAGTCAAAGTTCGCCCCCGCTCTTTATACTAGGCTTTGAATTTGTTCCAACTCTTTAAGAATGACCCATGAATGCAGAGGCGGTTTAATTAGAATAAGTTTAAAAAAAACTTTCGAAAAAGAAGTTTTCTAAAGCAATTTGAAGGCTGTATTAAACTTAAGATCAGAAGAAATAGAAACATACAATAACTCAAACTCATATAAAGCTCATATAAATGAATAAATAGATCTCAAAACGAGTAAAGCTTAAGTTGAATATGCAAATCAAGCTTAAAACGGACAAAAATATTTTGCTATTTAGTCATGAATGAAAGCCAAGACGAACAGAAATTCAATAAACAATCATAGCAAACAAACAAACTAATTACTAATATAAATAAGTAAATAAATCCTAAAACTAGTGAAAATTAAATTGATTATGCAAATCCAGCTTGAAACGAACAAAAATCTCTACAAAATGAGTTTGAGTTTTTCCTCCTTCTATCACTGTAAAATCTAAAACCTACTTCGTCGTTGGTGCTTTACTGAAAACTATTTGTGTCTTGTGTCATTGGCGCTTTACTGAAAAATATATGAGTCTCGAAGAGTCTTGGAAAGTACAAATAAAAGCGAACTGAATGTTTGGTAATGCTATTTATTGTTGAAAGACCATCAGTTCAAGATTTTATTTCACTAAGTTTTTTTTTTCATTTTCAATGCTACAATAACTGGAAAAGAAAATATTTGTAAAATAATTCGTTTCCCGTGAAGCAACAATGACGTAGTAGGCTTTAGACTTTTACAATTAGGGAAGGGAGCAGTATCCAAACTCTTATTTGTAGTGAAGGTATATTTGTCTGGAATAGTCGTGGAAAGAACAAATAAAATTAAACTAAATATTTTATATATAATGGTATTAATTGCTGAAAGCTCTTCAGTTCAAAAATTTAATTTTACTGTAATTTTTATGTTTGTTTGCAATGTTGTAATAAGTACAAAAGAAGATATTTGTAAATATAATTCGTTTTCAGTAAAGCGCCAATGAAGTAGTAGGTTTTAGACTTTTACAGTGAAAGAAGGAGGCAAACCCAAACACTTCTTTTTAGAGATTTTTGTTCGTTTCAAGCTGGATTTGCATATTCAATTTAATTCTCACTCATTTTAAGATTTATTTACTCATTTATATTAGTAACCATTGCTTGTTTATTTGCTATGATTGTTCATTTAGTTTCTATTCGCTTTGGGTTTCATTTATGCCTCAATAGCGAAATATTTGTGTTCGTTTAAGTTTGATTTGCATATTCAGCTTAAGCTTTACTCGTTTTGAGATTTATTTATTCATTTGTATTAGTACCTTTTGTATGCGTTTTTTGTTATGATTGTTTATTTAATTTCTGTTCGATTTGGTTTTCATTTATTCTTTAATAGTAATTTCTGGTTGTTTTGAGTTTGAGTGATTTTAGGATTCTATTTCTTCTGATCCGAAGTTTAATATGGCCTTTACTTTCCTTTATAAAACTTCTTTTTTGGGAAGTTTTTTAAAAACTAATTTCTGTTCGTTTTTGATCGCAAGCTTTTCAAGTTTTTCAATGTTCCCTATTTCAACATATTTTTCTATTTCAACATAAATTAACAGTTTTGATAAGAACTAATAAATTAAACTGAATATTGGATATATAATGACATTAATTGGTGAAAGCTCACCAGCTCAAGATTTTGTTTCACCCAGGCCGGAATTAAAGCTTTGGCACCTCTAGGCCCAAGCGTTTTTCCCGTTCCGGTTTTGCAAACTTTTCAGGAAAATCCCCAAAACTTTTGAAATAGAGAAAGCTGCAGGGCCTGGTGGGCCTACTGGTAAATTTTGGTCTAGTTTCACTGCAATTTTCATTTTATTTTCAATAATGTAATACAAACAAAGGAAATATTTGTAATATAATTTTTTTTAGTAAAGCACCAAATACGCAGTAGGCCTGATACTTTTACCGTTAAAGAAACAGGCAGTAACCATACTCTTATTTGTAGTGAAGACACCATTCAGTAGAAGTACACAATTCCTACTCCCTGAGAACGACCGCGGGCTAACAACCAATCCTTAATCCAATTTTCACTTGTGTTTGAATTCTATTGTCCCAATTATTATAATGAAAAAATGTAAACTAATTTTGCAGAAATGTGTACTCAAATAATAAAATGGTAATTCTAAGTAAGAAAATTGATTATTTAAGTAAGAGAATGACACTTTTACCGTTTGGGAAACGGGCAGTAGCCATACTCTTGTTTGTAGTGAAGACACCATTCATTAGAAGTAAATAACCCCTACTCCCTGAAGACGACCGCGGTCTCACAATCAATCCTTAATCCAATTCTCACTTGTCTTCAAATTTTATTCTCCCAATTATTATAATAAAAAAAGTAAACTAATTCTGCAGAACTTTCAGTTAATGATAATTCTAAGTAAGAAAATTGGTTATTTAAGTAAGAGACTGATACTTTTACCGTTTGAGAAACGGGCAGTAGCCATACTTTCTTTTGTAACGAAAACACCATTCATTAGAAGTACACCCCAATTCTTTCGGGAAAAAATTGGAGAAAAAACTTTCGGAAAGTTTTTTTAATTAATTTTTTTCGTTTTTCTTTTTATTGCCAACACTTCCAAGTTTTTAAAAGAACTCCTTATTTTGAAATGAGATTTTTTTTCAACATCAAGCTTACATCAAAGTTTCAAAACTAGTATCAAAATAACTATATCAAAGTACTTAAGTATCAAAGTAAAGAAAGGATCAAAGTTAACAAGGTAAACAAACCCTGTAAATCGCTAAAGGTAATCGCATTTACCCTGTAAATCGCTAAATACAAGTATCAAAGTAGCAATAATTAGGTTTCACAACTCAGAGTCATTTCCCCGAGGCTGGGAAGGGGGTGAACCCCGGAAGCATGGTTATTTGGCCTTTCAACTATTTTGAACAAAATGGCTATCTCCAAATTTTGACCAGATACCCTTTGGGAAAGTGGGGCGTGGGCTAATTGGCCAGTGATCACTTTTGACTCAAAAAAGATCTAGAACTTTCAATATCCGATCGAATGAGCCCAAGTTAATACGGCCACCCCTTCCACGGAACCTTATATTCTAATAATTGGCAACTTACATAAGTTACAATCCTTGCCCCGTGGTCTAGGGAGGATTTATCAACCCCTAAGCTATAGTAATTTGAATTTTGAACTATTTTGAACAAAATGGCTATTTCAAAATTTGGTAAGATGGATTTGGAAGAAAAAGGCACAAGGAGGGGGGGGGCTTGTTACTTTTTGATCACTTTTGATTCTTAAGAACTTACAACTTACATAAGTTAAAATTCTTGTCCCCGTTGCTATGGAGGATTTCTTAACCCCTAATTTATAGTAATTTGAATTTAGGACTATTTTGAACAAAATGGCTATCTGAAAATTTTTTATCGAATATATTTGGGGAATAAAGCGTTGGGGGGTAGATACTCTCTGATCACTTTGGTGACTCTAAAAAATGTAACTAGAACTTTCAATTTCCAATCAAACAAGCCATCTCTGAAGTTTATACGACCACCTCTTACATAAAATCTTACATGCCCTCGGGTCATAGTTTACAACACTTGCCCCTGGGCTCTGGAGCAACGTGTCGAAACCTGGAGTTTTTGATATTTGATCTTTAAACTATTTTGAACGAAATAGCTATCTCAAAATTTTAGTTGGATGCATTTGAGGGAAAAGGGTCTTGGGGGGCTAGTTTCCCTCTGATTACTTTTGATTCTAGAGAAGGGCACAATAAATTCTGATTTACCATCGAATAAGTGCCCTCCGTAGTTTATACGACCGTCCCTTCCATAAAAACCTTATAGGCCCCCAGAGCACATTTTACAACAATTCCCCCATATTTGGGGGAAAAGATACATTTGGGGAAAAGAGGGTGTTTGTGTCGGGGTTAAATGCCCTCCCTTAACTTTCGACTCACACATAGGTAACTAGAACTTTCAATTTCCAATCAAATGAGAGACATTCGAAGTTTATACGGCCACCCCTTACATACAAACCTTATACGCCTCCGGGGCATAACTTAAAACACTTGCCCTCGGGCTCTGGGGGGGGGGTTGTGTCGACCCCAGAGTTTTTTTATCTGATTTTTGAACTATTTTTAAAAAATGACTATCTCAAAAGTTGTACCGTATGGGTTTGGGGAAGAAAGGGCTGGGGGTGGGGTAGTTGCCCTCGGATCCCTTTTGACTCTCAAAAATTGAACTAGAACTTTCAATTTTCAATAAAATGAGCCCTCTCCAAAGTCTACACGAGCATTCCTTCCATAAGAACTATATATACCCCCAAAGCATAACTTCACCTTTAAAATATTTTTAATAAAATGGCGATGTCAGAATTTTTATCAGATGGATCTGGGGGAAAAGGGCGTGGAGGGGCTAATCCACAGGCTAGACGTAAATAATCTCTTTTCTCGAATCTCTTTTCCTCGAATCTCTTTTGACTCTTAAAAAGTAAACTAGAACTTCCAATTTCCTATCCAATGAGCCCTCTTTGAAGTTTGTAAGAGCATGCCTTTTATATGAATGATATACGCCCCCAGGACATAACTTACAACGCCTGTACCCCAGACCCTGAGGGGTGTATCGACACCAGAGTTTTTGTTATCTGACCTTTGAACTATTAAAAAAAATGGGTATCTCAAGATTTGTGTTGGATGGGTTTCGGGAACAAAAGGGTGTGGAGGGGGGGCTAGTTGCCCTCCGATCTCTTTTGACTCTTTAAAATTGAACTAGAACTATAAGTTTTCATTCAAATGAGCCCTCTCTGAAGTTTATACGAGCATCCCTTCCATAAGAACCATATATGCCCCCAGGGCATAACTTACAGCGCCTGTCCCCAGGCCCCTGGGGGTTGTATCGACACCGGAGTTTTTCTTATCTGACCTTTGAACTATTTATAACAGAATAGCTCTCTCAAAACTTTCATCGGATGGGTTTTCGGAAAAAAGGCCATGAGGGGGGGGGGGGTCTAGTTGCCATCGGATCTCTTTTGACTCTTAAAAAGTGAACTAGACCTTTCCGTTTCCAATCAAATGAGCTCTCTCTGAAGTTTATACGTGCATCCCTTCCATAGCAACTATATATGCTCCTGGGCATAACTTACAACGCCTGCTTATGGGCCCTGAGGGATTGTGTCGACTCGAGAGATTTCTTTATATGATCTTTGAACCATTTAGATAAATATGGCTCCCTCATAGTTCTCATCGGATGGGTTTGAGGAAAATCTGGCGTGGAGGGGAGGAGGGCTAGTTGCCCTCCAATCTCTTTTGAATCTTAAAAATTAAACTAGGACTATTTTCGATCAAATGAGCCCTCTCTGAAGTTTATACGAGCATCCCTTTTATAAGAACCATATATGGCCCCAGAGCATAACTTACAATGCTTGCCCCGGGGCCTCTGGGGTATCGCCAACACAGGATTTTTTCTTCTCTGACCTTTGAACTATTTTTAACAAAATGGCAATCTCAAAATTTTTACTAGAATGATGTGGGGATAAAGGTGTGGGGGTGGGGCTAGTTGTCCTCGCATCTCTTTTGACTCTTAAGAAGTTAACTTTCAATTTCCAGTCAAATGAGCCCTCTCTGAAGTTAATGCGAGCATCCCTGTCATAAGAACTATATACGCCCCCAGGACATAATTTACAACGCCTGCCCCCCGGGCCTTGGCTAGTTACCCTCAGATCTCTTTTGAATCTTAAAAGTGAAGTGAACTAGAACTTTCAATTTTCAATCAAATGAGCCCTCTATGAAGTTTATACGAGCGTCCTCTCCATAAGAACTGTATATGCCCCACGGGCATGAATTAGAACGCCTGTCCCCGGTCCCTGGGGGGTTGTATCAACAATGGAGTTTTTATTTTCTGAGCTTTGAACTATTTTTTCAAAACGGCTATCTCAAAATTTTTATCGGATGGGTTTGGGGAAAAAATGTGGGGGGGGGCTAGTTGCCTTCGGATCTCTTTTGACTCTTAAAAAGGGAACTCGAACTTTCAGTTCCAATCAAATGAGTCCTCTCTGAAATTTTTACAAGCATTTCTTTCATAAGAATCATATATGCCCCAAGGGCATAAGTTACACCGCCTGCCCCCTCGCTCAGGGGGCTCTGTCGACGCCTGAGTTTTTGATACCTGACTTTTGAACTTTATTTTTACAAAATGGCTATCTCAAAATTTTTATCAGATTCATTTGAGGAAAAGAGGGGGTTAATTACCCTCCGGTCTCTTTTGACCCTTAAAAATTTGAACTAGAGTTTTCAGTTTCCAATTAAACGAGCCCTCTCTGAGGTTTATACGAGCATCCCTTCCACAAGAACCATGTGTGTCCCCAGGGCATAACTTACAACGCCTACCCCCGGCCTCTGGGGGTTGTGTTGCTATATGATTTTTGAACTATTTTTGACAAAATAGATATCTCTAAATGTTCATCTGATGCATTTGGGAGAAAAGGGCGTGGGGGGGGGGCTTGGCCCCCCTCTGATCTCTTTTGACTCTTAAAAAGTGAACTAGAACTTTCACTTTCCAATCAAATGAACCCAGTCTGAAGCTTGTACGAGCATTCCTTCCATAAGAACCATATATGCCCCCAGGATATAGCTTGCAACGTCTGCCCCCGGACCGTGGAGTGCCGGGTATTTTCTATTTCTTTTTAAGTTTTAGACCTATCACATTTTTAACAAGGAACTGATTAATTCGAACACATTTCTTGAGGGACAAAGGAAAAACCGAGTTCACGCCAATAGTTGAGACCACGACCTTTATTTGAAAAGTTTTAAGGTTGGATTTTTTTATTGCTTGCCTAAAACTCTCTTGAAAGCTCCGAATGAAACCTAATACATCTGTGACAGAGAATTGTACCTAAGGTGCTTACAGAACTGAAAACGATGGCCATTTCTAATATAAGTCAATGACTTTAAATCAAAAACTAAAAAAGGATAAATCATAGGGTTTTGGCCCGGTGGTCTCCAATTAAGGGAAAACATCGGGTCAAAAGTAACTAAAGTATTTATAATTACAGGTGAATTCCCAAATTTAGTCAGGGGGAGCAGTGAGATGAGTGAGTCTATAAGATCGAAAAATTGTTCGCAGGATATTTCAAATTTATAGAAATACCTCCAGCAAAATATATCCAAAGCTTTCGCATTTACTCAAAATTATGACTATTTGGAATAATATGAAACATTTTATTTTTACAAAAGAATGAGGTACATTTATTTTCGATCCTCTTATGTATTTCACTCTAATTTGATTCATATACTGTAATACCATTGCCAAAAATTAAGTTTCTTTTAAGACCTGCCTCCTGTGTTTTATGTACGGTAATTTCTTCGGATGGTTTTTGTAACATTAAGGACAAGTTTTTGCTACAGGAGACACCTATGAGGAGGCTTGAACATTTCACAGACACCCGAACCCCCTCAATCTGGGAAGTCTCCAGATATTAATAATCACATTTGTTTTACAATGAACTAGATATGTTTGTTTGAAATTGTACTATGTTTATAATTTTTGTCTTGTTTTAAATTCTTTAGTATGGCAAAAAATGCAGTTTTATACTTATTAAAAGCACCTCTGGCTTCTTTTAATTACAGCTCAGTGCCTCCCAGGGACTGTTTCTTTAGATGGCCTTGAAACCTGTAGCACATGCCCAATTGGTTCTTGGCAAATGGAATATGCCCAAAAAGAGTGTAACCAATGTCCAACTGGCACAACTACTTGGAGAAGAGGCACAAGAAGAATAGAGGAATGTAAATGTAAGCTGATTATTGAATCAAGGGGGCCATTTTCACGTGGATGAGATTTGAGCCCATATTCACCTCCCATCCTCATGATAATAATCTCTTGTTCTAAAATAAGGTGGATTTGTCCATACACTTATACTCTGCTCGAACTGTAGAGTCAGGGTTGCCGCCCAGCGAGGAAAAAATAACTAGATTCTACTGATTTTTCGGTTGATTTAGTAATTTTCTTCATTAATCTAGTGTTTATGTGCTGATTTAGTGTTATTTTTCTTTAGGCAATATTAAAAATCACTAAATCACTAGGGGTGGCAAGTCTGGGCAGATTTGAACTAAAGCTCTTTATCAAGTTCAACCAGAGATGGATCAAAGGAGGATTGAAGTAAAAACATGATTTCATTGAGGAAATTCAGTGCGATAACAAAAATTCCCTGGATACAGGATTTTCATCCGAATCATATCCTCGTGAAAACGACCACTAGATTTGGGTTAGAGATTTAAAATCTAAGCTATGAATTAATAAGAATTGTACTTGAAAAAAAAAAATACTTTACTTTCCTATTCCAAGAAAGATTGTCCACACGGGGGGGGGTGAGTCTCATTCTGGAGTACCATACAAGCCCCAACAAATGTAAATTGTGAGGGGTTTTCTAATATTCTGGAAACATCACGATTGCTAGCCAAAAAGCTTCTGATCTAAGCCTTAGCTCTTCATTTGCCCCGAAACATTTTTGCTTAAAGCGTAGCTTATTTCTTTTCAAAGGGCATCTTCACGTTAAAAAAAATTTCCTGGTGTGAAATTAAACATCTGGATTCTATATGTGTTCATTTTCAGTGTATCTATCTAGGTTTAACCACTTTTTTCATTAGTTTACCCATTATTTTTATATAGTCTAGTATATAGGATATTTTTATTTATTACATTGCTTTACACATCGTCATGTCAGGAGCTTCATTTATTCATAATCATTGCCTAGGAAATACAGAGTATTGAAAAGTTTCTTAACATCAGGACTTATTATTACCTTATCCCCCCTCTCCCTGCAGATCTTTAATCAAAGATTAAATATTTCCCTTATTCATAGTTTTTCTCTCTTTTCTTTTTTATTTAATTACATGTTAAAAATGTTTTCAAATGTGAAATTGAAATATTCGATTCTAGCTTTGTTTGTTTTTTACTGTTTACATCCCTTGTCCTTTATTTCATTTTATTACATTTTGCATTTCATTACATATTACATTCTGCGGTATCAAATGTTGCAATTGCCCGTTGTGATAGTTCAATTAACGATTATTAGTAACATACGAAATATGAAAAATTTCTTAGAGATAGTACCAATTCGAAAACATAATCCTTATAACCGGAAAATGCCGAAAATTTACACTGAAATTGATTTGTTTGCTCCAAATAATAGCGATTGCAAGGCAGTTTTGTTTCCCTTACTCCCTTGGACTCTGGGAGAGAGTTTCCAGTAGAGTTTCCAGTATAGTGCTCAGTTTAGATCGCCGTTGAAGTCTTTCTTAACTTTCTCTTATTCTATTAAATTAAAGTATTCTTTTTAAGAATTTATTCATTATTTTGAACTATCTAAAGTACTGAGGACTTCAACATAAGAGTAGTTTTTCCCTAGACCTATCTTGGGTCGATTCACGCCTTAAATCCATAATTTCTAAGATTTTTGTTTTGGTTATTTCAAAGTTATGACATTTTTACGGGAGTATCACTTTTTTTGAGTTTTCCCAAGTTTCGCCTTGGTAATAAATAATCGAAACGGTAACGTCTCGTTACCGTTACTCGTAAACTCGTAAAGACGTTAAATTTGGTAACGTCTTTCGTCCGTAAAAATCCCAACATCAGTAATCTGTTGATTTTAAAAGGGAATATATCTTCAAAGAAAAGCTGCGTCTTCTTAAGCTGTTTGGAGCCATATATTTTATTGGAGCTTATTTGGAGCTTATTGGATATTACATAAAAAAACTAGTTTTTTTAACTGAAAGTAAGGAGCGACATTAAAACTTAAAACGAACAGAAATTACTCCGTATATGAAATGGGTTGTCCCCTCCGCAATCCCTTGCTCTTTACACTAAAGCTTTTAATTGTTTTAAAAAGCAGAATTGTGGCAAACAGTCATACTTTAGCGTAAAGAGCGAGGGATTGCGGAGGGGACAGCCCATTTCATATACGGAGTAATTTCTGTTCGTTTTAAGTTTTAATGTCGCTCCTTACTTTCAGTTAAAAAACTAGTTTTTTTATGTAATTTCTGAACGTTTTTGAATTAATGCATGTTTGATTTTGGCTGTCCACACATAAATTTGCATATTAATTCCTTTTTTGGCTAAATGGCTTTCTCTTAGTTTTGATCAGACGATTTTGAGAAATAAGGGATGGGGAAGGAGGCCTAGTTGCCATGCAATTTTTCGGTTACATAAAAAGGCAACTATAAGTTTTAATTTTTAACGAATTTTTTCATTAGTAAAAAATATACGTAACTTAAGAATTAACTTACGTAACAAACTTTTATATTCTTTAATTTTTATTATGTATATGAGGGGGTTTGTACCCTCGTTAATAACTCGTTCTTTACACTAAATCGTAAGTTTTGTCTCAATTCTTTAAGAATGACCCCCTGAATCAGAAAGGCCGTAGAATAAATAGTTGAAATTACTAAAAATACTCTAGCATAAAGAGCGAGGTATTTATCTCCTCCTAAATACCTCGCTCTTTATGCTAAAGTTTTTTAGAACCCCTCATATGCGTTATAATCTCTGTTCGTTTTAAGTTTCAATGCTACTCTTTACTTTCAATTGAAAAAACCTTTCCATGTTTATTTTTTCATTGTTTTTTTTTATAGTAATTTTAGAAAATCCTGCACCCTTTTCATTGAATTTCTGTTCCCCCATGACATATTTCTCCAAGGAAAGATCCTCCCACATAGCCCCCTCCCCTCAACCCCCCCCCCCCAAAAAAAACAAAAAAAAAATCCCCTGAAAACGACTCTACACTTCCCAATAATTGCAGCCCCTCCCCCAGGAACTGTGGGGGAGTAAGTGATTCCCAAAGACTTGGTTATTATGGTTTTTGACTATGCGGAACAAAATGGCTATATCAAAATTTTGATCTGTTGACTTTGGAGAAAAAATGAGCGTGTGAGGGGGCCTAGGTGCCCTCCAATTGTTTTGGTCACTTAAAAAGGGCACTAGAACTTTTCATTTCCGTTAGAATGAGCCCTCGTGCGACATTCTAGGACCACTTGTCGATACGATCACCCCTGAAAAAAAAAAAATAAACAAATAAACACGCACCCGTAATATGTCTTCTGGCAAAAAATACGAAATTCCACATTTTTGTAGATAGGAGCTTGAAAATTTTGTTTTAAGGTTCTCTGATACGCCGAATGCGATGGTGTGATTTTCGTTAAGATTCTGTGACCTTTAGGGGTTGTTTTCCCCTATTTTCTAAAATAAGGCAATTTTTTCAGGCTCGTAACTTTTGATGACATAGACTAAATTTAATGAAACTTATATATTTACAATCAGCATGAAAATATGATTCTTTTGATGTATATTTTAGCATCAAAATTCCGTTTTTTAGAGTTTCGTTTACTATTGAGCCGGGTCGCTCCTTACTACAGTTCGTTACCACGAACTGTTTGATATAGCTTATATAGCTTATTGGAGCTTCTAATATTTTTTGCTGTTTTTTTGTTGTTGATTTTTCACCTATGCTTTTTTTTGTTTAATTCGGCACCCGCTATTACAAAGAACCGTATAACTGTATATGGAGGCTTTTTTTTATTAAAAATTAAATTTCCGATTTTCCTGTTTCTTTAAGATATTGTCCATTAGTGTTACGCAAGTTTGTATTTAACTACAGTTTCGGACACTTTCCTACAAATCTCATTTTAATTGTCATTGTTACTTTAACTAAAAACCCGTTCTTTTTTAGAATGGCAATTCTATGTTGAAAAAAATTATTTGTTTTTTTTTTGCGTTTCTCGCCCCATTAGGCCTCATCTCGGCCAATTTTCGGCCACTTCCCTACAGTTAAATTTCATTTTTACTGTCACTGTTACTTTAGCTAAAAGCCCGTTTTTTTATCAGAATAGCAGTTCTGTATTGAAAGGAAATGTCTGTTTTTTGCGTTTCTTGGCCCATCAGGTCACATCTCGGCCACAGTTTTGGCTACTTTCCCAAAGGCAAATTTCGCTTTCACTACCATTGTTACTTTAACTAAAAGTCCATTGTTTTTTAGTATAGTAAATTCTGTGTTGAAAGAAAATGCTTTTGATTAATTCTTTTGCGTTTCTTGGCCCATCAGGTAAGTCTTTGTTATTTGTTTTTGTTGTTTTCTTTTTGTGTTAAAACGATCAACTTTCTTGGAAATTAATGAATAAAAATTGAACTTTGTTTTCAGCAATATGTAATGCGGGTGAAGTCTCCGAAACTGGATTAGAACCCTGTTATCCCTGCCCTTTAGGCTCTTATCAGCCAGAGCTTGGCCAAACATTTTGTCTGAAGTGTTCACCTGGTATGGTTACAAATACAACAGGCTCGTCAGATATTAATAATTGCTATGAGGAGCCAACTGTTCAGGAACTCGAGGTAAAAGCTGATATTAATTTACATACTCTATTTATATTAATTGATATTATGTTTGGCTTAGGTATAAAATAACTCTTTCAAAAAATCAGTGTTACATGTCCCAGAGCGCAAAACTCTCCTTTCAGGGTAAAAAAAAAAAAAAAAAAAAAAAAAAAAAAAAAAAAAAAAAAAAAAAAAAAAAAAAAAAAAAAAAAAAAAATCATACTTTGCCACTGATTGCTGGTGAATTTCCTTGAAAAAGAAATATTGCTAGAGTATTAGCAAATTTTAGCCTTGAAATTTAAAAAAAATTAAATATCAAATTATAAAAATTAAAAATTTAATTAAAAATTAAATAGTCTTACAGTGTATTTTACAGTCTACAATGTTGTTACACAGTCTACAGTGTCACGGTCTTAGAGGGGGAAGTGCAAACTGTCTGTAAGACAACCAATCCAGAGAATCATCAAAAGTCATAAGTTATGTTGCACTAGATTCTAAGGTTTAAATTTTTTAGATCTGAATGACGTCTACTTAAAAAACCATTTCAAAAGTATCTCCAAAATTCAAGACAAAACTCCCATAGGACCTTATGGGGAACTCTGCAGGATTCCCATTCTAGGGATCCTATTGTATTTGAACTAAGCGTAAATAAAGCATCAAAATTAAAGAAACAAAATTAAAATTAATGACAAATAGTTTCCTGAAAGTATAACTAAAAATTCACCCTCCTCGACTCTCCCTCTCTAAAATACGTCTTTTCGTCTTTGAATGTATTGGTCTGAAAAATATAATGATTTATTTCACAGCCAAAAGATTTAAGACAACGATGAAATTGGGGTTAAAACCCCCACTCAACCGTCGTTAGTGCAGGAAGAAGAATAAAAATTATAAAGAAAAGTCAAAAGAACAATATCAAAAATTCAAATCTTAAAATATATAATCTGAAATAGCAGAGGTATTTTCTTAAGCAATAACAAAAAGACCATTTCACTTTTCTTTTTCTATTTTCACTTACTGTGATCCCCCTTGTTTTTATGGCGCTTGCCCGTCGGCCGGAAAAATAAAAAAAAATGAAATATTTTTAACTTACGAACCGGTGATCGGATCATAATGAAATTTGATATTTTCAATTTGATAAAGCTCTTGTTGATTATTGATAAAGCTCTTGTTTTAAACCCCGACTGGATCTGGTGACATTGGGGGGATTTAGAGGGGGAAACCAAAGCTTTTAAAACGCTTAGAGTAGAGAGATCGGGATGAAACTTCGTGGGAAGAATAAGCACAAGTCCTAGATACGTGATTGACATACCGGACCGAATCCACTATCTTTGGGGGGAGGGGGGTATTTCCAGTGCTTTGGCGAGTTCGGTGCTTCTGGACGTGCTAAGACGATGAAAATTGGTAGGCGTGTCATGGACCTGCACAACTTGACTTGATAACAGTCGTATCCCCAATTCGACTATCTGGGGGGGGGTGGAGGGAGGGGAAATTGTGAAAATTGAGGCATGTTTATCTTACGAATGGGTGATCGGATCGTAATGAAATTTGATAAATAGAAAGATTTAATGTCTCAGATGCTCTATTTTCAATTCGGATTGGATCCGGGGATATTGGGGGATGGAGGGGGAAATGAAAATCTGGGAAACCGGAAATCTTGGAAAATGCTTAGAGTGGAGAGATCGGGATGAAACTTCATGGGAAGAATAAGCACAAGTTCTAGATATGTGATAGACATAACCGAATTGGATCTGATCTTTTTGAGGGATTTAGGGGGATTTCTAGTGTTATGGTGAGTTCAAGAATAAGCACAAGTTCTAGATACGTGATTGACATACCGGACCGGATCCAGTCTCTTTGGGGGAGTTGGAGGAATTTCTTGTTTGTTTTTGTCTTGCATATTCTTTTTTGTCTTGCATATTTCAATTTTGTCAAACCTAACCAGTGTTGTCTCATTAATTACTTAATGGCCTATTAAGTAGTCTCTTAAGAATCTAAATGAAGATGGGTGATTAAGTATTTTCTCATCCGTGCAACTAGGTACCTGGATGCTTTCCAGGGTAGGGGGTAATTGGCCCTCTCCCCAAGAGGGTCAAAAAACTGAGAAACAATAAGAAAATTAAATGTAGGGAAAATATAAGACCTTTCTCGCAATAAAACTTATCGAAAGAACAGTTTCCATCTGGAAATTTTTTTTTACTGGTGTTCGAGACTAACTACATCATGGGAAGGCGCAACATTTCGTACTCTATGAAGTCATGATTATTTAAGTTTCGCTTTCTTTTTATCGATTCAGTTTTCCTTTTTTCCTGTTTAGTAGAGCATGCCTGTTACAGAGGAATCTAAAATCTTCCCATAATCATTCCTCCGGAAAAATATCCAGAGGAATCTAAAATGTTTGTTTTGATGTTTTTTGATTCAGTTATCTTTCTTTTTGTTTTCTTGTTTAGTAGAGCATACCTGCTACAGAAGAATCTACCATCCTTGAAGTGAATGACTGCTTTTCTGATCCATGCCATAATGAGGCGACATGTAAACCCATGGATTTTGGACACGTCTGCTTCTGCATGCCTGGATTTACTGGTATATTTGCCATATTTTAGTTTTTTAGTCTTCTCTTAGTTTTAGGATGGCTGGAAGCCCTCCAAACTCTTTTCCACATGCCCCAACATGTCCAGAAAGTTTAAACTTAGTGCCCTGAGCTGCTCTTGAAATAATATAGATCCTCCTTTTTGATGAGAATTCAAAGGCACCTTGTGCCTTTGGGTTTAGTTTTACATACTCGTCAACACCCTCCAAAGTTTCACCGTAATACCCTTAACCTTTTTGGTTAAGCCTCAATACCCTTAATACCTTAACCTTACCTTAATTAAACATTCCCCTTTTTCCTAATGATAAATCCTGCCTTTAAATAATGGGTAAATTGCATAGTTTACAATCCTTGCCCTTGTCTTTGGGGGATTGTCATCCCTGAAGGTTTTGGGGGAATGACATCCCTGAAGGTATAGCTATTAGACCTTTTGACTAGTTTGTAAAAATTACAATTTTAAAATACTATCAGTGCAGAGCGGGCACCTAAAAGGGCAAGAAAAGGGGTGGTTTGGTGGCCCTCCGACCTTTCTTCAAAATATCTTCAACATACCTTGTAAGTTTCAAATTAATACCCTCAGCTCTTCCCTATATATTGCTGATATTCCCTTTCCACAGCCAGCAAGCAGAAAGCATGTTTTGATTATGTTCGGTATCCCTCCAATTATTTGTGATTCTTAAATTGGGCATTAAAACTTTCAATTTCAAATTAAATGATCCCCCGCCAAAGTCTATACGGCCACCTCTTCCATATGAAGTGCCCCTGGAGGAAAATAATAAGTAAATAAAGAATAACTTTACATTAAAGTCTTTTGGCTCCTTATTTTAGGTAATGCTATAGCTTTGCCTCTGATCTTTAGTCTTTAAGAATGTCATAAAAAAAATCATTAAAAAATAAGAAAACTTTGAATACAATTGGACTTTAAATGTAGCCAATCTGTATTATAAGAATAAAAGCTGAAATATCTCATTAATTAATGGTTAATGGCCAATTTTTCTTTTCAAGCTGTCTACTCAAGGGTAAGAGCAAAAAATCAAAAATTTATGAGTAGCATACTCATAATGGTTTAATGTGGAAAAAAGGGATTCAAAAGTTCAAATGACAGTGTTGCTTCTGGCAAGTTCAATAAAAAATAGAAAATTTCCAAAAAATTGGCTTTTTGATATAATTAAATAAAAAAAAACAAGTTTTTTTAAATGAAAGTAAGGAGCGACATTAAAACTTAAAACGAACAGAAATTACTCCGTATATGAAAGGGGCTTTTCCTCCTCGACACCCTGCTCCTTACGCTAAAGTTTTTTATTGTTTTAAAAAGTAGAGCTACGAGAAAGAATCAAACTTTAGCGCAAGGAGCGGGGTGTCGAGGAGGAAAAGCCCCTTTCATATACGGAGTAATTTCTGTTCGTTTTAAGTTTTAATGTCGCTCCTTACTTTCATTTAAAAAAACTTGTTTTTTTTATTTAATTTCTGAAAGTTTTTGAATTAATACATGTCTGATTTTGGCTCTCCGTACATAAATTATTAAAATGAAATTTGCATATTAATTATTTTTTTGGCTAAATGGCTTTCTCTTAGTTTTGATCAGACGATTTTGAGAAATAAGGGGTGGGGAAGGAGGTGTTAGTTGCCCTCCAATTTTTCGGTTACTTAAAAAGGCAACTAGATCTTTTATTTTTAACGAACGTTTTTATTAGTAAAAAAAAATACTTAACTTAAGAATTAACTTACGTAACAAACTTTTATATTCTTATATTTTTGATTATATATATGAGGTGGTTGGTCCCCTCGTTAATACCTCGCTCTTCACACTAAATCTTGTTTTATCCCAATTCTTTAAGAATGACCCCTGAATCAGAAAGACCGTAGAATAAATAGTTGAAATTATTAAAAAAAAATTTTGCATAAAGAGTGAAGTGTTTATCTCCTCCTAAATACCTCGCTCTTTATGCTAAAGTATTTTTAGAACCCCTCATATGCGTAATAATCTATGTTCCTTTTTAAGTTTTAATGCTTCTCATTACTTTCAATTGAAAAAACTTTTTCATGTTTATATTTTCATTTTTTTTTTTTATATAGTAATGCTAGAAAGTCCTGCGCCCTTTTCATTGAATTTCTCTTCCCCCATGAAATATTCCTCCAAGGAAAGATCCTCCAATATACCCCCCTCCCCTGAACCCCACACCCAAACCAAAAAAATCCCCCTGATAACGTCGGTACACTTCCCAGTAACCATTACTGTATGTAAACATTGGTCAAAGTTTGTAACTTGCAGCCCCTCCCCCAGGGACTGTGGCGGGTAAGTCATCCCCAAAGACATAGTTATTATGGTTTTCGACTATGCGGAACAAAATGGCTATCTCAAAATTTTGATACGTTGAATTTGGGAAAAAATTGAGCGTGGGAGGGGGCCTAGGTGCCCTCCAATTTTTTTGGTCACTTAAAAAGGGCACTAGAACTTTTCATTTCCGTTAGAATGAGCCCTCTTGCAACACTCTAGGACCACTTGGTCGATACGATGACCCCTGGGAAAAAAAAAAAAAAAAAAAAAAAAAAAACAAATAAACACGCACCCGTGATTTGTCTTCTGGCAAAAAATACGAAATTCCACATTTTTGTAGATTGGACCTTGAAATTTTTGCTATAGGGTTCTCTGATACGGTGAATGCGATGGTGTAATTTTCGTTAAGATCCTATGACTTTTAGGGGGTGTTACCTCCTATTTTCCAAAATAAGGCAAATTTTCTCAGGCTCGTAACTTTTGATGACAAAGACTAAATTTGATGAAACTTATATATTTGAAATCAGCATAAAATTCCGATTCTTTTGATATATCTTTTAGCATCGAAATTCCGTTTTTTAGAGTTTCGTTTACTATTGAGCCGGGTCGCTCCTTACTACAGTTCGTTACCACGAACTGTTTGATCAGTCAATATTATTATAATATTAAATCTGATCAAGTCTCCCATGCATAATATAGAATGAGCAACTTGTAAGTATTAAACCATATTTTAGTTTTTAAATATAAAAACTTATAGTCTATACGGCCACCTAAGACTTGATTAGGTGGTTTATATTTTATAAGCAGTTCGTATCATACGAACTGCTTGATACGAGGCAGTTCGTATCAAGTCGAACTGCCTGGCTTTCCGAACATTAAATAAAGAAAACATGGCAAATATGATTCAAAGCCTCTGTTTTTTAATCTTTCTCATTGAACTCTGACCTATATTAGATATTTCCTTGGACATTTACTACAGCAATAGTAAATAGTCATAGTCCTACCCCAGCATTCATGTCCTTGGCATTCATTTCATTTATTTAATATGTATTTGTAAGGTTGGTCTCATCCGAGGGATAGGCCTGGTGCCAGGTTAAGGGGTAGAATGAATGATTTCTGGATAAAGGGAAGATATGGATCAAAAGTTAATATTGACAGTGTTATTGACAGGGGAGTATCTGATAATCCCATAAAAAGCAGAAAATCCGAAGAAAATTGGCATTTGGTATAATCAATCTGTTTTGTTGTAAGGTTAAGGCTGAAATATCTCATTAAGAGGTAATTAATCAGCATTTTTATTTTCAAGAAGTATCTTAAGTCGAAATCTGGTCTTCCAAAAATAGGTGTAGATTAACTTGGCAAAATATTTTTAAGCTTAATAGGCAAGTTGAGTTTAAGCTGGTAGGCCTGCTAATGAGAAAATTCTGCTTTGACCCTCCGCTACAGGTATAAAATCACCAAAGGGTAAATGGTGATGGTGATATTTTTATGCCTATTTTGCTTGGCCTTCTCATAGCTTTGTCGCCTTATTGTCTCTTAGCTTCGAGAGATGGCAATGAAAGGTTTCAGTCCATAGTATGTCAGTGATGCCCAAGCCTTTGCTGCTTCTTCTGGCACATTATTACGTGTGATAACGGAATATCGTGGATCACGGGACTAAAACCGTGTCCAGAAGGGGGGAGCACTGGTTTTGAAGCCCCTCCCAAAAAAGATGTCCGACTCATAAAAACGTAACAAAAATCAATGTAAAATATTTTTCGATCCGTTTTTTAGACTTTTTTTGGAACATCCCCCCTCTCCCCGAACAAAAAGGCTTGATGTGCCTTTCCTGTTGCCCATATCATTGTAATGATTTGTAAGATTTCCCTTGGATGCTAGTCTGTTTCAAGTTCAAGCTTAAGTTCCAGTTATTTCCATAAAATAATAATAACAAAAGCTATATCCCAAAGGGCTCAATGGCCCGTTATTTGGGAAATGACATAGAATAAATAAAGAATTATAAACCTTGGTATAACATACTAAACAACATCTAAATATAAATATAGAAAGAAATCAACTCACCGGCAGTCCCCACGAAACAGCGACCCTCACATCACCCGACAATAAAATACAATTTAGAATTCTCTGCGTCATCGAGGATCCAACACCAACAAAAAAACTACCCCCTCCCTCCCCCCAAAAAAATAAAACCTTAAAACACCTAATATTTGCCTTTAATAAGAAACCTTTCTTCTGTCTCATAAAGGAGCCAAGTGTTCGTGACTGCCGGATCTCAGCAGGAACCAAGTTCCAAGCACGCCCCACAGTCTTGGCCAGACCGAAGTCTGAACGAACCGAGGGAGTAGCCGGAATCATTACATCCTCCCAGTTTCGAACTATATGCAAATTTACTTCGCCTAGTAGTTTGAGCAATCCCGAAAAACAGCATGGGAGATCTTCCTGGTTTTATAGCATACCAGTAAATGTTTAAATTTAAATGTTTACATTTAATACTTCATATCATAGCAGCTTTCAATTCTAGAAGATAGATTTTCTTTTCCTGCCACCCTCATTAAAGCTTTTTAAGACTTGAAATGAAGGTAATAACATAAACGTAACTATTTGAAATGGTAACGGTAAACAGTAACTATATGACACGTTAATACATAAAAAGTTGTTCTCGAATTCCTCATGGCCTCTTTCCGCCAATAGATACTTTGTTTAACCTATTTAATTGATTAGTGCTTAATTCTCGTGAAGGTATGAATTGTGACATCAACATTGACGAATGTTCATCACTACCCTGTAGCAACAATGGCACATGTATAGATGGTGTCAATAGTGTTAGTTGCATATGCCAAAGTGGATTTAGTGGACAATTTTGTGAGGTAAGCATGCTCGCCAAGTTTTCTTGAACTATACTAGATGTATATTCTTGAACTATGCTAAATGTTTTCCAGAGAAATTGCCTACGGATTGTTCTGGGCACCCGGCTGACTGGCCGTATTTCAAACATTAGACTGTACGAAAAATATGGTTCTATCCTGCTGTTTAAGGCTAAAATGAAAGAAAAGTTGAGATGGCTAGGGCACGTTGTGCCAATGAAGGATTACAGATTGCTGAAGATTGTCCTTTTCAGCCAGCCGTCTGCTTTCGTTAAACGAAAGCAGGTCGTCCTCTTCTTGGATGGGAGGACGTCATAAATAAAGACTTAAAGGAAATGAGAACTTCCTGGGAGGGTAAAAAGGGAGGCTTTGAATGGATGGAGGAGGAGCATGCGTAGCTGTGTTGGCTTCAGGTGGCTTGGTGCTGCAGTGAGTTGTTAGTAGTAGTAGTAGCAGTATACTAGGCCAAATAGTGAAAAACTATTAACCAAAATTAGCCTAGTTAATTTTTTTCTCATGATCAGGTGGTAGTATTGGATATAAAATCCTCCCTTGCTTCTTTGTTTCTACCTTCTTCCTCTGGAAGGAAAGTCTACCGAATTCACCATATGCTTAATATTTTCATACTATTTGCAGAAATTTTTTTACTGGATTCTTCTTCTTTTCTTCTTTTCTCTCAAAAAGTTCACCACCTCCCCCCTCCCGAAGCTTCCTTCCCAGTGGAAAATCTTCCCTGTGGAAAATCCTCTAAGCAGAAAATCTAGCAGATTTCTATATTTTAAAATACCTTTTCCCAGGGACTCTGGGGGTCAATTTATTCCCAAACACATAGATATTGGACCTTTCAACTATGCTGAACAATATGTCTATCTTATAATTTGGTCGAACAAAACTGGTGGAAAGGGGTTTTCATGATTTTCATGAAGATTCTTTGACTTTTAGGGAGCGTTTCCCACTTTATCGAAAATCAGAGAAATTTTCTCAGGCTTGTATTCTTTGAAAGGTAAAACTAAACTCAATGAATCTTATATATTTGAAATTAGTATAATAAGTCAATTCTTTTGGTACACCTATTGATATCAAAATTATGTTTGTTAGAGGTTCGGTTACTATTGAGCCGCGTCGCTTCTTATTTGCAGTTTGTTACCACGAACTGTTTGAAAGTAGAAACACTGGTTGTGACTAAAACAAAATATATATTTATTGAAACGTGGAAAAATCCATGATTGGATTTTTTGAAATAGAATAGAAATATGTTTCCATGGTCCATGTTGTTTTTAATGCTAGCTTTTGTTTTTAAATTGCTAGCTGTTTTAATGTAGTTGTGAATAAAAGTTGTTATTCAACGCTGGTGTTGAATAAAAAAAAGTATTTACTTTTAGTGTGAAACAAACTCATTTGACGCAATTTGCCAGGTTTATATGGTTTTAAAGCGAATCAGTTTTTGAAATGGTAGGCTATAAACTGGACAGTCTATAAGAACTAAGGAATAATATGGTTGTAGTACGAAAATGTGCCGCAGAAAATAAACCGGTTCTTTGGTGTTTAGCGACCACCCTCAAGCTCTTGATCCGAGTAAAATTGGTTTCTCTGTCTGAATTTGGAGATAATTAGCTTAGTCTGAGTGAGAATAACTACTATACAGGTATATTTTAATTGAATATCTAATGTATTGAGTTGGTTAGGTATTTAATATAGTGCGTTCGGGGAGGCCTGCTTTTCAAAATTCTGTGTTGTAGTTTCCATATTTTTTTTACTAAAGCATTCTATTTTCTTCATATTTTGGTATATTTCACTAGGATTAACCTAACTTCACTTCTTTAGTGTGGCCTCTATCACACGTAAGTACCAACAAACCAATGAACTGAAAGTATATTTTATCTTACATATATTTTATAGATTGATATTGATGACTGCGCAGATTCTCCCTGTCAAAACTCAGGAACCTGCTTTGACAAAGTGAGTGATTTTATTTGTGAATGCCGACCCGGATTCACTGGCAATTACTGTGAGCTGAATATTGATGATTGTGCTGTGAGTGTCTCTTCTTAACTGTATTAATAGTTTCAGTGCAATTCTATTTTAATCCAGTATGAAATTTCGGCCGTGCTAATGACTTCTAAGTCATGCAAAGATTAAGGAAAAATCGGTTCTGAATAGAATTCAGTAGGTACTGAACAGGTACTGTTAATAATTATGTCTTGATGTCCATTAATAATTCTTTGGGGTTGAAACCCCCCCCCCACTATTGTCACCAGTGCCATGACTCTAAGTTGCACTAGTTGCCCACTATTAACGTATAAGGTTCTTCTGCAAGAGTGGTCACATAAACTTCATAGGGGGCTCATTCGATTGGAAGTCAGAAGTTCTAGTGCCCTTTTTAAGAGACAAAAGTAGTCAGAGGGCAAATAGCCCCCTCCCCCCATGTCCTTCTTTTCCCCAAATGCATCCAGTAGAAATTTTGAGGTATTCATTTTATTAAAAATAGTCCAAAGATCATATTACAAGGGCTTCAGAGTTGACACAACCCCAAAGCCTGTGAGCAAGGGTTATACTTTATGCCCGGGGTATGTAAGATTTTATGGTAGAGATGGTCGTGTAAACTTTAGAAGAGGCTCATTTAATTGGAAATTGGAAGTTCTAATTCCCTTTTAAAAAATAAAAAAATTTTCCCAGCCAAGTCCAAATTATATTCTGGTCTTCAGAGGACATGGGGGCTTTCAGCCTCACTTGTGTTACTTTCTGCTTGTTTTGAATTTTGACTCGGTCATTAATTGTAATTTCTGTTCGTTTTGGGTCTCATATATTTATTTGATGGTGATTTGTGGTAGTTTTACGCTTCGTAGATAATTCCATTTTATTTTTGCTCATTTTCGGTTTCATGGAGTTCTTTACTTTTCTTTGAAAAACTTATTTTGTGGAAAAGTTTTTTTTTAATTAATCTTTAACTAGGACAAGTCCAGATTGACTGCTCCCTCTCAATTTTTAAAATGCATACGCAATTTTTTTTATATAATGCCGTCTAGCTGCATCTTCCAGATCTTCAGGAATAATATCCTTGGCCTCCACTTCACACCTCTATAATCATATTAAATTTTGTCTCTACTTTCCTTGCATTACTCTTATGTTCATATGATCTATCATTCATACAGTTCTTATACATTTCCCTCCTCTTTTCCACTAAACTTAAAGCCTTTTTGTTAATCTTCCTAGTTGCATTTCTCACTTCCTTCCCCAAGATACTATCTGCCATTTAACAAACCATTTGCCAAAAATTTAATAAATGAGCTTTTAAGTAAATATACAAAAAATTAACAAATATTTTTGCAAATTTTTATTTAATTGTTTGTTTTTTGGGTATGCTGTCTAGATGGCGCTTATACACAGGCTGGTCATTTAAATTTTATGATGGTTTCCTATGACCGAATTAAATAGTCTATTTTTCGCTTCATTCCTTGTCTCTGACGCCAGTTTACATTTTCTCCCCATTCATTTATTTAAGGTTAGTGAGGATGCGTTTCGTTTATTGTTGTTTGAGTGGTTTTCGAAAGCCTGATAATTTTACTAATATGAATATATATTACAAGGCTCACCTATCGCAGGAATACAATATTTACCATCATACGGTAGACGTTCCACTATACCTTGGTCAGAAACTTAAAGCGCCTAAAGCTATAATAGCTTACGGTTTTTCCCCTATGAGCACTTTGGAACAACTTTAGGCGCTTGAAGTGCTTCAGTGTGTTTTTTGTTGTTGAGCTTATGATGCCTTACACTTATTTATTTACAATTTTGTATTATATCCATTGACCAGTCTGTTTGGGTGTGCTATTTATCCTAGGTGTTTTAATTCGTGCGTAATTCAAAGTATCATTAATTTTATATCTATCTAAATTACCAATATAGGAAAATATTTTTTTTCTCACTGAATAATTACCTCTAACCGGTTATTTCTAGGGAGAGCCGTGCTTAAATGGAGCAACTTGCGTAGATGGAGAAAACAGCTATACCTGTTCTTGCGCAGCTGGTTATGTTGGATCTCACTGTGAAGAGAACGTCTGCAGCAACGATCCATGTCTTAACGGAGGAACTTGTATTGATGGAGTTGACACTTTCAGGTATTCATTTTCGTCTTCTCTACCAATTCTTCTTCTTCTCTAAAGGTATTAAAGTGTGCCCAACGTCGACTTTATTAATTGTGAAAAAAAAAAATACAAAATTAAGCCCTTATAAACATAGACAGAATATATAGATAGACAAAATTAAGCCCTTATAAACAGGACTTTTATACCTGTTTCTTTCACTGTCTAAATAAATGGAATTATCCCATTTGAAATTTTTTTTTTCTTGATTTTCGATCATATACGTATTTCTTTTTTCTTTTTTTTTTTGGCTTCGTCACATTTTCTTATTAAACATTAGCAACCTTCGAAAACATTGTCAAATCATTAAGTTTAGTTACTGTTTTTTTAATTTAAGTTTAAATCAAGTTTTATCAATTAGTTTAGTTCAGACTTGAATTAGATATCGAAATTTAGTTCAGTGTTATTAATTATTATATATGATTATTAAATTCGGAAGTATTGTTAAATATTAGAAATGATTCAAGTTTGAAACTATTTCTAGTTAGAAGATTACTGCCTCACAGTTTGACAGAAGAAACGAAACATGGGCAAGCAAAAAGATCCATACTATTTTAAATTTAGTTGTAACCTTAGATAATTGAATGCGGAATATAAAATATTGTCTGGTCTTAAGAGGGCACAGGGCAGTTAGCCCTACTTCTATTTGTGGTCGTTTTTGTTTGCTTTGAGTTTGACTTAGTTTTTTATTGTTATTTTTGTTCGTTTTGGGTTTCTTTTATTTATTGATGGTGAGTTATGGTAGTTTTAAGTTTGAAAACTATTTGATTTTCTATCTGCTCATCTTTAGGTTAATGTAGCGCTTTACTTTCCACTGAAAAACTTCGTTACTTCCTTGTTAGCTATTACACACTCAAGAACTGAAGTTAGGTTAATCATGATGAAATATACCAAAGTATGATGAAAAAATAATAGTTTAGTAACAAAACTATGGAAACTATGGAAACAACAACAAAGAATTATGAAATGGGGGCTGCCCAGACCGCACCATATTAAATACGTAACCTAACTAACCTAACTCAGCCAAAATACTAACTAAATATTTAGTTTTCCACCGAGACGAAGCTAATTGTCTGGTATAAAAACCGTGAAATTCGGCTATTGTCCCATCTTCGCAGCACAAATTCTCAAGTGTGTACTAGCTAACAAGGAAGTACCTAAGTTTTTTTTTTAATTAATAACACTAAATGGGACAAATAAAGAAACAAACAGCGAAAAGGGAAGAAAAAAGACCAAAGGCCGTCGCAGCGCTCCAAAATTCAAACTAACTACGGTATATTGTTTTTAAGTTCCCACATCCCCACAAGGTATAATCTTCAAATAAATTTTTTCATTGTAGAACTACCGTTTAGAGCTATTTCACCCAGATTCAAATTTATTGAGGGATCTGGCTGCCGAGCAAAAATCTATACCTTCCTGATGGGGGCCAGATCCCCGAAATATAACAGGCAAAAAATGATCATATCTACAACTGGACTAATTCACTTCCGCAGATCAGTTTCTCCAAATCAAAGTTGTGTTTTAAGGCACCGGGTTTGAAGCGTGCTTCGAGCGGGTTTGACAAAATCGTTTTCAGGTTCTCCGTGTTTAACCCAGCCAAACAATAAAGCGTTTACATCTTATGAGTTCCAAGCGTGTTGTGTATGCGTTCTTCAAAAGAGGATGGTTGAATACGGGTTCTGGAAGACCCAAACCCGTGTTGAACACAGTACTCAAAACGATAATCTGCACAACCTGTGTTTTGCTCTGTGTTGGATGTGGATGGCCTGAAAAAAGAGCTCAGAATAATGGTGATGAACCTGTCCAAATGCTGTCTATGAACTTCGAGAAACATATCTGAGAATGAAACTACAATAATGAATTTAACACGAGTAATTCTGATTCATAGTTTTAAATAATTTTGATCTATGCTATACAAGACAGTAATTCTTGGAAAAAAAGACACGTTTGTGAATTTGAGCTACAGAAAATTCAGTTAAAGGGTGCTAAGAAATTTTTTTTGGATATTTGTTGTCCATTATCGGTATTATTATCACCAGAATAATAATAGTAGGGCTGTTTTATTTTAATAAGATTTAGTTCTTGGACTATCTACTCTTTCCGACGTACTTACTCAAAATACTTGTCAAAATTCTCATTGCAGATGTAATTGTCCGGTTGGTTTTTCTGGTATTCGCTGTGAGTTGGAAACTGATGAATGTGAAGAAAATCCTTGCAGTGATGGTGCTACTTGTGTCGATCTTCCTGCTGATTTTACTTGTATTTGTCCCCCTGGAAAAGGCGGTAAAACCTGTGAAAGTAGTAAGTATACTCGTGAACTATTATAATTTACAACTATTAAGAATTTTGGGATGCCATTTGAGTTTCTATAAGGTATCAACCCTTTATAGTGGGGGAGTCCTAAAGGGGTCAATATCCGGTTTTTTAAAAAAGATGAGAATATATTTCCAAGCAATTGCTGTAATAAAATCCTTTTTACTTTTAGACCAGTGGCTCCCAACCAATCTTAGGCCATGCCCCACCAAGGCATTCTTAAAATCTTCATGTCTCCCTCGTGATATTTATTCGTCATTCAAAATTGTACGTGTATTCACTTGAAGGAAGCCTAAAAGGCTATTAATTTGGTATATCTTATGTGTTGTCCTCTAGATACATTTTGTACTAGTGAAAAATATTGTCTTTTTAAATTTCTTTTTGTCATGCATCTTTTTGCTCTTTAAATGCATTTGAATGTAACGTCATTCGAGTGACTTTGTTTGTTAAGGCTCTAAGTATAGTCAGCCAAAGGGTGCAGATCCTGCCTGTGACTCATCAAAATATGCCATGCCCCACCAGTGGGTCCTCCGCCCCACTTTGGAATCACGGTTTGAGACTGTAGAAACTCGTCCTTTGGTCTTCGGATATCTCTAAACTCCAAAACAAAAAAAGCAGTAGCAAATTACCTAAAATCGTATGAAATAAGAAACTAAAAAAAAAGCACCTGGAACCGTTTTTCTTTCGTCCTGCTTTCTTTTTGGTCATTTTACCCAACATTAGCCACAGTTGAGTTTGTAAGTCAAACAGTTCGTGGTAACGAACTGTAGTAAGGAGCGACCCGGCTCAATAGTATTCAAAATTCTAAAAAAACGGAAATTTGATGCCAATAGTTACATCAAAAGAATCGCATTTTAATGATGATTTTAGATATATAAGTTTCATCAAGTTTAGTCTTACCCATCAAAAGTTACGAGCCTGAGAAAATTTGCCTTATTTTACAAAATAGGGGGAACACCCTTTAAAAGTTATAGAATTTTAACTAAAATCACACCAGCAGATTCAGCGTATCAGAGAACCCTGCAGTAGAAGTTACAAGCTCTTATCTACAAAAATGTGGAATTTCGTTATTTTTTTGCCACAAGACAGATAACGGTTTTTTTTACTGATAAGTAAAAAAAGTTTACTGATAAGTACTGATTAGATAACAGATAAGTTTTTTTTTTGTTCTTTTCCCAGGGGTGATCGTGTCGACCCAGTGGTCCTAGAATGCCGCAAGAGGTCTCATTCTAACGGAAATTAAAAGTTCTAGTGCCCTTTTTAAGTGACCAAAAAACTGGAGGGCACCTAGCCCCCTCCCACGCCCATTTTTCTGAGAGTCACCGGATAACAATTCTGAGATAGCTATTTTATTCAGCAGAGTCAAAAAACCTAAAAACTATGTCTTTGGGGACGACTTACTCCCCCACAGTCCCTGTGGGAGGGGCTGCAAGTTACAAACTTTGGCCAGTGTTTACACATAGTAATGGTTATTGGGAAGTGTACAGACATTTTCATGGGGATTTTTTTGGTTGGGGGAGTGTGAGGGGAGGGGGTTATGATGGGGGGAACTTTCCATGGAGGAATTTGTCAAGGGGGAGAAAATTTCTTGAAGGGGGAGCAGGATTCCTTAGCATTTTTTAAAGAGCAATAAAAAAATAAATATAAAAAAGTTTCTTCAACTGAAAGTAAGGAGCAGCATTAAAACTTAAAACGAACAGAAATTATTACGCATACGGGTCATTATTAAGGAATGGGGACAAAATTTAAGCTTTAGTGTAGAGAGCGAGGTATTGACGAGGTGGCGAACCCCCTCATATACGTAATAAAAAAATGCGAATTTAGAAGTTCCTTACGTAAGTTAATTCGTAAGTTGCGTATATCTTTACTAATAAAAACGTTCGTAAAATTAAAAGTTCTAGTTGCCTTTTTAAGTAACCAAAAAACTGGAGGGTAACTAGGCCTACTCCCCCACTCCTTTTTTCTCAAAATCCTCCGATCAAAACTATGAGAAAGCCATTTAGCCAAATGCAAATTTCGTTTTAATTATTCATGTGCGGAGAGCCAAAATCAAAACATCAGTTAAGTCAAAAACGCTCAGAAATTAAAAAAAACAAGTTTTTTTTAACTGAAAGTATGGAGCGACATTAAAACTTAAAACGAACAGAAATTACTCTGTATATGAAAGGGGCTGTTCCCTCCTCAACGCCCCGCTCTTTGCGCTAAAGTTTTTTACTGTTTTAAAAAGTAGATTTGAGAGAAAGAGTCAAACTTTTGCGTAAAGAGCGGGGCGTTGAGGAGGGAACAGCCCGTTTCATATCCGGAGTAATTTCTGTTCGTTTTAAGTTTTAACGTTGCTCCTTACTTTCAGTAAAAAAAAAAACTTAAAAGTGACCGTTAATCTTAGCAAGATCATATTCTATTCTTGTTCCGTTTGTATTATCTACCTTGAATCTTTAGGTCTTTCACCTGCGTTTGTTTTGGAGTTTTCAACCACTGGTTCCTTGGACTATGCAACAACGCCAAATATTAGAAACAAGTTGACCAAGTTTACTCTGTGCTTTTGGATGAAAACAGGTGATAGATCTAACTATGGTACTGCCTTTTCATATGCTACTGAAGAAGAAGACAATGCTTTAACTTTGACGGATTATAGTGGGTGAGACCGACGTTTTTTTTCTTGTGCTTCTTTTTTTTATCTTTTTATTCGATTATAAAGCTTAACTTAACTGTTATGACCTCAAGAAATATAACGTCAAAAATTTCTCGACTTCATTGTAACCTCAAATTAGACTGTCAGAACAAATTATGTTTTTGCTCTGCTTCAAAATTTTTTTTTTGTATTTTTCACCTTATCACACATGCGTGGTAAGTGATGTAGTCTAATGCCCGAGTTGCACCATAGTCACATCTGTCGATAAAGGCCAGACTTATGAATGATGTGATTTTTATCTTGATTTTACCGTCACACTTGTATTTCAGAAGCAGAAAATTAAATTTGCAAGAAATTATTTTGAAAAGTTCGCGCTAACACTAATTTATTTCCAAATGTTCTCTACTAATACTACGTCTTCTTAATTTTTTTCATATTTCCATTGCAGATAGAGAAATTGCTGATCCATTTACGATCAGCAAATATATATGGCACTGTTGTCGTGCACAATCTTGATTTATCGACGTGTTCGACTATATTCTGGCCTGGGTATAATGTTCTTTAATCGCGGAAGTTACCATATTGCAGTTACCTCTTATTTTAGCTTAATCTTACAATTGGCTATGTCACCACAATTTTCTCTTACGTCAGAGCTGGAGCTTTGAAACAATTTATCGAACTCTTCGTGGTGACGATCTGTAAGCAAGGAGCGACCCGGCTTAATAGTAACCGAAACTCTAAAAAACGAAATTTTGATATCAATAGATACATCAAAAGAATTTGTTTTTATGCTGATTTGAAATCTATAAGTTTAATCAAGCTTAGTCTTACGCATCAAAAGTTACCAGCCTAAGAAAATTTGCCTTATTTTCTAAAAAAGGGGGAACACCCCCTAAAAGTCATAGGATCTTAATGAAAGTCACACCATCAGGCTCAGTGTATCAAAGGACCCTACTGTAGAGGTTTCAAGCTTCTATCTGCAAAAATGTTTTTATTTTTTGCCAGAAAATAGATCACGGATGCGTGTTTATTTGTTTTTTTCCCAGGGGTGATCGTATCGACCTAGTGGTCCTAGAATATTGTGGGAGGGCTCATTCGAACGGAAATTCGAAGTTCTAGTGCGTTTTTGAAGTGACCAAAAATGGAGGGCAACTAGGCCCCCTTGTACGCTCATTTTTCCCCAAAGTCAACCGATCAAAATTTTGAGATAGCTATTTCGTTCAGCATGGTCGAAAAATATAATAATTCTGTCTTTGAGGATGACTTAATCCCCCACAGTCCAGGGGGAAGAGCTGCAAGCTATGAACTTTGCCCATTGTTTACGTATAGTATTGGTTATTGGCAAGTATATATACGTTTTCAGGGGGGATTTTTTTCTGGTTTGGGGGAGGGGGTTACGCGGAAGTATCTTTCCTGCAAAAATGTTTTGTATTTTTTGCCAGAAGAAAGATCACGGATGCGTGTTTATTTTTTTTTTCTAGGAGTGATCGTATCGACCTTGTGGTCCAAGAGTATTGCGGGAGGGCTCACTTGAACGGAAGTTCAAAGTTCTAGTGCCTTTTTTAAAAGACCAAAAAATGGAGGGCAACTAGGCCCCCTTTTCCCCCACAGTCCCCAAGGGAAGAGCTGCAAGTTATGAACTTTGCCCATTGTTTGCGTATAGTATTGGTTATTGGGAAGTATACAGACGTTTTCAGGGGGATTTTTTTCTGGTAGTGGGGGGAGAGTTTGGGGGAGGGGGTTATGTGGAAGGATCTTTCCATGGAGGAAGTTTTCATGAGGGAAGGGACGTTGCTATGAATGGTGCGCCCGATTTTCCAGCATTTTTTAAAAACGATCAGAAATAAATAATAAACAATCAAGTTTTTCAAGTGAAAGTAAGGAGCAGCATCAAAACCTAAAACGGACAGAAATTATTACGTATATTAGCGGGTTTGCCCCTAGTCAATACCTCGCTCTTTACGCTGAAGTTCTTTTGTACTTTCAAAAGAGCTATTTATTCTAATTTAACGGCCTTTATGATTAAAGGGTCATTCTTAAAGAATTGGAACAAAATTCGAATTTTAGCGTAAAGAGCGGGGTATACAAGGGGGCAAACCCCCTAATATACGTAATAATTTCTGCTCGTTTTAAGTTTTGATGTTTCTCCTTTCAGTAGAAAGAAACTTGTTTTTTCTATTTAATTTTACCAAAGGGAGTCTTTGTCTGTCGTATTATAAAGAAGGCTAGAACATTAATGTTAAATGTTATGGAATACGAGAGATTCGTGTATGGGCTTATTTGGTTAGTATCTTTATAATGGCCGTTTTGCGGCACAGTGGTTCAGTATTTTTTAGGGCTTATTTGGTTAGTATCTTTATAATGGCCGTTTTGCGGCACAGTGGTTCAGTATTTTTTAGGGCTTATTTGGTTAGTATCTTTATAATGGCCGTTTTGCGGCACAGTGGTTCAGTATTTTTTAGGCTTATTTGGTTAGTATCTTTATAATGGCCGTTTTGCGGCACAGTGGTTCAGTATTTTTTAGGACTTCTTTGGTTAGTATCTTTATAATGGCCGTTTTGCGGCACAGTGGTTCAGTATTTTTTAGGGCTTATTTGGTTAGTATCTTTATAATGGCCGTTTTGCGGCACAGTGGTTCAGTATTTTTTAGGGCTTATTTGGTTAGTATCTTTATAATGGCCGTTTTGCGGCACAGTGGTTCAGTATTTTTTAGGGCTTATTTGGTTAGTATCTTTATAATGGCCGTTTTGCGGCACAGTGGTTCAGTATTTTTTAGGGCTTGTTTGGTTAGTATCTTTATAATGGCCGTTTTGCGGCACAGTGGCTCAGTATTTTTTAGGGCTTATTTGGTTAGTATCTTTATAATGGCCGTTTTGCGGCACAGTGGTTCAGTATTTTTTATGGCTTATTTGGTTAGTATCTTTATAATGGCCGTTTTGCGGCACAGTGGTTCAGTATTTTTTTTTTCCGGATTGATGCTCATTCCACAATTAGTCACTGTTAAGATATAGCTAAAACAAGCTTTAGTTAAAATTAGACCTTTTCATAAGACATTTTTGTGATTGGCTAATGATAGGCTAGCTAGTGACAAGCTAGCTAAGGTAGTAAGTGTATCCATACACCATTTGGAGGCACACTGGAATCGACCGCGATTTTGTAATGGTTAACTCCTTTCAATTGTTGTCATTACAGCTAAGGATTGATAATAAAACTCTCATATTGGCTGGCCTTGGCTAGATTCTAAGAAGTTCAAATGAGCTCATCCTCGGGACTGACCCAAGTATTTAACTAAATTTTGTTATAAATAAGTTCTATGTAAGTTGAAATCTAGGCGTTAAGTTAATCTCTGGATTAGCTAGATTTTGGCTGAAGTTAAATCTCAGTGTAAGTGGAAATTTGCCCCACCTATGCTCAGGATAACTTTTCGTTCAGTGATCGTTTTTCGTCATGTAAAGGAATATTGTTTCTTAGATACTCTTTCCTGCATTATGCAATAACCGACCTCGCAGCTGGCTATAGTTTAGGTAATGTCGAGACCACACTGCCTTTATATGATGATAAATAAAAGTTCAAATAGTGATAAATCCTATTTTTCGCATGAAATATCGAAACGCCCCTAAATATCTAGTATTTTTTTATGAATTATCGCTGTCTAATAAAAAGGATTTATCCCTATTTGAACTTTTATTTATGGCTATAGCTTGATTTCTATCACAGTTGGCAAATCATTGGACTGTTAATAAAGCCATTAGTTTTCATTTTAAAAATGAGAATTTCCCTAAAATTACTAAATTTGAATGAAAGTCAAATAAATATCCTTTTTTTTTGTTCTTGAACCTGTTATACGGTCTGTAATGCAGTTACTATATCTAAATTTAAATACATGTTTATTTTAGATTTGTATTCTATGTTAATGGAGATAAGGTAGTCACAGATATCACTGCAAATGATGACATCTGGCATCTTGTATGTGCCAACTGGAACTCATCTGGGGGACTTTGGTCTGTATACAAAGATGGCGCTTTAAAAGATTCTGGATATGGCCTAGCAAATGACACTTTTATTCCAGGTGAGATTTTAATCCAATTTTTTTCTGGTTCTATGCTTACGAATCTATTGCCCCTTCATTGTACATACTTATTTATAGTATAGCAGTACACACACATACATATCGAGTTACTCCAATATCACATCATACAGATAGTACATCTATTGTCGGTTTTGTCTAGTGAATGAATAAAATGAAAAAAAAACAAGTTTTTTAACTGAGAGTAAGGAGTGACATTAAAACTTAAAACGAACAGAAATTACTCCGTATATTGAAGGGGCTTTTCCCTCCTCAACACCCCGCTCTTTACGCTAAAGTTTGACTCTTTTTCTCAACCTTACTTATTAAAACAATAAAAACTTTAGTGTAAAGAGCGGGGCTTTGAGGAGGAAAAAGTCCCTTTAATATACGTAGTAATTTCTGTTCGTTTTAAGTTTTAATGTTGTTCCTTACCTTCAGTTAAAAAACTTGTTTTTTTCATTTTATTTCTGAACGTTTTTGAATTAATACATTTTTTTATTTTGGTTGAATAATTAAAACGAAATTTGGATGTTATTTTTTCTGGCTAAATGGCTTTCTCTTGGTTTTAATCGGAAGATTTTGATGAAAAAAGGGGTGGGGGAGGAGGTCTAGTTGCCCTCCAATCTTATGGTTACTTAAAAAGACAACTAGAACTTTTAATTTTTCACTAGCGTTTTTATTAGTAGAAAATATACGTAACTTAAGAATTAACTTACGTAACGAACGTCCATATTTGTATATTTTTATTGCACATATGAGGGGGTTTGCCCCCTCGTTAATATCTCTTTGCCGCTCTTTACACTAAAGCTTAAATTTTGTCCCATTTCTTTAAGAATGAACCCTGAATCACAAAGGCCGTAGAATATATAGTTGAAATTACTAAAAACGCTTTAGCGTAAAGAGCGAGATACTTAGGAGGAGATGAACCCCACATATGCATAATAATATCCGTTTGTTTTAAGTTTCAATGCTGCTCCTTACTATCAGTTGAACGACTTTTCCATACTAAATTTTTCATTTTTTTTAATAGTACTGAAATATCCTGCGCCCCCTTCATGGAAATTATCTCCTCCCATGGCAAATTCTTCCATGGAAAGATCCTCCCACATAACCCCCTCCCCTCAACCGCCCACCCAACCAAAAAAAATCCCACTGAAAACGTCTGTACACTTCCCAATAACCATTACTATAATGGTAATGGTAATTACCATTACCATTATACTGGTCAAATTTCGTAACTTGAAGCCCCTCCCTTCGGACTGTGAGGGAGTAAGCCGTCCCCCAAAGACATTGTTAATCGGTTTTTTGACTATGCTGAACAAAATGGCTATCTCAAAATATTGATCCGTTGACTTTGGGAAAAAAGTGAGCGTGGGAGGGGGCCTAAGCGCCCTCCAATTTTTTTGGTCACTTAAAAAGGGCACAAGAACTTTTAATTTTCGTTAGAATGAGCCCTCTCGCAACATTCTAGCACCACTGGGTCGATACGATCACCCCTGGAAAAAGAAGGAAAAAAAAGAAAACACGCACCCGTGATCAGTCTTCTGGCAAAAATACGAAATTCCACATTTTAGTAGATGGGAGCTTGAAACTTTTACAGCAAGGCTCTCCGATAGGCTACGCTGAATGCGATGGTGTGATTTTCGTTAAGATTCTCTGACTTATAGGGAGTGCTTCCCCCTATTTTCCAAAATAAGGCAAATTTTCTCAGGCTCGTAACTTTTGATGGGTAAGACTAAATTTGACTAAACTTATATATTTGAAATCATCATAAAAACTGATTCGTTTGATGTATCTATTAGTATCAAAATTTCGTTTTTTAAAGTTTCATTTACTATTGAGCCGGGTCGCTCCTTACTACAGTTCGTTACCACGAAGTGTTTGATTCTCTTTCCTTCTGTGACTTCTTTTTTCTTTCTTTTTTTGCTTTTTTCTCCTTTTTCTTTTTTTTGTTTTCTTTTTTTTGTCATTACTTGTTTTTGAATTTTATGTGCTTAATCGATTAGTTTAATACATGTAGGTTTTATTTCGTGATTTTCCTACTTAAGTGGCCATAGAGCCTTTGTGGGATCTCTGATTGTGATATTGAGTTGTTGTTTTAATTGCTGAAAAAAAAATGAATGCATGTATATATGTATGTACACTAAACGTGTGTATTATAATATTACATACGATTGTATTATAATTATAATTATAAGATTACATACGTTGTATTATAATATACAAAATACGAGTATATACAATTAGATATAATGGTGAATATCTATCCATAGCATTACCTTCTCGTTTTAAAATGACGCAGAGTTTCCTCAAAATACGAGTATTTGACGTATATACTCGGTATACGAGTAAAATACGAGTATATACGAGTAAAATACGAGTATATACAATTAGATATAATGGTAAATATCTATCCATAGCATGACCTTCTCGTTTTAAAATGACGCAGAGTTTCCTCAAAATACGAGTATTTGACGTATATACTCGGTATACGAGTAAAATACGAGTATATACGAGTTAAATACGAGTATGTACAATTAGATATAATGGTAAATATCTATCCATAGCATTACCTTCTCGTTTTAAAATGACGCAGAGTTTCCTCAAAATACGAGTATTTGACGTATATACTCGGTATACGAGTAAAATACGAGTATATACCATTAGGTATACTGGTAAATATCTATTTAAACCTTCTCGTTTTAAAATGACGCAGAGTTTCCTCTAAATACGAGTGATGGAATGACCTACAAAATGACCGTTGTTAATTAATGGAAATTTTTAAAAATAACACCTTGACCGTGAAGCTCTGTTAGGTCTTCTGTTAAGAATTTTTTTGTTCGTATTTATGCCACATATGAAATAAAAATTTCTCTTCCCTCCCTTGCTCTACGCCTGAAGTATGC
This sequence comes from Artemia franciscana, assembly GCF_032884065.1. Lineage (NCBI taxonomy): Eukaryota > Metazoa > Arthropoda > Branchiopoda > Anostraca > Artemiidae > Artemia > Artemia franciscana. Next base: position 10,052,635 of record NC_088873.1, on the reverse strand, counting down.
ATAAAAAAGGCAAGCCCATTGCGACTGATTGTCATAAACTCTCACAGAGCGATTCTATGATTCTATACATGCACTTACTCTGAGATTTTTTCTGTAGCTTTGAATTAATATACTCCTAACGTAAAGTTGATCCTCCTACCGCAAAGTTAACCAGGCAATCAACGCAACCAAATAAGGTACAGCTACTTCGTATAAATCTAAACATAAAATTTATTTTTCAAAGTATTATTTTTCAAAGTAATTTATTTTTCAACGTATGGGGAAGGGGAGTAATTTGGTTACTTTTGTATGTTTTTTTATGAAAATACCTAAACAGGTATTTTCAAACAGTTTGTGGTAACTAACTGCAAGTAAGGAGCGACCCGGCTCAATAGTCACCGAAACTAAAAAATGGAATTTTGACACCAATAAATATATCAAAGGAATCGACTTTTTACACTGATTTCAAATATATAAATTTGATTAAGTTCAGTTGTGACCATCAATGGTTACGAGCCTGAGAAAATTTTCCTGATTTTCGAAAAAAAAGAGAAAACACCCTCTAGAAGTCAATGAATCTTAATGATAATCACACCATTAGATTCAACGTATTCAAGAACCCTGTAGTGGAAGTTTCAAGCTCCCATCTGCAAAAATGTGGAATTTTGTATTTTTTTTGCCAGAAGAAAGATCGCGGATGTGTGTTCATTTGTTTGTTTTCATTGTATGTTTACCCCAGGGGTCATCGTATCGACCCACAGGTCCAAGAATATTGGGAGAGGGCTCATTCGAACGGAAATTAAAAGTTCTTGTGCCCTTTTAAGTGACCAAAAATTGAGGGGAACTAGGCCCTCCTCCGCCGTTTTTCCCACAATCGTCCATTATTTGAGATAGCCATTTTGTTCATTATAATTGAAAGGCCCAATAAATATGTCTTTGGGTATAACATGATCCCCCCACATCCCCAGGGGAAGGCTCTTTAAGTAATAAAACTTGCCCATTGTTTACGGATAGTATTTGCTATTGGGATGTATGCATAGATTTTCGGGTGGGTGGAGGACAAATTTTCTGCTGGGTTTTTCCGTGGGGAATTTTCCATGGGGAGGGAAGTTTCCAGGGAGTGAACTTGTCAAGAGGAATTGCACACTGAGGAATTTGCGAGAATTCATATACAAAATTCTTTTTATATACCTTGTTCTCTCTTTTCCGTCTCGATTTTACGTGCCGAGTGGTTAAGAGTAATTGTCTGGGCTAAATTTTCATCGGGATTGAATTATCTAGAAGATATTTCCGTGGGGAGGGGCATCTCCGTGGAGATGGGGACAGATTTCTTGGCATTGTTCAAAAAACGAACTAAAATTAAATTTAAAAAGAACAACAAGTTATCAACTGAAAGTAAGGAGCAATATTAAAACTCAAAACGAACAGAAATTATTACAAATATAAAGGGGTTGCACCCTCCTCAACACCTCACTCTTTACGCTAATTTTTTTAGTACTTTTGAAAAAGCGTCTTATTGTTCTAATTAAATGGCCCTTGAGTTTCAGTAGGCATTCTTAAAAAAATTGGACAAAATTCAAACTTTAGCATAAAAAGCGAGGTGTTGAGGGGGGGGCAAACCCCCTCATATATGTCATAATTTCTCTTCGTTTTAAGTTTTAATACTGCTCCTTACTTTCAGTTGAGAAAACTTGTTTTTTTTTCAGTTAATTTCTCATTGTTTTTTGAAATAATGCTGGAAAATCCAGCGCCCCCTTCATGAAATTCTCTTCCCCCATGATAAATTCCTCTAAGGAAAGATCCCTTGGAAAAAAAAACAAAAAAGCCATAAAACAAATAAACACGCATCCATGATCTTTCTTCTGGCAGAAAATACAAGATTCCACATTTTTGCAGGTAGGAGCTTGAAACCTCTACAGTAGGGTTCTCTGACACTCTGAATCTGATGGTGTAATTTTCATTAAGATTCTATGACTTTTAGGGGGTGTCTCCACCTTTTTTCGAATATAATGCAACTTTTCTCAGGCTCGTAACTTGTGATGGAAGGACTGAACTTGATGAAACTTGTGTATTTAAAATCAGCATAAAATCTAGATTCTTTTGATGCATCTATTGGTATCAAAATTTCTTCTTTTAAAGTTTTGGTTACTATTGAGCCTGGTTGCTCCTTACTTACAGTTTGCTACCACGAACAGTTTGATGATGCGTAAGACTTGTTTGCGACGCAATCTACTAGACACAGGCTTACAATAAAATGCCTTTTTTGACAAAAGAAAAACTCAATCTCTGTGCGCAAGGTGACGAAAGACGTCTTATCAAACGGTTCGCGGTAGCAAACTGTAAGTAAGGATCGACCTGGCTCAATAGTAACCAAAACTCTAAAAGAAGAAATTTTGATACCAGTAGATGCATCAAAAGAATCTGGATTTCATGCTGATTTTAAATACATAAGTTTCATCAAGTTTAGTCTTTCCAGTCACTGACTGTGTATGTGGAAACTAATCATATAGTGTGAAAATAAAGTTCCATCGAATACTGAAAGAAAACTTTGGTATCTAGAAGCTCAGATTTTTAATTAGCATCGTCAAATTTAAACCTTTTATAAACAAAAACCGGCTTGGAAAACGTGACTGAAATCTAAAAACAAAAAAACGGGAAAAAAAGTTGAGGAAGTGTCTTAAGCAAAGGAGAATCGTATTTTGAGGTTGAAGTATTTGAAACATAATATTTGGCAGTATGGAGTTTAATTTTATGTTTGGTATAATCTAATTGAGAACCCGTCTGCAAAAACATAAAAAGGATGAAACGAAGAAGAGAAGGAATATTTACACTTGCAAAACAATGACAACAGTAATGAAGTGTAACTTCACATACAAGGCAAGGAAAAAAAGGTATAATCTAATTGAGAATCCATCTGTCAAAACATAAAAAGGATGGAGAAAAATAATGAAACAAAGAAGAGAAGGAATATTTACACTTGCAAAACAACGACAACAGTAATGAAGCGTAGCCTCATACAAGGCAAGGAAAAAAATCACCCAAGGACCTTGTCATCTTTGAAACTAGCAATTCAATAATTTTCTTTTAGGAGGAGGCATAGCAATCTTAGGACAAGAGCAAGATCAGCTAGGAGGTGGTTTTAGTCCAGCTGAAGCATTTATTGGCAAACTTTACCATTTGGAGCTGTGGGATTACATATTGAGTTCAGACGATATCGAGGCACTGTATGAGAGTTGTGAGTACAAGCTTGGAAATGTGGTAGCGTGGCCAGACTTTAAGGGAGAACTCCGCGGAAGAATTACGGTAAGATTCTCAGGTGTGATCGCTGGTGTGGTAAGGTATAAAGGCATTATTCTAAGAAAAAATTAATCATCAAAACTACAAGACCAGAACAAGAAAAAGAGCTAAGATGTAAATGAAACCCAGATCGATCATTTATTAACATAAAGTCTTGTATAGTATGTTCAGCATTTATAGCCTTTTGAAAAGTGTATTGTGCATTCCTTTTTCAATATGGTCAATTTTAACCTTAAACCTCAGTATGTATAGGATTTCGAAGTAAACATTCAAAACTTTTTGTATTCGTAATTTCTCACTAATCACAAGAAAAAAATCGTGAAGGAAAAAAAAGGAAGAAAAAAGGAAATAAAAATAGAGAAAAGAAGAAAGAAAACAATAAAGAAAAGAATCATTTAAAAAAAGTATTATAAGTATAGTTGTAAAAAGGTCGTAAAGTGAAATCAGGATCTAATAGCTTGGCTTCAAATCAAACTTAAATTTTCTCTCTGCGTTTCACGACCCAATGAGCATAAATATTTTAACCATAAATATTTAACGCTTGAAATGTCGTTTATTAAATTAATTTTTGTTATCTTTTAGAAGCAACTTGAATAATAAAAAGGAACTGGAAACTGATAATCTAATACCACTCAGTCGATAAAACCTAATTTTTAAGATCGAAGATAAAACCTAATTTTTAAGATCGGAAAGTGGCTTTGACGAAATGAAAAAAAAAAACAAAAAAAAAAAAAACACAGCAGTATTTTACAAGGGATACCAACAAGCATGACGAGATCAAATCTCAAATCGGAGTCCATACTCTCAAACTGTGATGACAAACCACGGCAATAGATCCAGGGTCGATTTGGCGTGGCTTCATTGTCGGTGATCTACAAATACATGCATTGCCCTCTATCTGAGGAGGTATCAAGGCTCATTCCAGAGAGAATGAAGACTTTGTGATCAACTTGCCAAAGTACAGCTTGACAGGACTACCGTTTGCAGGCCGCAACCCGCCAAGAATACTTGAAGACGAGTTTCGCTCGATGCGAAACTTATGTGAGGCCATATGGAATGGCCTCCCAGAAGGATGGCCTATCTCAGAAAATACTTCTCTTGAGGCGTTCAAGAGAAGGCATAATAAGCACTTTAAAAGTAATTAGCTTAGTAATTTACCTGGACTAGTGGCATATCATCGCTTCTGATGGAGCCGTGAAACCTGTATGTGTAAAAAAAAATCTAGTGTCCTTTCGTTTCTTTTTAGTCTAAATTTCTTACTGAGCTTTTTTAACATTATATAACAGATTTTAAAAAAAGAAGGTGAAACAAATAGTTCGGTCTGAAATATCATAAAGGCCGTGACGAAATATATCTCTTTCCCTACACACATATACGAAAAAGAACACTGACGCCAATCGTCTTTGCGTGAAAAAATTACTTATGCAATTTCTCAAGTAAAAATTTCTCAAATAAATTTCTCAATTTATGGAATTTCTCAAGACAGTGGGAAACAAATTAGACTGAATATTTCGGCCCTATGTCCAAGGGCCGTCCTCAGCCATACAGATATATAGTAAAAAACAACTTACAAGAAGATAAAATGAATGCTTTTCCTTGATTTGCGTTTCGAGAATGATGGGTGCCCCTCTCCCTAACTTGCTCCCTCTAAAACTTATCTCCCATATATTTACAAAAAATAATTTTTTTGATTTAATGCTGTTTTTTAATGTTGCCCCTTACTTTCAGTGGATAAAAATTTGTTTTTTATTTAATTTCTGATCGTTTTCTTAAATAATGCTGGGAAATCTGGTGCCTCCTTCATGGAAAAATTCTCACTCCTATTAAAAACTCCTTCATAGAAAGATCCTGCCACGTAACCCTTTCCCCCGACTTCAACCCCCCCCCCCAGAAAAAGTCCCCCTGAAAACGTCTGTATACTTCCCAATTACCAATACTATATGTAAAAAAATGGGTAAAGTTCATACCTTGCAGCGCTTCCCCCTGGGACTGTGGGAGATTAAGTCGTCCTGAAAGACATAGTTATTAGATTTTTCGACTATGCTGAACAAAATGGCTATATCAAAATTTTGATCCGGTGACTTTATGAAAAAAAAGCGTTAGAGGGGGCCTAGTTGCCCTCTAATTTTTTAGTACCTTAAAAAGTGCACTAGAACTTTCAATTTCCGTTTGAATGACCCCTCTTCCAATATTTTAGGAATACTGGGTCGATACAATCGCCCCTGAAAAAAAAAACAAATAAACACGCATCCATGATCTTTCTTCCGGCAAAAAATAAAAATATTACATTTTTGTATATAGGAGCTTGAAACCTCTAAAGTAGGGATCTTCGATATGCTGAACGTGATGGCATAATTTTCATTAAGATTCTATGTCTTTAGGGGGTGTTTCCCCCTTTTTTCGAATACAAGGCAAATTTTCTCAGGCTAGTATCTTTTGATGAGTAGGACTAAACGTTTTTTTACAATTTCGGTTACTACTGAGCTGGGTCGCTCCTTACTTACAGTTCGCTACCACGAACTGTTTGACTACCGTGAAAAAGGGAGATACTTGGCAAGAAATGCGTTTGGCTCGTACAAGTGCATGCTATCTTTGCTTTTTTTAGGAAACATTTTTTACCTATCCTTTGAACATTTTTCCTCTCGTATCGATAAATTCTTCTCATCGATTTTCCCATGCGTCTGAACCATTAGTGCTTTGACATATCTTTTACACACATTCAAGACTACTACTATCATCGTAGTGAAACTTTGCCCAGCAGAGCAAAAACTTCATAACTAACTTATCTTCGATTAAATGTTGGTTTTTTAGAACTAAGGTCTTAATTAAAATAAAAAGTAAAATGAAGAAAGCAAAGCATATCAGGCTTTGAAAGCAGATTTAAGAGAGATTTATAAATCTAAACACAGTCTTTTGGTCCTTTTTGGTGGAAGCGAGTTCTTGTATCAAAATAAAAAGTATAAAATGAGAGACGAATAAAATAATTGCAACTAATGATATGAGAATAAACTGTCTCCTGAGCCATTTACGAAGTCGACAATCTTAAACGTTTCAGTTGTCAGATCTTTTATGCAGGGACAGATAGCAAGCCTGTCGTCTAGCCTTGCGACAGCTCAGATTAAAACCTGGGCCCCGTATTCCCAAATAGAGACCAATACGCAGCGTTACCATAAGATAAACAATTGTAGAATTTACACAAATAAGCTTAGCTTTGTTATTTGTAGGCAAAGTGAGATGGCGTTCTTATCATTTCTCTTTTGTCAGTTTTTGTTTTGGCCAAGTATAATATTTGAATTAAATTATTTGTGGTACCCATCGACAGTATTTTATGTTTTAGATAGAAGAGCCAAGTTTCTGTTGGGGCTGTATTTTACCAAAACATCCACCATATGGAAGGATAATTTACAAAGAAAACATTACTGGCAATGTAAAAGTAGCGCAGCCTATGTCCGCTCTTTCTTACAGATGTGATTTAGGCTATAAGTTGAACTCTGACAACCCTGAACGGATTTGCCTCATTCATGGCAATTGGTCTGGAATCGACCTTCGCTGTAAAAGTAAGTTTAACTTAGGCTTCAAGTTAAACTCTGAGAACGCTGAACAGATTTGACTCATTCATGGTAATTGGTTTCGGGAATCGACCTTCATTGTAAAAGTGGGGTTAGCTCATCCAGTGTTT